>NC_059133.1:31559504-32184504 GCF_020740605.2 Lemur catta
TCTTCACCCAAGCTGGGGAGTTTATATGTTTCCAAACATTTATGCATTTCTTCTAGATTTTCTAGTTTGTGTGCATAGAGGTTTCCAAAGTAGTATCGGATGACATTTTGTATTTCTGTGGTATCAGTTGTAATGTCTTCTTTCTCATTTTTGATTGAGTTTGCTTCAATACTTTCTCATCTATTCCTGGTTAATCTAGCTAGTAGTCTATTGATTTTGTTTATCTTTTCAAAGAACCTATTTTGATGTGTTTAATCCTTAGTATTGTTTTTTTTTTTGGTTTAAATTTTGTTTACTTCTACTCTGATCTTTGCTATTTTTCCTCTTCTGCTAGCTTGGGGGTTGATCTATTCTTCTCTTTCTAGTTCCTTTAGGTATGACATTAGGTTGTTAATTTGTGATTTTTCTGTCACAGAATATTGATGGAACTCATACTACACACTAAGACTTCACTGGGTACTGGAGGTGGGGAATATAAAGATAAAGAAGACATTTATCTATTCAAAACAATTATCCAAATATGGCTAGAAGCGCTGATTTAAAAAAAAAAAATCCTGTTCTCAAGTGTCTAATCAGAGGAGAGAGACACCCTGCACAGTAGATCCTTCTAATGATCTTCAGCCTTCCTCGTACTGACACCCCTGTGTGATCCCTTCCAATGAGCCTTTAGGCTGAAACTAGTCTCTCCCTTGAAAAAGAATAGAGTGAAAATTATGGGATATTTTTTCTAAGATTAGATAATAAAAGGACTATGACTACTGCCTTGCTTGCTCTGGCTCCCTCTGAAGAAAAGAAATGCCATGTACTGCTATGAAGATAACTTGAGGCAAGAAACTCTATTCTCCAGCCTACAGCCAGTGAGAACTTAAGGTGTTCCAGCAGTCATGTCCATGAGCTTGGAAGTAGATACTCCTCTTTTGAGCTTGAGATGACTGCAGCTCTAGAAGATATTGATTGTAGTCTTATGAGAGACCGTGGGTCAGAGTTACCCAGCCAAGCTGTGCAGATGAACCTAATTTTAACAAGTTATGCACAGTGGAATTTAACTCTAAATTATAGAAATTACTAAATAAAATTCAGAACCACCAAATTCTATCACAAAGAAAATAGAAGAATTTGTTTTGCTGATGGTAGTTGTTTGGTTTGTTAGATTGTGAGGGTATGGCAGAAATTGTTAGTGCACATAAAATATCTGTGTGTTTCCCTATATTTCAGAGACCTCCACATGTCCAACTAGGTAAAGATGGCATTTATTACTAATGAATTAGAAGTAGAAGTGAAATGATGAGTCATTTTTGGTTTGAGGCAGCCAAGGCTGCATGTGTCTCTTTACTTCATTCTATTTTTCTTTTTCCTCCTCTGTGCAGCTAGAAACAATTCAAAGAAGGTAGAGCTGATAGATGAAAATAACCTGGTATCTTCATCATTACTAAGAACAGAGTTCTTGTAGGAGAACCATCTGAGCCATGCTGGATGTAATGTGAACAAAAAAGTAACCTATTTTTTTAAGCCCCTAAAGTTTTGTTGCACCATCTGGCATTAATCATGTTGAGTAACATATAGGGTTATTATCATTTATTTTAGTCCAAATCTCAGGCTTTCCCTGGGGAAAGCTTATATTCAGTCCTGATTATAACTGCTTTCCTAGGCTTGATGTTACTACTCATGTATGATATCTTTATCTCATTTTTGTTAATCACTAGGTAGACATTGACAATCTGTTCTAGATGATGCAGAGTGGCTCCCTCTCCCCACAAATTTCCATGCTCATCCTCATGAGCTTCAGGAAGAAATGGAACTCTGATGACATCATATAGGGTTTCTTTTACTCTTTAGCTCTGGAGCTCATCATGCTGTCATTTAGAAGTCTTGATTTATAGATGCTCTGAAAAATAGCATTTTACGTTTATCTCAGTTCCTTCCTCCCCCAAGACATCAAAGGAGAAGCAATTAATTCTTCTATGTCAATGCAATCTAAAATAATAAATTCTATCACATTTAATTCCATAATCATTGAAATACTCTTTATAATTTACTCTAGCAGGTAATCAGATTGTCCATATTGTCCCAGTTATGACCAAAGGAAAGGCTCTAGCCATCTGGAGTAAGGGGGCAGCAGCTGTGTTTACACAAAATTTCCACTAAAGGTAAAGTAGATAGAAAAAATAAAAGTTACTCCTTCAAAATAGGTGGAACATAGTATTTCCAAAAAGGTGCAGTAAGAACGGCAAAAATCCTTTCCTCCATAAGAACTATGAGAAAAGTCAATAATTGTTAAAATTAATGACATAGCATAGCAGTAGAGTTGCAAAGACTTAATATTTATTAATTGTGTTACATAGTTTCAAAGAAATTTATATATTTCATGTAAAATTCAATTTATCTTTTGCTTCTTATCTAATTTTTCATATTCTAAATAGACTCAGGGCAAATAATAATTTTTGGTCTCTTGACATATTTCAAAGATTTAAAGTCAACTTCTATAAAACATATTCTTTTAGAAACATATATTTCCCCTTATAGAATTGCTCTATTATCTGAATTCTAGGAGAGACAGAAAAAGTTATTCTGCATGGATAATTTTAAATTTCATATAATAAATATAAAGGTTTTGCATTTTGATCTTATGGTCTGGAGGACAGGACTCTTTATTTTCATTTTTAACCTCAGTACCCATTATGGTTTCTAGTTCTTGCCCCAAAAATGCTTAAGATAGGAAGAAAGGGAAGGAGGCAAGCAGAAGATGGGAAAAGGAAAGGAAGAAGAGTAAAAAGGGAGGAAGGAAGGGAGGGTGGGAGAGCGAAAGGGAGGGAAGAAAAAAGGAAGCCAAACAGGCAGATACTTAATGACCCCTCCACATGTGTCTATGCTGCCCCAGGCCTCCAATATCATTCTTACCTATCTATATTTGTTGGTATTCCATTCATTGCTCAGTATAAGAGACAGCAACATATACTGAAGAAAAGAATCCCTATTCAATAAATGGTGCTGGGAAAATGGGATAGGCACATACAGAAGATTGAAACAGAATCCATAGCTCTCACCACTCACAAAAATTAATTCAAGATGGATCACATACTTAAATCTAAGACACGAAACCATAAGAATTCTAGAAGAAAATGTTGGAAAAACTCTTCTATATATTTGCCTAGGCAAAGAGTTTATGAAGAAGACCCCAAGGACAACCATAGCAACAACAAAAATAAATAAATGGGACTTAGTCAAATTAAAAAGCAAAGCCAAGGAAACAATCAACAGAGCAAATAGACAACCTACAGAATGGAAGAAATAGTCATATGCTATGTATCCAATAAAGGGCTAATAACCAGAATCTACAAAGAACTGAAGCAAATCAGCAAGAAAAAAATCAAACAACCTCATTAAAAAGTGGGAAAAAGACATCAACAGAAGCCAATAAACGTATGAAAAAATGCTCAACATCACTAATCATCAGAGAAATGCAAATCAAAACCACAATAAGATATTACTTAACCCCAGTGAGAACGGCTTTTATCAAAAAGTTCCAAAACAATAGATGCTGGCATCGATGAGGAAAGGAAGGCTTATACACTGTTGGTGGGACTGCAAACTAGTGCAACAGCTGTGAAAAATAGTATGAGGATTCCTTAAAGAATTAAAAGTAGACCTACCATTTGATCCAGCAATCCTACTACTGGGTATTTGTCCAAAGGAAAAAAAAGTTATTTTATCAAAAAGACACTTGTACTAGCATTTTATTGGAGCACATTTCACAATCACAAAGATGTGGAATCAACCCAAGTGCCCATCAATACGTGAATGGATTGATAAAATGTAGTATACGTATACCTTGTAGTACTACTTAGCCATAAAATATGAATTAATATCTTTTGCAATAATCTGGATAGAACTGGAGACCATTCTCCTAAGCGAAGTATGGCAAGAATGGAAAAACAAACACCACATGTACTCACTATTAAATTGGAACTAACAGATCAGCACTTATGTGAACAGATGGAAGTAAAACTCAACAGAAATCATGCAGGTGGGAGGGGGAAGGAGGGAATTGGTGAAATCATACCTAGTGGCTACAATGTACACTGTCTGCCTGATGGGCACACTTATAATTTTGACTGAAGCAGTACAACAGCAATCCATGTAACCAAAACATTTGTACCCCTGTAATATTTTGGAAAAAAAAAAAAACTTAAAAAAAAAGTTTATGATTCTTCTGATCTTTCTCAGGTTAATGTGATTGTTTTTTCCACATCTTATCTAAGCATACCCCTGCGTAGACTTCACTCTCAGGCAGCCTGTCAGCTATGATCAATTTCAAGTTTAAAACATGCATGAAGCTTACATTCCTAGAAAATTTTTTAAAGAGAGAGAGAGAGATGTGTTTTATTTCCCAGCATCTATACCAAATCCTAAAAAGAAAAACAATTGGCCCTGATGTACTGTGTGCCCACACCTAGCCTAACCATTTATGTGTGGAGAAATTATTTGTGTTTGTTCGTTTGGCCTGGATCATACGGTCACCTCTGTGGTAGAGGAGATAGAGCTTGTTAATGGTCAGCTCTACCAGAAACACATGGTATAAGAAAGGGGAATTTCTCTCAAAGGAATTGATGTTGCATAAAGAAAAAAAAAATATCAGATACAAACTATATATTTCATTCATTAACAGAATTCAATGTAGGGCATATAGAAGGCAATGAATAAATACCAGCTAAATGGATGGATAAATAAATGAATGCATTTCTGTTACTATAAATGATTGTTTTTAATATCGAGCATACATTAAGCTGAAAAAGGATATAAATGTCTTAGAAGAAAGTAAACCATACCATGAAAAGATCTGAACATTTCAATTTATTTAGAAACCTTACTTTTTTCATGTAAATTCCTTATAGTAGGATATGGATATTAAAGTCATTTTACCCAACTATGGCTTTCTTAATCCTTTCTAACATTTGATTGAAGTTTTTGAACTTGTAAAAAATTTGCCTGGAAGCATGATTTGTATTTTAAAGAAATGTGTGCCAGATTTGTAGAGTCGTGTTATAGCTTAATTAAAATTTAAAAAGGGAGATTTATTAAATGAAAAAAGTATAAGCACAATCTGACAAACGCAATATTGCTTCATAAGTTTATATTAAATTTACTGTGTGATTTTTTTCACTTCCTCAAGTGTTCAATCATTTCAAATATTATTACATAATATGAATAACATAAACATGGAAAATTATCATATACATAGAATTGTTTCATTTAGTTTTATATGTGCTTATATGATCAGTTTGTATATTATGATTATACAAAGCATTCTATAAGCACTAACAACCTTAGCGATGAACTCTTAACTCAAGTTATTAAAGAGCATTCCAATTTACAAAGTAAAAATTACCTATGTATTTGTCAATCTTTTGAGATTGTGTCAAGATGGATATTGCACTTTTACAGTGTTTGCAAGGTCTCAGACTAATTTCAGCACCTATTTGTAGACACGATGCATTTGACTGCTGAAAAAGTGCAGCATTGGTTTAATTAAGGTGCCAACAGTGGACCATTTAAATATGTTTGGAGATCTAGGCTACAAAATTTTGACTAAAAGCAATAGCTAGATAGTATTGTTAATAAATCCAACCTTTTCATGGATACTGGACATAGCAACAGATTTATAGTAATTTTTCATCCTCCTTCCTGCCCCTGGCTAATTATTAATCACCTATTTAGTGTTTGCTAAACATTATTCACAGTTTTCTTTTTAATAAACAACACATTTTCTTGTCAGAGTGGAATCTTTTTATTTGCGGTCATGTATACAGAGAACTGTACTGGGTGTATCAGAAGATCTATGCATTTTCTAATACTGACTTAAAGGCTGTATTTTATAAAACTATACTTTTATTAACAGTATTGCATTGCCCAGATAAATAACATCTCCATGAAGCAACATGGAGTCTTTCCTTTTAATACTATGTAAAACATCTACATATAAATTCATATTCTATGTCCAATTTGAGGCAGTAACAGTGTTGAGAATAGAATAACAAAATTACTCTAGTATCTGGGGCTAGAACACAAGGTTAGGAATACAGAATATGCAGAGATTCCTTTTGAAATTGGGTGTGGGTGATCAAAATTATTAATACAAATGCAAATACAGAAGACTTTGGACATCATGATATTAATACAGCATAAGAAACAAACTACACAATTCAGATGTTGTTTAGTACTATTATGTTGCTCAGTGAAACTTCCTGAAACTGACTGTGAAATCACAGTCCTCTGTTTTCATTTCCTGCCACATCTCCACAATCCCCAAACATTATTCCTTTCAATTCCAAGAACCACACTGACTACTTTCAAGGGTAAATATATGTGCTAATGTCTGCTCTTCCTTTATCATAGATCCATATATATCCTCTGGTGGATTAAAACTAGGATGGAAGTTTTCATTGCCACAAATCTTGTAAAAATTTTCAAACTCAAATAGTGTAGAGTAAATCAATTCAAAGTTTATTTCAGAGCTAAATCCTGTCTTTTTTTATGTTTTAGAGCTGTTTGACATTATTATCCAAATGTAGACTTTTTATGTTACTTACTTTTTATTTCAAATTAACTTTATTATTTGTATTAAGATTAGCCTAAGATTTAGGAATGTTAGAATTTTTTTTTTCAAAATTTAAAATATGGGGACATAAAGGAATTTTTCTTTAAAACTTATTCTCCACCCTTTTATCCAGACCAATCACTATATGACTAGCAACATCTTCTGGCCTAGAAGTAAATATTCTAATTCAATTGTTATTCTGCTGATACGATCTGATGAACATAAAAACATTTCTCAGTGGCAGATAAATGATACTAATTTTAAGAAATGGTTCAAATATCATCAGACAGCCAGTATGGGGCCATTTCTCAAGAGGTCAAGATATGTAAACCAGGAGCAATGTGTTGACTCAGTGAGGTAATAGAAATGTGACATACTGATATAAGCCAATGCTCAGAGAGTATTAGGATCAACTTTTATTATTAATATAATATGACCAGGTTCTTCATATTTCCCAGAAACCATAATAATCTAGACAATTCATGTAGTTATCAATGTTACTTTCTTATGAATAGAAAGATTAATAAGTATCTTCTAGAATAACAGAGTTTCTTCGTCAGATTCAGTAATCTATTATTTGAAAAATATGTTTCCTGGCACAGTTAGAAGATACTTTATCTGAAAACAAAGATACATAGTTTCCCGATTGGGAGTTGTAAAGGAAAGTTAGACAAATGTTGATAGTTTTTAAAAGTGGTTCTGGGCAAAGATACAGTGAAAGAAAGTCAGCTGTCTATGAGTGTAACATAAAATCATAAATTAGTTTAAGCTAGAATCAGGCCAATTAATTATTAGTTGAAAAGATAAATGGCAAATGTGGGTGCTTAAATAAAGTTTACCATGATATAAACAAAAAATAATAACAAAAGATTATAAAATGGTCAAATTGAACTCAATATTTGTTGATCAACTACTATATTATCAGTATTAAGAGAGATAATAGAAATGTAAATGAGTGCTATGTTTCTTATTCTCAGAGTGTTCATCCAGGTAGAAACAGAGGGAAATTAGCAAACATTTAAAATAAAATGTAATACATTTAAAAAACTTTCACATTTTCAAATGCAATTATAAGAGTACTAAGCAGTAGCTGGCGACTCTGGCATTGGGGAAGGCCTCATGGAATTTGGATATGAGACTATTTTAAAGGATAAGCAGAGTTTGCTTGGGGGAAAAGTTGCAATGTTATTATATATGATAGGGATGGAAAACAGAAAATGGCATGAACAAAGATTTAGAAGCATGCAAAAACATCGTTTGTTTTAAGGAAGCTATAAGTGGTTCTGCATTTTTGAATCAAAAAGAAAAGATAGATGCATGAGGTGATGGGTGCCCCAATTACCCTTATTTGGTTAATACATATTATATTGTATGCCTGTTTCAAAACATCACATCACCCCTATAAACATATACAACTATTATGTGCCCATAATAATTAAAAATTAAAAATTTTTAAAAAGGAGCATAGTCCTTAGAAAGGGGAGAAGGTTGATTTTAGAAAAGCAAGATTTGGAGACAGAATATGAGCAGTAAATGTTGAGGTTGAAGTTATGAAAGTCCATGCAGTCACTGGCAGGAAGAGAGAGCACTGGAGAACTTTAAGCACAGAGAGACATAATTAGATGTCTATGTGAGAAATGCCACGTTCATATCAACACGGGGGATTTGGTTTATAAATGCATATTTTTGTGTAATTTTAAGGCAAAGAATTTATCCCACAATCAAAATCATAGACTGCTCAAAATATGGAACTGATTGAGCTAAATTTTAGGGAATTTTGGCTCTTTAGTTTCAGAGAGAGAAATTTTCATTCTATTTCTTCTCTGGAATTTTTGCTTACATTTGGCAGCCTAGAGAAATTAGCATATTGTACTCTAATTATGTTTTTTATCTCTTCCTCTCCTACTAGGCCCATGATTTCTTTCTTTTTTTAAAGTAAAGACCATGTCTTAGATTTATACCATTACACAATATGTTGTCTGAGACATGAGATTCAATAGCTGTTGAACTAATTAGTGAATCCATGAATCAATAAAATTTCTAGTCAACTGCCAGGGTGTAGCAGTTGAATCCAATACTTCTTTGTGTTCTTCTAAAAACATGCTCAGAAATTAACCAGATGGATATTCTTTACTCAGTGTCAAAACCCTTTATTTCTGGTCATCTATACTTTTGTATTTAGAGGTAGCAAAGCACCAACTTTTATAAATTTTTAAGTATTTTTATGAAAACCAATTGGATGAAATGTAAAATCATTATACTTATATCACTATATTCTGATATTCTCATTAATTTTTTTTTGGTGGAAGAGCAAGAGGTAGTGAATTTCACATAACTCTTTTTATACCCTTAAGTATGTATCCATAGTGTTATGTCCTTATGAGGAAAAAAAAGTGCCAGCACCAATGAAAAAAGAATGAGAACAAGACAGGTGTGCTGAGATCTGTTCTCATGGAAGGGGAGAACTATCCAGTCTGTTCCTTACACAAAGCTACATAAGGTGCGCCTCTTTGAAAGTGGCCCAAAGCCCAGGCTTTGATCTGCCTGTTAGAAGACCAGACTAATAATGTATCTAATGTAGCATCACAAAAGATATTTTCTTTTGAATAGCAAATAGCAAAATAATTAGACTTTAACTTTGAATTTTTATATTTGATCAATAATAAAGAGGATAAATCTCACTCACTGATAGTTTTTCAATTATTACTTCTTGTTCCTCCTACATCCATGATGGTGTTATTTCAGTCTTTCTAGCAAAAGCTCACGATGGGCAATAAAATATTAAATAATAATTAAAATAAACAAAAATCCAAACTTAATATAGGTAGCTTTCATTTTAGTAAAAATTGACCTGTTTAGAAAAAACAAACTGTAGTATTTCCTATTTGTGTCTATAGTCATTTGTTCATTTATTGCACACATTTTTATTAAGTGCCCTCCGTGAGTCCCACATTGCTCTACTGAATTGAGCTATATCAACAAACCATACGAAGACCCTTAGTATCACAGGGTTAAGGGAAAAAAGTAAACAATGAACATAATAAATAACTAAATAATTATAGTTAATTAGAATACAGTAAGTGCTATGGAAAAACAGTAAGTAGAGCAGAGTAAGGAGAATTGAGTGCCAAGCTGAGAAGTGGAATGAAAACCAGAATGGCCAAAAATACTAGAACAGAGTTGAAGGAGATGAGGACATTTAACATTGGAGCAAGAAAACTCCAGGTAAAAGGAACAGTCATTGCAAAAGCCCTCCTAAGGGTGGAGCATGGTGGAGCATACCCCGGGTGTTCAAGAACAGGAACTGAGTAAGCAGAGAAAAGAATTGCACATAAGACTGTCCAGTGTGTTAAGAGATAAAAGGAGGATCATGGAAGAACTTGCAGGTCATTTTATACAATTTGACTTCACTCTGATTGAGATGAGAGCCATTGCAGATTTTTAAGCAAGGGAGTTAACAGGATATGACTTCCATTTCAAAGTATTACTTTGGCTATTATTACAGATAAAGTGTAGAGAGACAAAGGCAGAACAAGTTAGGAAGCTATAGGAATAATGTCAGTGAGAGATAGATGGGGGTTCATACAAGGATGATGGAAAGAGAGGGAATGAGTAGTCAATTTCTAGACGTATTTTGAAGGTTTTTCAATATTCAAATTTAGTTTAAATCATTTAATTTGTTTTTATCGGAATTTACCTGGAGATTATATTCTTAAAATGCCCATATAGGCCGGGCACAGTGGCTCACGCCTGTATTCCTAGCACTCTGGGAGGCCGAGGCAGGTGGATCACTTGAGGTCAGGAGTTCGAGACCAGCCTGAGCAAGACTCTGTCTCTACTAAAAATAGAAAGAAATTATCTGGACAACTAAAAATATATATAGAAAAAATTAGCTGGACATGGTGGCGCATGCCTGTAGTCCCAGCTACTGGGGAGGCTGAGGCAGGAGGATCGCTTAAGCCCAGGAGTTTGAGGTTGCTGTGAGCTAGGCTGACGCCACGGGACTCACTCTAGCCCGGGCAACAGAGTGAGACTCTGTCTCAAAAAATAAATAAATAAATAAATAAAAACAAATAAAATAAAATGGCCATAATGCTAAAACACTTACTCAAAATGTTACATTTGTTTTCCTTTGTATGTTTGTATTGTTTCCGTTATGGATAATGAGTTGCTTGAGGACAGGGTATATATTTTACATATGACTTTGCCTTAACTGCACAAGGTACTCAGTAAATATTTTTAGATTTTTAGATTAGGGTTTCTTAAATTAAATGATTTGAGAAAGCTTTCTGAAAATTCCAAATTTTGTGTAGCTATTTTGTTTATTGAGGCTTCTATGGTAAAAAAGTATTATGTAATATCTAAAGATATATTTTAAGCTATTAAATACTGGTGGTTATTTTTAAAAAATAGTGTGATTACAAAGGTTAATTCCCTTAATCCTTTAATCCATTATAATATTGTTTTGGTGAGAGAATTTATTATAATAGTCATTGTATTCTTGATGAAAACATGTAATCAAAAAGAGACACTACCAATGAAAGAAAAAGTGGAAAAAGGAAGAAAGAGTGAAAAATTAGTTTAAGTCCAAATTCTTCCTGAGACAAAGATGTGAATTTAAACCAATAGGATATTCTTGAGGACAATTAACACAGTATTCTCGGATATAGTTTTTTTTTCATAAAGAGACAAAAATCAGTGCAATAAGTGTAATTATCTCTATTCCTACAGTTTGTAAAGCTGACGAGAGTCTTAGCACAAAATGAACAGAAATGTCCAATAACCTCTGTAAATTTAAGTTATATAGTAAGAAAAACCAAATAATATAGCTCCAAAATCTTACAACAAATTAGAAATATACCCTGTTTTTACCTTCTATAAATGGCAGTATAGATTTTAGAATTGATCTGGAAGAATATACATTGTCTTAAAGTAAAAAAAAAAATATTAGATACATGAATTTATAAAGTGAAAGTTCATTTAATTATTTCAGACTAATTTTAGTTTTTTATTATTTTGATCTAAAGCTCATAATAATGAAAGTAACTAATCCAAGAAGTTGGATAGCATGTCCAGTCAACAGAGAAGAAAAGGATCTTGCTTGCGCTATTAGGATAAGCACACGTCGCCTATGTAGGCTGCACCTACATGTACCTTCAAATTAATATTTAAATTTCAATGTGATTGAAATCAGAGTTTTTCTAGTTAAAAAATAAAAGCACTTCATTAGTAAATATAAATGATAGATTGGAGATATTTAGGACATTGGACAAAATGATTAGTGATAAGTTTTTATAGAACTTCATGTAACACAAGGAGTTCAGTTTAAAAATACTTTTGAAGCATCTGCTGTTTGAAAATCTGAGTTCATTGGATAATTTTATAATTTTTCTTCCAAAAATCACCGTTAGTAGATTCCACAGAATGGATATAACATTATGTAAATCACAGAACTATTTCAGAAGCATCCTTGTGGAGTTTTTGTTTTTTTGTTTTTTGTCTGTCAACAATTTGAATGCGGAAAAAAAGTGAGAAACATGTTTTGGAGAGAAAGCTATTTTAATCTCTGACTATTTTACTATCAAGTGGAAAGTAAGTGAAACCACATGGAGATGTTGTAAAACTCTTAACTCTCTCAGAAATAAAAGATAGAAAGACTTCAAAATAAAATCTGAAACACCCATTGATTCTAGCTTATCATGAAAAATGTTTAATGCAAGAATACTTCTGGTAGCAGTCTGATTCATCAAGCTTACGTGATTCTATATCCTTATGTATAATAACAATTTTATCTGAAAATAGATCAATTTAGTTGCAGACCATCCACCTTTGCCAGATAACCTTCTCTTATAACTTCACTGAGAACAGAAATCATCCAGAAGAGAAACCCTCAGAAACCCAAAACCTGAGTTTGTACTTCTCCTCTAATTGCATAAAACATCTTTCATGCCTGCAGATATTTTTACATCTAAGACAGCCTGTAGTATTGCTTGCCAACCTGAAACTTGTTTCACAAATTTCTCAGCAGCTGGTATGATAATAAGCCAGTTTTTATGTAAACTAGTGAACTTCCTAATCAATTTTTAACCACAAAATTAAAATTTTAAAAATTTTTAAGTGATTTTTAAAAAAGAAAAATAATTCACTTATTAAATCTATTTTCCGCTTGATGCCATTATATTAATTTCTGATTTTTTAATTTTTAATTATGATGGGTACATATTAGTTGTATATATTTACAGGGTACATGTGATGTTTTGATACAGGCCTATAATGTATATTAACCAAATCAGGGTAATTGGAATATACATCACTTCAAGCATTAATCATTTCTTTGTGTAAGGAACATTCTAATTCCACTCTTTTAGTTATACCATAACTTACCATTGACTATAGTTGTTTTGTTGTGCTATTGAATAATGTTCATTCTAATTATCTAACTATATTTTTGTACCCACTGACTATCCCCTTTTTCTCCCTACTACCCTTTCCAGCCCCTGGAGAACATTATGTTAAGTGAAATACGCTAAGCACAGAAAGACAAATCTCACATGTTCTCACTCATATGTGGGAGCTACATATTAAAACAATTGATGGCATGAAAGCAGAGAGTGGAATGATGGTTAAGTAGCTGATTTTAAAAAATATTTCTATGAAGCAGAAGAAAGTTTTCTGAGAACTATAGTTTTTAAAGATGTGATGCAGTTAATTTTTTATTAAAAGGTTCATTTTATTTTTCCTTTTAGCTAATATTCTTATAAAAATGATACATTTTTACTAATTCTACTATAATGAGGTTGGCATATTTTTGCACCACCACTTTAAATGCAGTATGCTCACATCAATTATTTCTTTGAAAGAAAAAGTACAACAAAATAAAAATGATGCTTTTGATGCTGATGTGAATTATACCTTTTAATTCCTGCCTGTCCAAACTTTTTCAAACCACAAACTTAGCAATTTATTAAATATATCCAATTATTTAAAGAGTACAAGTTACTTTATTATTATTTCATGAACTGACAATTTTTTTAAGAGTAAAGCATAGTATTTATTACTGATGGGTTTTTGTCCTGTGACTGTATTTATGTGTACGTAGACCTACTTTCCCTGTGGGGTGGGGAACTTGCAGCCTGGGGACCACACATGGCCTTCTGAATTCTTGAGTGCAGCCTTTTGACTGAATCCAAATTTCACAGACTGAAGTTTGGATTCAGTCGAGGGGCCACACTTGGGGATCTGGAGGGCCACATGCGGCCTTGATGTCGCAGGTTCTCCACTCCATCTTAATAATATACATTTTTCTTTAAAACACAATTGGCCATATCTTTGAATTCAGATATTTTTATAGTAATCAGGGTAACATATGAAATTAATAATTTTAAGCTAAAGCAAGACCTACTTATTATTCAGTATCACGAATGCTTCAAATATGCATTGGGCATGTTGTAAAACATCAATATTCTAAGTTAAAGTGTGTAGGGACATTGTGTTGTTATCAATTTAAACAAATAAACCCTTAATATTAAAAGATGAGGTTTTTAAAAAGAGCATTAATTTGACTATTTTTTTAAGTTATAAAAGTAAAATTTATTTTACCATTTAGAAGGACAGAGAGAATGAGAGAGAGACAGAGAGAAGCAGGGGAAAGAGCAGAGAGAGATGGCACGGCATCCCAAAGAAAGAGAAGGGAGATGCCAGCTGCTAGGCCAAGTGGCTTGCTGGTTTTATGGGGACGAAGAGAAAAATAGTTAATTGTTGTGAATTGCCATATCTGACCCTTTTCTTCTTAACTGCACGCAGATAGTGGATCTGCTGTGTGAAACTCCTGCAACCAGTTCCCTTTGCTTTAGGGATAAAGTGATCTTGCCCTCAAGATATGTCTGGAGACTGTCCCCATGCTGTCACCTACGAACTTCTCAGGAACTACTCCAGGTTGTAGAAACAGATGCTAAAAAGGCAGTTTTAGTCAATAGGTCTAGCAACTGTTAATAAGTTCTATTTCCTTTTGCCTATTGGGCTCCTTTGAGGTGCTCAGAGCTTCGCAGGGCACTTGTTAGCTAGATGGAGAGAAAGGGAGCAACGCAGATTTATTTGGCTCACAACACCCACTGTCCTTTCATTCCCTCTTCCTTTGGTTAAATTAAATTTTTATTTAAAAAAATGAACTCAGAAAACTGGGGATCATGGATGGAGGTCTCTCTTCTTCTGTAACTGCCTTCTGCTGACTCAGAGATGATGCAATGTCCCTACCTGACTGAGTTCATGTGGGGTATTAAGGCGGAGGGATTGAAAACATGGTCTTAAAAGGTAGGTTAGAGGTGGGATGGGGGTACCTATCGCTGGAGAGAAATTGCTAGAGCCTGAATTTGGTTCCATATGAATGTTACTAGACAGTGAGGAATGTAGAGTTCAGGAATTACAGCTAAAAGCAGAGCTGCTAAGGGCATTAGTCAAGAAACCTGAGATCACATTTTTGAGAAGGTAGAGAGTCTCTTGGACAGCAGGCAGATAGAGATGTTACAGAGCACCCACAGTGGGGGATGGGAAGTAAGGTTATTGTTATTAGGGTTTCCAGCATGGGCAAAGGACTGACCAGCCTGCTATGTAAGCTGGGCTGTGGTGGCATTCATAGAGTGACAGGAGAAGTATAAAGAGGAAGTAAAGGGTGGTAAGGAACCATATATACCACAGCATATATTTTAAAATCCGTACTTTGATTTTGTAGACTTGAATGTGCTAGTAATATATAGCTTGCTGCAATGCAGAGTGCATGAGTTGAAAACCAAAGCAGATAATTTTATAATAAACACTATCATTTGTTTTTCTTTTTGTTCCCAGATTCAAGGTCCACTTCCTGTCTAAATGTTCCCTTCTCAGCTCTCTGAATTCTCATGTTTAGATAAGTTCCTAGCACAAGCTAGATTTTTCCACACATATTTATTGTATAAGTGAATGAGAACGAGAATGCTTTCTTTCCTTGTTATTGTACTAACAATGCATTTTTTAAGATAAGTTATGGCTACCTCCTTTTGACCATAATCCTGTTGCCTAATTGTTTCTTTAATTTCTATGACATTGCATTTTCCTGTTACTGTTTTTTTAAATTTTTTTGTCTTAATACTATTGAAACCAGATAGAACCCCTAATAGAGGGCAATGACCATCAGAACAAAATTATTCAAGTTTCTCTCCTTTTACCTTTGTTCCCTTTCTGTGCTTATTCCCTCTCAGAATTTTCCTTCCCTTTTTTTAGTTCATTTCTTTCTTCCTTGCATAACTTATTTCTTAAGATATCAAAGCATACACATGGCTTGTGTATTTATGCTTTCTTATCCTTGATACAAATCTTTTTTTTTAAAATTCAATCCCTAAGGGACTGAAATTGCCTAAGGGTCAAAAATTGTCAATGTCAACTACATTGCAAGTCGTCATGGCAGGGTATGGGGAAAAGTTTTCAATTAGCAATAATCATGCCTCGGATAAACCTCATTGGCTCTGATACTGGCACTGCACAAAGCTGATACAAATCTTTATTCCTTTAAATATCCATGTCGGACGGTTGATCTAATTGTGTCATGGACTGTCTAACTGATGGTCCAATTTTGACCTCAAATATATTACTCGTTAGAAAGTAGTATGGTGTAGATGGAAATATATTTAGGTTTTGTTTCCCTCTAATTCTTTTAATTAGCCATGTGACAATAAGCAACGTACCTCACCTCTCTGGCCTTCAAAGTTCTCTTCTAATAAAATGTAGAATTTGTTTTATATGATTGCTAAGCTTCCTCCAAACTTTCAGTTGAGTCTCTATGGGCCATATCCAAATGTTTCCCTTTAAAATGGTTCCCCATTTGATAATTTCATTTCTATTATTGGTGTCTCATTATTTCACTTTCTGGCTTGAATATTTGGGATTTCCACAACTCTTCCTTCACCCTTTTTTTTTTTTTTTTTCCCTTTTCTACTTATCCAGTAAAAATTCAGCTGGGTTCTAAAAAAAAGCATCATTTCCCCATCTGGAGAAGGAAAGAAAGTTCCAGAGCTTATACAAAGGCAAGAAAAGGAAGGCACATGGTAAATATTTTCTCACATTTAATCATTTGTACTTGACATTATGTATGGTCTCTTTAGCTTTATATATTAATAGCTATTTTTGTTTGCCTTTATGTAGTGGGAACTTTATAAAAATGGGAACTTTTATTTTCTATTAGGGATATTTTCCGTCTTCCCAACAAGGTGTGGAATGTCAACATTGAATGAACAAAGTGAAACAAATGCATTATATATATACACATTTCTAAATACTTAACATAATTTTGTAAACCTTATAACTGTCCTATGAGGTAGGTGCTATTATCTCCATTTTACATAGGAGGAAACTGAAACATGAAAATGTTAAGTGAGCTTCTAAAGTTATGCAGATAGTATATAGCAGAGCTGTACTTCAAACCCAATCAGGGTGTCTCCTGAGTCTGTGCTCTGAAGCTGTGTTGTCTGCCTCTCAAGGTTGTGTAGGTTCAAGATCAGGAAGACTAAGATACCTGAAGAGAAGAGCCAGAAGTCCAAACAAAAATGTCTAGGTGCGTTGGGAGGTCCATAAGGCAGATTGTAGTTCAGTGCCGAGAGCTGGGTTTGGTAAAGAAAATGTTTGTAGAGAGAATGGTAGAAGCAGGAAGAATAATCAGAAAGGGATCAATCTGAGAAATGTTTCATGAAATAACTGACAGAATTTTCTGATATACTATACAGTCATATGTCAGTTAACAATGGGGATACATTCTGAGAAATGCATTGTTATGCAATTTTGTCATTGTGTGAATGTCACAGAATGTCCTTACACAAACCCAGATGATATAGCCTGCTACACACCTAGGCTATGTGGCATAGCTTATTGCTTCTGCAAACCTGGACTGAGTGTTACTGCACTGAATACTCTAGGCAATTGTAAAACAATGGGGAGTATGCAGAATTAAACATGTCTAAATATAGAAAAGGTACAGTAAAAATACAGTATAAAAGATTTTTTTAAAAAGGTACATATACCTGCATAGGGCACGTACCATGAATGGAGCTTGCAGGACTGGAAGTTGCTCTGGGGTGAGTTAGAGAGTCAGTGGTGAGCAAATGTGAAGGCTTAGGACATCACTGTGCACTTTTCTACAACTGGCAGGGCAGTAGGTTTACATCAGCATCACCACAAATACATGAGTCATGTGTTGTGTTACTATGTTATGATGGCTACTTCATTAGGTGATAGGAATTTTTTCAGGTCCATTATAATCTTATGGGACCACTATTATATATACAGTCCATCACTGACAGAAATGTTTTTATGCAGTGCACGATTGTACACAGAAAAAAGTGAAAAAATAGTGGCTCCATAAACCTGAATGTTTTTTTTCTTGACATTTGATGGAGACCTCTAACGACCTTTCCTTAATCAAAATAGAGTCAACATTCAAAGAGCTTATCTGGCATGAGAAAACTCTTGCCAGAGGCAATATTTTAGTTAAGTGGGTGTTTGAGCAGGAAATTTTTGCTGTTTTAGTCTTGTGGCTCCAATTTTGAGGTTGAAGAAGAATTCAGTCCAGGCACTGTGGGCATAAGGAACAGACCAAACTCTAGAATGATAGATTAGACCCTTCTAGCTGGATGGTATTTAGGGTAGATTGTAGCATGCACTTAGGAAAAGTGATGCAGAATCCTAGTTTAAAAACCTCCCAGTTTCCTGCAAATTTTTTTTTTGTTGTTAGAAAACAAGAGGCTGATGCTCAGCAAGATTATAGGATCTATGGCACAGTGATATTTGCTTTCTATAGGAAGACTTAATAGAAATGAAATGACTAATAAATTGCTTTATTTCATTATTGATGACTCAGGGGCTGGGTGAGGCTATGCTTATGAATGGAAGGTCTTTAAAACATGCCATCAGGCAAGATCAGAACTGTCAAGGACAGAGAAGTTGAGGTACCTGGGAGATGTCTAAGTAGGGAAATATACAGGTGTGAAGCTCAAGAGAGAGAAGTCTAGGCTAAAGAAAATATTTTAGACTACTTAAGTGCTTTTGTTGTATTATATTATATTTGGCAAATATTCAGTTCTTTCCCCCACCTAAAGAGAGAAATATAATTCCCTACCTCAGTATGTGGGGCTTGGCCAAGAGACTTGCTTTGGACAGTAGGAATGGGAAGTTATAATAATTTGCCAGTTCTAATCCTGGCCTTAAGAGTCATGAAGTTTTTGTTGACCTCTGTTGCATTCCTGTCTGTTGCCATGGACACCACTGGTCCAAGGTGGGTGAGAGCTATGTGGGGCAGTCCTGAGTAAAGCTTAGAAGCAATAGAGCCACGCCAGCCTAGAAAAGGTAATAGCCAACCACCACATAGATATGTGAAGATAATAA
Organism: Lemur catta; assembly: GCF_020740605.2. Lineage (NCBI taxonomy): Eukaryota > Metazoa > Chordata > Mammalia > Primates > Lemuridae > Lemur > Lemur catta. The sequence continues at coordinate 31,578,505 of NC_059133.1, forward strand.
TTGTAGTTTTGAGCTTTTGAGTTTGGGAATGATTTGTTTTGCAGCATCGAGGTGGCAATAGCTAACTTATTCAGTGCTCTTAACTTTATTCTTGAATTAGCACTATCTTCTAACTGAATCTCTCCATTCCCTCCTATTTAATCCTATCATACTACAGTATTTCTAATCGTGACTTTTGTCATAACTTTCCTAATCAGAAACTGATAGAGCTGTGCATCTAGGTGAAGAAGGACCATAAAATGGTGGTCCCAACATTATCAACTAAAGGAAGAATCCAAATTATGAAAAAAGCAGAATTTAATTTAATATAAAAATCTCCTTACCTGGGTGGGTGGAAAATATAATATTCAAGTGTTATTCACAAGATAATCATGTGCAAATAATCAAGAGATTACAATATGACAATCAGACTTTGGGTAAGGGCATGTGGAAATAATGGAAAAGAAAAATTTTTGGTAGAGCTTTTATGAGACTGTAGATTCTCTTCTGACTCAGTCTGAATTCTCATGTTTTACCCATATCCCCGGATCCTTTATAGGCAGAACATTAAAGTAGCATATAATTATATATGATTGAACACTGATTTCCTTGAAAGTTATGTTATTATATCCCCCTTTATCTCTAACTTCTGTAAATTAATTTGGTCTAAGTCCAAAAGGCACTAATACTTATGCATTAATAAACTTTAAAAGCCCTTAAGTCAATTTTAAAATCATAGAATATTATTTCCAAAAGAAATATGATCTTTTTGACTGTATTTCCTACAGCAAATAAAACTATTCTAAAAAAAATTGTTTGACAGAATCTTATAACTGTAATTGGACTATGATATATCAACTTAGAATTAAAACAGCCCTGTGTTTCTTACAGAGTAGTTTAAACAAGTTTTTTCTATGTAAAATCTGGAACAAAGACTGTGTTACAGTTCGAATTTCTTTTATAGGGTACTTGGTGTTTTAGCAGAACTACCAGGTTTCCTAACAGGTGTCTCTCCACAAACACTTTCTGCTTCTAGCTTCCTAGCTCTAACTTGACTATATTTTAAGCTCCCTGTTCTGGTTAAGGGCAATATTAACTTCCCAACTGTTAAGACGTTTGCTAATAGTAAGCCCTTACTCTCTTTCAGGAAAAGAAATCTAATTAACCACAAAATTTTTTAGAATTGTCCTTTTCCATGTTTTTCAGAGATATTCTTTCCTTTCTGAGGTTGTGGTGTCTCAGATCTTTAGCACTTCTTAAACCACTGGAGGGACCACTATGGTACTTATATAAGCTTAGCATTCTATAGAGAATGAATGAATGAATGAATGGTTATTCCCTCTTTTCAAAACTCCAATGATTGCTCTTTTTTATGGCATTAATCCCCAAATCTTTAGTACTGTGATCAATCAAATCTCCAGGACATGATTTAATTACCTTTGTAATCTCATCTCTCACTATATTCAAAAGAATACCTCATTTTCCTCTCATGGGTAAAAATACACACACAGTCTATGCTTTTTTTTTTTTTGTATTAGTCCCTTGATCTGAAATATCTTTATCTAAATTTTCTATTTGGAAAAATCCTGCTTTTTCTGTGAGGCCCATCTCAACTCTATAGCATAGTAATTAAGAGCATAAACTTGGAGGCCAGACCCATTTGAAAAAAAGTTATACCAGTTTCTTATAAAACTGAACATACATCTATTGTATGGCACAAGAATTTTGCTCCTAGGAATTTACCCCCCCCCAAAATGAGAAGATATAAAAATAAGTATGCAAGAATATTTGTAGCAAATGTATTCATAAAAGTCAAAACTGAAAATATCCCATTCAAAAGAGTATGGATAATCATTGCATATTTGTATTTATAGAAAATAATTGTACTCAGTAATAAAAAGGAAATAAATTTTAAAACATGGATGAATCAAAAAGGTATTATGCTCCTGAAAGTAGCCTTAATAAAAGAGCACCACTCTGATTTCATTGAAAGTTTTACAGAAGTGAAAAATGATGTATGTTGGAAAAACAATCAGAAAAGTGGTTGCCTCAGGGGAGTGATGTAGGTAGGTATAATATTACCTGTAAAGACGCAGGAGCAAATATTCTGAAATGATGACAATCTTTTATATCTACACAGGTAGTTGGGTTATGTAGTTGTGTCAAAACTCATCAAATCATACACTTAAGATCTCGTCATTTTGTTTTATGTAAATTTTACCTCAAAATAAAAAAGAACTATAAACATAAATTGAATTACAAGGAACATATGCTAAAGTGCTTAGAGAGGAAATGCACTGATGTATAACATTTATTTGGAAATTCTTCAATAAAATATCATGGATTGATGGATAGATAGAATAATGGAGACATAGATAGATGTAAAAGAAAACTGTTTATACACAATACTCTTGATGCCAAAGGTGTGGGTTTTTTGTACCAAGTGATTTTCCAGTTTTCTATGGATACCAACTCCGTATCTTACAATTAATTCAATTGTTACACTAACCACTAGGGGATGGTGCAGGCCCCACAGGTTAAGGGCTCAGTCCCCCAGCCTTTCCCCCACTTCAGACACCAGTCACAAGTATTAGGTGCCCAGGGTAAACATATCTCTGTCCGATTTGGCTACAAATTGGGACTCCTTACAACCCCCTTCTCATGTTTGATAATTTGCTATATTAGCTCACAAAACTTAGGGAAACACTTTATTTGTGTTTATTGGTTTATTATAAAGGATAATATAAAAGATACAAACAAATAGCCAGATGGAGAGGTACATAGGGCAAGGTCTAGAAGGGTCCAGAACACAAAAGCTTCTGTACTCATGGAGCTGGGGTGCACCACCCTCAGGGCAAACGGATGCATTCACAATCTGGAAGTTCCCGAACCCCATAGTTTGGGAATTTTTATAAGGGTTTCATCACATAGAAATGATTGATTATTAACTTATCCTCCAGCCTCCTTCTCCTTCCCAGAGAATAGAGGGTAGGGCTGAAAGGTCCAAGCATCTAATCATGGCTTGGTATTTCTGCTGACCAGTCTCCCACCTGAAGCTATCCATAGGCTAATTCTCATTAGAACAAAACATGCTCTTGTCACCCAGGAAATTCTAAGGAATTCAGGAGCTCTGTATCAGAACCTGGGGTCAGAGACCAAATTTGTATTTCCTATTATGTCACAATACATGATAAAGCATATGCAGTGAAATGTTAATGGAAGAATCTAAACGGTGGGTATATTGGTGTTTACTAGAAAATTCCTTGAACTTTTCTGTACGAAATTTTTTATAATAAGTATAATAAAAAATTAATTTTAGAAGTTACAGATTATTCTTATTGAAATCAATTATTACTCTCTTGGTTGCAAATGGTACTTTTTCAAAGGCCCTCATTCCATTCACATTTATTGGTTGGTATTTTATAATCAGAAAGAACTTGTACTTCTCCCATAATTATCAATTTATTTATTGTGAGCATGGCCTCATGTATTCTTACTCTATTTACTGAGTTATACCATATTACTTTTGTTATTAATTTCCAAGCTCAAAATTCCCTATATTTAGCAAAGTGAAAGTCTTTCAAGCTATCTTCTGTTTCCTTCTGAATGTCCTTTTGAATGATACCTACAATTTCTCTCCAATATTAGGGGGTTCTTCTTTACATTTTTTGACTTCTTTTACGCCATCCCTCATTGCATATTTTTATCACCCTTCTCCACTAGTTAAAAACTCTGCCCCCCAACAACATCAGTGTATTAACACATCGTTCAAATCTACAATGCTCTATATATGTGTAATGCAAGGGAGGATTTTTGGGTAAGATGATAATGTAAACACAGGCAATTAACAACTCCTTGGATCCCCACGGCAATGATCAAAGGGAATTTTAAAGAAGAAATTTCTGAATATGACCTGAAATCTAAAGAAAGATGCTAAAAAAAAAAAAAAGAAATTGTGAGGATTTTTAACTAGATATACCAAAGAAAGACACAAAGAGGATTCTTTTTCTCCTTCTAAATATTGCATCACTTCAAAATGTTGCATCACTTCAAAATAATGGAGAATACTTTTTTAAAACATCTTAAGTGCACTCTGACTTGTAGAGCAAGGGGTAAAATCCCCAATGAACGATGGGGCAGAGATGTCAGTCGTTTATCTTTTTTTTTTTTTTTAATGCCATGGAACTGTATAAATTTGAAAGCAGCTGGACTTTAAGCCATAAGTCAACTTTCAGAAAGCTGAAAGGGCATTTGGGGAGAGTTCCCAACATTGAGGCTGCAACACTAGGAAAGAGTGTGAGTATAGCACCACTTTGGAACTGGTGAGATTCTTTCATTATTAACAACAAAAAAAAAAAAGGAAAGGAAAATTAATTGAGCTTTAATTTGAGGAGTCATAAATAGAAACACAAATGAAATCAATAAAGGTAGGAGGAGAGAAGGATATAACAGAGGTAAAGCTAAATTTAGTAAATTAGGAAACAGATAATCAATAAAATATTTAAACAAGTTCAAGAGCTGGGTCTTTCACAAAGTAAAACATTCTCCATGACTTAATAGTTTTAAACATGGTTGTGTGGTTTGGCTTATATTCTTGCTCTTCCTCTTTGCCTTGACAAATAGGCATATACTACGGAGGACATGGTCCCTTAGCCTTGGTTCCAGAATAAGCCACATTAAGTATGTTTGTTATAACATAAAGCTGACAGACACGGAAATTGACACAAGAGGGTTCTGACATAACTCAAAACAAATAAACAAATAACAACAACACAAAAGTAATGCATGTGGCATTAGCTTGGAATCAGGTAGTAAATTGATAGTGAACAGTTATTAGAGACTGGAAAAATGCCAACAGACTATGCAATGATGAAATATTTGGTAAATCTGTCATATCCAATACTTTAAAAAACCAGATAATGTATCTAATGAACCTGTGGCTCTGGGAAAAGAATTTATAAATAGAATGTTATGAGTTTTTTGGTATTAGTTGCATCGATAAGGTACTTTCCAAGAAAAACTGAGTTCAAGGAAGAATCAGCTCATTTTCAAGAAAGATCAAATGGAAAAAGAAATAGTTCAGAAATTCCAAAACTTGCAGTATTTGGAGATATAACTCTTTCTCTTCTCCAACTGGCAAAAGGAAAAAAATGTTTTGACCAACTTTAGTGAACAAAGACATGACCATCACACCTGTTGTTTTAAATTTGAATTTAATTATTTGTCTATCCTCCATCCTTTCAGTTGAACAAAATTTCTCCGGAAAAGAGATCAAAGACATAATCCCACAGACTTCTGATAAGCAGCTCAAAGTAATTATAATTAAGTCAAAAGAAAAAGGCATGTCTTAAAAGAATGGTGAGTGTGGCTGTTAATACTATTAATACATAGAGCTGACTGGAAGCAAATACATATTTTAAAATATTTTGAGAGTTATACTTCTAGAAGTGTCACCTGTCTTGTTAAAGAGACAGATTATTTTAGGCACAAAAGCCTCCATTTCAGATGTGGCCAAAGATGATCATAAAAAAGGAGACATTAATTAAAGAGTGGGGAACGCAGAAGCCATGGAGAACAAAAGACAAGGGTGCTACTTTCAGGGAGCAGAACCATAACATCTAAGTATTAATAACATTTCCTTGATCACTGTAGGAACACTTAACAAAGTTAGTTCAGTGAAATTTCAGAATTGCTTTGAGCCATTTGCTACTCTAAATGTCTGCACTTATCATAGGTATCTTGTCCCTATTCTGCCATTATATATAAGATTTGTGTTATGGAGGTTGAGGGGAGGAATGTTGAAGAATAGGTTATCTTCTTCCCTCTCCCCCGCCATATTTCCAGATCAAGAACAGCCACATCTGATTTTGACTTGGTTTGGACAACGAAAAGTGGAAGGTATGACACATACCAGCTCTATCTGTAATTGCATGGTTTGGTTAGGCCTCTTGTTCTTCTCTTCTTATCTGTTCCTAAGAGAACAGGTGTTTCCTGCAGATAATTTGCCCCTTCAGGCAAGGTCCCTGAATGAGAAGACACATGGAGCGGAGTGGAGCGGAAACAAGTAGAGCTAAGTGAACTACAATCATAGGAGTGTAATGTGGGTGAGAAATAAATTCTCATTGTGTTGTAAGCAACCGAGATTCTTGGGTGTTTAGATGTGCAGCAAGGCTGACTAATACAAGCTCCTACCCATAACTAGGTAATTAGATCAGGAAGGTGAAGCCCTTATGAATGGGATTAGTGTCCTTATGAAAAGAGACTCTAGAGCTTGCTTTCTCTCTGTTTGATCTCTGCCAAAAAAGGATGCACCAAAAAGTCTGCCATCTGTAGACAAGGAAGCAGGCCCCCACCAGATACTGGATCTGCCAGCACCTTGTTCTTGGACTCCCAGATTCCAGAACTATGAGGAATAAATGTTTGTTGTTTAAGTAACCCAGCCTATGGTAATTTGTTATAGCAGCCAGAGCTCACTAAAATACAAGCTTAGAGGGGAAACTGATTTTTAAAGTATAAAATAATATTATGCACAAATCTCTGTTAGAAATTTGCTTGAGATAATGATTTCTGAAAAAAAAAAAAATTCCGAAACGGCTACAGAAAAGAAGAAAAACTAAACAGGCAGATTTGTTTTTTAGGAAATCTTGGAAAAAAATGTGAAAGAATTACCTCCCAAGGACTAGTAGGCCCAGATGGTTTTACAAGCTAATTTATTTCAATCTTTCAAAGAAGAGATACTTCCAAGAAGATATATCCATGCTATTCGACAATTTAGTAAAATATAAAATATTCCTAGTTCATTTTGTAAAAATCAGCATAGCCATAAAAACAACATCTAACAAAAATATCACCAAAAAAAAAAAAAAAGGGAGGGAGAGAAAGAAGCTCATGAAAAAAATCTTGCTTATGGATAGAGATACTTTGTTGGGTTGGCTGTTGTCAATTTCATATTACCATTACTTCCTCCTTGTGTAGTGGGCACTACATGGAGGTTCTTAAGGCTTGTCAATAAGAGGAACATGCATGTACTTTGGAAAATAGAAGTGAAGTGGAAGCCGCCATTCCCAGAAGGTCACACAATCAGATGCAGTGGCTTTTTGGACTTCCCTGTGAGCTTAGGAATCTCCACCTGCTACGTTGCTTAAAGCTGAAGTTGTTATGAATGCTTGATTCTTTAGCTGTGGCGTTCCAGACCTTTACTTCCCCTATCCCAAATCCTTCAAAATTTTTAAAGTTCTATTTTCTATATTAAATATCTTATTCCTGTGACATTTATAGTGGCTCTGCTTTGCTGACCAGACCAAGACTAATCAAAATGTTCATACTAGAATGGTTCTATAGGAGAACAGATCTTAAGGAAAGGAGTTTGGAATTGATTCTAGAATCTGCTTACATTGAAAGGTTTTAGTGATTTTCCTGACAGTGGTAAATGAGATTTGAATCGTCTACATAATATTAGGAAAGAGACTAAAGAACAGTGACAAAACTGAGTCTGAGAAGTATAATTGAGGTATGAGTTGGGGGACTGAATGTAAGCAATAGGAGCTACAAATGCAATATTTGAACCTTGCAGATATCCGATCTAGATTTCAACTGTCTCTGCTCCTTATGGTCATTATGGAACTATGAACCTCACTTCTGAAGCCATCTTAGTTGGTTCAGGTATAGAAACATGACCCAGCACAGACAAAGTTTTCCCAGGGAGGTACAAAAATCAAGACAAAACAAAATAAATAAACAAAACCAAAAAAGCCCATATTTTATTTTTTAAAAATCTAATGAGAGTAGAATTATGAAATCATATAAAGCTTCCTTAAAAGTCTATACTGCATATTTGAATATTTAAAATCCACAATTAATAAACTGAATCCAACAAATGAAACATATACACTCTCTTTAAGATAACATAGATGATAAAAAAAAATGGAACAAGTACTAGGCCACAAAGAGCATCTCAACAATTCCAAAAGAATTGATATCATAAAGATTAAGTTATTTGATTAAATTGTCAATATAAATAATCAATGGTAAAAACGTTTAATATATGCTTATAAATTATGCAAGTGAGAACTGAAATTATTTTAAAGAAGCACTTAATTAATGAAAGTGATATATAACCAAAATATTTATTTGGAGCTAAAGCTATACCTATAAAGTAAATCATAACCTTGAAGCAATGTAGAAATTAATGTATAATGTAGTTATTCAAATACAAAAGCTAGAAAAAGATAATATGCAACCTCAAAGGAAGTAGAAGAAATATGAAAATAAAAAGAAAATTAAAAAAGCAAAATATACATCACCAATATTATCAAGAGTTTTTCTTTGATAAGAATAATAGATAAATGTTTAGCATTCAACTGATTAAAAAAGAAATGGAGAGACGGTTGAAATAAACAACATCATGGAAGAGTGCACATATCTACAAATATAATCTAGTATTTAAAACTGATAAGATACTAATACGAATAGATTTATTAAAATACTTAAAAGTTAGGTGAAATGAACCATTTAAAAGAAATGAATCACCAAAATTTACTCATGTACTCAAGAAGAAATAGTTAACTTATAGATCAATAGAAAAACTAAATTGATAATAAAATATCTCTATCTTACTCCCCTCCTACTTTCCTTGATTTCCCAGGCGAGTAATAAAGAATCTCTACCTCATGAAATGGTATTTGAGAGATTAGAATAAGAGTATAAGCTATGGATCTCATTTTATGATGCCAGAATAACCTTGATAAACAGACTTTGTAAGGAGAACATAAAAGAAATCACATATCAATTTCATTTATGTATAGAGATAAAAAAACTCTTTAAATAAAATATGAAAAAGTTGATTCATCAACTTATATAAAGAAGAGGAGTATCTCAAAATCAAGTAGGCTTTATTTCAGGAATGCAAGCATGGTTCAATAACAGAAAATCTATGAATATAAATTTTATAAAATTAAACATTAAAAACCATAAGTTCATCTCTATGAAGAGAGACTAGCATTTGCTATATCTGGGTCTCCTTTCTCTTCTTCAAACTTGCCAGGTAAACTCTTCCCGTAGGGTCTTTTCACTGACCCTAAGAACTTTTTACTGTCTGAAAAGACTCTTTTCATTGGCCTTTCCCTGGAACTCACCCCTGTCTCCAAACATCCCCAAGGCTAACTCTTACAAGTCCTTCAAGTCCTTACTGCAAGAAAATATCAGTGAGAGCCACCCTGACCATTCTATTTAAAATTGAACTCCATTCTCCCTCCCCTGACCCTCTCCAAAGGCAGGGGAACAGGAACATAGGGGCTTTAATTTTTAACCACGTACAAATTCATAGTTTGAAATGTACTTAATGAGCAAGTATCACTTTTGTATTAAAATAATTTTAGAAATATATAAAAAATCATGGAGCCTATAGAATCTGGATATATCAATGAGATTTCACAGTGAAGGAAAGAAAAGGCAGCTCACATAGTGCATGCAAAGCAAATACCATAAAACATTTTGGCTTTGGATATCTAACTGGCTACATAGATTAATGCTGAGCATAGTACCTGGCATATGTAAAATGTTTTAGAAATGTAATATGCTATTATATAAGAGAAATTTGTAATTAAAGAATAACTTAGAAATTTAATGACCATGGTCAGTACTCAGAGGCAGGGGATGTATTTCTGTGTCAACAAAATGATGGCTTGTGTTGGTATTTTTACTTGCCAGAGCCATTTAGGCTTTATCTACAAACTGCAGACACATTAGCGAAATTCAGTCATTTCCTACATTGTCTTGAATGCTTTATTATCTTGGCCAATTAGTTAAAAAACTCATTTGATTGCTTTGATATTGTCAATTCAGTTAACCCATTCTCTACCCATAGACAAATCAGAAATTAGTTATTTGTCCTGCATCTATCTCTAAGCCCTTTATCAGTGGGATACAGAACAGAATATTTCAATAGATATTTTGGGATTGTGCAGGTTTTAGTTTCATAAATATTTTGAGACCATATTGGAAATAACATCTGGTATGGAGCACACTATAATAAAACTTCAATTATAATTCAAAAAAGAATCCCCACTATATATTGTAGTGAATATATAGCAATAGGAAAATGAATTAATGTCATAATCTCCATGATGTGCATTGATTTCAATGTTTTCCTTTAGTATTGTGGTTTTAAAATCTCAAATATTTATGGTAAATATTTGACTTATTTTTCTGAACTCTGATGCTACATTTTTTGGAGTTTTACAAAATATTGTTATTCTAAGAGATTGTTTTAAGAAATATTACGGTGGAAAGGCTTCATGAATCAGATTCATTGTAACCTCCAGTCCAAGAAAATACTCACTTCTCTCCTTCATCTCTTTTAACAGATTTTTTTCAAATGATAAATGTGATAGTAATTACTTAAAAGTTGAGATCAAATTCAAAAAATGATTTAAATGGGAGCAATTTTTTTTTAAAAACAATATCTAACAGATGCCTCCTGATTGTGTGATCTTGGACAATCAAAGTCTCAGTTTTTTCTTCTGCAATGTTTGGTAACAAACTAGACCTACATTATAGGGTTGGTGTAAGGATTAAGAAATATAAAATATATAAATTATTCTGCACATTGCAAGTACACATAATTAACATCAAATCAATACTTGCTAATATTAATAAATATAGTGTGGCCAGAAAGACTAGTCTTCCTTAACTTGTGGGCTGAAATATTCTTCCAAGTTCTGTTTTTTCCCTTCTGTGTGCTGCCTCCTCCTCCCATACCAATACCATGTGGTCATTTTTCCACATTGTGACAGAGAAAGCGCTCTATAATCACTAGCCTAAAAGATATTAGCAGTTGAAATTTAAATCTTTGAAGACTTTTTGTGGTTTGAATTTAAAAATGAATACATTTCACTTGTGACTACAGTTCCCAGCTTCTCTTTTTGGAGTTTTTCTAGTCCCACTCCATTTATTGTTTTCAAAGTTGCCCAACCCTTGTATTGAGATTCTACCCTGTCCTCCTGTTAAAAATCTATACATTCATTAAAGGCTTACAAGATATTATGAAAACTCATGAACTCAGGCCAGCAGATCTGAGTTTAATTCTCCATTCTGTCATTGAACTAGCTGTGTGATTTTTTTTACAATTTGTTTTCCTGAGAATCACTTCTCTCTAATCTCTAAATTAGGAAAAAAATCACCTCATTAATTAGCTGAGAAGATTAAATAAGATATTACAAAACCCCAGGTACTTAGTGGGAAGCTTAATACAATAGTTGTTTTCACCTACTTCTCTCCATTGGCATCAAGATATAAGTTAGTATCAGTCATTATTAAGGGCATCACTCTACAGGTATTTTGTGAATTGTAGCTGTGCGTATACATTTGAGATAGGATCAGATATTAGTGAAAAAGTGTAAAGGGGAAATACTGTTAGTATTAATACTTCTTGGTACTACTGTACACTATTCCTGCAAGTGTACAGATAACTTTGTTTCCCACAGATAAGTCTAATCCCAGCTGTGAAGGAAATACATAGCTTTACTTATGTTCTTAAATTACTGGTAATATATGTGCTGTATTGCAGTTTCTATATATACAAAATGATATATGTCAACATAAATATTTGCCTATCACCAAAAAGTGAAGTACAAAGCAAATTATGTAAGATATTTTGTAAAAGGTTTATTGTAACTGTTTTTATTTTTTCCTGTGGGACATCTATCAAAGAGCATTTATTTACCCCACAGGGGCAAATTAGGATGCCCTAATTTGTTTTTTCCACTTTTAATTTTGTTTTCAACTTTTAATTTTTTAAAGGTGGGATTGGAAGAGAGGCTGAGAAAAAAAAAAATCTTTCTTGGCTGCTTTAAAGGCTAAGGATTAGTAGCAATGTTCTGACCTGAAATTTAGGTCTTGTGATTTCTTTCCAGGAGATTTTTCACTGCATGTGAAACCTGTCTGCAATGGCCTTATTATTTAATTCAATCTTAATTGGATACAAACTGTCAAAATCTAAGGGATTGTTGGAAGGCCTCAAAGTGCTTGTATTTTTCAAATAGTAATATTAAGTAATCATTTGGAAGTGAAAAATGTACTTCACGATACTGAACCTTTCTGCTATAATATGTTCCAGGATCATTTCGCATTTCTTTCAAATTTTGAAAGTTTCAAGGACAGGAAATTTAATTTCTAGAGTATATGTCCTGTTTAGGGGAGGATTCAGCCATTTTCAAAAGGAGGCTAAGCTTTGTGTTTAGCGATGTATATTTTAGGAATTCTCCACGTGGCTTAATTATGCGCCCGCCCTGATTGTCAGAAGTCAGGCAGGCTTCATCTCCTAATGCGTCCTCTTGGAGAAGAGTGGGATGCTGAGGGATCCACACAGGGTGGCCGAGGACCAGCTCCTTAAAACCGCCTTTCATAACCTGGCCGGAAACACCGAGCGCTATCAGGCCACCGCCTGAAGAAGCCAAAGCCCAGAGGCTTTTCTTTAGCAAGAGATGTCAATGGCTGGCTTGGGAGGAAAAGCTAGGGAAAAGGGTTGTTTGAGTCACCCCCTTCTAGTCCCGTTACTGACTCTTGGAGAATACCTGAGGAGGCGAGGCAGGAACGTTCCTATTGTTATTCTCTCTGAGACAAAGGCTCGGCCGGCAACTGATGCCCATCCTTCCCACTGAGTGGGTTGGGGGAAGATCGCATGGCAGGGGTTATTTATTTTGTGTTGCTTTGCAGCGGGCTTCCCCAGCTCCGTCCAGCATTGCCCTGGCCCAGCCCGGGCGCCGGGAGGACGCGGCGGGGCAGCCGCAGCGGCCTCTGCGTCAGGGGGAGCGGGGCGGGGAGGTGCGGCGCGCAGCCTGCGCCCCCGGCTCCCGCCTCCGCGCCCCGCCGCCGCCCACGACCTCTCCTCCCTCGCAGCTTGGCGGCGGCCGCGACACGGGCGGGCCAGGCACGTGGGCGCCTCCGTCACACCCTCACTCACACACACTCACACATGCGCGCGCACACACGCACCCGCGCGCCCGCATCCCGTGCTGTTCCCCTGGCAGACACACAGGCGCTCACTAGTCTCTCCTTGCCCGCCTGCAGGGCAGCGACCTCCTAAACCCAGCCCCGGGGCCCGCCCTTGGCAAGCAGCTGCTTCTCTCCAGATAGCTCCTTTGGGGCCTCGATCACAGCCACCTGGACCCTTTCGCGACTGCCGCAGCCAGGACGTGGAAGCAGTAAGAGGCTCTGGGTCAAGACACACCAACGGTAATGACATGCTCCTATGCTAAGGGCACGGCTGGGGGTGAGGTGGGGTCGCCATTAGCCACCTAGGATCCCGGGGACCCGGACTGGGAACGAATGGATGGATGGATCCCGTGCTCCGTCCTGGGGCGGATGGAGGGAGGATGGCTCAAAAGCCCTAGGAGGCAGAATCTGGGCTCGGCGAGCGACCCTCTAGTCTCTGGGTTCTGCATCCATGCACAATCGGGGAAGGGGGGGCGAGAGGCTGCACATCTAGGAGGAAGCACATGGGTCGAAACGTGCCGCCATCCTTCTCTCCTTCCCGTCGTGGAAATTGCCCGTGGCATCCCCAGAGACCTACTCATTGCCAAGTCTAGTCGAGGTTGTAGGGTGGGGTCCGACACCGGGAAGTCCGAGAGGAAAGTTGGGAGGGTCAGGGTGGAAACAGGCGCTTTCGAGGTGATTGGAAGCCGAACCTCGGGCAGGTGGGCGGTAGGGCGGGGAGAGCAGCGAGCCTCGTTCCTCATTCGCTTCTGGCTGCTTTTGCAACTGCAGAAGGCGACTACGGAGGGCAGTGTTTTCACGTGACCACGGTTCCCTTTCGCTTGCGGCGTCCTGTAATACATGGTCCGAAAGGGGGCCTTTCGCGGCACACAAGGCACGTGGCTGCTGGAGAAATCACAGCTTGAGTGTTTCTGCCCATCCTGGAATACGAGAGTGCAACGGTGAGGGTGATGCTGGGATTTTAAGGAGAGGATGGGAAGCAATTGGAAACTTAGGTCGTTTCTACCTTTCATTCGCCTGGCTGGTCAGTGCGGCCGGACAGAAGGCGGTTTTGATAGGGAAAGGCTTTCCCGTCTTAATCTGCGCACCGGCCTTGTCATGCATATGAATGAATCAAAACGCCCGAGGCGTCCCGGAGTGCGCCGGACCCACCCAGTGGCAGAGGCCTCGGGGGCGGGAGTTCTTTTCCACTGAGCCGAGAAGCGGCGTGTGCTGTGCGCCGTCCGTTCCAGAACGAAGCCCTGGGTTCGAGCTCCCCAGGGTCTCGCTCTCCCTTTCCGTCCTCCGCGCTGGCGGAGAAGGGCTGGAGTAAGACGGGGCGGGGTCCGGACTCGGTGACGTCAGCAGTGTTTGGGTGCTTATGCAAATGAGACCGCGACCGTTGCTTCTGGTCTGGCCATTTTCCCCTCCAGGTCTTAAAGGTAGACCCGATCTCAGTCCGCACCATTTGGGCGGTTAAGTACCCTAAGCAGCATGGGAGGAATGAAGGGTTTGCTCTATGTGCTCCTCATCGCCCGTTCTGTAACAGCGATTTTATACCTGTCAATGCCCGCTTGCTTTTCCGGGATGCTGGGAACCAAATGCTGGCTTTGGGGAGTTACTCTCTGCAGACGCTGCCCCACGAAGCCCATCGCCCCACCCAGCCTCGTTTCTGCGAGAACAGTCCTGAAATACAGACCTACTTAGGTCTTGGGCGCCTCGTACTCGACTTAACTTGTACATAAAACTTGATTTGATGATGGACTGAATTTTCTTTGAGCAGTGTATTTCTCTCCTATTAAATTCGAGGTATTTGACCATAGAATCAGACGATTTTATTTTTGTGTGTTAACTTTTCCATGTACATTTGTTGGAGTAAAATATATTATCCCAACAAATTGAATTTAAAGTTAAATTCATTGATCATTTTTTGCCAAGTAAAACTTTCAATGTGTTCTTTTCTCAGACAAAAATTAGAATTTTGAAAGAGTAATATTTTACTGTTTGTTGATAAGCTTTCCTTTTTCTGATTGCACATTATATACTTGATTCAAAATTATTTCATAATTCCAATCTAACTCAAGATGTATTTTAATGGACCTAAGAAAGGTATTTATGTATGTTTCTATTTTAGGAGATAAGTACTGTCACTCCTTTAATAAGAAATAGTAAAGAATTAAAAAGTGATTAACTTAGCTATTTGAGATACCAATAATCAAGATGAGATGCCTTACTTGTCAATTACTGAAACATTTAAAATAAGCCAGAATAGTTAGTAAAACCTAAACTCCATATTTATAATCATTACTTTACCTAATGATCACAGTTCAAATTGTGCTGTGTGCATGTTAGACAATATGCTTCTCCTGTCATAAAATAAAATTTGTATGTGAATAAGTAAGAAATTTACATTCCTTTCAACTCTGGGGTATTCATCCAGGCAATTAAAAGAACCATTGACTGGGAATGGCAGACCTGCAGGAGACCTTGGTGGTTATCAAAATCTCACATAAACTTTGCTTTCACTTCTTAATTCTCTCTCAACTTCTTGGGGAGAATATGTTAATTCTTTATTACTACATCCATATGCATGATTGGATATATTAATATATTCATATGCAGAGTAGATTTTGAAATGGTTTCTGAGCAGATGGCATTATTAACGAAAGTCCACAGACATAGTCTGATACATGAAAAACATTCAAGGTTACATGGCAGCAATTTTTAGATTTCCAATTTGTTTATAGTACTACTCTTCTGGCAGTCTTTAATAAATGATATATTTTTCTACTTAAATATTAACTTTAACCAACAATTATCATCTTTTTCTCTGTGAATAAGAAACCCTAAGGATAAACTGGGATACAGGATAATTTTAAATGCGCGGTATCTCTTGATATAGGATAGAGCTGTTTTCAGCCTTGAAGGTCACATTATTTCCTAATAATTAATGTGCTAAGGTATCTTTTCACGTAAGATTAATTGATTATTATCTTTAAATAGAATGTTTACTCTGGGAGCTTTTTCACGCAGCAGATTGGCAAAGATTAAAGAGATCACTTATTGTATTGAGGGCAGAAGAAAACAGGCAATCCATATTGCTTGTAGTAGTGCTGATTGCCACAATTTTTATAAAGGGACATTTGGCAATATTTATCAAAATTATGAAAGCACATACCCTTTGATCAAGCAATTCCACTTCTAGCGATTTATTCTACAGATATGGAAATGCAAGATATACAAAGTACTTTGTTGGAATGTTATAGTAGCAAATTATTGGAATCAGATCTAAATATATAGTGCACTTCCACCAAGGTATACCATACAGTTATTTTAAAAAATTAAGCTATTGTATTGAGATAAAAAGTTACTGAAAAAAATTTTGAGTGAAAACCTGAGATGTAGAATTATGCATATAGAAATAATCGTGTAAAAAGAGGCAGGTTGGGGGTGGGGAGAAAACACATTAACTTGAATATATATACAGTATATATCTATTAGCTTGAACGTACATAAAATATCTTTGGAAGACTTTGTTTACTTACAGCGAGCTAGAGATGGTACTGTATATGCTGGAAAGAAGGGGCAGGAAGGTATTTTTTACTCTGTGTCCTTTAAAACCACATTATTGTATTATTTATTCAAAATATACATTTAAAATATTCTAAAGTGAAAACAACAGCAAATAAGCACCCTTAGCACAGTAGTAGTCATGCATGTCAAATTAGTAAGGTACAAAAGTTAATGGGTATTTTGACTCTATGATTTATGTTGCTTACGTATTTATAAGAAAGTTTTCTCTTTCAATATTTTAGTAATAAAATTATATTAGAGAAGTAGTTTAGTGTATTCACTAAATTTGGCCAGTTATGTCAGCATAAAAATGCATAGTTTTCTGGTGTTTTTTTAAGCTTAACTTTGAGATGGTTGTAGAATCATATATAGATATTAAGAAATAACACAGAGTTCTTGTGAGCTGTTGACAAAATTTTCTACAAATGTAACATCTTGCAATAACTATACTACAGTATCCGAATCAGAATATTGACATTAATACAGTCAAGTTACAGAACACTTCCATTACAAAAGAATTCCCTGTGTTGCCCTTTTATAACCGCAACCACTTCACTCCTGCTCCCAGGATCTCCTTGACTCCTGGTCACCTCTAGCCTGTTCTCCATGTTTATTATTTAGTCATTTCAAGAATGTTATGTAAATGGAATCATACAGTATTTGACCTTTCGGAATTGTCTTTTTTACTCAGCATAATTTTCTGTAGATTCATCTAAGTTGTGTATATCAATTAGTTAATTTATTTTTCTGAGTTGTACTCTATGGTATGGATGTGCTGGAGTTTGTTTATCCATTCATCTATTGAATGACATCTGGGGTATTTATATCCACAAAGCCATGTGGATACTCCTATATAGGTTTTTATGGAACATAAGTTTTCATTTATCTGGGATAAATACCCAGGAGTGCAATTACTTGGTTATGTGGCAGTTGCATATTTAGTTTTTTAAGAAACTGCCAAAGTCTTTTTCAAAATGGTTGTACAATTTTATATTCTCACCAGCAATGAATAAATGATTCATTTTCTCTGTATTCGTTATAATTTGGTTGTCACTGTATTTTAACCATTCTGATGGTATGTAGCAACATAGAATTGTGGTTTTAATTTGTTTCCCTGAAAGCTAATAATATTAAACCTCATTTTTATATGCTTATTTGCCATTCATAAGTAATATTCAATGAAATGTCTCTTTATGTTCTTAACAGATTTTCTA
Source organism: Lemur catta (assembly GCF_020740605.2). Lineage (NCBI taxonomy): Eukaryota > Metazoa > Chordata > Mammalia > Primates > Lemuridae > Lemur > Lemur catta. The sequence goes on from NC_059133.1 coordinate 31,596,243, forward strand.
ATTTCATTTTTAATAGTTGAATTTTAAGAGTTCTTTATATATCCTATATACTAGTGCTTTGTGGCCTTCAAATATTTTCTCCCAGTCTTTAGCTTGTTTTTTCATCCTCTTAATAGGTTCTTTCACAGAGAAAAAGTTTTTAATTTTGAGCAAAAATAATTTTTTGCTTTGATGAGTCTTGGTTTTGTCATGTCTAAGAACTCTTTGCTTAGACCTAGATCTCAAAGATTTCTCTGATGATTTTTTTCTAAAAGATTTATAGTTTTATGTTTTACATGTAAGTCTGTGATCCCTTTGAGTTATTTTTTTGTATAAGGTGTGAGGCTTTGGTAGAGGCTATATTTTTGCTTAGGGATGTCCAATTGTTTTCAGAACCATTTGCTGAAAGGGCTATCTTTCTTCATCGAAATTGCTTTTGTACCTTTATAAAAAATCAGTTGGACATATGTGTGTACACTTCTTTCTGGGCAGTATCTTCTGTTCCATTGATTTATGTGTCTATCTTCCTGCCAACTCCATATAGTCTTCATTACTGTAGCTATGTAAGTCTTGAAATTGGGTAAAATCATTCCTCCCACTTCAATCTTATGTTTTAAAATTGTTGTAGCTATTCTAGTTTTTTGCCTGTTCATATGCAACTTAGAATAATATTGTTTATACAAAAATTTTCCTTGGATTTTGATAGGATTTGCATTAAACCCATATATTAATTAAGGGGAACTGACATACTTACTATGTTGATCTTGTAATCCATGAATGTGGTATGTCTGTCCATACATTTAAATCTTTCATTTCTTTTACCAGCACTCTATAGTTTTCAGCAAGATCAATACTGTCCATATTTTGTTACATTTTCATGTATTTCATTTTTTGAAGATGATAATACTATTGTATTTTTAATTTCTGTGTCCACTTGCTTATTGCTAACACAGAAATACAAATGATTTGTATATGTTTATCTTGCATCCTATCCTGTGATTTTGTTGAATCACTTATTCTAGGAGGTATTTTTGTACATTCCTTAGGATTTTCAACATCAGAATGTCTGCAAATGTGAAAAGTTTTATTTCTCCCTTTTTGATCTATATGCCTTATACAGTCAGCCCTTCCATGTCCACAGTTTCAGCATCTATGGATGCAACCAAATGCAGGTGGAAAATATAGTATTTGTGGGATGAAAAACCCATGAATACAACTTTTTGTAGCCAAACATTCCTCAGGGCTGACTGTGGGACTTGAGTATCTGGATTTTGATATTCATGGGAGGTCCTTGAACCAAAATCCCAAGGATGCTAAGGGATGACTGTCCTTTTTTCGTGCCTTTTTCCACTTGTTAGATCTTTAAATAGTATTTTGAATAAGAGTATGAAAGTAGACATGCTTATCTTTTTCCTGATTCTAGAGGAAAGGCATTCAATCTTTCAGCAGTGGCTGAATTGGTCCCTTTATGATTGTATAATGACCGTCTTTGTCTTGTTTTTTTTTTTTTTATTTTTACTGTTGTTGATTTAAAGTCTATTTTATATGATATAAGAATAGCTACTCCTGCTTGCTTTTGGTTTCCATTTTTGTAGAATATTTTTCCCCATGCCTTTACCTTGAATCTATGAGAACCTTTACCAGTTACATGGGTTTCTTGGAGACAGCAGATATTTGGGTTGTGGTTTTTCATCTTTTCCACTAATCTATGTCTTCTAATGGGCATTTAGACCATTTACATTCAATGTTAATATTCGTATGTGAGATACCATTCTAGTCATCCTGTTGATTGTTACCTACTGGCTTTGTATTCTCCCTTGTGTTACTGTTTTATAAGAGCAGTGAATTTTTACTTTTGAGTGTTTTTACACTGGAGAGCATTCAATGTTTAGAGCAATTCTGAGCATTTCTTGTAGGGCAGGTCTAGTGGTGACAAATTCCCTTAATGTTTGCTTGTGTAGGAAATAATTTATTTCTCCTTCATTTATGAAGTTTAGTTTTGCAGGATACAAAATTTTTGGCTGACAGTTGTTCTGTTTAAGAACACTAAAAATAAGACTCCAATCCCTCTGGCTTGTATAGTTTCTGCTGAGAATTCTGTTGTTACTCTGATGGTTTTTCCTTGGTAAGTTACTTGATGCTTTTGTCTTGTAGCTTGTAGGATTTTCTCCTTCACTTTGACTTTGAACAGTCTGTTGACTGTGTGCTTTGGTGATATCTTATTTGCAATGAATCTTCCAGGAGTTTGATGACCTTCTTGAATCTGGATGTGTAAATCTCCAGCATGACTAGGGAAGTTTTCTTCCATTATTCCCTCAAATAGGTTTTCCATACTTTTTGCTTTTTCTTCTTCTCCCTCAGAGATACCTATAATTCTTATGTTTGGACATTTTAGATAATCTTATATTTCTCAAAGACTTTGTTAATTTCTTTTAATTCTTTTTTTCTCTGTTTTTGACTAACTGGGTTAATTCAAAATCCTTGTCTTCAAGCTCTGAAATTCTTTCTCTTCTTGTTCTAGTCTGTTGTTGAAACTTCCCACTGTATTTTGCAATTCCCTAAATGAGTCTTTTATTTCCAGAAGTTCTGTTGTTGTAGTTTTAAAATATCTGTCTCTTCAGTAAACTGAATTTTTCATTCATGCCCTGAATTATTGTTTTTGGTTTCTCTGTGTCGATTGTCAACTTTCTCTTGGATCTCATTGAGTTTACTTGCAATCCATATTTTGCATTTGTTATCTGACATTTCAAATTTTTCCTTTTGGTTGCAGTCCCTTGCTGGACTTTGTTTTTATAGTCTGTATTTTCATATTGCCAGAGTTCTTGCACTGATTCCTTCTTATCTAGAGAGGCTGCCACTTCTTGTTTTTGATTTTACTTTTGTTTAGATGGAAATTTTTTTCCCCTCATAAGGGTGTAACTGTAGCATATGCTAACTATGGATCTTTGGCTTTGCTTGTGAGTACTTTTAGGGGGGCTTAGGTTCTAAATGAGCCTTGGTTATAAATAGCCTTACTGTGGTGTTTTTCTCACTTGCTAATTATTTGTAGGCTGTAGCAGTGATGTACTATGCATATGGCCAGATTCCCACCTTCCTGTTGAGAAAAGGAAATGGAGGTCTCTAAAATCTTGTCATTTTCTGCAGCTGCGTGGACTTCTAACGGTGTGAATTATATTGGGATGTCCAGTTTAATCTCCAGGCCAGTAGGTGGTGCTTGCAGGTAAGAGTCAGCTAAGGAATGCTGTAATGGACTGTGCAAGTTGACCTTCCTACCAGTAGGTGGCATTTGCAGGAGAGAGCCAGCTACAGAGGTGTTTTGGGGACTTATGTCTGGCCCTAATCAATCAGGAGAAGCACTCAGGCAATGGATGGTGCCTTTGAACTCCCAGGGGACTGCCAACAGGAATGGGTGGGTGAGGCTAGGAGGGGCTGGGTGAGGAAGGCCTGTGTTTAGGCTCCCCAAAGGTGGGTGCAAGTGCTATCTCAGCAGGGGTCAGGTTTTGGCTCCTGGGCCACTGGGGAAAGCCTCCAGGGAGGTGCTAAAGAAGCCCCACCATGCCAAAGAACCTGCTTGTGGAGGAGGGGCAGGCTGGAATTCACAGTCCAGCAGATGGAAGTAAGTTTCACTTGTTCCTCACTCCCCTGGCCTGATGAATCTCCCTCTGACATCTGGCTACCTATAGCAGCCCAATCTGGCCAGGAGAGTCAGAAGGCAATGACACTCACACAGCAGTGTCTCTGCAGATTATGATCCTCCCCACCAGGGATCCCAAGACTGAAAGCATGGCTTTCTCAGCTTTCCTGTTTGGGAAGGGTTCTCTGTGCATGGGCTGCAGCACAGGGTCCACACAACACTCTCCTCTCAGTTCTGCCCACACAGGCTCACTCCTCACTTGAGATAGTTCACACGTCTCTCCTCCATGTCCTTTAACAATGCCACAGAGTCCTGAGAGCATGGGATTGGACCAGAGGAAAAGTTCTCAGGTACCTTGAGTTCAAGTTCTGACCAAGACAGGTCGATGCAGACTGATCCCAGGCTGCCACAGAACACTTGAGCAGGCCAACCATTGTTGCGCTGTGGATCAGCCATGGGGTGGGGAGGGTATGTCTCACTCTGCAGGAGCAGTGAGCTCAGACTGAACCTTCCTTGGTCCAACAGTGGCTTATAGGTACAGTGGCAAAACTTGACCTTGAGGCATGGGAGATCGTCCAAGGTTCTCCCCTCCATCCCTGGCCCAGCAAGGGGCAGAAGCATCCTCAGGGCAGGATTTAAAGCACAGGGATAAGGGCTCCCCATTTTGCTGTGGGTGCAGGTACCCAGGATTCCAGAGCCTGTGCAGCTCCACATGAGCTCAAGCAGTGCCTCAGTGGGATATCTCAGCAATTCCCCATGCCTCTCTGTAGGCCTGTGGAGGTTGAGAAGTTTTCCTGTAGCACAAACTGCAAAGGTCCAAGGCACGAGTGCAAAGCCTTGAAGGTCTGCTGCTTGCCCCTTCCCTGGATTTGGGTCCAGGGGCTGCTCAAGGCTCTCAGCAGTGCTGCACTGGAAGTCCAGGTTCTGCCTCCACCCTTGGTGTCTCCTCCTCACTTCTCTGTTACTTTCAAGTGTTTTTTTTCCTCCAGTGATCTGTTCAAAATATGGGTATTTGATGATTATCCTGATTTCTCTCTGAAGAAGAGACGAACACCAGCTGCTTCTAGTCAACCATCTTGAAAACTCTCCAGGAGTTGTTTTTCAGTTGTCATGGACCCCCACATAGCAAGTTATATAAACTGAGCATGCCCAGATGAAATAAGCATTCAACTACAGGCAGAATCTCAGTGCTTGGACCAAGGAATGGAGACTGAATTAAGAAGGTGACACCACATGGCATAATCCATGATGCAACCAGGTCGAGCCCTAATGTCACAGCATGGCATGATCCAGTCAGATTATACCTCCTGGCATTATCTCATTGCAAGATCCAATCAGATCCTCTGACTATAAAACCTGTCCCAACCCTTAGCTCAGGGAGACATTTGAGTCAGACTCCTGTCTCCTTGCTTGGCTGCCTTGCAATAACATTTCTCTCAATAAAAACCTGGTGCTTTGGTGTTTGGCTTTCCATTAACATGCAGGCAACTGGACCCAGTTTGGTTCAGTAACAAAAGTAACTGCCAACTTTTTTTTTTTCAGGGTGGCTATACTCTTTCACATTTCCATGGGCAGTGTATGATTGATTTAGTTTCTTCACATCCTCACTGATATTTGGTGTTATTACTTTTTATAAAAATTTTAGCCATTCTGATAGGTGTGTTATAGTCCACCTTTTTGGGCAAAATATAGATTTAATGAAGTATAAATTATGACTTTGTATTGTCATTTGTAAAAATTTCCCTCCCTTTTGATTGGCTCTGTGATTTTTGGTATCTTTTTGCTCAATGCAAAAAGTTTATGCAAAGAGAGATAATTTGCAAAAGAAATTTTTGGGTTTAATTCTATATTGTTGAAAATATTTCGTACTATTTGTCAAGATTATTTTAGTTTTTCACCAATTTCCTTGTCTTTTTCCTTTTGCAATTATTCCATAATGATAAACTAATCAACACATCATGCTTGTTTTTCTTGAGTGTTGCCATATTTTGATTTTATTCAGATATTCCTTACTTTCTATCCTATATTAGAAATTAGAAATATATATTTTGTTTGAATCCACAATAAATTTAAGATTCAATGTTCAGAACAGTTCATATTTAAAAAAAAATTTTCTTCAGTGAAGTTTGAGTTACCAAAGTCATGGAGATAATTTACTGGTGTTTTAGTGCTTTATTACAGAATATCAAGCTTGTGGCAAGTGGCAAAACTTAGACAGTGAAGGCAAGTGTGTTTGAGTCATTCCTCATTTCTAAGATGCAAATACCTGCCTGCTATTTCAGGTCTTTGCATATTTTCACTGGAAATGTTAATTAAAATTTACTATAATGTCATTTCAAAACAGATAGTAACAATAGTTTGGGAACTAAAATGTTTTGAAAGATGGAACAAAAATTGCAGAAACTATTGTTAATTTTATAGTGAAAATATTAGCAAGGCTGGTCAAAACAAAATCAGCAATAAAAAATGGGATATGACTACAAATCCTATGTATATTTAAAAAATGTGGAATATTAATGAAATATTTTGTGCTAATAAATTTGACACCTTCATGATGAAATACAAAAATTTCTCAAAAAAGACAGCTTACCAAAACCAACATAACAAGAAAAAGGAAATCTAAGTAGCTGTATATCAATGAAAGAAATTGAATTTTTAATTAAAAATATATTCAGAAAGAAAACTCCAGGCCCAGATGGCTTTATTGGTGAGTGCTGCCAAATATTTAAAGAAGAAATAAAACTAATCTTACACATATTTCCCGAGAAAATAAAAGGGAAATCATTTCAAAGGTTTTTTTATGAAGCCACTCAAACCAGAGTAACAAAATACAGGAAAAAACATTGCAGACCCACATTCACATGACTGTAGTTGCAAAAAGTCCATAACAAAATATTAGCAGATTTCTTTCAGTGATATATAAAAATGTAATACATTATGACTTAGTGAGGTTTATCCCATAAATGAAACATTGGTTTAAGATGCAAAATTAATTAATATAATATGCTATATCAACAGACTAAGAAGTTATATGATTATCTTAACAAAGGCAGAAAATTATGTGTCAAAATTCAATAGTCATAATTCACAATAAAAACCTTGCTGAACTAAGAATAAAAAGTAACTTCACTAAACTGATATCTATGAAAAAAAAATTTATTACTAACTTTGCCCTTAGCTGAAATATTGACTACTTTCCTAGCAACACTGAGACATAAATGAGGATATTTACTCTTAGCATTTCTATTCAACATTTTAGTAGATGTTCTAGCCAGAAAAATAAGCCAAGAGAAGGAAATTAAAGGTAAATAATTTAAAAAGTACAAGTTAAATTATCTTTATTTACTGAGGCATGATTGTGTAAGTGGAAATTCTAAAGGATCTTTAAGAAAATACAATGCTTAATTTAGTATCATTGTAGGAAAGTCTGTGATAAAAAATCAGTTTTATTCCACAAATGAGCAAAATACAACTGCAACCTGAAACTAAGAAAATTAAATCATATTAAAAACCAAACTAATTAGGGAGAGAAATTTAACGAAAGATGTGCAAGACTAGTACACTGAAATCTTTGAAACATGGTTGAAAGAAACTAAAGAAGACATAAATAAAAGAAAAGCTATACCAACTACATAGATTGGAAAATTCAGTTTTTAGATGTCAGTGCTCCCCAAATATTAATAGATCCACAAAATTGATGCAATCTCATTTAAAACCCCAGAGCAGGCTGGTTTTTGTGGTTTTGTGGAAAATTGTGAAGCTGATTTCAAAATTTATGTGCAAAGAAAAGAGCCTAGAATAAGTGAAACAATATTGAAAAAGAACACATAAAATGGTTGGGGTTAAAGACCACCAAGTTAGAAATTTAGTATGTTGATTTTAAAAAGTTTTGGATCTAATTTCAGTAATTTCAAAGTAGGTTTATTTTGAAAAAATACATGAAGATAGTTAAAGCAACACAAAAATGGGAGAATGCAAAGAATGTAAGTATAAGTCCAAATTTAAATAAAGTTGCCAACAGTTTTTGTATATTAATGTTTATACACAGAGATAGATGAATGAAAAGATAACAATGGTTTTTCATTTATAATTGGTGTATTAGAGTTCTTTGTTTGTAAGCTGTAGAAACTGATGCTAGGCAAAAGAAAACTAACATCAGCAGACTCACAGGCACTCAAAGAAACAATGAGGTGCTTGGCAATGAGATGGAAAAGGGCAAGAATGAAAATAGTTCTGAAAACCAGGAACCAGGATCCATGACTACGGTAGTAGTTGCCTGGGCATAATACTTTTCATGGAATTGGATGAGATGCCAACTTTTGATCTCTTTGTTCCTTTCCTCAAGATTGAAACTCCAGGGAGGGGGAAACTAACCGGGCAAATGTGGAAACTTATTTGTAAAGAGGTTGAAAATATTTTTCTCTTCCCTCTACTTACATCCTTTGCAATATGACTTTGTTGCTCCTTCCATCAAGAAGTAGGGTTTATCTCTCTACTCTTGAATCAGTGGGAACTTGGCTTTGAGACTTGCTTTGGCCAGTGCAACATTAGCAAATGTGACACAAACAGAGTCTTTAATAGCACTAGTGCACCGGGCTTTCCTTCTTTTGGCTCCAGTTGGAAATCTATAGACTGAGTTTACAATGTGAAAAAGGTGGAGCTAGCATTTTGTAGAGACTACATGTAGGAGAACCATAGTGCCCTGGCTGATAGCCTGCCTTTTACCAGAATGTGAGCTAGATCATATTTAAGACAATACATCCTCATTGAGTGGACGGATAACTGCAGTGCAGGAGTGACCCAAATCAAGAGCAGCAGAATAACTGGGCATCTAAACCTAGCTCACACTGTTGACCCAAAGAATCATGACGAAATAAAAGTGTTTTTTAAGCCATTAGGTTTTAAGGTGATTTGTTGTGCAGCAATAAGATAATGGATACAAAAAGAGTTGTGTCAAAGAAAAAACTAGAACATGTAACATGGACTTAACATGTTCCTTAATAGAATAATATACAATAAACTATTTGTAATATAATACAACAGTAAGAGTGATGATAATCATAGTAATAAAAGAGAATATATATTGAGTTCTCTCAGTGTGCTGGCATTTCTCCAAGTACTCTATTATTAGATAAGCATATTATTGTCTTCATTTTATAAATGAGGACACTGAGGCACAGTTAAGTATCTTGGCAAAGGTCATAAAACCACACTGATAAGAGTTAGGATTTGAACTCAGTCTGTCTCTAAAATTCAGATATAAATGTTTGGTACTAATGTATGTCTCTTTACATCAAGACATATTCATTCCTAGAAGATCCCATTGTAGAGTTTCATATTTAGATAGCATCTATTACTTCTTGCATGAACAATGTGGAAATTTTCAAACTTATATGTATTTCTATTTCATCTCATTTCAATTCCTGATTTTGCTAGTTATGTTATTTTTAAATTTTAATTTATATTTTCCCCTCAAAGTAATTTCTACAGATTATGAACCTTATCTCCTTGTTTAAATTAATGTTCACTTTTATTCCTTAACATGGCTTTTCTCTTACTGAGGTCTTATTTTCTCCATTGGTAGGCTAAATTTCATGATCATATAGGCCCTCCCTCCATTCGCCACTCCTTCATCTCACAGGGTTCATCAGTTCTCTTTTGAATAGGAATACTTGCTTGTGGCCTTTATAATTGGAATATTAATTAATTGGATATAAAAATTAGAGATCATATATTTTTCTCTTAATTTTTATAGAAGTTACTGAATATTCTGAGAAGTCTTGTTATTTTCCCTTTCTATTTCTGCTTGAAATCTCTAGGAATACTTTATTTTAGTTATTTCTCAGTGTTTACTTTTCTGCATTGTTATAATCTGAAAATATGAGTCTTTAAGCAAAACATTTGTTATTCTACCTTTTAGAATTTTGTGTTTTATTAATTATTTTCTTTTGTTTGGATATCCCAACTATAACTTTGTTGGATCACCATCATTTGATTTCAGTTTCTTTTAGCTTTTTCTCTAAATTACTTCTAAACATTTGTTTCTTTTAATTACTTTTTTGTGAAATTTCTTTAAGCCTGTCCCTCCATGTCACTGGATGTAGTTTTAGTAGTGTTTATTCTAGTTTTCGTTGTTTCTAATGTGACTTTCATTCCTATGATGAATTCCCCCATTTCTTAACTTGTATTCATCCACCTAACTTTTTATACCAATTAAGCTTTTATTTCACTTCTATGAGATTTGTTTTTTTAATAAGTGATCTCTTTGCAACTCAGGAGCACTCTGTTTCCTGGTGTATATTTTATATTCTACACATGTCTTTTGCTTATGTTTTGTCTCCTTCCACTACTAGTGCTCTATCTCCCTGTTTCTATGAAAAACTTTTTCATTCTTTGTAATGACTCATCTTTGAATGGAGATAGTTCTATCTCTGCATTTTCTTTTTTTAATAAAGAAAGTAGTGCCATACAAATGGAGAATAGATGGAGTAAGCTGGGGAATTCCACAACTTCAATGTGAATTTATTCTTGAAAAGAGAGGTTGGTAAACTTTTTTAGTAAAGAGTAAATATGGGCTTTGCAGTCTGTAAGAGAAACTCTGTAGTTCTAGCACAAAATCAGCCATAGATGATTTGTAAATGTATGAACATGGATATGTCCCAATAAAGTTTTATTTGCAGAGTACAGACAGTGGACTGTATTTAGCCTCTGGACAATATTTTGTTGACACATGCTCTGTTGTGCAGTTGTAGATAGGAGGCCCTTACCAGATAATAATGAGTACAGCTAATGAAACTCCTAGTTGCAGATGAAGTGCAGTGGGTGATGGCTTAGTCCAGTTGACCTCTGTCACATAAATGGATGGTGCTGACTTGGCAGAGGCTTTGCAGTTTCTTGATGCTGATTCTATCACTATGAATGTGGCCGATTGAGTACTGATACTTTATCACCCTCTGCCTCACTTCCTTCTTGGACATTCCTGCTTCATTTCTTATTCTATTCACAGATGTAGCAATTGCAATACACTCTTGGCAATAGTCAACCCTTCTTCTTATTCTCTTTTTAGTTTATGTTTATGACCTACACTTATGGACTAAGTTATTTAGGCAAGTTTTTGGAATTCATGAAAATTTTGTCCTTCAAAAAAGGCAGTTTTGAAAATTTGAAATTGATTTGGCTTCCAAATTGTTGTCTCTATACTAAGTTTTTACAAATATCACCAGAAACTCAATATATTAATATATCTTTACTTTTGGCTATATGAAGCTGTGTACAAGAAACAAATAGCTGTGGTCAGTGGGTGCAGGGTCTTGAGGCAAAAAGACAAACAAAAACAAAAACTATATGTTTAGTTATAGAATATTATACTTATAAACTTCTTTCCATTCGTTTATCTGACAAGTTTAAACGTTGAGAATATGAGTGTGAGTAAGATAAAGTTATTCTCCAGGCAATGACATTTTCCCCCTAGACTTACAAGTTATTGTGAAAATTTCAGTGTTTATTTACATTCCTTCCCCATATCTCCTGAAAACTACCCCAGACAAGATCAGGAAGTAGGAGAGGGTAAGAAATACAGTAAGCAAAATGAGCTTAAATTACTTTACTTACAACATTAATGTTCCATCACATTTTTTTTTGCTCATATTAGTAAAGGAGTTCTAAATTCATGCAAAAACATACTTAAAGTCCCGTTTTAGTATATTTATTTAAATTTTATAAAGATTGCCTGGGGTTATTATATGATATGAGTGCATGCATTTATGTATATTTATTTATAATATAATGTTGCATTTAAATTGTTTACATTAGGTACTGATTTTTTAAAATAGAAAATATGACCTTCAGGTAGTCTGATCAGAATTTTTAAGTGTAAATGTTGCCAAAGGATATCTTATGTAAATTGTATCTTATGCAAATCTTATGTAAATTGATGATGATTATTCATTTGATATGTAAAAGACTTGTGGTAGTATCCAAAGGTGTTATTTTTCCTTTTGAGGTTTTTGTGTATTTTTTTCTGAAAGGGCAAAAATGTATAGAAGAAATACAACAATTTCTTTTCTTCTATACATTTGATATAGAAGGTGTAGAAGATAATATGATAATTAATTTGATGGAGATTCATGATTAACACTATTTTTAAAAAACTTTATAAAATGGTGAATGTTTTTACTGTAATAGTATCTCTAAACTTGGAAATATTCCTACCCTTGCTATTTACATGGAATAAAGCAAAAGGAATAAGAGACCAATGTTTATTGTGGAAACTGAGGTAAAGAGAGATTTAACTACCAGCAGTAACACAGTTAATAGTAGAGCTAGGGCACAAACATGTTCTTGTCTTTGTATCATTTGTTACTATGCCAATGCCTTTTATATTTAGATAATTCAATAAATGTAGACCTTTAATCTGGATAATTCACATCTCACAAACACAATTTCTTATATGCTGGGTTGTTTTCTTCCAGCAAAAATTATTAAAAAATTAGCTTATTTCAGTTTTTCAATGATTGCATTTATTCCACTAATATTTACTGAGCTCTAAAGGAAAATAATGCAAATTAAACAGACACAATTTCAAACCTTACGAACTATTTTCATATCAAAACCTTGTTGGCTTCTTTAAAATAGTCACTGTGAGAAGTTTTTCACTTATTCTAGAGATATGTCTATTACTCAAAATTTGGGAATGGTTCTTTTCCAGATTTTCTTTCACAGTTTACTCTTAACTGTTATGTTAACAAATCCTGCATAAGTAAGTGTTTGCTCTTAGGGTATATATTTTAATTTTGCAAACAACTAAACATCATCCAAACCTAAAGGTAATAAATTAATTAGTTATGTGGATAAGTTTTTTTTTTCATTGTGTTACCAGCACTGTCTTGCTCATTAAGATTATAGATTAAAGTATGACAGTTGTTTTCTTTGATGTCTAATGTAAATCTAATAGCAGTTCTATCAAGAAATTCCATTTTTTACAGCAATAAATTGCAGAATGCTTAGCTTAAAATTTCTAAAACTTCCCAATCCAGCTTTGAAGAAAAGCAAGCATATGTTTAGTCACTTTTTAAAGTAGACAATGTCTTTGTTCCACAGACATGCGTTGTACACTTAACTTGGTCTGTGTCTGAATAGGGAAAAGAATATGAGATATAACATACAAATAAAAAGAGAGAAACATCTCAGAGTGATGGCAGTGTTTTCCTTGAGTTGCTTAAAAGCATGTTCTCACGTGTATCATGATTTTTTTTTCCATTTCCTGCCACATTTATAATGTTCCTTGTATTTGGTGTGGCCTCACTACATTTCTGCCCAATTCTAATTTTATCCAACATTCCTGATATTTCCTATTGTAATGATGTTGGATCATTTAAATTCTGCAATGTAGTATAGTTATTTGAGATGTACCTTTCTCTGTAGTAGATATAATCTTCTTAAAAGCATAGTGTGTGTTTTATTAATGATTTTATCTCTTAAGGTCCCATCACAGTTAATCAAATCAATGAATTGATAAATACATGAACAGAAGAGGTTATTTATAAGACAGATTTACAGAGTTGGCAAGCAATTGTGTATATATATAATTCTATAAGGAACAAAATAAGGGATGTATAAGAAAAGATCTACTTTAATCAGGGGAAAAAAGAATTAAGAAAAGGGGTCACAAAGTTTTAATTACTAATGAGCAAAATATACCTTATGCATTGGGGTATAGCTGAGATTTTTGCAAGAAGGAGGAAGTTAGCTAAAAGAAAATTTGTGTGAAACTTATATGTGCTTTACAATTCTTAGACTTCCGAAAATTCTAAGCTCTGAAAGACCAAAGGCAATCATATGTTTTATACTGTCTAGAAAGAGACCCTTTTTCATCATAAAAATGAACAAGAAAGGGTGATCTAGTATTTTAAATATTTTTCATCATAAATATTATCACATTTCAACTTCCAATTTTACAGGTACCTACAGAATACTGGACATATAGACCCAGGATCTGTAAGACTTTATCACCTTGAATCAAGGATTTATTTGGTATCATCCTCGGCCTTTCTTCATACCAAGTAACATTTTTTTTCTTTAAAAAAAAAAAACAACTAACAGTTGCTAAAAAGAGTTTTTAAAAATAATACTTCCCATACTTTCCAATGCCTAAGAATAGCAAGGTGGTAAAAAGAGAATTAGACGATGAGGTTATTGAGTCTGTCAAAGACCTTCTTTCCAATGAAGACTCAGCTGATGATGCTTTTAAAAAGAGTGAACTAATTGTTAATGTCCAAGAAGAGAAAGATACAGATATTGAAGAAGGATCTGAAATCGAAGATGAAAGACCAGCTTGGAACAGTAAACTACAATACATCCTGGCCCAAGTTGGATTTTCTGTAGGTTTAGGGAATGTGTGGCGATTCCCATACCTATGCCAGAAGAATGGGGGTGGTAAGTTGTTTGGTTTTTTTAGGTTATTTTTAAGTGATAAATTACTGTAGTAAATTGTAATTGTTTTTCTCAAATAGCTTCTGTTGTTGCTGCAGTCTCATTAATTTTGAAACTATGAATTCCATTGTATAGCTAGGGAGACTCATTTGTGGGAAGTGAGCCCAGCTCTGTTTTCAGATTAGGTTTCTATAGGAGCAGATTGGCTTGCTAGGAGTGCTCAGGGATTGCTTAAGAGTAACACTTCTCAAATTCTTTCTATGGTTGTTATAAACATCTCTGAATTAATGACTGGAACTTTTCTAACAAATGTTGTATCCTTTGTGCCTGTCAGTTATTCCATTTAAAGAATAACCTAAAGCTTCTGATATAAGACAATACTGGTGAAGGAAGACAGAATTTTCTCTCCATGACTTATTAACTCAATTTTAAGTTGCCTCATTTTTCCAAAAAAGCAAAAATGACATGTAATCATTATCATTTTTTATGAATTATTATGGTTTTCAAATGAATTATTATCATTTTCAAATGCTATAGTATTTTGGGACAATGTTCAGTATCAAAGAAAACGTTTAAAAATTTAGCATCCTTAATTTTAAACAGAAATATTTGCATCATCATTGTTATTCTTGCTTTTTGTATTTGTGCATGTAATTGCCAAGCTTATCTAGCAGAAATTATCTTAAAAATCTGGGAAGAAATCTATACAAAGAAATTGTTCATGTACAATACTAGTTCCATATTACCCCCAAATCAAACTGAGTATTAAATTGACTAACATTTAGGCTGAAATTTTATTATCTATGTACATTAAAGCTATTAAAATGTGTGGCTAAAAACTAAACATGTGCTTTTCAGCACACAAAGAGTAGAGAAATATTTTCTACTAACAGATGAAAAGCTAAGGTGTTATGGTGACAAAATATATTTAAGATATCTTTTAGTTAATTCAACCAGGCACAAAACAAGAGGTTTGAAAAAAGTAGCCTGTTTGACAAATCTGTCTGAGAGGGAAGGACTGATACATGAAGTTGGTGAATTCTCTCTATTGACAAGCTCCTCAGCTAGTCAGTAACATCATATATGAATTATTTATCAAATGGACTATACACAACTATGCACTACCCTGCTTTTTTGTTTGTCACAAATCATTCCATTTGCCAAGACTGGCAGAAGATAAATTCTGATTTTGAGATCTGTCACTCTGTAAGCCTTATTGGCCATACTGTTCAGGAAGAAGGCTGCCTTGACTGAAAAGTCAGGGTGACTTTTCATTTAGTATAATTTTGGTCTTGGTGGAGAGCTCCAAAAGATTTTATATTTAGTAATTTGGTTATTAGCAAAAAAGTTGAAGTAATTTCTATTAATATATAATAGAAAATAGAGTCAATATAAGTTGATTTGTCTAAAGATACTGTACTTAAAGCACAGTAGTTAAACTTAGTAAGTGCTATAGTATACAGGCTACTGGGTCAGGTTTTGAAGTCAGTATGACTGTTTGAAGCCTGGCTCTTTTCCCACTAGCCATGTGACCTTTCACAAGTTACCTCACTTCTTCAGGCTTAGTTTCCACAACTGGAAAGCAGGGTTAAGAATTGTACTTACTTCACTGGATTCTTGTAAGGGATAAATAAATAACTACATATAGTGTGCTTAGATATGTGCCTGGCAAATAGTAAATGCTCGATTATATTTTCACTGTGACTATTTTTAATATGGGGACTAATGTTAGAGTAATTTGAGTTAGAAGAAAGGGCTAAGTATCCAATAGCGTGTCATGCATAGATAACTGAAAAAAGATCCCCAATGACTCCAGTCTTAATACTGTCTCTCTCTCTCTCTTTTTTCTTAGTCATTAAAATGCATATAAACAACCCTTTCATAATCTAAGATTTGATGCAGGTGTTAAAATTCACTTTCAGTCCTTTGGGAAACACTTTCAGGTCAGCAGTTCCTGAATGTTACTAATCATTTTAGAATTAGAATTTCAAGACTTTTCTTTTATAAGCTCAGGCATCAACACTTTACATACCCTTTTGTAGAATCACCTAAGTGTGAAAGACTGAAAATCAGCCATGGGAAGGTAGAGATTATGTATCAACCACTCTGTAAGGGGAAATTCTTGTATACAGTCATCATTACAGAGATATACAGATACTGAGATAAATAATTTGAAAAAATATAGTACTATTTATTACTACAGATGAATGACTACCAAAACAATTTGAATACCTTCCCAAGTCTATTCTTACTTTTAAAGTAGGAAAAAGATAATAAATGGCCTCTTATAAAAAAAAGATAATTAGTAACTGCTGCACTTAATAGTATCTAGTTGGACAAAACTCCAGATTAGAAATCTGAATTTAAGATGCCAGGCTCAGAGGTTACTTAGTAATAATTTGCATGTATTCTCATGTAGACATGAGTACAGGTTTAACATTTATCTTTTTTATCCAATTAATGGAATCTAATATTAACATCATCAATATATACAGGTTCATTTTTAAATCAATAGTCTTACGTCTTCCTTTGTGATTTAGCTGAAATATAGTTATTTTTTTAAGAATGGAAACTATTATAAGGATAATAGCATATATATTTTTATAGTAGACATTAAATATTTTAATTTCTCAATCACTCTCACCACCTTTTCTCGGAATTTGGGAAAATAAATAATTATTTGATTCATGAAGTGTACTTCTTATATGTAGGATTTATGGGAAAAAAATGACATTTGTCTCTGGTATAAGTTATTTTGCTTTATTTTCTTTTTCAATATATGCAGCCATTTCTCTTCCCATGATGTTATTTTATTTAGGGGGAAAAAAAAGTCAGTGTCAATACCATAAAATCTCATTCATTCTAATTTATCAGATTTCAAATGTGTGATTTCAATGAATTAGGATAAAATTTAGTAAATGACTTCATAACCATTATGTGAACAAGATTTATAGAAGTTGTGAAACCTACTCCAGAAAACAGCTAATTTTAAAGAATCAATTGTTTTATGGAAACTGAAGCTGTTTTATCCTTTCACTAAAATTAAACTAAAACTATTTATATTCTTACTTTTGTAATAATTATTATTTATCAGAAATTCTTTGTAGCAGTCAAATTCAAGTTTCAAAATTATAAAGTTTAAAGTAATGAAATTGCATTTTCTTTAAAGTTCTCTGTAATTGTATAGAAACTCAAATATCTTTTAATCAATGTATTCTCTACTGTAACTATTGAAAATATAATCTATTTTCTTTGTTCTTGTTTCTGTAGGTGCATATCTTTTACCATATTTAATACTACTTCTGGTAATAGGTATTCCCCTTTTTTTCCTGGAACTTTCTGTGGGTCAAAGAATTCGGCGAGGCAGCATTGGTGTATGGAATTACATAAGCCCTAAACTGGGCGGAATTGGATTTGCAAGTTGTGTAGTAAGTCCCCTGGTGTGGTGTATGCTTATAATCTTTACAAGGTTTAAAATGATATGATTCACATTTAAATAAAACCTCTGAGTGTATGTTTCTATACAACTCTAACAAAACAACCTATAAATATTGATATAGCATAATCTTGTTAATAGATGTTCTATGGCCTATAAAAGATACTACCTTTTAGACAAGATGTGTTTAAATAAAATAATAACGAGAATTTTTAGAAATGTTAAATGGAGTTTTATGCATTTCATCTCATTGTTTTAAATGACTAAGCCTGAGAATTTTAATGGCATCCCATTATTTTATTTTGCAGGTGTGTTTTTTTGTGGCTCTCTACTACAACGTCATCATTGGCTGGAGCTTGTTTTATTTTTCTCAGTCTTTTCAGCAACCTCTACCTTGGGATCAGTGTCCTTTGGTGAAAAATGCTTCACATACTTGTAAGACACGTACAATGTAGTGTTTTTTTTTTTTTATTTAAAGATCATAAGAGTAGTAAAGGCACAAGCTTTCAAGAGTTTTTTAAATGATATGTAAAAATTATTCAAAATTATCATCATAATAGACTTTCCTCACTTTTAGGATTGGCAGACTCTACGAGATAGACTTTTGGGACCATCTAAGTTTTCTAGCTCTTTCCAAATTACTTTATTGTGCCTTACGATATTAGGGTAAAATATTGCGAGGCTTCAGTTATTAACTTTGACAATCTTTTATTTTGTACACCCTGATTGATGCAGTTTTCATTAAAGCCAACAAAAAGGGGGCAGAGAGAAGAATTTAAATTAAAATAATTGCTTTTATGTCTTTGGTTCTGTTGCTTTATAATTTTCTCATCATTTTTAAAAAATCATACGATGTAAGTAAAAAGTTTCCTATAATAGCAATCTCCAGCAAACATAGAATGCAACTCACATGTGTAGTTTAAAATTTTCTAGTAGACATGTTTAAGAAAAGTAAAAATAAAAAGAGGTGAAATATTTTACTTATTCTAATATAGCAAAATATTATTTTAACATACAATTATTATAAACATTATTAATATAGTAATTTACATTATTTTTCTTGTACTAAATCTGAAATCCAGTTTGAATTTTACATTTGTAGCACATGTCACTTTAGACAAGCCAGCAGCTAGCATATTTGACAATGCTACCCCAAGGAGTTAGTCAGATAATTCCTGGGGTGGGAAGGGTGATAAACATGAATTTGTTTTAATTACTCACATATTCTTACCCCAGAAATGCATGATAAGAAGTATCAAAGAGGATACATGTCTGCTCGTTTTTCAAATTTTTGTGCAGTTGAGCTTTTGTATTCTTCATTGTGATTTTAAATGGTAATAGTTTTCTAGGAAATGTTAAGAGTTATCTCATTACTCTTTATAGTCTGAAATGATTGTGTGTTACCTTTCTTTCTACAGTTGTAGAGCCAGAATGTGAAAAAAGTTCTGCCACCACCTATTACTGGTATAGAGATGCACTGAATATTTCCAGTTCCATTTCTGAAAGTGGAGGCTTAAACTGGAAGATGACCGTCTGCTTGCTGGCTGCCTGGGTCATGGTTTGCTTGGCTATGATCAAAGGCATTCAGTCTTCTGGAAAAGTTAGTATGTTAGAGCCCCTTTCCATTCTGCTAATCACCATTCCTGGTTACCACGTCCCCCTCAAGTTCTGTTACAAATTTCTGTGGGCAAACTGCATGTAACACTTCATTCTAGGTAGTTAATTAAAGATTGCTAAAAAGCGATGCTTTAAAAAATGTGTTTAAATTAAGAAAAGGTCATAAATAAAGATTAAATGCTTTACAGTGAGATCTAATGTCATTTATAATCTTTCCTTATTTCAACAAGATCTTTAAAATTTCTGCCGATACTTAAAATTCCTTTCTTTTTGCTGTTTATTCAGTTAACTCTAATATTCTAGTTCTCTGATTTTACCTCCAGTTATGCAAGTTGGTAGAATGAAGAATTTATTCATTTTGTTTGTTTTATACCATTCATTTCTCTCTGCTGTAGGTATTCTAAGGAATAGTTGCATAAAGAATTTTAAAATAGCACAGTGTGGAGTGTTTCTTAAAGCTCTTAACATCATTATGTAGTTATGATAATCCCAACAAGGAATTCAGAGTAATGTAAAAGACTAAAGATCATCCCTGCTGGGCAAATTGAAAATTAGAAAGGCTGTAGTTGAAGAAGATATTAAGTGAATTCTAGGTACCTGGATTTGTTATTTAAAAGATGCATTAGGAAAGTAATTGCTATTCATTATTTTACTTTCATATTGCATTATTTTTTCATTATCACTGCCACTATTTTAAAGCTCTCTACATCTCTTTGCTGGACCATCGCAGAAGTTATTGTCAGCTCTTCTCTCTGTCTCCTAACAGTCCATCTCTACTATTTTTCTTTCCAAAGCATAGCTCTCTGATCATATATCTTTTCAGGCTAACTTATTACCACTCACCATTATATGCTAGCAGGAGTGGGAATAGCAGTAGTAGTAATATTAATAATAATAAATGATAAAGATGATTCTGACAATGGCTAGACCAAGAACAATAATAGAAGCCAATATTTATTACAAATTTACTCTTCTCTGGGCACTACTGTAAGTACTTTATATCCTTTATCTGATTTAATTCTAAAAACAACTCTAAGAAGTAATTGACACTTTCAGGCCCATTTTACAGATGAAAGAACACGTTTGAGAAATTAGCTAACTCACCCAAAGCTTCATGGCCAGTAAATCCTAGTACTGCAGCCTGTCTAAATGTAGAGCCCATGTTCTTGTACTGCAATGCTATAATGTCTCTAACTGTCATATTTATTCCCATCAAAGAGTGAATCTTTTAGGGCAGAAGTCTGTTTAATTCACCTTTGCTTCCTGTTACTTCAAATTTAATGAAGAATTTTTGATGACTTTTAAACTTGTAAATTATAACTGATTTTACATTTACCTTCCTGGTGGAACTTCTTTATCATTTTTACTTTTGAAGAAGTGAATATGATAGATAACACATCTGAATATCTTCAAATCCTTGGCAAATGTTACTGTATTGCATGAGTAAATAACTTCAGTGAATTGGTTCAACTGAGCGTGTCTTAAACTATCTCTGAGCCACATTACAGACAGATTATAAGTAAAAGAATAGATTCTTAAACCAGACCTAACCACATTTATGTTATTTCTAAGATAATGTCTTTTGGTAGAAAGAGAACCACCTGTGCTCAGCCAGAGAAATTCAAACACTTCTCGTACTCTTATTCTCTTACTACCATGTCTTGTTTTTTCTTAGTCTGTCTTATCATCATTTAAGGAATTATTCATCCTTTTCTTATTACAGCATTTTGGGGTTGTTTTTCTCGTGTCATGTAATATAACTAGCAAAATGTAATACAACTTGTATATACAATTTATTATTTAAATGAGAATGATTTAGGAAGAGAGTGGCATTTGGGCAGAATTTGAAGAAAGAAATTAATAGATACAGAGAAAGAGAGAGCTATCAGTAAGTAACATGAACAAAGATATGAAAGTATAAATTATCACAATCCCTCAGTCTGAAATAAGGCATTAGATATATAATAAGAGGAAATTTATGAAGAATAAATGTAAACCTCTATGTTTGCCTACCAAACAAAAATGCCTCCACATAAACAGATAAACAGACAAGTTACAAGTTAGAGAAATATGATGATTTAAGGCTATTGTTTGTAAAAAAAATTTTAAGGGATTTAGCAGCTAAAAGAAGAATATGAGTCAATTTGTGATGTGCCTTGCTCAACACACACACCCAATCGCATGTAAACCCTCCACCCAAAACTGCTAGTTGGAAACTGCATGAATTAAAAGAGGGGTATGATAAGTATCATGGTCCTTTGAACTAGGTAGACACACCTCAGTTGGACCACATCTACAAAATGGATTTTACTGAAAACTTTTATTTCCTGCTTTATTACGAAGAAGATTGATCACAATCTTCAAATAGTTGAATCAAAAGGAGAATAAGGCTGTTCTGTGTAGCCACAGAAAACGGAACTATATCAAATATTGGGGATCATGGTGGGTGGTGGGGTGGCAGTAAATCTTCAACGAAAAAGATACCTTTCAGGAATCAAACTGGGAACAATGAAATTAATTGCCTCAGTGGTAGAGAACTCAGCATCATTGGAGGTGGTCAAACAGCTGGCATGACCCCTTGTTACAGCCATCTCTTGGGGGGATGCTTACAGATGAAGGATAGAAATGAGACACTCTAAGCTTTCTTCTAATTCTAAGGTAATATTTTCTACTAATACTATTTTGCTATTGTTACTTTTGTGCTAAGTATTTTGCATACATTAGCTTGTCCAATCTTTATAGCAGCCAGATGATTTGCATGTTTCATCCCCAGTTTTCTATAAAATTGACAAACTTAGGAAAAATAAATAATTGGCCAGAATTAAACAACTGATGAATGACAGGCAGAGCTAAAACTAGGCTATGAAATACTCAAAAATAGTGACTCTTTCTGAGTGTATGCTTGTAGTAAACATTTAGTTCCGGACATAATGCAATAAACAAGGTAGATAACATGCCAGTCCTCATGGAGTTTCTATTCCAATGGCAAAGGCAGCAAATAATAAACAAACTCATAAAATAATTTCAGGTAGCATGGCATAAAACAAAGTGTGGTAAGGGGAAAGTATTTGGGGTACACATAGCCAGTTAGGTTGAAATTCACCCATTTTTAATAATGTTATGTAACTACTATAGTGTAAGATTACAGCCATATGAATAAATGCAAAGAGTTTGTATTTAAAAATCACACAGATATATCTGTAAAGTGGTGACTTTTAAGATACATCTTTTTAAATAGTAGGATTTAATAATTAAATATATTGTCCTTTTCCCTGTGCAAAGAAGAATAAAATTGAGGTGTGACCTTGTTATACCACTTGAGTGGTTAAAATCTTGACCGTTATTTTTCTCTATGTTATATGATTGAAATGTTCCGAAGTCAAATATTTGTTGAATAAATGAAAACTGAAATAAGCCTGATCATATAATTGGTATATAATTTTAAAAATACTGCAGAATAAACATTTTTAGGAAATATGTACAGGAAGGAAAACAAATTCCTATAAATCCTCTCTTAATATACAATATTTCTGAGTATCTACTATATGTCAGGCACTGGTAGATATGCATATATTAATAGGTCACAGTCTTTGTCCTCATAGAAGCCATAATCTAATGGGTAAGGCAGATAATTACAACATATCAAGTGCAGTAATAGAGGCATATAATAAAGTACATGATAGCATAGAGGCAGCAATCGAAATTAACCTGGATTTGGAAGAAGGCTTCACAGAAGAGAGAACTTTTTGGCTAGGGTTTGATGGCTGAGGTGGAGTTCGCCAGAAATTTCAGAGAGAGAATGTTGTAAGCATAGAAAACAACAGGTGCAAAGCTCAACGATTGCTGAGTACTCCTGTGTGGCTTTTACATAGCATTTGCACAGCCGGTAGGATATGAAGCACAAAATATAAGTTAATTGTAGATATCAAAGGACAGTGATAAAAAGGTTGGGCTGTTACCTAGCAAACAGTGTGGAACACTTGAGGAGTTTTTAGTAGTTCAGTGATACCACCAGATCTTTAGAAAGATCACTCTGGCAGTAGTGTGGATGATGAATTTCTGGGATGCAGAGGAAAGCTGACAGAATCTGGAGGCAAGATGAGCAGGAAACTATTTTCATAGTGAAAGGCAACATGTAATTGATGATGGAAACAATAGGACAGATGTAAGGTTTCTTTGGTAGAATCAACTGGGTTTGGTGATCAGTTGGTTTTTGAGACATGGGGAAGAGGGACATATTAAGGATAGTTAGAGTTGTTTAGCCTAGAGAAATAACAATCCAAGAAGAATCTTTTCTTCTCTTAGTGTTCAATTTGAAGCTATATTTAAAATACAAAAATAAAATAAATAAAAGTATAGGGAAAATATAAATGTAAAATAAAAATGATATATCATAATCAACCTATCCAGACTATTTTAATGTGTAACCTTCATTTTTGCTTTTAATATAAGTAGGATTAATGGAAGTCATTTAAATCACTTATAAGGCAGCAAATTTGAGTTCTGTTAAAAAAAAACAAAAAGATAAGCTAGTGCAAAAGTGAATATATGCTTCTGGCTGGCCTCAATATTTGTAAAGAAGAGTCAGAAAGAGGATAACTTTAATGCAAGTGGGATCAAGGCACCTGACAAATTTAATGAATGTTAAAAGTAGGCAGGGAGAATTAAAAAAAGGTACTCCACCTGAAAGCATCCTGATTTTTTTTAAAAAAATTTTAAAAATCAAGAATTATGAGTAAAGAATGTAATCAAATAACTAAAGCAATTTGAAATGGTTGGAAAAAGTGTGTTACAACTAATTAAGTTAAAATATAATTGATTTTAAAAATACTGATTTTTAAGTATACTGAGGTTTTAGCCATAACAGTAACTTTTTCCTTAGAGTATTTCACATGTTTAAATATGATTCTTAAGTGGGTAAAACTATAGAGAAAGTATAAATAGTTGTATTATGTTTATGTTGTTTGTAGTTATTATTGCATTCAATATCTCTTACCTGCCCTGAGCCATCCTCTGCTATGGCAGTTTTTCCTCTATTTTTCCCATCCTCCTTCCATTCCTTCCTTCTACAGATACATATTATATGGTTACTATGTGCCAGCAATGGTGTTAAGTGTGAAGGATATGGTAGTGAACAGGAGAGAAAAAGCCCTTGCCCTCACAGAGCTTATATTCCAGTAGAGGACAATGAAATAAATGGGGAAAGACATACATAAAAAAATTCCAGCAGTGCTAAGTACTGTCAAAAAAACAAAACAAGGTAATAATATTATTGAGGGTTCATGGGCAGATGGGACAGATAGAACAGAAAAAGGCACAGCCTTGTTTTTTGAGTGATCAGGGAAGACCTCAGAAGGAAAATGCAGGTGAGACTGAAATAAGAAGGTGGAGCAAGTCATGTGCAGGTGAGGGAGAGGTGTTTCTGAAGGAGGCGGCAGCCCTGCTCAGCCCCTTAGGCTGGCTGAGCCGGGTAGTCTCACTAGATAGCAAGAGCCTGAGGGCCTAGAGCTGAGAAGAGGGAGGAGAGTGGTGGGCAGGCAGGCCAGAGGGAAGAGTTTGCATGTTACTCCAACGGCATTAGAAATTCCTGGAGTGTTTTAAGCAGGGAATGATGTAACCTGAGTGGGAGCCAGAACACCAGTTAAGAGAATATTATGAATAGTCCAGGACTTCTAGATGTTTGACTTTACCAACTGAATGGAAAGTGTGGCCATTTTTTGAAATGCAGATGAATGCGAACAGCTTTGGGGGAAATTCAGAAGTTCCCCTCTGGACCTGAAACATTCTAGGGACCTATTACTATTAGGCCTCCATATGAAGATGTCAAGGATGCAGTGAATGTCTGGGTAGGATAGTTCCTTTTCTCTGATAAATGTTTTCTGAATTGTTTAATTTAATGGTGAAAATTGAAAATTGCTGAAGCAGCAGGCAAAACCTTTACATGCTTATTTGTTCCGGTTCTGAAGGAAACGTAGCATAGGGACTACTCTATTTTGGAAGTTTTACAGAATCATGATATATCTTTGGTTAAAAGAAAAAAAGAACTTTTTTTTTTTTTTTGCTACTTAAAGCAATAAGAGTAGGAATTTGTTAGGGAGTTAGTGCCCATTTATCTTTGCCTTAAATATTGCTTGTTTTATGAACTGTAAAGAATCAACACTATTCAAGCTACACCATACCTATGGATTATTTCAATGGTGATTAAATAAAGTTTTCTTATTTTCCATTATATCTCCAATAGGATCTTAAATAAGACTGAATCAAGACTAATAAGCCATTCTTAAAAGACAGCTTTAGAAGTTACTAATAGTATTATTAATCATACTATAAAAACAATGAATGTCAATGTATAGAGTAGAACACATACAGTCTTAACTTTGAGAAAAAGAATATAGTTGTCATTGTGTCTCACTTACTTTATTTTTCTTTCTTTGTAGATCATGTATTTTAGTTCTCTGTTCCCATATGTGGTACTTATATGCTTCCTAATCAGAGTACTCCTTTTAAATGGTTCAATTGATGGCATCCGCCACATGTTTACCCCTAAGGTATGTACCATATTTCTATTGAAGGCTATGATGATGAAAGCAGTATGTTTATTGTTGAAATGTTTCTACAACTAGATTTATGGGCTAATTGTTCTAATATATGTGCATTCAACTTTTAAGTTATATTTAATAGTTATGTTAACCAGATTAGAAAAACCAGAGCTTTTATGTGTGTGTGTGTGTGTGTATATATATATGTAAAATATACATTATGTATTAATTTATAAAATTACATCCATCTATCTCCATTTTTAAACATCCCATCTTGGCTTTAGAGTAAGACTATCAGTATTTCAACTTCAAAAATTCCTCTTTTATAATAAATTAACTCCCAATTTTTACACTGATTTAATTTTAGAACTTTTCAATCTTCATTTACTTTTTCCCTGTATTTTGGTGGTTCTTAACCTTTTTGTGTCATGAATCCCTTTGAAAAATTGACAATCAGATGTTCTTACCAGAAAAAAATAATGAACATATTAATTTGTTTAGTGTGGCAGGAGATTCACAGATAACCTAAAATCCATGGACCCAGGTTAAGAACCCTAGTGTATTCTAAAATACTGTCTCAGAGAAAATCAGTGTTTTCTTGTTTTAGTTTTGTTTTGAGGTTTTATACCTTGTGGAATAATATTTACAGTGGTCAGTTTGGGAAGTTCTGTAACTTTTATAGATGTATATACATTTTAGGAAAATTCTTAGTAGACTTCATAGGGGGCTCAGAATTTATGCTCTCATTCAACTTAGTAGAGCTGAACTCAACACTGGGCACATAGAAACTGGTTAATCATAACTGTGGGCTTAATTATAACTTGTTATATTGATTTAACAGGAAACAAAAATAAATTTGGGGGTGTATGTAGTTTTTGCTATTCACTAAAATGAAGTTGCACTTCATTATTAGTTTGCTGGTACTATCATAGGCAAACATAAAATTACAAATTGGGAGTTATCTGAAGGATGAATGTGCAGCCAGCATTGTGCTGTGAGATTTGAGCAGAAGGGATTAGCTTCTTTGGAATTCTTTGTCACTCCTGGCAGCTGCCTTGATGCTGCCTAAAAGAAGCTGTGTTCTTTGTGTGTCTGGTTTTGAGTTGGTATTCATTCTGTAGTAGCAAAAATGCTGACATTGGTGTCTGGTTTTCTCGGTTAGTCCAAAAGTCCTGTTTAACATTTAGAGTTGCTGGAACTTCTCCTTAGTGAATAACTAGTTAAGATTTATAAATGTCAGCCATGTTATAATTTAAATTTGCTTCAAATGAGCCATACTTAATGACCAAAAATACATTTATAACATTGAAAAAAATATTTTCAGAGTTCAAGACAAGGAAATTCTGTGTAAATTTCTGGAATATATTCTCTTTCTAAATTGGCAATTGCTTGTGACACAATTCTAAACATTTTAACTTAAGTAGATACTTTAGAATTTAAAAACTTTGATATAATAATTTTCATGGTCCCAGTATTTAAAACTGCAGCATAAATTAACATTTTTACGTGACCTAGGGATCACTGTTAAACTGTTATTTTTTAAGCCAGACATGGTCTTATAATCCAAGCAATTTGGGAGGTCGAGGTTGGAGGATTCCTTGAGGCCAGGAGTTTGAGACAACGAAGTGAGACCCTGTCTCTACAAAAATAAAATAAAACAAAATGTTATTTTTTTCTTTAACCCACTTTTCTTTGGCGGTTGATAAGATGCTTTGTTAGATCACCGTAGGATGTGATAGCTAATATAAGAATGAAAAGTAGTTATAAATTACTTTTTAATTTACATTGTTTATATAGGGAAGAAAGTACCTAAACACCCAGATACTCCTGAAACAGCTAATGGAGATTTAGTTTAGAAATTAGAAGTAACCTGAATATCTTTAATAAGCAGGTGTTTTTCTGCCATCTAGTGGGTAAAGTAGAGATAGACGGTTGAGTGTATTTTAGTAATCAGCATTAGTCACAGAATGGTAACGTAGTAATGGTCAATAAACAATATGTGTATCTTGGTTAACTGTTCATAAATTATAAAGATAATCATGATTATGTTTGGTAAGCATATTTCATAGATTTGAATAACTAAAATTAATTGAAGCAATAAATTCTAGTATTTGATCCCTATTCAATAAATGATGCTGGGAAAATTAGATAGCCACATGTAGAAGATTGAAACAAGATCCATATCTCTCACCAACACAAAAATTAATTCAAGATGGATAACAGACTTAAATCTAAGATATGAAACCATAAGAATTCTAGGAGAAAATGCTGGAAAAACTCTTCTAGATATCGGCCTAGGCAAAGAATTTATGAAGAAGACCCCAAGGGCAATTTACAGCACCAACAAAAGTAAATAAATCGGACTTGATTAAGTTAAAAAGCTTCTGCATAGCCAAGGAAACAAGCAACAGAGCAAACAGACAACCTACACAGCATGAGAAAATATTCACATGCTATGTATCCAATAGAGGGCTAATAATAAGAATCTACAAAGAATTCAAGCAAATCAGCAAGAGAGAAATCAAACAACCCCATTAAAAAGTAAGCAAAAGACATGGACAGAAGCTCTTCAAAAGAAGATAGACTAATGGCCAATAAAACGTATGAAAAAAATGCTCAACGTCATTAATTATCAGAGAAATGCAAATCAAAACCACAATGAGATGTCACCTAAGCCCAGTGAGAAGGGCTTTTATTAAAAAGTCCCAAAACAACAGATGCCAATATGGATGTGGAGAGAAAGGAACATTTACACACTGTTGGTGGGACTGCAAACTAATGCAACCTCTATGGAAAATAGTATGGAGATTCCTCAGAGAACTAAAAGTAGACCTACCGTTTGATTCAGCAATCCCACTACTGGGTATTTACCCAAAGGAAAATAAGTCATTTTATCACAAACAAAAATAAAAACAAAAACTACTTGCACTAGAATGCACATTCTTAATCACAAAGATATGTAATCAATCCAAGTGCCCATCAATTCATGAGTGGATTAATAAAATATGTATGTACACCATGGAGTATTACTCAGCCATAAACAATGAATTAATACCTTTTGCAACAATGTGGATGGAACTGGAGACCATCTTCCTAAGTATTGCAAGAATGGAAAACAAACATCACATGTGCTTACTATTAAATTGGAACTAACTGATCAGCACTCATGCACACAGGTGGAAGTAAAATTCAATGGAAATCATGCAGGTGGGAGGGGGAGGGCGGAGAAGGGAATTGGTGAAATCATCCCTAATGGGTACAATGTACGCTGTCTAGGTGATGGGCACACTTATAATTTTGACTCAAGCAGTACAAAAGCAAACCATGTAACCAAAACACCATATTGAAATTAAAAAAAAGTTAAAAAAAACCTTATATATCTAATCTCAAAAAATGTATAGTGATCAGATTAGGGTAATTAGCATATCCATCATCTCAAACATTTATCATTTCTTTGTGACGGGAACATTCAATGTCCTTGTAGCTATCTGAAACAATATATTATCTTCAACTATAGTCATCCTACAGTGTTATAGAACAATAGAATTTATTCCTCCTAAAATAATATTTAAAAGAACATGGATTTTGGAGTTTATATGTGTTCATATTTCCTTTCTACTCCAGAACTACTGTCTAACCTTAGGCAGGTTACTTAACCGTTTTAAGACTCAGATAACAGTAGCAACAACTTCATGGGCTGGTGTGAATATTGAGTGACATAAACCATACAAAGTGCTTATCAGTGTGTCTGCCACTATAGTTCATACATGTCATCAATTATTGAGCACTTAGAGTATGGTAGGCACTATGGTAAGTAATACACTCCTTGTACTTCCATCTTTCTGTTGAGGAAGCTGAAAGTCAAGGAGGATATATCATTTGCCCTAGGCTGCACTATTTTTACATTATTAATTGGCAGAATCAAGATCCGAAACTCTCTGTGGAACTTGTGTTCTTAGCCACGTTTGACATTGCTCCCAATAAAGGCAATTGTAATGGTGAAAAGAGATAAAATGCTAATTTAAATACTATTATTACTGAAATTGAACTTAACTATTTATTGAAGTCAGTGTCAGGTGCGACTAAGTTAATTGTTTCAGTTAAAAGTTTTGATTATATACAGTTAAAATTTATCTAAAAAGTAAAGCACAATTACTTGAAATATGTGTTCAGCACAGATTCAGTACATTAACACTTTGGATCTGAAAGGTTATCTTATAGATAATATAGCTACATTCCTTCTATTTTCAAAGAAAAAGCTTTCAGTGAACTTTTGAATAAATGAATAATACATATGCAAATATGCAAAGCACAAATAGATCAACTCTACCAAGTTCATAATTGTTACCTCCTTCAACCATTGGATTGACACTAGAAAGCACAAAACTTAAGAATATTCATGAAGTAATTATTTAACTTTTATAGCTAATTGATTTATTTTGCTTTAGAAAAAAGATACAATGGGAAATAATTGAAGATAATTAATTTCTCTTTCATATAGTCCTTTGATGAGTTGTCCTAAAATATTTAAAAATTTCTATATCACTAGAAAATCTCCATGTACGTAAAATCTCCATGTAAAAGCCTGATAGTCTTTCTTATTCATATGGTTTCTTTCTGAAATTAAAAAAATGTTTCTTTCTGTTTAAGAAGGATTATCCTTCAGATTTAAATAAACTTTGGGCACACAAATATCATTGTAATATATTTAAACAATAGGATTAATTCTATATAAATGAATTATTCTGAAATATTATTTTTTAACTGATTTCAATTGTGTTTATTTTTAAACAGCTTGAAATAATGCTGGAGCCCAAGGTTTGGAGAGAAGCTGCTACTCAGGTGTTCTTTGCCTTAGGTCTGGGATTTGGTGGCGTCATTGCCTTTTCAAGCTACAACAAAAGAGACAACAACTGCCACTTTGATGCTGTCTTGGTGTCCTTCATCAATTTTTTCACTTCTGTCCTGGCAACATTGGTGGTGTTTGCAGTTCTGGGATTCAAAGCAAATGTCATAAATGAAAAATGCATTGCACAGTATGGATATTAATTTCCATTAGCTTTTTTCCCTTACTTTAATTTTTTAAAAATTTTTTAATTTTAAAACTTTTTATGGATACGTAATAGTTGTACATATTTATGGGGTATATGTGATAGCGTAACACAAGCATACAATATGTACTGATCAAATCTGTGTAACGGGATATCTGTCACCTCAAACATTTATCATTTCTTTGTGTTGGGAACTTTCCACATTCATTAGTTTTTGATGGCATAATTGTATAGAAAAATATACACCAAAGAACTCTTAAGTGCTCACTCATACGTTGTTCTATTTTTCAGAAATTCAGAAATGATCATAAAATTTTTAAAAATGGGGAACATTAGTCAGGAAATTATTCCCCATCATATCAACCTTTCAGCTGTTACTGAAGAAGATTATCATTTAGTTTATGACATCATCCAAAAAGTAAAAGAAGAAGAGTTTCCTGTTCTTCATCTCAATTCCTGTCAAATTGAAGATGAGCTAAATAAAGTTAGTAAAAATGTTTGAGCAATAAAATAATTCTCATTCAGTTAAAATATGCATTATCCAGGAGATTTCTTTTAGGAAAATGGCCTTTAAAATAAGGAAGATTATGCTGTTTCAAAATTCACATGCTTCATTTTAGAGAATGTGTTTTCTTAAATCATAAAGATTTAATTTATTTTAAAAAGTAATTTCATTGAATGAGCCACAATAATTTAAAATATGAATATAAATAAAGTGATTTAGAATGATGATTAGTCTGATACTTTTCTTGGTAAACTATTTAATACAGCATTTGAATTATGACTCATTAACATGCATTGCATAATTGCTTTGATGCATGGATAGTATCTGAAATGGCCATATTAATAGTCGTGTTCAAAAAGTCATGATCTAGTCCTTTTTTTAGCCACTTTCATATATTTTATTAAACAAGAAATAGGTGAACATTAATAAATACATTAGCTACCACTGTCAAAAAGGAAAATATAATGAAGAAATTGACCATTTATCATTTGCTTAAAGATAGCTAACTATACTTGACAATAAGGATAAAGAATCATGTGCAGGAAATTATGGGTATTGTCATCATTAATATAAAACTTTGAAGAGGTACCTCTGGTTAGAGGTACAGTTTCTTAGGAAAAGTAAGTTGTTATTTTAGAACTCAATATTTGTGATACTTATACAAAAATAAACTCATGCTAATATTTGCTAGTGATCCCCTTCCATTCTGCCAACTGGAATATTTGTCTTTTATCCATTTTATTATCAATTTTGACTGGAAATTCACTGTCTCTTGAATTATGAAAATCAGCATATCAGCCCAAATTTTTTTTAGCAGGAAGGTAGAAATATCAGAAGTAAAAAAGATAAAGATGTATTTTTTTAGATTGAAAATTGACTTTTTATCATCTATTCTATTCACATGCTCTTATTTGGCATTAGCATTTTTCTTTTAAATAAAACAAGTTGATTATTCTTAGTATATATTTTCTCTATACCAACTGATTTAGCTACTTTGAGGTAAGGTAATACTAAATATTTTTTATCTCTATATATGGACCAGAAATAGTTGTATATATATTTGTATTTATGTATCTGTGATAATAAATTATTATTCACATTCATAAGCTTTAACAGAACCAAAAATATTATGTATTATTTAATATATCATTCTAGGATCCTTGTGAAATATTTAGTACACAATATAATTGTGTTCTCTAATAATTCTAAACAGAGTTTTATTATTTGGATCTACTTTATCTAACTGAATCTGCGTTCTGAGAATAAGAATATGACCAATCTATCAGGTTAAAGGCTGATGTCAGCATGCTTATTTCCTGTAGCTCCTGGCCATTTATGCACAGATTTTTTTTCCCCTTTGTAAGTGATATGTAGAGCTATTACTTAATATTGCTCTGTATTCATGTTGCTATGTTGGATATTTTACAGGCTGTTCAGGGGACTGGTTTAGCTTTTATTGCCTTTACAGAAGCGATGACACATTTCCCTGCATCTCCCTTCTGGTCAGTGATGTTTTTCCTCATGCTGGTAAATCTAGGCCTTGGCAGCATGTTTGGAACCATTGAAGGGATCATCACACCTGTGGTGGACACTTTCAAAGTGAGGAAAGAAATTCTTACTGGTGAGTTTTTACATATTTGACTTTTCTGATAACTGATACAGCCCATTTTATTCCTGATGAAAGATTAGAGATGGAAACAGGAATGTGTTCTGTTTGGGGTTTTATTAATGTCTCTTACTATTTATTATTGTTTTATTTATATACCTATTTATATCTCATGGATATATTTAATTAAATTATATTTAATTATTCCTAATGATCATTTATTCTTTTACAATTTAATAATAGTAATTACTAACACTAGAATAGTTATAAAAATGTTCATGTATGATTTTGTAAACAAGTCAAATAATTATAAATAGAGCAGTTCAGATGCAGCACTCCTATCCAAAAAGTGCATAGTTGAAAATGATATGGCTAAATCCAGTTCTCATATACAATAGCAATTGTAATTTACTAGCAGTTAATGTCTCTAGGTAGAAAACAATTTATCAATATGGATGATTCTTAATATGTCCAATCTGCAAGTGATTATTAACGTACCAGTTTTGTATTACATCATCCTTGCATTTATGAGATATAAAGGATACAAAATAAATTATAAGAGAGATAAAGAGATATAAAAGCACCTCTTCTTCAAAAATAATAGTGCTAATATTAAGATTTAGCTTATGATTTATATCATGTAATATACTGATAGACAGCATAATAGAGATTTTGCATGTTATAAGACTTCAGAAAAGCCTAAGTCATCTAAGTATATGATGCAACCATCAGAGAATGAGATGGAAATTGAATTGGAAAGAGATAAGGTTTTCTCAGGGGTCAGAAGACAACTTTAGTAAATACACGTAAATGGAGGTAAAGGAAACAGTAAGGAAGTTATCCAGACCAGAGTACAGGAACAATACTATTAAGTGATGTAAAATAAGATTGGATGAAAAATGTATCGGTGATCTTGATCACTGCACAGTGGTGTGCAAGCTCCCCAAGGCTCTTTTTTTAGCTGTGAAACATTTAGTAATTTATGTGTTAATAACTCTTAAATATATACTGTTATCACTAGGTGCTCTGCTAAGGGTGTCTGTATGTGTGCATTTGTGTGTGTGTGTGTGTGTGTGTAAAACAAGTTAACTTCAGCAGTCTGTTAAATATTTATAGCTATATGAGGGCTGTCCGGAAAGTATCCAGCCACGTAATCATTCTTCTTGTATTAACAATGGCTGGATACTTTCTGGAGATCCCCTGTATATCCTCCACTTAGCTGAACAAAAATGAGAAACTTCTTTATCTTATACCAGAAAGCAACTTCTACTTCTTCATATCATTATCAATATCCTGCCTGACATGGAGGCTAAAGTCATCTTTGCAATTCTTATATTTGCCTCCCATGTCTAAACCATCCCCTCCCATAGTAAAGGGCTTGCAAAATTAAAGGAAAAGTAACAGTGTACAGGTAGTATTTGCTGACCTCTACTGGAAGACTTATTTGGAAAGAGCAAAGGGGAATGTACCGTCTTGCCTCGTTTCCTGTCTTATGGAATCATACCTATACTTCAAGTCATAGTCATATTTGACTTCAATGAAATGTTACCTCATCATCTTTGTTAGGTGTGTTTTTCTTCTGCAGTACAGTAAGACTTAGATCAGTGAATTACTCAGTATCTTTTTCTCTTGCATCTCCAACAAAACTCTTACTGTCTATGCTACCTAGAATATATTTTCTTCATATTTACCTTATACTACAAACTAATTAGGGGAGAGTGAACACAGACTATAGAGTCAGACTTAGGTGCAAATCCAAGCTCTGCTACTTCCAATCTGAGACATATTCCTCAGGGTCATTTCCCTCATCTGTCGAATGAAGATAGCAATACGTTGTTCAGTTGTGATGTTATAAAAATTAAGTGAAATAGTATTTATTTTATATTGTGATAAGCATTTAAATTTAATAAACAGTAGACTCCCAAATGAATGTTACTTTTCTTTTTCTACATTCTATGTTTAGATATGATATAATTTCTGTGTGATGTAACTCATACCACTAGCATGGTGCTTAAGAGATGGAGGTAATGGCTTAAAGTAACCCATACTTAATTGAATTGCTAGGGATTCCTCGTATGATTGAATCCATGGATGTCTGTTTTCTCCTCTCCTGAACTGCCATCACCTACTCTTCTTCTTTCAGTTTTACTCATTCAGTTAAAATGTGGTTGAAAAATACAACACAGTCATCTTTTACTTTTGAGAGCTTCTCTGCTAATAAAGATGCGAGACTACCAAAAATATGGGAACATTATATGGATTCCAAAAACCTAAATTTTTATGTTAATGGTAGCTAGTCAGAAATGTATACATCTGTTTCTTAAATATTACTTGGGAAACTCCTTTTAGATGACTCTTCTTAGATACTGCTCGGATAATCAGATTGCTCAACTCTGTCATAATTACTTTCCAAACTAATCTCTTCAGGCAAGATAAATATTAATATATAAATGTTAAATGGTGCTGTAGCTAGGTCTGATCAGATTTTTTTCAGTTACACTTTAAAATTAACCATATTCCATAAAATATAACAATATATATGTTTCACAATCTTATAAACCACATTAGTCTCATTACTAATTCAAATATCCCATATGGATTTCAACTTCTATAGGATGTTTTTGAAGTAGCAATGACCTATGAATATTTGCTGCCTGAAAAAGTATCTTTGCTATTAATAAGAGAAGCAGGGTATTGACATTTATATTTTTAAACTTTTCTCTCAATTTTGCTTCATTCACTGCGCTTGGTAAATAAACTTAGGGAGATGAGTTACTGTCTTACAATGAATTTATATTAAAGATGGGCTAAACCCAGGTAACTTAACCTCAAATACGTTCCATAGTATCAGAAGAAGTATTGCCTATTTATATAACTGACATGTTATAACATGTGTGAATATAATAATTTATAATAAAGGTTTAAAGACATGACTTTGAATAAGGGCTAATTTTTTGATTTATTCCTTTATTCCAGTTATTTGTTGTCTTCTGGCATTTAGTATTGGCCTGATATTTGTGCAGCGTTCTGGAAATTACTTTGTTACAATGTTTGACGATTATTCTGCTACACTGCCTCTGCTAATTGTAGTCATTTTGGAGAATATTGCTGTATGTTTTGTTTATGGCATAGATAAGTAAGTATATTTGCTTTTATGCATTCATTTTTCATCTCTATTTTGAAAAGACCAATTATTGATACCTATTTCATTTAGAAGAAGAGGAAAATGAATAGAGGGAAAAATTCTTTACAAAATCAAATCCTTTGCAGGCTCTTATTCATTTAACAATTTTAGTCAAGTATATTCTTCTGTTGGGTAATTAGAATTGTGTAGATTGTAATGTCTAACAATTCTGCAGCTTTGGTTTAATTCTGGTTATGAAATAGTAACTTCCAAGATCTAGTGAGTATTAGCTATATTCCAAGAACCTTAGGTTCTTTTGAGTTATTGTTGTTATCTGCATTTCACAGATGGGGAAAATCAGGTTTAGAGAGATGCAGACTGACTTGCTCATCACATACCTGGGCAGCAGGAAACCTGGGATTCATAGCCCCATTTCTGTTTAACTTTAAAGCCTATCTCCTAATTATTCTGCTAAATTGTTTTATGAGAGAAATGTGTATGTTATAATTCCTATGTAACAGGAAAATTTGGGAAATGATATATCCTACCCTGAGATGTGTGTGTGTGTGTATATATATATAATTTACTGTACACAAATTTCCTATTAATATTTATATGGAGTCATTATTTAAATTCACTACATACCCACATTTCTGAATTATGTACCTGATTGTGTGAAAAGTAATATCTGGGGGGAAAAAGACCTTTGGAGGCTTTGTCAATAATTTTTAAAGTCATTGTTTCTAATTCACATATATGGACTGAAAGGCAATAAGATCATCAAGCTTGCAATAGCTGTGTAAAGTAGGAATGAGTACACATAGAGTGAGACCAGGGTCCTCTTAAGCAACATAGAGAACATTATCAGTATTGAATGAGCTTTATAACAAAGCTCAGAGAATTTTTTTTTAATGACTTTCACAAGCTCCAGGCCAGGAAGGGTAGGGGAACTTAAATTTAATAGTCATGTACTATAAAGCAATAGTAGTAATAGCTGTCTGACATGCATTAACTTTTAAGCCTTATAAAAACACTCTGTGGATGGCAAATGAGCACATGAAAGTATGCTCCACATTATATGTCATCAGGGAAATGCAAATTAAAACAATGAGACACCACTATACACTTATTAGCTTGGCCGACATCCAGAGCACTGACAACACAAACTGTTGGCGAGGGTGCAGAACGGAACTCTCCTTTATTGCTGGTGGGAATGCAAAATGGTACAGCCACTTCAGAAGATAGTTTGGCAGCTTGTAATAAAACGAAACATACTCTTCCCATATGATCAAGCAATCATGCTTCTTGGTATTTATCCAAAGGAGTTGAAAGTTTATGTCCACACACACACACACACACACACACAAAACAAAAACAAAAACAAAAAAAAAACCTGCCCACAGATATTTATAGCAACTTTATTCATAATTGCCAAGACTTGAAAGCAACCAAGATGACCTTCGGTAGGTTAATGGATATATAAACTGTGATACATTCAGAGAATGAAGTACTATTCAGTGCTAAAAACAAATGCGCTATCAAGCCATGAAAAGACATAGAGGATATGTAAATGCATATTACTAAGTGAAAGAAACCAATCTAAAAAGGCTACATACAGTATGATTCCAACTATATAACATTCTAGAAACAGCAAAACTATGGAGAAAGTAAAAAGATCAATGATTACCAGGGGTTGGGGAGAGGGATGAATGGGTGGAGCACAAAGGATTTTTAAGACAGTGGAACTACACTGTATTATATTATAATGGTGGATAGATATCATGATACCTTTGTCCAAACCCACAGAATGTACAACACCAAGAGTGAACCCTAATGTAAACTGTGGACTCTGAGTGATAATGCTGTGTTAATGTAGGCTAATCAATTGTAACAATTGCATGTATCACTCTGGTGGAAGATGTTGCTAATGGAGGAGGCTGTGCATGTATGGTGGTCAGAGCTGTATAGGAAATCACCATACCTTCAGCTCAATTTTGCTGCGAACCTAAAACTGCTCTTGAAAAATTAAAGTCTATTTAAAAAAAAAAAAACTCTGTGGTAATAATGTCACCCATATATTACAGATGGGAAATTGGCCCTTATTGTACAGGAGAACACATTTTTTAGTTGTAGAGCAACAACTGTAAGCTGGACCTTGATTTCAAAGCTATGTTTCTCTAAAGTCTGCCAAGCTACTCATAGCTCCTAACCTGCACCATGATGGAATTTGATATTATTATTGGACTAATCTGTGAATAAATACATTCATAATTTAAATTTCCATTTAGACAGTTCATCATTTTTGATAGGCATAGTAGAGAATATTTCTTTTTAATAGTGTTCCTAAACAATAATAGCTATAACAACAGTAGGAAAAATACTACTAATTCATCTATTGAATTCCTACTGCATGTGAGGTAGTATGCTCTGCATTCATTGTTTGTGATCCTAACAATAACCCTTTAAGGTAGGTATTATAGTTATCTTTTTGGAAAATGCCAAAAATGAACCTCAGAAAGACTAAAATATGCATTAAAAGATAGTAGAACTATGATTTGAAATGAAATTTTTTGGTCTCCAAAGTTCATATTTTATCTTAGAAGCAGGTAAGAATTTTCACATAGAAGATGCTCTTATTTAATTAGTTTTCCCTCCCTTAATGTTCTGGAGCAGCATAAAAAGAGATGGAGGAGGAACCTAGAGATTAAAAATAGATTTGAGCGACATATCAATTAGTCACTATATGTGGACCTTTTTTCAGTTGAAACAACCATACTGTAAAAAGAAAGGCGAGTTCAGAAAATATAAACACTGATTATGGACATTTGACGATACTAAGAAACTATTACTATGCTAAAAAGTGAGACAAGGAATTTTTAATGTACTGCAAATATGTGTTCATAGAATATAAAATTATCAGAGGGGGAGACTTTTCAATAATGGCTTAAGAGGGTTTTCACTAAATTAAAAATTATAGTACTTAACTGGTTTCATTTTACTTTATAAGGTTTCTTAGTTTATGTCATCATCAATGTGAATTTTTGATTCAGTATAAAATATCATAGTGTATTCATGACTCAATTTTTGTCAAGCCATTGATACAATGCACATTTTTAAGGTATAACAATGTTAACTTGAGGAATAATTAAATACTTTCTTTTCTCTTTTTTTTTTTTTTAGGTTTATGGAAGACCTAAGAGATATGCTAGGCTTTGCTCCCAGCAGATATTACTACTATATGTGGAAATACATTTCTCCTTTAATGCTATTATCATTGCTAATAGCAAGCGTGGTGAATATGGGATTAAGTCCTCCTGGCTAT
This sequence comes from Lemur catta, assembly GCF_020740605.2. NCBI lineage: Eukaryota > Metazoa > Chordata > Mammalia > Primates > Lemuridae > Lemur > Lemur catta. Next base: position 31,635,487 of record NC_059133.1, read on the forward strand.
AATGCATGGATTGAAGATAAGGTAAAATACAAAATAAAGAAGTTAGATTTAAAAGGGTATACAAAAAGCCATTTTAGAGGGATTTGTCTTTTGTTTTCTTCACAGTATTTTTTGCTGTTTAATGAATGGTGTTGCTTTTATGGAAGGATCCTGAGATGTTTTGTACCCCAACCATCTATTATTTTTTAAATACACTGTGAATTTCCTTAACACATGGGAAATACTGACCTTGTCGTTATTAAAGCAGATTTATTCATTTTAACATTGATGAACCAATAAATTACTGGGCCTTTGACTCTAGAAAATATTAATCTAAACTCCAGAGATGCTGTTAATATGTAATTTATTACATTGTATCCCAGATACTATATAACAATCAAAATATGTATTAACCATGTAAACATAATTTCATAATTTTAAGTAAATATTTAAGTAAAGTTGTATTTTAACTGTTTTATATTAGCAATGACTATTTTTATTTCTGTTCATGAACTGCATTAGCCACTTGATATAATCATGAGATATATATTAGCTGTTATAAAATCACAATGCTTATTTTTCAGAGATACATTTGACCTTTACCCTGTGACCTATTATTCTATATAATAATAAAAAAGTCACAACTGAGGCATAAACTAGTCTGTTATCTCTTACCAAATTTCTTGGGGCTGGATGTGCTTCAAAATTAAGATTTTCAGAGTTTAGAAAGATATGGTGCAAGTTAACAGTTAATCTATTGCTTAATAACAGACTATCTCAAAACTCAATGACTAAAAGCAACATTGATTTATTATTTCTTAGGGTTCTTTCTGGGTGAGCTGAGCAGTTCTTCTTTTGGTCTTGCCTGGGCTAACTCAAGCAGCTGCATTCAGCTTGGAGACCTGAGCTCGCTCTCTCTAGGTCATCATTCATTCTTGGCTTCTTCCAAGCATCATTCTAAGGGCAGGGCAGCATTCTAAGAAATTGCAAGGCCTTTAAGGCTTAGTCTTGGAAGTTGGTAAATGTCACTTCTGCTGCTTTCTATTGGTCAGAGCAAGTCAGAAAGCCAGCCCAGTCTCTTGGCTTACAAACCTGAGACAAATATATTTTTTGATTTGCGTGCAGAGAAAGGCAGATTATTAATAATTATTTTTTTTTGCCTTTAACAGGCATCTGAAGAATTTCTGAGCTATCCAACATGGGGAATGGTTGTCTGTATCGCTCTGATAGTCCTCGCAATACTCCCTGTCCCAGTAGTCTTCATTGTTCGTCGCTGCAACCTCATAGATGATAGTTCTGGTAATTTAGCATCTGTGACCTATAAGAGAGGAAGGGTCCTGAAAGAGCCTGTAAACTTAGAGGGAGATGATGCAAGCCTCATTCATGGAAAGATACCGAGTGAGATGTCATCTCCAAATTTTGGTAAAAATATTTACCGAAAACAGAGTGGATCACCAACTCTGGATACTGCTCCCAATGGACGGTACGGAATAGGGTACTTGATGGCAGATATGCCAGATATGCCAGAATCCGATTTGTAGCTGGGGAGAAACCCAGCGTGTTTTGTTTGGTTCATTTTCATCAATGAACATTGGCTCTATTAAGAGAAGCATTAGGCTTCACTTATCAGAGGGCGATCTCAGGTGTTCCATGGCTGTGATCTTTACTCCTAACAGTATATGTCAATTCAACTACAGCATTCCTTTGGATTCTTTGGTTTACATTTCTGCAGAAAAGGTTACAGACAAAGCTTACAATGACTGAGGTTCATGTTTGTCAGGATTTTTAAAAGTACTTTTGGTGTATTTTCAAGCATTTCTATTTCTAAAACAGGTATTACCTCAGTTTCTAATAATTTCTGGGTTTAACAGTATTGGCAATTCAAAAATGGTATACCTTAACATTTATAAGTTTGCCTTCAGGGTAACTTCCAGTATTACAATGAGCAGATCTGTAATTTGGTGCCTCAGCACATTTTCATGAATATATTGTGTAGATAGGCTGTAATTATTTCGGAAGCATTGATACCTTCTTAGGCAATTAGCTGAAAAAACACTGCAAAATATTTTCCTATGTAATAGCTGTACAGAGCAATAGTATCAAAGAATAAGAAGGCACTAATGCTGGGATGAAAGGTAAAATTCACAGGTGACTGAGAATCATGTGAGTGATGGCTGTATATTTTGTGTAAAATAATGTGTGAAAATGATCTATGAGTGAGTCACTCAGCACTCTCAAGAATTATGCAGATTCTGCATTTTTCTTATGCCGTGTGCCTAAAAACCTACTTGATATTTATTGTGGCTTCAAGATTACTCATAGTATATTTATACAATATACTTGTAATGTATATAGATGTATATTAGTACTTTTAAGTACTGATTTGAAAACTTGAAGCAAGATGGCATTTTATTTCATATACTTCTGTTTTGCTTCTGTTTTATGCAAATATAAATCCTTTTTTAAGTGATTGTTAAAATTGTATGGCATTACATTTTAATCTACAAATAAACAAAATTTAAAAATGATGTTTGTTTCTCACGTTGATTTTCTTTGTATCGCCTGAACTGGATTATCTTGCATTTCAGTCATTTTATAATCGTTAATCATCACATTTCTTGTGGGATTAAGAGAGTGATTAAAAGAGCTACCACCACTTTAGAGACAAAGGAAACATAGAGTATGATGGTTAAATGGTGCTCTAATGTAGTCTCATGATTCTGGAAAAAATACTTATAGTCTCCCAAGAAACCACGTGCAGTGTTGGCTGCTTGCTGGGTCACTATTATCTTTGAGGTGCAAAAAATTGTAATTGTTTAAAAAAAAATGAAACTGTTGCATATGTGAAATTATATAAAGCAGAGAAACTCCATTGGGTGCTATCTAGTTAAAAGTCTTTTATTTATAATTATCCTACCACCAAATAAATCAGTTACATTTTTAAAATAATGATGGACACAGCAGAAAAATGCACCATGTCCACTGATTTATTTTGGCCAAATATTCTTGCTGTAATATAGATAAATGCTAACAGACTGAATCATAGCATTTACATATTAATTCTAGTGATCAGAGTTTTTAATTGTTTTACATATTCATGGATTTTTTTATATAACTTTAAAATTTTTTAAATACATAATATATGCAGATTATACAAAACTCAAAAATTATGACAATTCAGTTAAAGTAAGTTTCCCACCCAACATTTCTCTTCATCACCCATTGCCATCCTTGAAGGCAACTACCATTACTAGTTTGTTATGTATCCTTCTGGAAATACCATATGGATATACAATATTAGTACACAAATGGCAGCATTCTGTATTTTCTCCATCTAATTTTAATGAATAATTTATTGTGGGTAGTGTTTTATATGAAGACTTATAGATCTGATTCCTTATTTCAGAAGTTGAAGTAATATAAGTTTTATTTTTGATTTTTTAATATTACTTTTTTCTTTTTAATTATTATGGATATATAATAGTTATATATCTTTATAGGATACATGTGATGTTTTGATACAGATATACAATGTGAATTAATCAAATCAGGGTAACTGGGGTATTCACCACCTCAGGCATTTATCATTTCTTTGTGTTAGGACAATTCCAATTCTACTCTTTTAGTTATTTTAAAGTATACCCAAATTTATTGTTGATTATAGTAACTCTGTTGTGTTTTCAAATATTTTTTATTCTATCTAACTATATTTTTGTACCCATTGACGATCCCCACTTTATCCTTCCTCCTTGCTACCCTTCCCAGTCTCTGGTAACCATCATTCTACTCTCTTTCTCTATGAGATCAATTGCTTTTTTAATATTTAGCTCCTATGTATGAGTGAGAATATGCGAGATTTGTATGGATTCATCCCAGGGATGCAAGGATGGTTCAACATACGCAAGTCAATCAATGTGATACATCATATCAATAGAACAAAGGACAAAAACCATTTGTTCTTGTGTTGAAGCAGTATTTTCTCTTATAAGCTACCCCAATATTGAAAGGTTTCTAGCAAATACTTTACCTGCCAGCCTTTAATGTAACACAATAATGCATTGTCAAATAGCATTATTCCCCCTCTCTCTCTCACCATGAGTGATCTTTAAAAAACAAATGTATATATTTATGGTGTACAACATACTGTTTTGATATACACATTATTATTCCTACAGTTAAGGAAATTAACTAAGCCATCATCTTCCATAGTTCCTTTTCTGTGTGGCAAGTGAGCCTAAAATCTACTCTCTTAGCAAATTTTCAGTATAAGATATAATATTATTAACTGTAGTCCTTATGCTTTACATTAGATCTCTAGGCTTATTCATCATACATAACTGTAAATTTGTACCTTTTTACCTTCTCCCCATTTCCTCCCCTCCCAGCCCTTGACAACTTTTTGTTCTACTTCCTACATCTATGTATTTGACTTTTTTTTTTTTAAGATTCCACATGTAAGTGAAGTCATGCAGTATTTGTCTTTCTGTGTCTGGCTTATATTACTTAGCATAATATCCTACAAGTTTACCCACGCTGTTGGAAATGGTGGTACCTCCTTTTTTTTTTTCAAGACTGACTAATACTCCATTGTGAATATATATCAGAATTTCTTTATCCATTCATCTGTTGATGGTGACTTAGGTTGTTTTCATATCTCAGCTTTTGTAAATAATGCTGCTATGAACTTATGAGTTCACATATCTCCTTGAGGTGCTGATTTCACTTACTCTTGGTATAATCTACAAGTTGGGTATTTGCACTAGGAAATAGGTCTCCATCTTTCTATTCACAGAGTAATAATGCAAAGAATGCAGGAATCCTATTTTTGATCTTAAAGAGAATTTAAACCCCTTCTTATGCCTTCACTTGGCAGATGAGGAAATTATGTCAAAGAAGTTAAAACAAAATGAATAGAGGTTCTCTTCCTTTTGCTTTTTTCATGCAGTCAGTTCTTCAGCTGGTCATGCATTTATTGATTTATTCACACTTTTTTTCATCATCTAACTAAACTTCTACCTTAGTATTAAGCCAAGGCACCATTATATTATTATAGAGTATAAATTTTATTCATCTTTTCTTCATTTTATCCCCTTTGCCAGTGGTACCCCTTACCTCCCCTTTCCCATGCAATGTAGTACTTAATAAATAGTAATTTGGAGTATTCTTCTCTATACTCTAAAATTTGAGGCTCCTGATCTTTATATTACTTTCCACTATTTCTATAAACTCTGGCCTAATCTTGCACCTAGATGTGAGGTAGCCAAGAATTATCCACCTTTAAATGGAAAGAGGCTAAGGAGTGTGACAGGAGGGCTAATTCAGTGTTCTGGAGTGAAATAAAAGAATGTGGGAGAAAATGTACTTAATGTTAGCTGTCAGAGTCATAATAAGGGAGGAAATGTGATGGTCTTAGGGTGTGTTTTCATGAAAGTATATTTGTATTTCTATGTGTTTATGTTTATGTGCATTTTTTATGCACAAGTGACTTTTTTCATCAAATCCTCAAATGAATATGTGATCCCAGAAAGTTCAAGATCAAGTCGTAGTGTTTCTTAACTATAATTATGCTTTCAATCACTTGTGTCCTTTTTAAAGCCAAATTTCCCAACCTACTGAATTAGAATCCTTCTGGGTTTGGGAGCAGGAAATGAGTAATTTTTTACAAACTTCAGAGTTATTCTAAAGTGGATTCTTGGTTAAGAATTGTGGGTACAAAGAAAATGAAAAGAATGACAAGTAAAATATTAATCCTGCATAATCCTTTGGATACGGTTTGTCCCCATCAAAACTCAAGTTGAAACTTGATCCCCAGTTTGGCAGTGTGGGGACGTGGGGTCTACTGGGAGGTGTTTGGGTCAGGTGAGTGGGTCCCTCATGAATGGTTTGGTGCTGGTTCGTTCTCAAAGTAGTGAGTTCTTACTCTTCAGAGACTGGATTAGTTCTCACTCTCATTCTTACGATATTGGATTGGTTTCTGAGGGAATAGATTAGGGCCCAGAAGAGTGGGCTGTTAGAAAGGGAAGTTCCTCCTCCTGTTTGGTCCCTCTTCGTACATGTCTGCTTCCCATTTGACTTTCCACTATGTTGTGACCATCACAAAAGCCATCACCAGAAGTTAAGCAAATATCGCTACCACACCTCTTGAACTTCCCAGCCTGAAGAACTGTGAGCTAAATAAATTTCTTTTCTTTATAAAGTACCCAGTCTTGCGTATTTTGTTATAGCAACTCAAAAAGAACTAAGAAAAATCTCATTTGTCTTCTCTCAAATAGAATGAAAATGAAAGTGCTATAACCATGATAATGGGGGGGGGTTATTTTGGTGAGGAGAAGGTGGAATTAATAATAAAAAAATCCTTCAAAATTCAAAATATTTTTCCACTTTTGAGCTTATTCTGTGGTCACTGTGTTTCCTGAACACTCCCCAAATAAATTCATATCTATATTGGTTAAGCATGAATAAAATCAGTATCAATTATAGCAATTACATGGATTTTTTCCCCATAAATTTAGTTGTAAACTGTTTTGAGCCTTAAAATTTTGACAAAATGGGAAAAATCATAAAACTCTAGAAAACTATTAGAAACATTAAAATAACACTTTCCATAAGCTATCTATTACTGAGTGTAGCAATTTTTTCCCTTCATAATTTGGAACTGAAGTGAAATGTTCCATGTTATTTTGCCTCAAACTGATTCAAAAATTGACTCAGCTTCTAGTTACTATGACATGTACTTCTACCTAAAACTTTGTCTTAAGGATGCTTCTCATGTGGCAGTAAAAAGAAAAAAAGGACTTAGACATTATCTTGTCCCAAATTCAATGCCCTTTGGAGTCAACTATTGCTTTAACACACCACAATCATTCTTAGCACTACGATCAAAGCACACACCACCACAACCACTACCACCACCAAAATCCAAAACACCTGATTTACTTGAATGACAAGAAGTGTGCCATGTGGTGCCTGTGCAATATGTGTGGTACCATGTAAATAAAAGAAGCCATGCTCCATAGATGAATGATGATATCCTAACTGCTATTCTTTTTCCATCAATTACCTTTTCAAAGTACATTCAGTTGCATAGTAAAGAGGATAAAGTCTCTTTAGAAGAGATTGACATTTATTTTTCTAAAAATAGAATTTTCTCAGGAAAATATCATTATACTAGTTGCAAAAATATATTGTTTCGGTGTTCATTACAGGAATGCTTGTAAAAAGCAAAAAAAAGCAGAACATGATACCCCAGCATATCCTCACCTGAAGATATAGAATAAACCTTAAAATTTTCAAGCATGGTAGCAATGTGGCGTTCATTTCATCTGCTTATCCCTAGCTTCTATCTACATTATTGACAAGGTCAACAGAATTCATAGCTTCAGATGCCTGTTATACTCTCTCTCTCTCTCGTCAGAAATATGCCTTTTTTCCCACCTTCATTCTAAAGCTTTGTTTTAATTTGAGTCAATATTAAAAGGATCATTATGTGAAGATAGGAGATCAGTTAAAGCAATATCTGAAAGAATTGAACAATGAAGAAAGCCTCTCTGAGCAAGAAGGGAACATGGATGTCCCAATCTCTGCTAAACAAATCAAAAAAAGTTTAATTATTTACTCTATACTTTCTTGAACTACTTTTGAACAGAATCATTTGAATTCAGCCTTTTTGTAAACGCTTCTACTAGGAATTTAATCATAACAATCCTTTTTTTCTGAGTTCCTATATGAAGTAATGCAATGTTGACATAGATAACCAGCTAACTAGCCAACCAACCAGTGATTCTAAATAAGAATGTCTACTCTTCATTTTTGCCTTTTTCTTTCTTTTTCTCTCTCTCTCCCCCCTCTCTCTCTTTCTCTCGACATAGTCTCACTATTTTGCCTAGGTTGGAGTACAGTGGCTATTCAGAGGCATGCTCTTAGCATACTATATACTCAAACTCACACTGGCCTTAAGTGATCCTTCTGCCTCAGCCTCCCGAGTAGCTGGGACTATAGGCACACACCACTGTGCCCAACCCTGCTCTCCATTTCTTTAGCCAAATGAGGCCACGGGCAAACTGGTTCTAGGACTTAGTTTCAGTAAGGTAAATCTAATTATTTATGTAACATTCACTTTGATATCACAATATGGAATTTCTTTTCTTTTTTTTTTTTTTGAGACAGGGTCTTGCTCTGTCACCAGGGCTGGAGTGCAGTGGCATCATCATAGCTCACTGCAACTTCCTGGGCTCAAGTGATCCTCCTGCCTCATCTTCCCAAGCAGCTGGGACTATAGGTGCATGCCACCATGCCCAGCTAATTTTTCTATTTTTTTTTTTTTTGTAGAGACAGGGTCTCACTCTTGCTCAGGCTTGCCTCAAACGAACCTCCCACCTTGGCCTCCCAAAGTGCTAAGATTACAAGTGTGAGCCACCGTGCTCCGCCTCTATTATGTTTTTACTTTACAACTCTTAGTCATAATAACTCACATCCATAAAGCACCGAGAGTATTTTCTCATCCAAAACTGTTTCACTTTTATTTTTTTCCAACTCTTAATAAAATATGTATATTCAAACAAATCTTAACCTGACAAGTACATAAATCTACCTTATTAAATTCTACAGATTCATTTCAATAGCAAAAACAACATACCCATTTGCCACCACTTTATTGTTTATTTACCTTTCTGTGCTCTTTTAGACAAACAGTATAGTTCATATAGTGTTAACTATTATTTTCAACCTATATCTAGTTTTTCTGTGTTAACCAACTGTAGTTTAAACATTAAAATGAGTATTTTTACCCACCCTCAAACTTAATTGCTTAACTATTATATTTCAATTTTTCACTATATACTATTGTAATTCTGACAGGTTTAAATTGAGCACATTATATGACAAAGAAATTTGTAAAAATTATATACTGATAGGCTTAAAGAAAAAAGAAAATTATACAAATAAAAAATTTAAAAATATTTTTTAGTCAGGAAATTAACAAAGAAGTAAAACAATAAGTGAACAGAATAATGAATTTAATCATATTATTTAAATCTTATTTATATCTCCACCTCAACCAAGAGTAAAACACGGAGTAAAACCAGAGTGTCATTCTCATATCTTCCATAAGAGGGCAGTAGCACATTTCCATATGAATAGGTTTTCAAGTATTTTCATTTCTGCTTGTCCAAGTAAAAATTGGTGCTTTGGAAGGTGTATGTTTATGTAAGATCTTGGGGTATTTTTTTTTTTTTTGCCTTAAAGCTTTATTTTACATACCTATACTACCATGTAATTTAAAAATAAAATGTATTTTCATTTCTATGTAGAAATAAAACCTTCATAAAATATGGAAAGACCAACATTACTGATTCTTAAAAATAAAATATACATAAAAAATCATTAAACATGTTTTATTAAATGAAAGTAAGTATCAAGAAAATTTATATAATGTATTGATATTCCATTACAATTGTGGACATTAGTAAACTATTTTGAAAACACTTTTATTGAAATATAAGTAGTTAAAAAGATGAGTTAGCCAGTTTTTCTATTATTGTGTATGCATATGTGTGTCTATTAGTGTGTGTAAAGTTCCATGAATTATCTTTGAAAATAAATAGAACCTCTTTCTAATAGGTAAGCTAACAAAATAAATTTATTCACATCAGTTGAATAAATATGCTTAAAAATCTGCAATATTTTTCATTGCTGTTAATTAATCACATTTCTCAAGAAAACAATCTTCATATAGTTTAATGGTAACTGTACAGTGTATGATTATGATTTGGGGGATACATAAATTCTTGCAGAAAATAAATCTGAAGAGTGATAATGCTAATATTAACATGAATAGAACTTGATAGCAACAATAATACTACCCAAAATATACTTCAGCAAGAACAAACATTTTTTTATTAAGTGTTTACTACATGCCAGATAAAGCTCATGTCAAAAACTTCATAGTTCTGATCTCATTTGTTCTTCATACAATTTCTGTGGGTTAGCTATCTTCATAGTATGACCTCCATTTTATACCTGAGGATTAAAATCTGTTCCCCAAGTTCACAGTGCTAGTAAGCGGCAGAATCACATTGCAAAGAATCTGAAATCTTAACCAGTTTGCTGGAGAACTGCATAAAAAATTTGACACATTAAAAAAATAAAACATTATAAAAACTAGGCAGTCAATTTTCTTATATTTTTACTTAGGGCCTATGTATTACTGTGTGAAAAGGGCCAATTTTAAAGGGTGGTTGTATTTGAGCTAAGACCTCAAGAATGAAATTGAACTAGTTAAAAGACATGGTGAGGTTTCCTTTTTCTTTCTTCCTTTTCTTTCTTTTTCCCCTCCATAGGTGTTGAGCTTTTGCCAGGACTGTTAGAAGATTGGTACATACAATACAGGAGGATCAAGGGAATAAGCAAATAAATTGAGAACAAAGGGAGCCAGGTTTCTCACTGTTAAAAAATGAGAGTTACAGACATGGAAATGGGAAGGCTAGAATTGAAAGTAGCTTTGTGAAATAATTATTTTTAAAAATAAATTATAGATAAGTGGGTTAGAAATAGAGATATATAGGTATGTATGTATATACACATATTTTTCTAAACTCTCTCCGCAGACCAGCCAATAAATAATGATGCTCCATTTGAAATGAGGACAACTAGGAACCCGACTTTGGTTTATAAATATCCTTTAAGGAACCAGGGTTCCTTGAAGAAGTGGCTGGCTGACTCCAGGACTTGGAAAAATACCGGATTAGCTCCTAACAACTTATTGGGCTGGAAGTAAAGAAATGCCCAAAGAATGATGGAGATGTGTTAAAGGGATACAGCAATAGCTTTGAATGGACTTCCACTGACGACATATGGGAGAATTTGAGCAAGAAAATAAATAATGATAGTAACAATTGTAACTTTGAACAAAAAAGAAATCCAAAATCTATACAGACATGCATAGATAAATAACTATATATTAAATGGAAGGGAGGGCAAGTTGTCCTTAAGTAGAATACCAATTAATGGGTGTAAAAGGAATGCTGGCATTGGAAAATCAGCATTTGACAACCATAATAGTAATAATTAATTCATGCATGAATCATAAATGGATGGAAAAATTGATGGGTGAAATTGTGATGAGGAACAAGATGTTTACAGAGTGTCAAAGTATATTTTTTAAAAAATATTTTAAAATACTTACGAATTAATACATACATACATTAATTAATTCTACAGTGTAGAAACCTGGCACTATCTTAACCAAATGATAGAAGTGAACACTGCCAGTAATGTGACAATTAGCCATCGTGTACTTTCTGATACAATGTAATGAGAACACAAATCAATATAGAACATACTACAAAGTAACTGGCCTGTACTCTTCAAACCTGTCGTGAAAGATATGAGATACATGAAGAGCCTGAGGAATAGTTTCAGATTCTAAAAGGCTAATGAGACATGGCAATTAAATGTACCATATAGTCCTGGACTGGATTCTATTCCTTTAAAGTGTATTGTGAGATCTGAAATATTTCAATAGGGTTTATGGATTAGATAATATTTAATCACTACTTTTTTTTAGTCCAAAGGTTTTATTGGGGTTTCATCGATTGAGTGTATCATTGGCCACCGACTGAACTCAGTCTCCAGCCTCTCTTTCCAGAGGTCAAGCAGCTGAAAGTCCCAACTCTCTAATCACGTGTTTGGTCTTCCTGGCGGCCATGGCCAGCCCACATCACGAAGGGACTATTTGATTATCAGTAATTCCATGATTGTGATTGTTTTACTTTGGTTATGAGTGAGAGTATCCTAATCTGAAAAAAGTGTCTATGGAAGTTCTCAATGCTATCTGGCAATGTTTATGTAAATTTGAAATTATTACATAATACAAAAGAAGTATTTACCAGGGAAAAAGAACAACCAATGCCAAGGTACTAAAGCAAAGGAGGGAAGGAGATGCAGAGGGCAGAGTGGATGCAGTGTAGTAAGGGGAAGGGTGTAGTATTATGAGAAAAGGCTTGAGAGATAGGCAGAAGCCCTATCTTGCAGGGCTCCCCTGGCCAAAGGGATTTGGATTTTTTCATAAAAGAAAATGAAGCCCTGAAAGTTTTAAGACAAGTGATTCATGTGATCCTAATTTTGTTTTCAAAACTATACTTCATATGCTGAATATAAATTGGATTTGTGGTGGTGGGAATGGGGAGAAGTACAGAAGCAGGAATGAAGAGGTAGGTCCATAAAAGATGAGGATAGTTTAGCTAGTGTGACCACAGTGTAGAGAGAAAGTGAATCTTTTACGAAAAAATTATGCTTATCCTGTACCTTGAAGCATTTTTAAGTGTTAATTATTAGCTATCAATATGATTACTGCTATTATTCTATAATATTTTAGGTAATTTAATGACAATTCCATAATGGTTCAGAATGCCCATTCCTTAGTTGCTACCTGATGGTTCACAGAACCACAATATGGCAGCATTAAAGATAATTTTAGATGTGATTGCTAGACTCCTAAAACAATACTGTTTTCCAGTATTTTTTGACAAATGTTTACCTGACTAATCCCTAAAAATCCCTAGGACTAGGAAACCTTTGAATTGATTTCAAATAAAAATCAACAAATATTGATCTTTTCTGCCTTCTTTTTGCTTATTCCTCCACCTTATTCATATTACTTATAAGAAAAAAGTATGGACAGAATGGTGTGTCATGCATAGGTAATCATAGATAAGTGTGATACAGGAAAGAGATATAGATAGATAACTAGAGGCTTTCCAAACCATTGCAAGGCCTGAGAAAAAGGTACTTTTAGGAAATGGAGAAATGAAGGTAGAGCACGGAGTCTGTCACCAGAGACCTCAGCTGCCTGCAGTGCCAGTGTGGGTCATTTTCAGAAGGACTCCTGAAAGCCTCAGGAAGCCTCCACTAATGACCTCAAACCATAGAACACTGAAGTGGATAATTCTCAGAAGGAATCCCTGTGGCTGCCCAAAATACCCTTCACTTACTGCTTTCCTGCTGTTGCCCACACACCTGCCCACACCTATGACAGAATTCTCCTTTTTCCCACCTCCCAAATTTATAAGAGTGTTTCCCACTGCCTTATTGGCAACGGATTCTGGGTAATCTGGCTTTTAGCTTGCTTCCCCTGCAGTTTTTGGGAGGGCTTTGAAGGAAAATGATGATATTGAGAATCAGCAAACAATCTCTATTGCATGTGTATTGGTGTTATTCTTTCTTTAAGTTCGGTATCCAAATTAATGATTTATTATTATTCTGCACCTGCTATTCAAGTCAGTTGAAGGTGAATGTTTTATCTTTAGTTCTCCAAAATCCCTCATATCAATATAATGAAAAGCAAAGTGAGGAACTTGGGAATCTCTACTCAGGATTATTCAGAAGATTTTTATCAGGATGGCAAAGTTCATTTAGTCACTTTTTGGTTATATTTTGACACACATTTATTGGGAAATAAACAATGGGAGTTGCAAATCTAAAGTCAATAAAATATTTGATAATATAGTTCAGAAAGCACCACTTGGTTTAATGACAATTTAGATAATTAGCTGGGTAGATAAATTTTATTCCATGGACAAATATTTGTGTGAATGTGCGTGCGTGCACCAATTACTTTGTCCTTCATTCTTACCTTTATTATTTTATTAAGGATTTTCATGAGTGGTTAACTTTATAAATTAGTCTTTTGATTACAGAATTCTAAGGTAACGACTAATGAACAGTATCCAGGGATGGAATCTATGACTGAATTTTGTGTCTGCCCCTTTTAGGGAGTAAATGAGAATATCTTTATGTGTATAAATGATAACCAGATACTTTTAGGCAAAAGGATAAAATAATTATTATTGTTATATAGATATTCTCATATATGGATATAGGTGTGTACAGGTGATGAGTAGCAGAAGGGATTCACTGTGCTGGTAATTTATTTTCTCTCATCTCCAAACCCAAACTTCTGCTCTCTGTTCTATGATGCTAATGATATTCCTGACAGTGCTGCCCTGACAGTAGCTTCCTTCCCAAAACAGCCTCATGATATCCCCTTAGAGCTTCCAACTGGATAGAATACTCTCTTTAGAGATCTGGGTCCCATCTTTGCAAAGCACTGGATTTGAGCTTCTGAAGTACCAGCACCAGCCAAGCAGCATTTTCCACTGCAAGGCCTAGGTCCTAGCTCAGCTGACCTCCTCCTCCAGGCTCCTAAAACATTAGCACCAGTTGGCCTGCTCCCTTTCTAAGACGACTCAATCTTAGCTCTACAGGGCTCCTCTTCTAAACTTCTAATACTTTCAACCTCTTCCCTTTTCCCCTGACCTTAAGGATGGTGGCCACTTCCTCCCTTTACTTTCTTTGTGATATCTTTTTTATATTTTGAGTGCACCAATACCTCTTTAAGCAATTACCTATATTAGATTCTCTCTGTTAAAGTAGTGTGGTTTCTGGCTTTTTTTTTTTTTAACTAGACCTTTATAAACATAATGGGACTGGATGGAATGGAGAAGAAAAATTATTACAGAAGGGAGAAATTGGAGAAGCAGATGATTAAAGCAAGGAGATGAAGAGATGGAATGGACAAAAAGGAGATTAAACAAAAACAGTATTCCTGGATTTTTTGGAATAATTCCAAAACAATTTTGAAGAAAAATATCAAATGAGTTTTAAAAAATATTTTCCCATGCTACCATATGTTAGCATTTTCACTTGATAAAGAAAAGACCTTTTAATACAAAAAGGAAGAACATACTATCAGAATTAAAGCCAATCCTTCCCAAGAAGGGACAGCTGGCAACTTAATACTAAACGAAAACACACACAAACATACCACAGACATTCCTCAAAAATCATTCTCTACTCCTATATTTGGGAAAGGAAATAGTTATGTCTTCAACTAACCAGATCAATTGGAAGAAGATTTTTTTAAGTGTTGTTTTCCAACTCTTCCATTTCTAAAGTGGATTACGATACAATACAGTAACTTTTTTACTGATTATGGTCTAAAGCTTCAGGACCATTACCCTCCCCATCATAATGTTACAATGTTTTCAATGGAGCTGTTGATATACACCTTGGGGGCTAGGGGAAGAAAAACAAATTTACAAGTGTCATTGTTTTAGAACTAAAGTCAAAGATGACACCATTTTCTGGGCTAAAACCCAATGAATTTTTTTTTATTATATAATTTTCAAGCATACATAAGGAAAAGTGAAGGATAATAATAAATCCTCATGTACTCCTATTCCGTAAACTTTAATAATTATAAAAGATTTGCCAATATCATTTAAGTTGATTCCATAACTTCTTTTCTGGAATGTTTTAAAGCAAATCTCAGGTTCATTTAATTTTAATTTGGTTCTTGTAAAAGAAACAAAAGTTACACAGAGGCAGAGGTCAATCCACTATGCTTCTTCATTATTTACTCCAAACCAGTATTAAACACATTCAGGTTCTATCTCTACATGTTTCAACCCTTAGCCATAATTAACATGACTCCTTCTCTTCCTCCTTCTTTTCTAAAACTCCGAGCAGTTCTGCACTTCCCATAGAGGGAAGTTTTGGTGTTGCTTACAACCAGGTGATTGTTGCAAAGTAAAGAGGAATTTGGCCACTTTTATGACTTCCACTTGGTCAGAAACAATGGGTCATGGTAACAGGGGATCATAATTCTATCACCTCGTTTCACATGGGTTCGATGAACAAGTGGTGCTTTTTTAATTCTCTAAGAAGAACACTAAAATAGCAATCAATCATTCCACATTGCTTGCATTATGGTTAATTTTATCTTTTTTTTTTGGGAAAAGTTCATGTAGATTTTAAGGTCAGTTATCAACAATCAAAATTTCCTCATCCCACCTATATCCTGTGAGAATAAGGGAAAAAATGTCTTTCCTCTTATGATGAATGTTAGGGAAACTCCCATGTTATTAATATTATGAATCATTTAACTAAGGGATTTTCAGAAGAGTCAGACCCCTATGGACAGACTTTCAGAAACTAGTCTTGCCACCCGATGTCAAGGACTTCTCTGTTCTCCATCTGCTGACAGATACTTCCCTGTAAGCTGCTACAGTTTCATTTTTCCCTTTTAGAGAACTCCACTCAAAATGCAGTCCAGTCTCACTTTATAATCAGTTCTTTCCCTCCATTACCAAAATCTGGAGGATATAATAAGTGGACCTGAGTAAATATCACAAATCTAAGTCATCCTGTTTAAAATAAATTGCCTAAGGAATGTAGGGAAGGCTTACACAGAATGGTCTGGATGAGACCTGGGACTTTAGGCATAGCTCACATGTCTGGGTCAGATTTTGGCACTTCCAAGTTTCAGTACCCTCTGCGGTTTCTCCACTGGAATACATTGAAGATGTGTGGTTGTTAATGGGTATTCAGTGTAAAATGTATATGCGCACATATATACATATATACCCACACTTGACAAATAATTTTTAAGTTTATATTAAATATATTATATTTTCTATAAGGTACTTTGCTTTCCACATAGACACTAAAGTGTCAACCCTGTGTTCTTCTTTCTAATTCCAAAACCATACCCAAATGGCTATGGGCCAATGAGAAATTATGCTAATTGCAATGCATTTTTCAAGCATCTGCCTCATGTGGGTACCCTCTCAAAGAGTACTTTCAGAAAAAAAAAATACCATGTTTACCTACCTTAGATTAGACAGAAGCAAATGGATGTAAGTGAACAGGGTAAGATAAAGATTCATTATCCTCCTGTAAGTAGCAATCAGTTCTCTAGTAGGTCAAGAATTCGGAAAGGGAAAAGTATGGTGTCTTAGTTATATACTCACTGCATTCTCTTTATTTTCTCATCTTATTGTGGACCAGAGAAGACGTCCTCTCAGACTGAGAAAAGGATGGAACACTTGCCCCTAGAATTAATATTAGATGCATGATGATATAATAAACATTCGTTTCTGAATATAAAGATCTTTTATAAACAGTAATTTATGCCTTTATAACAACAGATTTCAAACTTTACTGTGATTAAAATGACTTATATAGCTCATTTAAATTACAGCTTCTTAGCTCTCAGAAATTCTAATTTAATAAATCTGAAAAGGGCTCAGTGACTAGCATTATGTTTTAACAAATATCTTTGGGGATCTTGATGCAAAAAATCGGTATCATTTGCTGTGAGAAATATTCTTCCACAGAGTATAAGCATATAAAAGAAACTTTAATTAATATTTGAGAAGAGAAAAAAAGTATAATGAGTATGTATCATATTCCACTAACTCAGATGCACAAATTATTTCACTGTACCAAGTGCCCTTAGCTCTGGCATACTGTGAAACACCTGGATCTAAAAAAATCTTAGTCCCTTAGATCCACCACACAGCCTTTGACTCATTCTTTCCCCCTGCAAAGACAATTTTCTTGCTTAGTTTCTCTTCTAAACCCTCAATGAACTCAAATTTCTGAGTGGAAGAAAAAGCATTGTAAACTGGCTGCGAGCAATTTTTGCTTTGCTTCTGAGGCAGTGAGGTCAAAGACACAGCTTGATAAAAAGGGAAGGAAAAATATTAACAAGAATGAAAACACACAAATTAACTTAATGAATTATCTTGCCACTTGAGTAAGCCAACTGGTATTGATATCCCTAATCATTTTAACAATATTCATACCACTTATAATTTCCACTTGATATATTTTTGAAATATTTTTTTCTAATTATGAAAGTAGTTAATAAATATTATAGAAGTTTAAAAAATATTGAAAAATTATAAAATTAAATAAAACAAGACATAAAACCATGAAGCAGAATTTAATCTGAAAAATGTTTTACAAGTTCCTCCTAAACAGCCCTAAAATCTCTACACCACTTTATTCCTTCATTTCACAAGCAGAATCCTGAAATAGCTGTAGATGAGGCAATCACACAGCAAAGACTGGTAAGAATAAACATAACATAATGGAGTGTAGAAAATAACAATTGCAGAGACATTTACTTGGGGTTTTATTCTTGCCTGAAAGGATTCTGTTTACCACAGGACACTGGCATGAGTGCCCAGTTGCACTTTGTGCCCCAGGTAGTGGATCTCTGAGACAGATAACTATTCAATCTAACCTAAGCAAGTAATAGAATTATCTACATTTTTCTATATTATAGAAAAAACATTTAATTTATCTAAATCTTCAAGTAGTTCCACACTCAAATACAATGTTCCTAAATTTTTATGTAGTAGTTACATATTATTAGTTTTTAAATTTTTGTTTTTAGTTTATTAGATCTTTAACATAATCCTATACAGTTGCCTATTTTGGCATAGATTATAAATCCTCATATTTAGACTGGCCCTATCCAAGTCTGTTGGGAACTTTTAAAAAAATTTTCCACTTCTAGAGCTCAATTGAATCAGAATCTTCACGGATTAACTTTTGAACTTTTCATTTTTATTAAATAACATGAATAATTCTAGTGTGTGGTCACGTTTGGGAAGTACTGAAATAGGATAAAAAGATGTAGTGCTACTAAAAAGTTGTTTTACTTTAAAAATAGTTTTCCAAATATTTGAATTTCCTTCATGAAGCATTTTTTCCCCAGACAATAGCCTTTTGATTGTTAGTGATTCAAATGAATATATTTCTGGTCTTGCAATGGCTCCATTCTGAAGACAGATTTGAAAACATTAGTTAGAATTCCTAAAAATAAGTCAGAATTAATTAGTAAATTTCTTACCCCTACATTTTCCACAATACTCAACAAAAGAGATAAAACCCATATTTTTCTTTTACTGAGGTAATTCAGTAAAACTCAGTATTTTGACCTGAATTATTCAAACTAATTTAATACACTATTGAAAACTTTTCATTTTAACTTCTGCTATAATGACTGTATATTAGACACTCTGACAGTTTTAGTTAAAATGATGGCAATTTAATTTAACTATAAAGAACAATTTCTTTGGTCTTTAAAATGGAGGCATGGCGCATTTCCTTTTGAATCTCAAGTATGTCAATAAATCAAATACTGATGCTATATATTGTCTTCATCTATCCTTCCATGCCCTTTATATCACTGGATCTTTAGAAAACGTGGAAGGGACTAGAGAAGAGTTATTCAGGGTTAATGAATGCTTAAAGAGTATGTGTCTTCTGAGGAGCAACCATAAGGATTATGACTTTCTGAACTCATGGAATTATACTGAGGTTGAAATGAAATATTGTACATAAAAGTCCTCTAAAAAAGTGGAAGAAAAGTCTATGAATTGCCTTTAATTTTTTTCTTTCTCGAATCTGCTTCAGAGGAAGATACACATTGCTTTTAAATAACACTTTTTATATGTAGTATATTTTATCTTGACAGTGATTTTTTAAAATCTGTGATAGCATTTCGATGCTGTCCCCAAAGTCTTTTACTTTCCTTGCTCTCTTAAAGTAATTACTTATTTTGCTGATTTTTTTCTTCAGCTAATAATCTTTATTACCAGTTGACCCTGCCAATGAGTGATAATTTCCAGTGTACCATAATGAATTATGCTTTTAGGTTTAATTCATATGGGAAACCCCAATTACTTTCTTCAACTTACTTTTTTTTTTTTTTTTTTTGAGACAGAGTCTCGCTTTGTTGCCCAGGCTAGAATGAGTGCCGTGGCGTCAGCCTAGCTCACAGCAACCTCAAACTCCTGGGCTTAAGCGATCCTCCTGCCTCAGCCTCCTGAGTAGCTGGGACTACAGGCATGCGCCACTATGCCTGGCTAATTTTTTTTTTGGTATATATTTTTAGCTGTCCATATAATTTCTTTCTATTTTTAGTAGAGACGGGGTCTCGCTCTTGCTCAGGCTGGTCTCGAACTCCTGACCTTGAGCGATCCACCCACCTCGGCCTCCCAGAGTGCTAGGATTACAGGCGTGAGCCACCGCGCCCGGCCTACTTTTTAATTAAAAATATTTTATTTTGATTATACGACATTATTTATGATTTAAAAATATTACGTGGAAAAAAAATTCTGAGCCATAAGTGTATTCCTATGTCTACTCATTAAAAGCACAGAAAGAGAAAAAAATGAAAAAAGAAAACTTACATTGTTTGCCAAACCCGGAAAAACACACTGCCTATTCTTCTTATATGAATTTTAACATTTTATAATTTCAAACACACAGAAGAGCCCACTCTTATTGTCTACCTAGAAAAAGAAAAAATTTCAATTTTAGGAGTTTTCCAGAACAACTTTAAAAAAAGGGTTTAAAAAAGAATTAACAAATAATTGTATTATTATGATATCAAATTATACAGAATTAACATGTTAGATTTCTGGCCACATAAACATTTTACAAATTGTTTCCAAGTTATAAAAACATGGATGAAAATGACAGATTTATATAAGAAGTCCCACGAAGAGTTTCTGTGGGGAAGATTATTTTGTTTCCTTGGTTTGCATTTACTTTCAGAACAGATTTGAACTACTGGACACATCCAGACTGATTGTAAAAGAATTGAGGGTTGAGGCAATGATCTAGAGAAATGTATCTCAAACTTCAATGTGCATACAAATCAGGTGAGGAGTTTGTTGAAATATAGATTCTAATTCCATAGTTCTCTGACGAAGCCGAACATTCTGCATTTCTAACAAGTTTCCAAATGATGTTATCAGATAATATTGCTGGATCATGGATCACACACTGAGTAGCTGGGATCTAGAGCAGTGAAACCTACACGTGACAACCCATCAGAGTCATCTTTTTAAGGTTTTAAATCAAAACAAAGACACAGGTGTTAACCTAGATCTGAATCAGATTCACACATGTAGACCTTTGACATGTGTGCAATTTAATAAGCTATGCCATGATTCCGAGTCTTAGCCCAAGGTAGTGAACCACTGACTTCCACAAATGGTTATCTCTGCTGAGAGTGCACATAGGTATGTGTGTGCTGGGAAGATATGTGGATAGGGTTTTGGGGTGGAAGTTTTTTAGAATTTGAGAGAAAAGGAGGAAGGTTTCATTCTGAGCAGGTGCACCTCCTGCTCTCAAACTTTGTTTCCTCCCAAACTAAGCAGTGCTGACTTGTGAAGCAAAAATAGTTTGACAGACAGACTTACCATGCAAAACTAAACCCAGAGATCTTACAATGTTCTATAAGGTGCCACATGGCCTGGATTCCCATTGCCTCTCTGCAATCATCTCATACTACTTGTCCCCTCACCGACTCTGCTCCAGACACACTGGTCTCTTTGCTATTTCTGACAGTCCCCAAGCAAACCACCTCAAGACTTTGCATTATATGTTGCGTCTGCTGGGAATACTTTTACCCAAAATATCCATCTCACGTCTAGATCTCTTACTTCCTTCTATTGTCTTCTCAATGGGCCTCCCTGATTACCTTATTTTTTGCATATTCATGATTTTTTATTTGTTTTCTAAATAAGGATCCTAAACGGGTATAAACTTCGGGACCTGGCCAGGCGTGGTGGCTCAGGCCTGTAATCCTAGCACACTGGGAGGCCGAGGCGGGCGAATCGCTCAAGGTCAGGAGTTCGAGACCAGCCTGAGCAAGAGAGAGACCCCGTCTCTACTAAAAATAGAAAGAAATTATATGGAGAGCTAAAAATATATATAGAAAAAATTAGCCGGGCATGGTGGCGCATACCTGTAGTCCCAGCTACTCGGGAGCCTGAGGCAGTAGGATCGCTTAAGCCCAGGAGTTTGAGGTTGCTGTGAGCTAGGCTGACGCCATGGCACTCACTCTAGCCTGGGCTACAAAGTGAGACTCTGTCTCAAAAAAAAAAAAAAAATTAAACTTCGGGACCTGCAGACCAGAATCTTCCCCTGGAGCACTGCCAGGCAGGACCAGAAAGTACGCTATTATTAAACGTTTTTTTTTTTTTTTTTTTTTTAGCTCCATGAATGATTAAGTCATGAACCAAGGCGGTGGCCACTAAAATGGAAAAGAAGGGTCAAAATAACAAGCAGCACGCAGACAGTCCACCCTATGGCACTTGGCAATTGTTCTAACGTGCCGGCCCTTGCACAGAAAAAGACCATCAAGGGAATCGCAAGCCTGACGCGAAGTATAAATCCAGCTTCGGGCTTGCTGCGTTGCAGGTATCTGACGGACAAGTAAAGGCAAAGGCTGGTCCACAGCGAAGCTGCGCACCCAGGTGTTTGGTGGATCCTATTTGCTATCATTTTCCATTCTCTGGAGGCCACTTACCACGCTTTTTTGGCCCTCGCTTTCCTGTGGTAAGGCCACGCAACAGGAGCCATGTCCTCACGCTCGGAATTTCCCAGGCCGCCTGCTCGCCCCGGATGTGAAAGCAACACTTCCGCTTCGGGGGCGCCCACTGGACGCAGGCGCCGTGGGGCTCTCGCTGAGCCTGGCTGACATGGGCCGGTGCGAGTGTTATGCCTAATCACCTTATTTAAATGACAACTTTCTAGCAGCTCCTAGAATGTCACGTATCTGCATCACCTTTCCTATGGCACATATCACACTCTCTCATATTCATTATTTATTATGTTTACTTGGTCAGATTTTTGGTTCTCATTCTTCCAACATCCCTAGAAGGTAGTGACGGTAGGGATCTTTGTCTATTCATTCACAGATATTGGCATGTGCTTACAAAACTTTCTATCTTACAGTATGTGTTTCAGAAATAAATGAATGCATACAAACTCAGTTGTCACTTCAGGTACGTCTGTGACAGTTCTAGTAAAAAGAAGTGTTCACCTTCAAACTTCCTTCCTGTCCCGATTTCTCTTAATTATATTAGCCTATTATAATATATTAGCTTATTATACAAGGTCTGTTCGGAAAGTATCCAGCCATGTAATAAGAAAAATAGAGACACTTATTGAAGAAGATACGGGATACAGGAAACACTGCACATAGGACAATGACGCCTCTGTCCTCTTCAAAGTAGCACCTTGGGAACTCACACGGTTTTCCCAGAAAAGGAATGTTCAAGCTTAATGCAAAATTTCATGCAGATTAGTTGCTTTACTCACTCAGTCATTTAGAATGCAGTGGTCACACAGTACACATGCTCACTCAACAGTGTCTAGTGCCCCACTGACTAGAACAGTGACGGCGTCATTGTTCACGCATGCGCATCCCAGTCCATTCTCTTTGGCTGCTGGGTTACATCAATGTCGCACAAACTGTTCTTATATTAACAATGGCTGGATGCTTTCCAGATAGACCTCATATATTCCTTATGTTTGCTCTCTAGAGGGTGTTCTCTCTCTCTCTCCACCCCCCACATAATTTTTATTTGTTTTTTAGCTTATTATTAAAACATAAAACCTTCAAGGATAGTGACAGTTTTTCACAGGTATCCACTGTAACACCTCCTAACACAGAGTAAATGGATCGTAAATATTTGTTGACTCTTTTTTTTTTAAGTGGGGCTATAAAGATATTAGCTTTTTCTGTGTTGTTATAATGTAATGAATAATTTCTGTTTTACATTTCTCTGGATAGAAAACTATTGTCTTGTGTTGATGGCTGATTTAGTGCTCTTTTATTCAAGTGAGCAAGAGCAAACAAATCAGTTAGACATTAATTCCCAGCATTTATGCTATGATCCTTTCACTGAGCAAAATTTAGAGTATGATTCTGTCCAGTTGGTTTGCTTGCCAAAAATCACCCAGGTATTCACATTCTCCTTCCCTCACCCTCCCATTTTCTTGGCTTCAAAAGATGCATACCCCAAATTCTACTAATGATGAATTGGCACTGTGAAGAGTCTGGCTCTGCCCAAGGCAATTTCACACAGCTGGCCAAAGCAATTGCATGGTGGGATGCTGTTTTTCTACTTAAATATACTTGTGGTCTAAAAAGAGTTCACTATTTCATAGTTGTTTAGTTTTGACCCAACAGGGCCTACATTTTCCACTGCACTTCAGCAACCCTGTAGCTTCAGAGGCTGCCCATACTGACATGGCATGCATGAGGCAATGATACTCAGATTTGCTAAAGAGACTTGAAGCTGGCGTCTGTGTGATCTTTTCTGACCTAGGTCACACAGTTCTGTTGATTTATTTACAAAGTTTATGGCACAGGAGACCATACCCAAAGATCCAAAAGTAGCTGTGCATTTGTTGCTCTACTTGATTTAGTTACAAACACAAGTAGGTACAGCAAAGAAAAAGAAGCCTCAATTTCAACTTCAAAATCCAGTAGTTTTATCTTCTAAAATTACAATAAAGGTTAAAATCAAAGTGATGGTTTCAGAGTTGACAATGCAGGAGCTGAATGCAGATCATATTAGGTCTCTTGCTAAGCCTCTTGCCTAACAATTAGTAGTCACTATTTAGTCATTCATTTATTTAATTCACTCAAAAATAGTTACTGAAACCTATAACGTATGCAATGTTAGACAAGGCATTTAGAGATAAAAGCTTCCACAATCCTAATTATGTAAAACATGAAAAAAATCAGAAGAGGAAAGAATCATAGATATAGTGATTGTAATGCATTTATATCCAATTTAAAAATATTAAGGTACCTATTTTGTGCTCCAAATGTATCAACTGCACATGCACATATATCTTTTATTAGTTGGTCTGACTCATCATTTGCTGCATATTGTGTAAACATGAATTTGATGTTTGTATTTAGAAAAATATTAGAACATCAGGAAGAGAAAAATGCTGTAAAGTCACACTCTTTAGCACTATTTCTTTGCAAAGGGAGAGTAAATAATAGAAAAAGAGATAGAGAAGAATCAATTAATATTTGCACTCCCATGTTCACTAAAGTATTATTCAAAATAGTCAAGATGTAGAAACAACCCAAATGTCCATCAGTGGATGAAAGGATAAAGAAAATGTGGTATACATACACAACAAAATATTATTCAACCTTAAAAAGGAGGAATTATCCTGCCATATACAACAGCGTGGATGAGCCTAGAGGACTTTATGCTTAATGAAATAAGCCAGCCATAGAAAGACAAACATTGCATGCTTCCACTTATATGAGGCATCTAAAATAGCTAAACTCATAGAAGCAGAGAGTAGAATGGTGGTTGTCAGGGGCTGGGGGAAGGAGGATATGGGGAGTTGTTGTTATTCAATGGGCATAAAGTTTCAGTTATATAAGAATAATAGACTTTAGAGATCTGCTGTACAACATCATGCCTATAGTTAACAATTCTATATTGTACACTTAAAATTTGTTAAAAGGGTGTATCTCAGGTTGAATGTTCTTATTACAATAAAAAAGAAACATGTACTGTATTTGGAATTTATTCTTTGCAAGAGTATGTTAGGATTTTGTAGTGTGGTGGTACAGGTAGAATTGCAAAGATAACAAAGTATCATCATCTCTGCCTTCAAAGAGTTTATGTTCTTGTAAAAAGGGAACTTACTAGATACACCCCACCTCCAGCTTCTCAATTTACTCACTTTAACACTCCCAGCCCAAAGGCAGATATGGGAATGACACGCCACCTTCTGCCTAAGTGTTCAGGAAGTATTTTTAGGCTCACGTTCATTCTGATTCATTGTGGGGATATGCAGGCAAGGGGAGCCAGACAAGGATCAGAGAAAAATCTCCTTGTATGTCTAGGTTCCCGGTTGTGCAGTTAGCAGGTGAGATGGCGGTTTGGAAGGAGAGTAGTTCTCTCCTATTTGTGGTAAGCCTAAACGAGGAAGATCAAGTGTCATGTCCTGCATCATATGGACAGAAGCTCAGAGGAATCTTGGCCCTAAAAAAACTCCCCAGTTCACCTGATACTTACCCAATATTGGGATTCCACCTCACTCCCTTCTTTTAATTGTGCTGGGTTCTGTCCCACACTTTTTATTCCTCCATAGGAATATTCTCTTTTTTTCCTTGAAAATAGACTGATGGTCCATTAAACAATTGTTCAAATAATTCACTCCTAGAAAACAGAAAGAAGTCAGTCCCTTCAACACTTCTCCATTACTAAAAAATATTTGCATTACATAGTGGGTGGTGATGTTGTTGGTGGGATTCTTCTCCCAGAGTAAAATTAACTCCTGTGAATAGTGTAGGAGTTAGAATTTTGTGGAATTTTTGATTGTCACGATCATTATTTTGCATGCTAGCATTTAGGGGCCTTATCCCAGATAGCTAGAAATCCTACAATGTGGGGGAGAGCTGCACACAAAAAATAACTTACTGTGTCTTGCCTGACTTTAAATATTTACATAGTCAATTCTGCAGATGAAAAGTTCATTTATAATGATTGCAGATTAGCTCTTCTCTCTATTTTACATATAATCACAAAGTAATTTTTGTACAATTTTAACTTGCATGAATTGTGTAGGAATGGAACTACTGAGTAAATCAAGAGGAAATTACATACTGTTTTGTTTGAGAATTTACCAAGAGCATTTTATGTTGTGGGAAATATAATAAATCAGAGTAACTCCAAAAATAATATTTAAGTAGAGAATATAACATACACAGTATGGATCATCATCTGTGGCAGTGAATCCACTGTGGTTTTACATGTAGGGACAACCCTCTCACCAGTTCATGTCAGTGTAGACCTGCCTGAGCATTGATGGGGAAATTAAATAGTGTTGTACTATAAATTATTTTATTTGTATTTCTCAAATACCCAAGTTTGGGCATTAGATATATTATTTTTAATTGTGTGTAGGTAGGTAGTTATTTTATCTATGAATTTAATTTCAGGAAAGTAGAGGTATTCAAAAATTATAAAAAGGAATTTTTATGTATCTGAAAAATTTGAAAATCACTGCACTGATTCAACATAAAACACTTTAAAGGGTTACATTTCTCTGTTAAAATCATTTGAAAGTTCATATCCTGCTACACATAAAATATGGTAAGGAATATATAAAAATGAATACAACTAACAATAAATTATGACAAAATGCAATGTGTCATCATGAAGAAGAAGCAAAATGCCATTACGAGCACTCAGTAAGGATAACCAGACCTGGAAGGATGAGTAGAAGTTACCAGCAGGGCTGGGGACAGGACGAGGGAATAGTGAGCAAAGATCAGAAAAATAAGACTAAGTATAGGATGTGTTTAGGAAAACGTAAATGGTCTCAATCTTTGGGGCGACTTATCCTGGTAGACCAACACTCTTAATTTTTTGCTTTTAAATTTCTTAATGAACAAAAATCACAGACAGGAATAACATCTGGAACTTCTCATGTAGAATAGAAATGAATGAATACAGAGGAAAAGACTGGGAAGAAACTACTGGAAACGAGTTAGACCAGTGCCAACAGATCCAAAGAAAGTGGAAAGTAAGGATACTATAAGATTTTTTTTATATTAAGACTATTTGCATATTTTACAACATATAAATAATTTTTTTCAAATAATTGTATATGATTCAAATCCTGTGTCAATTGAATGAGTATCACTTCTGCTCTCCATATTTCAACTCAGTACCTGTTGAGTTTATGACTAGACTCAAAACATATTTCAGAAACCCAAATTCATCTGGCTTCAATCATCTTGGTGCCCTAGAATATGTAGAGGATATGAGACTTAGTCTGGCTGACCCAAACAGAAACCACCTTTGTTCTGGCCACATTTGTAAGGTAGAGACAATTTAGTGGTTGAAAGTACCTTTTTAGAGCCTGTGGTAGGCAAAATAATGCCTGCCCAGCCCCAAAGACATCAATATCCTAAACCTCAGAACTTGTGAATATGTTATGTTACCTGGCAGAGGAGAAATAAGGTTGCAGATAGCATTAAAGTTGCTAATCAACTGACTGTGGAACAGGGAGGGTATCCTGGATTATTCAGGTGGACCCAATTTAATCACAAAAATTTTTAAAATTGAAAGAGGGAGGCAGAAGAGACAGAGTCAAAGGAAGCTACAGAAGAGGTCAGGATGAGATGTGGTGTGAGAAGAACTCAAGATGAACACAAAGCCAAAATATCTGGGTTAAAATCACAGCAATGCTTCATGGTTACTGCATGACTCTGGACAAGTTGCTAAACTTCTCTTTTCTTCCATTTCTCGTTTGTTAAATAGGGATGATAATAATTGTCTATGCCTTCTAGAGCTGTTGTAAGGACGCAATGAGTTATTTGAGTGTATTTATGTAAATCACTAAAACCAGTTCCTAGCCTTTAGTTAGTGCTTCCTGCTACCTAAACCATTATTAGGATTATTCTCCGGTATTGTCCATTCATATAATCTCTGGACTCAAGAGGAAATCTCTGGGGTCAGAGTCTTGGCTGTTTCTCCTTTTTTGCCTGGAATATTCTCTAGGAATCTCTGTTGCCTGCTCCTTCCATTCTTGCATGCCTCTATTTAAATGCCACATTGCCACTGAACCATGGTTGACTTCACACCCTAGCATTTTCTAGCTCCCTTATCTCACATTTTTCCCCCATAGTGCTTATCACCATCTGCCATACTAAAGATTTGTTTACGTGCTTTTGTCAGTCTTCTCCAATAGAGTGAAGGCAAGGACTCCTATTGTTCACTGCTGTATCCCTAATGTTGAGAATAGTGCCTAGAATCGAGTGAAAGCTCAATCTACATTTGGTAAACTGATGAATAAATATATTCATGCATTTCAGTTAGTGCTGGAGCTTTTAGGTTGTCTGCAGTGATTTTCAGATTTAGTATCAGATTGTCACAGTGCAAGGACCTGCTAAACTACAGCACAACATGCTTTCCATGGCTGCTTCTTTTGTTACTGTCACTACTATGTGCTCTCTTGGTCTCCTTACTTTGAACAGCGCATTGCTTTTGCTTGACTTGAATTGCCTCATACATTCTACACCTGCTCTTAAAGCTATACATTATTTATTTTGCCACCTGGTCTCCTAAAGTGTCTCAGGTGTCATGCTTTTTGCTTTTTTTTTTTTTTCCTTTGTCACCAGGTCCACAAGTCTCAGTGCCATATGTTAACCCTTCTGGTTTGGGCAGAACTTCCCTTAAACAAACTGGAATGCCCATTTTGTTTTGCCAGACTCCCATAATCCGTCCTATCTGCATTTTCTATATCAACTCATATCAACTCAGTGGGGGACTTTTTGTTTTGCCTTGATAGTTTTGAATGGGGAAAAAAATAGTTTCCTATAGAATTCTGCTAGGGATGGCTTCTCCCCAGAAAAATCACTATTTCTTTTACATAGTCTCTTTTAGCATCTCATTTCAAGGTTAGGGAGAATGTCCCTAGCCTTTGGGTGCAAAATGCTGGATTTGAGCTCAGGTTCTGACGGGTGCTAGATCAGGCCAATGGAGCTTACCTCCACTGCTAAAGGTGTTCTCTTGACCTGGGCCTGCTTCTTCCACTCCCATCCTTCCTCTCCCTTCATAGCTAACTCTTGATGATCCTTTGGTTCTGATCTCAATCATCATTTCTTCAGGAACATCTTCCCTGAGTTCCCAACCTATGTCAGCTCACCCCTGTTGTAGCCTCACAGGATATACCATACTTTCCCATTGTGGCATGTACCAGTTTGCATAGTTGTGTATTTATTTGGTCGGTATCTTTTCCTCAGCTATAAGGGCAAGGGACCAATACACTTTACTTACCATTATATCTGAGCACATGATAGGTAATAAAAAAATTGTAGTTTTCTTTATTTTCCCTTTCTATCACAAAACTTACCACAATAAGTATATTTATAAATATACTTTGGCTTTTCTTCTAAACTATTAACTCCAAGAGGGTGGACACTGGGTCTATTTCCTGAGGTTTAGCATAGTTCTACATACATTATAGGTATTCAAAACTATTTGTTAAATGACTGGATGAATGAAATCTACAGATTTTCCTCAATTAATGACCGTTATTAATACCAAGATTCTGAGTACCACCTATGTCTATTTGAAAGAAACTTCTCCTTCTCTCTTTACTCTGTTGAGATTTGTTTGACTATTGCTTCTAAAGTTGCCTAGAAACTAGAGGAAAAAAAAATCTCTTATAATGCTGGGCTTCTCTTCTCAGTAGCCTCTCTTCATCTTAAACCTTAACATGAAACTCCTAATTCCTAATGAAACCCTACCTAAAAGCAAACCTGGCTTGAGAAGTACCTTCCATTATTTTTCAAAATTTTAGGCTTTCTCCCCAGGGATTCAGAAAACAGGGACTGTACTTTATTCTTCTTTGTTTTGCTAGGTACATAGTAGACTCACATACAATTTTGTTTAATGAATAAATGAAGGATCCATAAATAAACAAACACAAATAAAAGGAAGTGAACAGCAGTCACCAAATTAACAAAGAACCCAACAGAGCTAACATTTCAGAAATATATACATCTAGAGAGGAGCCTAATGTCATCTTAGTTACAGTAAGTCCATGGTTATAGTGTGTTTGTTACAGGTTGAGAAAATAATAAATTGCACCTAAGTATTGAGGATTTATATTGAGTATTGTCTATCATTACATGGATTGGATGTTAAATGGAATTTCTGGATTTCTGATTAAGGTTAAAAATTCTCTTTAGCAAGACTTATAGATGCATAGAAAAGTTAGCCTGCTATAAAACTCAATGTACCATTATTTTCAAGCAGGCACATTCACTGGGACAAAATTTGATGACCCAAGTTTATTATTGGTTATTTTTTAAACAGAAAATTGTATTCTAATAATATCAATAATATTTTGGGAAAGAGCATATATACCTACTTATTGGTAAATGTTAAAATTGACACAAAATTGTGCATATTCATGGGGCTCATAGTGATGTTGT
This sequence comes from Lemur catta, assembly GCF_020740605.2. Taxonomy (NCBI): domain Eukaryota; kingdom Metazoa; phylum Chordata; class Mammalia; order Primates; family Lemuridae; genus Lemur; species Lemur catta. The sequence continues at coordinate 31,666,106 of NC_059133.1, forward strand.
GATACATATAATATGTAGTGATCAGAGAAGGGTGATTAGCATATCCATAATCTCAAACTTTTATCATTTCTTTGTGTTGGGAAAATTCTATACCCTTCTTATGGCTATTTGAAACTATATAGTATATTTTTTTGTTAACTGTAGTCATCCTACAGTGCTATAGAACACTAGAATTTATTCTTCCTATCTACCTGTGATTTTGTGTCTTTTAACAAATCTCTTCCTATCACCTGCTTCCCAGCCTCTAGTATTTTCTGTCCTACTTTTTACTTCTAAGAGATCAACTTTTTCTTTTTAGATTACACATATTAGTGAGAACATGTGCTATATAAACACAATCGTATACTATTCAGCCATAAAAAAGAATGAAATCCTATTATTTGTGGCAACATGGATGGAACTAACATTATGTTAAATGAAATAAGCCAGGCACAGAAAGTTAAACATACTTAACTTACTCTTAATCATATTTTTGGTTCAAATTTTCAACATTTTCGTTGTTTCAGAAATTTTGTTTACCCTTTCTCAGAGCAAGTACAGAACATCATACTGATCATAATGACAGCTAATCACTAAAGATTAACTAATCTTTTTGGATTTTGTAATTCTAAAGCTAGCTAATATAAAGCCTTGCTTTGACAGTTCTCTGATCTTGTAAAGAAAATGTGTTTACTGTAATTATCAAATATAGGCTTCTGAAACATTATAGTTTAGGTGGAGAATTGATGAGGCAAAAGACACAAAAAAAGATGTGAGCTATTAATTTTCTCTTTTCCTGTACTCTCTATATGAGAGAATAACTGAAAAGTCACCACATCTTGTTTTTCTGAATTAGCTGTTAAGACAGGAAAGTTGCAATGATGAAACATTGTGTAGTTTCTTTTTGATGAATCATTCTGGAATCTAGACTCTAGGAAACATGGCTTTCAAAGGTGGGGAATGAGAGGGTGACCAGCACATGTTATCTCTTCTCTCTGCCTTATCCCTGCCCTGAATAGGGTTTCAGTAGGCTTTACGTGGGTTCGAGGCTGATGAATTTTGGAAAAACAATAAAGTCTCTGTTGATTCTGATATTCCTTTACTTACCTCATCCCTCACCCTTGGTTTTAAAAATCACATACTGATAGATCAGAAAACGTTGATAAGTAAACGCTTAACTGTTTGTAATATTCATAGTTTTAAATTTCAAGTTCCTCTTCATTGTGTAATACATAAATGTAACTATAATAATAACAATACAGGAGGCACTGTTGTAAGCACTTTACATAGACTAACCTTACAATAATTCTTAAGAGGTAACATATTATTATCCCCATATTACACATAATAAAACTGAGAAATAAGGAAGTTAAAAAACTGGTTGAAGCATTCAAAGACAGGATTTGAACTGGGAAAATCTGGCCACAGAACTAACTTTTTAGGGGTATAGAACATTATATATATACTGCATATGAAATAATGTCTGTTAATCTAGTTACTAATTTAAATGCATTTTTTTCTAATTTTCAGTTATTTTAAAAAAAGGCAAGAAACATTTAGAGCAAATACAGATGTTATTTTTGTCTTTGAAAGTATTTACCACACACACACACACACACACACACACACACACGTCTTGTGCATTCATATAAGAAAAAATGTAAGTGAAATAAATTGGTTATGGCATCACTAAAATGTTTTTCCAGAGTCTAAATTTTCTGAATCATTTTGCACTGAGTCATCAGTGTCCACATTTGTCCTTACAAGGTAATTATCTGTGTTGTCAGTAGTGTTGGTGATTGTCCTTTCCTTAAAAGCACTTCACTATCATCTCCAGAATTTTCACTCAAGCCACTGATACCCATTCTGTAAATTTTAATGATGGCACGTGGTTGATCTTACCAGAATGTGTCAACTGAACATTTTTCAACAACTATTGGGATCCATATTCTTTCCTAAAATGATTCTTAAATAATTTCTGTTGACTGAAACTTTGAGGAATCATGATTATCCTATCATGCTACCAGGAATAACAACTAATTCAGTGCATAAGCAGGTACATTGCACATTTCCTATCACAACTGCCTTCTGGTAGAGAGTGAGTGCAAGATGCCATCAATTATAAAATATATTTCAATTGTAGTGATGTTAAACTATGAAAAAATGTGCATATCATGGCTGTTAAAATAGGGCAAAAAAGACAAAGTTTTATTCTCATTATTAATCAGTGAAAAATGGATATGGACTTTCAATAAGGGAGAAGATGTGTTAAAAAATAGATTTTACTCTACCATCTTCCTTTGCAACATTTTTCTTATCTGAGAGTTGAAGAATGTAGTTAAATCATTTATTGCATAGTTTATCTACTCTAGGTAATGGAATCTAAGAAAGGTCTATAAATCAAATGTACACAGTATAACTTGGAAATTTTAGGAGCACATATAAACTCTGAGATTTTTTTTTTTTTGTGGGAACCAAATCTCACTAAAGGTCTTTCAAAATGGAACACTTTTTGTTTTATTGTCTTTGCTATTGGACTAGGTTTATTCATTTTTACAAGTTCAAGATAAAAAAAAATTCCACTCAATTCCCTTAGGATTGGAAATGAAGTCTTCTTTAAGGTCACAGGCTAAAAAATTGTAGTATACTATAACTGCATTCCAAATATATCTGAACCACAAGTTCCCATAGAAAATAAAAATACAAGTGTCTGTTTTTATTTAAGTTTTATACATGAGACCAGGGAAATAAGTATGTTATAATAAAGATAGAAAGCGAAAAATGCCAACTGGAATTCTTTTATCTCCAGAAGGAAAGTGTACCTTTACACTGTTAAATTTCAATTTGTATTTTTTTGAAGTATATTTCAAGAACCATTTATTTCAATGTGTTATAGATCACTTACTTTTCATTTATTTTATTTGATGGGTATCTTTCAAACTCATATTCTAACCAATTTAATCTTAATTATTTTTCCAATATTAACTACAATTATCTGCTTAAAAAGTGCTTATGTCAACCGGTCTTCATATTTAGGTGTCCTGTGATGGACTTTTAGTTTGTTATAAACATATTCTGTATATATTATTTCCAACTTGTAAATGGATTTCATTTTATTTTGGCAAAGCTGGTTCTGATTTGAGTTTCATTTATTGGTATTTCATTATTTTTACCTTTAAAATTTTTTAATCTCATAACTTCCCATTTTATAATTCTTTCCAAATGCCACTCTTAGTCTTATTTTTTAAATAATACATTGTGTTTATCTTTCTTATTGTTGTGCTCTCTTTCTCTATTTTTCTGTGTCTATCATTTTTCAGCTGTCTTTATTTGTCATAAATGTTGTTCTCACAGTGCCTGCACACGTGGGTACACAATAAATATTGACTTCCTAATGGAATTACTGCAAAAACTTATTCAAAATAACATTTAAATAATATGTTAAAAACATTCAGACACTTGTTTGGCAATATTTGGATAATTTGTGTAAAATTTATATAGAAGTGATCAGTATATTCACATTTATTCAGACGTTTTGGCAGTAAGTTTATAAAATCAATGATCACAGATTGATTGGCCTCAGTGTTATTTATTGATTTCATTATAATAATGTTTATTTTCATATTTCCCTATTAAATTTATAGAAACTCACACACTCATATGTAGAAGGATTTAAGGTATCATTTTATATTTAGGATTATAAGAGGAATAAAAAAATATTTTAGCCAGAAATTTCTGGTAAATTTGCGATCTTGTTTAAAGGCATTGTCTTTTAAAAAATTGTTATCTCTCATATAACAAAGAAATTTTTAAAATAATATAAAAGCTTTCTATTGAACATATGAAATATTTTCAGTTCTAAAAAGGAATAGAACAAGGAATAGTCTTATTCTTAAATTTTTTTATACATTTGTCAAAAACTTATCAAACAGAATAGAAAACTTATTATTATTTTATTTTTGTTTTTTTCTTTCTTAATAACACTTATCTTTCCACTACTGGTTGATATTCTGTTAATTCAGTATTTTCCACTGGTTTTTACAAAAATAGAATAAAATCATCATTAATGTTATTAAAAATCACACTGTACCACAATGTGTTCTACTGGTGGAAGAAATTAATTATTGTACATAAATGGCTATAAAAATAATATTGTAAAAGTTCCACTTCAGCCATCATCATTTCTCCTGTTGGACTACCCATACCGCAGAGAATAACCTCAAACTCTGGACAAAATATATGAAGAAACTACCTGAAGACTGAAGAGTGGACAAAAGTAGGCAGATACTGAAAAGGATGTGATATTGAAAGAACAGAAAGATTCTGAGTGAATTTCCCATTTTTACAGCTTTTACCTTGTCATGTTCAGGGGTCTCGGATCCCAGTTAATCAGCTTCCCTAAGAGTTTCTCTGTCTGGAGGGCATTTTCAGAGTTTAAGGGATTCTTTTCCCTTTCTTACACTTATATTCATATTCAGTACAGGTCATGTGCTAGGTATTTCTTTCATAAAGAGAGTTAAAGCTATTCTTGTAATGGTAATCTTTGTTTTACTGTGCTGAGGTGGTCTTGTCTCCTGGGAATCCCCAGGCCAGGGTTGAAAATCCCTAGGCTAGGTTGCACCATACTGCTAAGTGACACATATTGTCGGCTCTGGGAGATGTTTGAGTGGGCTTATGGCTATCATGAATCTTATAGCCATGATTGTCCTTTATACTGTACTACATACCTGCAGGCAGACCTCAGACTATACAGTGTGGGTCAGTTAAAATTTCAATGGAAAACCCTCTGTCTTACTACTTTGAGAAAAGGGTAGGGTTTACCACCAAACTTTCTGGAAAGCTAGAGGTAAACTCCTGGGAGGAAGAAAGTCTGACAGGGGAGCCCCAAGTTCTGTGTATAAACTCTTCCCACATTTCTAGTTGATCCATGAATATACATGCTTGGAGAGGACTCCAAGTAGTCCAGAAAAGGCTAAATAACCTGATAGGAGATTTAAGCTATCTTCCACTGAAGGGGAAACAAGAATTTGCAATTCCTGGTTGAGTCAAGTTAAATTCCTGGTTTAAAAAAATAAAGTCTTTGGAGAAATATAAAAGTCAGAACTTCTACAATATATTATTTATAATGTCCAAGCTAACAAGCTGAAAATATTTACTACGTGACAAATCAGGAAAACGTGGGGAAGGAGACATTTTTAAACAAATGGTGGAAAAACAATTGAATATTTACATGGAAAAAAATCAATTGTAACCACTTTCTCTTCATACACAAAATTAAATTTAGGTGGGTCATATACTTAAATAGAAAAGCTAAACACTATAGAGGTTTTAGAAAAAAACATAGGAGAATATCTTCTCAACTTGTGGGTAGGCTAGTTTGTTGGTATAGAAAAAATAATTACCATAAAAGAAAAAAAGTGATAAATTTACCTAATCAAGTAAAATTGTCATTAAAAGAAATCACAAAGGAAAGAAATATTTAAGTCACAGACGTGAAGAACATATTTGAAATATTTGTAAAACATATCTGACAAAGGACTGGTATTCAGAAAATGTGAAGAACTCTTATAACTCAAAAATAAAAAGATAATATAAATTAGAAAAAAGACTTTAATAAAAGTTTTACAAATAAAAGACACAAGAATGAGCAATAAGCCCATGAAAAAGTGTGTAATATCATTAGTCATCATGAAAAATCACAATGAGAATAAAATCAAAATGAGAAACCACTACATATTACTTGAATGACTAAAGTGAAAAAGGTTGACTACACTGAATATTGGCAAGAATGTGGAGCAACTGGAACTTTGAAATATTGTTGGTGGGAGTTTAAAATGTTACAATCACTTTTGAAATATCTGGGTTTTATTCTAAGATCAAACATCTTTCCCATGACCTAGAAATTCCAATCCTAAGTATTCATCCAATATAATTAAAAGCAAGCCCACAAAAAGACATCTACAAAAACATGCATATTAATTATATTCATAATGGCTAAAACTTTCTGGCAACATACCGGTGTCCATCAGTAAGAAGATATATAAATAATTGTGATAGATTCATAAAATAGAATGATATTCAGCAATATAAAAAGGGTAAACTATTGATATGTATAACATAGATAAATCTCAAAAACACTGAATGAAAGAGGAATTGTACCAAAGAATAAATACTGAAGGATTACATCTATAAGAATTTCTAGAATAAGCAAAAAAAAAAAATCAGAATAGTATTTATCTCTGGGGAGTTGATGCTGTGATTTACTGTAAAAAGGGATGAGGGAAATTCCTGGGGTGATGGTAATATTATATATCTTGATACGAGATTGGCTTGCTCATATGGATGCTTCTGTGAAAATTCATTGGATGGTACACTAAATATCTGTGCATTTCATTGCTTGAAAGCATTTTCTCAAATAAAAAGAGATTAAATTTTCTCTCTCTCTCTCTCTTTTTTTCTCTCTCTCTCTTTCTCTCTCTCCTCTCTCTCCTTTCCTCTTTGGAATTTTTAACCTGGTAGATATGGACTTAACAGCTGCCAAGAGCCAACTTGATACCAAATGAAGTCTAAATACAGAAACCATGGTAGAGGAAAACACAGCTGCAAATACAGATATTGTATGAGCCTTTGAATCAAGCTATTCTTGAAGCTATTTCTACTCTTGAGACTGCCAGATAATGTTAACCAATAAATTTTCATTTTGCCCAATCTACTTTGAGTTCTATTTTCTGATACTACAGAAAGTTATAATATAGATACCACAGTTTTCAGTGCATTTTTTCCTATTCTTTTTTACAAGCAAGCACCTTCATAAGAATGTGTTTTTAATATTTTCTTTAGCAATCCTACTTTTCAATTTCTCCTGTATTTGCCTTGATGTCAAACTGCCTGGTTTAAGTCCTAATTGTGAAATTCCATTATGTAAAATCACTAGATACTAAACCTCTCTGTATCTCAGTTTCCTTAGCGGTAATTGACAACAAAAATATAACTCATTGATAGAGGTTTTATGAAGAGTAAATAAGATGACAAGTGTACGTGCTTTTTAAGGTGTGTTTCACATTCTAAATAAATGCTAGCTATTATTACTGCTCAGTGATGAAATTGATTGCCATTATTTTCAGTTTTGAATGATGAAAGATATTTGGTTCATTCTTCAGTGGGTTTGGTTACAGATCTGTATATTTTTGGCCTGTGATTTACCAATTATTGAATTTTTAAGGTTTGTAGTAGTGGGTTCCAAAATAAATCATCCATATGGCTATTGCTAAAGAATGTAAGCATAATTTCTTCCTAGAACTTATTTTGTACAAAAATATGTCATTGGTGACATATTGTAGCTAGTGAAATTGTTATTTAAAAAACTACTAACAAATGACCAAAGGCCAGTAATAAATCCCTGCTTTAAATGTGCACATGTTCTTATTATTCTAATAAATAATTTAAAACTGTATAACTGAGTTTATTTTTTTAAGTGGAAAATGAGCCAAGGGGATCACTGTCAAAATTATTTTGAGAATTGCATTTAAGTGATATTGCTTAAGTTAATTTAGGTTAACAAAATACCACTTAAGATTTTTAATGCAAGTGAGTAAAAAGGTGAGACTTTTAGGTTTTAAGAAAAAAATAACTGGGTGGCAGCCTGCAAGATGAATTGGAATGGGAAGAAAAAACAACTGGGACTGGGTTGGGCTAAACAAAGATAATAAGTTTGTATTACACCTTTCGTGTATGCCCTGCACATATCCCTCTCCACTAGACTTTGATCCTTTTCAGAGAAGGAATGGATTATTAATGACCTTTCTTGTCCCTGGAAACTAGCAGAGCGTATCACATATAGGTGTTAAAAAATGTTGTTAAATGAAAAGGCTCTGAATTATTTTCCTGACTTTATCAGCTCAAGAAAATTGTTTAAAAGACAACTAACTAACTTCTCATTGCATTAGTCAGGGAGTACCTGCTCACATTATAGGAGTGATATATAATATAACACACATCTTGGTGGTTTAAATATCTTCGTGGAGATCACCTTTGGGATTGTACCATTTGAACCGATACAGTATTATAAGCAAATCTATGCTCTATCTACCAATATAGTTAATGAAAATAATAGCTATGTTAAAAACATAGACTGAATACACATGTATTTTCTGTCAAAGAAAAAATTGTAAAAAACAGGTTTCTACTAAAAAAAAGTTACAAAAGAAGATATAGCCTTATAAGATTCATTTTGTCAATTCATATATACTAACCAAAAAGACTTTGCAAGATCGAAGTTTCACTTCTCTTTCATAAAGTATAAATTTTAATAAAATGATGTTCTTTACTGCTATATTTTATATTTTGAAAAAATACAAATTATCTGCCTATTTGTAAAAAACATATGAATTTTGTTCATTTTTTAAGTATTGTTTATTAGACTAAAAGATAAAACTGGGAAAATGGTTGGCACAGATAAAAAAGGCAACTTCTTTAAACGTATAGTTCCACATTTTATTTTCTCACAAGATTATAATCTACAAATTTGTGTTTGTCCTTAATATATTTACTCTTATAATCCTAGTGCTTGTTGCCTCATACTTAATAGACATTAAACAAATTGAATGAATGAATGAGGATACTGTTCTTTGTTTAACTCAAATTTTTATTATAGCAGCTATGGATCAGTATTCCATGTGCATAGAGATAATTGAAATAAGTGGTCTGTCTCTAGCACTGGCCTTGTTCCCTAGTTTTCGGTATAGACATGCACATCTCAAGCAAACTGAATTCCTGCTTGCACTCTAGGATTCTCCTTTCTCAGTAGTTTTTGGGTCTTATTTTATCCATCTTGAAAAACTATGCATTTCTCCCAATTCACATATGTTTTTCCTTCTCACTTCTGTGTGTGCCTTTTATACTACAAGGTTTTAAGAATGCAGAAATGTTTTAATATGAGATAATCTGGTGCATCTCCCAAAGATAGAAAGGTAAGAGGAAGATATAAAGATATCACTTGCTTTTTAGATATACTGTCAATTTACCTTCTTATTTTTTGACATCTTCTAATTTTCCAATGATTTCAAGCTTAGAGTTCTTTCAGGATGACAGATTCACTCCTTTTTTTTCTACAGATGCCTCTTATACTTTCTTTGTTTGTAATTTCATTCATTCTATTAAATAATCCTTAGAGTCCTTTTGGTTTTTTTATTTCCCAGAATTCAATTAATCTCTTAGCTACTGATAATTCCTCTCACTCTCTTTAGCATTACAGAAGTTATAGAGTTATTCCCTTTATATATACAGAAGACAGAGTCAACTGTTAAAGTAGTTAAGTAACTTGGTCAAGGCTCCTAAAGGGACTTTGGTGTCTGTTTATCTGTCCAAAATCTGTTCCTTTTGAGAATTGTCCCCTCAACCTTTAAGGGTTGTCAATCTAGTATTTAGGTTTATGCCATGTATCATTTCCCTTCATCTAACTATAGTGATTCAACTCAGGGAAGAACATATATCAAAACCCAAGCCAATTAGTGTCATTCCCAAGAAATATTTTTGCCTGGATTTTAAGAATTCTGTGGTCCTGGAGCAACCAGTGGCCATCTCTGATACCATGAGTAATCAAACTGTCTGAAAATAGAAACACTATAGGAAAAAGAAAAGTTGGAGGATGGAGCAAGACAGAGTTCTAGTGCCTTTATTTGTGTTCCTAAATACAATGATGTCTAAATCTAGATTTATTTCCAGTTATAGAAGTGAATGCATTGTTTCTCTTTCCTTATCAGGTAGTATGAATTGGGCTTTGTCATTTGTGTGATAAGAGTTTCTGACTAGCATGTTTAAAGAGGTAGCAAATGGACGTTAAAACTCAGGTAATCTGGTTGAAGAATGTATATTCTCATTCACCATTGGATACAGATTTCCCTGGATTAGTAAATGCTGAGAGATAGAAGAGAATTAAGAAAGTTGATTGGTTAATTTGGCTTAAATTCAAGTAATAACACTTAAAAAATTTTTTTGTGCACATATTATTGGTTCAAATGAGATATAAGTACTCTCTTCTCTAAGTACTTGATTCATCTAGACTTGTTTTTTTTTTAATGTACCCAAGATATTTATTTCTATACCACAACCTAATAAAAAATGAAACAGGATTCAAAGTAGTTATGCATCCCATAACTGGGTGCAGATGATCTGATGGAAAGCAACGAAAATACTTGTCTAGTAGCAGAGTGTTCCCACAAGAAAGTTATAGTGGAAAATCATTCTGTGATACATTCTGAACTGCAGCCAGACTTGCCCCCATTGATTCAATTTAAGACTAAAATGAAAAGATTTCCAGCTAACTATAACTTGAAGAAAAAAGAAAATATGATGTCTTGCCATGAAATAAATAAATACATGAATGTTTAGTAGTTAGTCTATCTCAGTATATTGAGGGGTAATGAAAGCTCTATATAAAATCTCAGCTTTTAGTTTCCTTGGACTTTTTTATTATTTATTGACCCAAACATTATGAATAATAAAAAAAACATATTTTTAAATAAATGTATTAGGTACTTCGCGGAAAAATGAAAACTATAAACCTAATGTTTAATCAAATAAATTTTTGTAGGGAGCAATCAGTTTCTAAACCATAAACATACAGGTATTCAAATGAAGACAATTTCTTAGACTTTTGAAGGTATTAATGTTTGGAGTGGAATATTTCTCCTGGGGAAAAATATTAAATTAAGCAAGTTACCAAGAGAAATAAAATAAATTCATTTCCAACATTCTTCTGAACTAAAAGAGAAAACTAATTACCATCAACCGTTCACCATCCTGGGAAACTGAATTACTATGTTGTAAAATTGCTTCTGCTTTACCTACTTAAATAAATGTTTGTATAATTGTATGTAGCTCAAGTTATTGAAAATTAATGCTGTAGGTTTAGCTCAATTTATATGAGTTAGTCTTATTTCATATTGTGCAATAAAATTCTCATTTTATTCCTCACCAAGTTTAAAGATGTTCTAGCTTAGAGCAAATGTAGAAATCACATTGTCAAAAGCTGACACTATCTGTCACCACCAGAGGTCATCTGGTTTTATTATTTATTCTGCTGGAATGTGTGGGCAAAAATGTAGGGTTCTAGGACTTGAAATATTCCATACACAGTTGGAATAATATTTATAGTTTTTCATTACTTTTTACATTAAACACAACCCTAGTGCTGATAACAAAACTGTTTCTTCTCCCTGAAGTACAGATGTATATTTTTAATATTGCCAGTGAAGGAAGTTAAATCAGAAAGGTATCAAAAGGATCTATTATATTTGATCAAGGAATTTGTTTACTTCTTTGATTTTTTTTCCTTTAAAAGAGCCTTTATTCTTAAGCAAAACACTTCTCTCTTTCCAACCTTATTTATTTTCCCTAAATTCATGTGATGATTCTACAGAGTCAAAGCAATAGTTTTTAAGATAGCTTTCAGTAAATGATTACATTATTGGATGGCTATAACTTTGTATATTCATTAATTCATGAATATGTCATTATGAAAATTATCCTAAGTTATATACAGTCTTCATATGTTGGTATTTCTCTGATGACTATGCTTCCAGTGATAGCATTTAACATTGCAACCTCAGACACTTCTCTGGGAGGGGACTTACTAAGAAAGTCTAAGATACTCATGAAGGGACACTAATACTAATCCACGAGTCCAAGTTTAAAATAAATACTGCTTTTCATATACCATTAAATCAAATTTGGTTTGTCTCAGAGTTCCCCATCTCCTATGCTGGATGGGAATTTCATTTCAATCATTATTGGGGTATCCTTCCATTTCTAGTTTTACTGAGAAACCAGGAGGAGATCTAGATGTTATCCCCCAAATGAGAAAATGACTTGTAATATCCTGTTTATTGTTTACCATTGATATATTTTTTGTCAAAGACTGCAGTGTTCCTTTGATGTCTAGTAGGTATATGCTTTCATGTTACACGTCAGATACAGAAATCTTTGCACCCAGGGTCTACTTATTCTCTTTTTAGAAATAACTTTTTGTTCTTGAAAATTGTCATTTCTTTCAATCACATTCCAAGTGGTTTGGATAAATCAGATTTTGCCCTCAAGACCTTCAAGACCCAGAAATAGACATATTGCCTAGGTCTGGCCAATCAACACAGCTCATTCCTCTGGCTGCAGTTATTGGTTCACAGATGAACATATGACACATTCAGGACCAATAAAATGAATGAAACCTTATGGGAGGGTGTCCTAGATAAGAGAATCTCATTCTTCCCATTAAAATATGAATCTTAGAGCATGCATACCTTGGAGCCATTGAGCTGTTTTAAACCAAGATGGGAAAGCCTGGTGGAGAATAACATTGATATTATAGTTAGTGGAATTGAAAAACAATGGAAACAAAATCCCGGGACATTATTTCAACTGCTGATTTCAACTGCTGATTGAATAACTCCTGAACTTTTCAGTCATGTAAGCCAATAGATTATCTTTCTGTTCAAGACTTTGGGTCTGTTTTTCTTTCTTTTAGTAACAAATATAGCACCTCCATAGACATATTACACCGTATCTTTAAAAAGATTGAGTTACTTGCCCCAGATTCAGCGTGCAGCAGTGCATAGATGTTCATTGCCTATGGAACTTAGGATCCTGTCTTCCATTTAATAATTCATTTTTTTTTTTGGCTCTTTGCTTCTTAAAAATACCCTTTCTCTCCAAACTCTGCCCCTGCCATCTAACATAATCTTTTCTATTGACTTAGGGCCCAGGGGAATTGCTGTCAAAATAACAGTAGTTCTTTGATGGCAGATATCACTCTGATATTATGTTGCTGAATCTATTTCTCTTCCTGGAATTCAGGAACAAGACATTAAGAAAGCACAGTGAAGGGGATGTCTACTACCTGTGAATTATGGAGAAATGTTTAAGACAGTAGAATACGTAGAAGAGAGTGTTCCTTATGGAGTCAATTTAAGAAGATCTTCATGATTAAAAACAAAATTCTCTGATCATGAGTCAGTCAATAGTGTAGTGTTATTAATATAAAGAAGACCATATTCTTTAGGATAAAGGGAATAGTTTTGCACAATGTTTAAAATATTCTCCATGATACTTTAATATGTGCCTCTGTCCCTTATCCTTTTTCTTGTTTTACTCATGTTCCAGTAAAAGTTGTAATTTACTGATTGAAAAGTAATATAGACTTTATAAGTGCTTCACACCTATTATTTAATAAAATACCCATATAAGTTGGGAGTGGTTGGTAATATTATTCTACTTGTTTTAAAGGTGAAAAAACTGAGGCTTCCAGAATTTAATAGCCTGACCAAGGTAGCATGCCACTAAGTGACAGAAACTGACTTTGAAACCAATTTGGTTATCTATAGAGCCTGAATGCTAAACATCATCATCCTGATGCTGATTTAGTTTTATTTGATGCCTTAGAATAGCTCTATTTAAAATAAATTAGCTACTGTGTAAGTCCATTTTTTCTTTAATTGAGTAACCTCATAATATTCCCCAGAGGTCATGATAGTACAACTAAGTTCTAAATCAAACAGCACCTTACAAAACATTGCACTGAGTGTCAAGAAAAAAATGATAGTTGTCCAATGTATACACTTTGTATTTTGCTCTGTTTTTTAAATTTTTATGTAAATGAGAAACAAGAGATAGTTGTAAAAACAAAACAAGAGCAACAACAACAACAAAAAAAACATTTATATATTTTCTTGAGATGCTATGATGATTGAGTCTCCAAAACATTCTTTTTTTCTAGTTAGAAATTTCACAAATTAGGTACAACTCTGTAGGAGCCAATAAATGAATGTTCTCTTGTCCTAAGACATAACACTTGAGAATCTAACAGCTCACATGCAGGTCTCAATCATAGGGTGCTGATTGCTTTTTAATAATAGGAACAGTCCAAACATATCTAATTAGAAGCCTATAAATGCGTCTAGTAATAGAAAGCAGACAAATTTTTATGTCTAATTGTCTGATAAGTCTCTGAGATAATTTTTCTCTTTTTAGAATATTTAGGAAAGCATTTTTTTAATTGTAGGAAAAAATGAATTAGTTTATCATGTAGGAAAAAAATCTGAACTGAGTGCAGATATTGCTCAACAAATTTAACCAAAGCAAAGCGTGTACCATCTGTTTCATGACCACCTCTCTTACTGTACCATATGCCAGCTCCTATTATATCTTTAAGTATGGAAAATAAATTTCATATTCCTTGCTGGTGACTTAGTTGATGCTCCATTTCCAACTGTCCTTAAGTCTGAATTCTTACTTTCCATTCCTAGTGAATCAAAAATACCATTTCTTGACTCATTCATTCAAAATCTGTCCACTACCTGCTATTGATTCTCAAGAATCAAACAGATAATCTGATATTTGCATAGTATATATTCTTTAACTTAGGATGAACCAAAGTGTAGTTTCATTGAGGGTAGTTTCTGGCAGTGAAAAGGGTATTATTTGAAGACTTACTTCCTTACTCTATTAGCCAAGGGGTGAATTGCAAGTTGGTGTCATTGCACCCCAGTCCATGAAGTTCTCTGACCTGTTCTTATCTTAAACAAATTGCTGTGGACCCTGACAAGCCATTCCAGCCATCAGTCTTTCCCCATGTTCTGAAGGTCAGAGTTTCTGCTTTTGCTTTGTCATTGATTCATTTGCAACTGATGATCCTTTTTTAAACAACTGTGTGCTCTATCACCCCTATTTCAAAATCAACAAACTGCCAAACACTTCACCTTTTGGCAGGATGCATCCGTCATCTTCTTAATTTGTCTAAAACTTGGATCTCAACATGGAAATCCCAAAAGGATTTCAAAATTTACCTTACACTAAATGATCTTGTTATCTTTTTTTTTTTTTTACCAAAATCTGTTCCCTTTTTATTCAACTTCAGTGAATGACTATATTATCTATTATTTGCCTAGGTCAAAATTGTATTTATTATTTATTTATTAGGCCAGCAGCCATAAACCAAAGGACCAGTAGATTTTCCTCTGTATAATTTCTCAAAGTCTATAAATTATAGAGTTCTGTAGATTTCCTTCACCATCATGCCACAAATTTAGGTCTTTATTCATGTCCTGTACTACTGCAATAACCAACTACATTCTTCTGGCTAATATCTGTGATCAGTATATTTCTGAGTTTATAGGCTTATCTGTTTCTGCTTAGTTATTTCTTCAGCTTTTTGAATGACGTTCCCCATTAGCCTCCTGGTTTGTTCAGTTCTCTGATTTTTGTATTCTCTGAATCCTAGCCTTTTTCTCTCATTCATGGTCCACTAAAAACCTATAGCCCTGGCTAAGATTAACATTCATCAGTAGCAGAGAGTTTCAGACAGTAAAATCTAGCTCCTATTTATACATCTAGCATCAGTTTGAATTATTTAGCTTTATGTAACCTAGTTATAGCTAAGGGGCTAGTTTCTGCTATCTTACTGTTACCTCTATGGCCAGGATTATGTATATGCTGATCACTTTCTAAAGAATGTCAATTCTTGTAAAATGTCTTTTCACTAAGTTTCCATATCAGTGTTATCTTATTTGAAGACTTTCTCAACTTTCCTCAATTGGATTTTTTCTCATCTTGTTCTGTGTTCTCACAATTATAGGAAAAACCATGAAGAATAAGAAAGATGTTTACCCTCAGGAAACTTTCATTGTTGTAAGGTTTACATTAAAGTAAAGTTAATTGTTCTATTGACCAACCCCAAATTTCATAATAACTCAACAATATAATTGATTTTTTACTTGCAATAAGTCCAAAACAAGTGTTATTATATAGCCAATGTATGGAATTTATGATGTAACACAGAGATTCAGGCTTTATTCTGTCAAAGAAGAATTGCACTGCACTATTAACCCAGCAAGAAAGACTTTATGTATTCCAAGAATGGAAAAACAAGCATCACATGTACTCACCAGAAAACTGGTTTCCCTGATCATCACCTAAATGCCCATCGGGGAAGGATACCAATTGGATATCAGACTGAGGCGGGGGGTGGGAGGAGGGGATGGGTGTATGCCTACATGATGAGTGCGTTGCGCACTGTCTGGGGAATGGTCATGCTTGAAGGTGCTGACTCAGGGAGGTGAGGGGTGGGGGGAGGGGATGGAGGTATAACTACATGGTGAGTGCCAGGCGCACTGTCTGGGGAATGGACACGCTTGAAGCTCTGACTCAGGGGGATGGGTGGGACATGGGCAATATATATAACCTGAACTTTTGTACCCCCATAATAAGCTGAAATAAAAAAAAAAGACTATAACAATAGGTGTCAATACTACTGCAATAGGAGAGAGAAAATAAATTCAACTCCATTGAAATAAAAAGAAGAGTATTTAAGCACTGGAGTGAGTTAGTGGAGAAGTACTGCAAGACACTAATCAATGTTGTCTATGTATTAGGCCGTTTATATTTGCCAATTGGTGCTTATTGAAGTTAGGCTCTTATCTTCCTACAGATACTGATCATCAAATTTCTGAGGGATGGCTCCTAAGTTTTTGAGAGAGATGTTCCTGGATTGTAGAAGATTTATGTATCAAATGGACAGAAGAAGCACCTGTAATTGCCAGTTTTCTAATATAAAGTCCCTAAGGAAAAAGGTCTGGGGTCTCTAGTCGGGAAGAAGCCTATCTAAACCTGTCTAAAGTTTAGTCAAACTGAGGATAACTTTAAGGCCATCTTGGTTATTTCCTGAATTTTTCCATCATATACACATACCTTTGAAGGTCCCATTGTTTGTCTATATCAGTCAAGTGTATAAATAAAAAAAGACCATGAAAGATGGCCATGGGAAGTTTCATGGTCTCCTGAAAGTGGCACATTTCACTTTCACTTGTTATTCCCCTGACTAAAACTGAGACACATGGCCATATTCAACTGCAAATAGGGGTAGGTGGCCAGGTGATTTTAAGTGATGTAACTGAGATTATAATCTCTGTCTTCTGATTACTTTCCCCAGCCCTCCTGTGTTCTTTCCAGTACATCACCACACTGGCTAGCTTGCCCAAATCTGTATGGGAAAAGGCACCTGAAAGGTGAAAATTTCAGTGGCCTATCAGGAGACTTTGTTATGCCTTTCACAGCTTTGTAGCTACCGGATATAAATTATTGATCTAGTGAATGAAACAGCAATGCAAAGAGCTGTTAAGTTTTTTTTTTTTTTCTCTGTTCTTTTAGTGACAATTGATGACCTTGGGCAAGTCATTTAACTTCTCTTTACCATTCAAATGAATCATTGGCATGCAGCTCTAACTACCCCCTCAGGCAAGACCTCTACAAGAACAATAAGAAAGCAATTCTGGTTTGCTTCTGAAATATTCAAGTTATCTTTGGAGAGACTGTAGAGGCCCAGGGGACAATCTTTCATTTTGTGTTCCAATAATTCCCACTTGAATGCTGAGTAGCAAGGGAAAAACTAAACTATGCTTAGAGGACTGTAGAGATTTGGTAGAATCCTTAGGAGAATATGATTTTTATCTTTATTCTAATTGCCTCAATCTGTTATTAATTCTACCTAAAGAACCAGATCTTAAAAGACAAAACCTCCAAAAAACAAAAACCAAACTACTCTATAATGATCTATAATGACATAGATAGTTATAGTTTGCTAATACAAATGTCTCAAAAGTAATTTACACATTTACTACACTTCTTGTTACATTTTAAAGTCATTAAGGCTAAATCATGTTTAAGGTACATTTTAAAACAAAAATAAACAGAGTAGTTTAAGGTTTATTGAGTTTGGATGGAAATTGAAGATCTAAGGCTTTGCTGAAGATGTGTTCTATTTTATGTTACAAACATAAATATTTCAATGAGAGACTTCCTCCCCCACCTAAGTAGTTAACAGACACAATCCATATACTGGCATGCATTTCTGTCACAGAGTGGGTGCATGGTAACCACTGTGAATGAATGACACAAAATATTCACATAAATAAAATTGAATCAATCTCCTCCTTAAAGTTGCTCAGTGGTTTTCTATTTCAATCAGAATAAACTCTAAATTCCTTACCCTGGTACATAGGTCCCTCTGTGGTTGGGTTTGGCAATCTTGTTCTGTGTTCTTGGTTCTTGGTGTGCTCTTGTCAGAAGAATGACCAGACACACTAAAGTAAGGCAAGAACAAGGTAAAATTTATTGAGGGGGATAAAGATAGGATTATAGAGCAAGAGCAAGATATAGGTTTACAGAGCAATATACATATACCACAGATGATGACCGGACCCATTGTCATAGCAAAAGAGACCTTGGTTATGGACTGGGTCTTGTTTAATAATGTCCAGATAGGGACCTCCCCTGGTTCAGACGTCACCATAGAACCACTTTGATGTAACACCTACCTTGGGGAAGCATTGAAAGCTGTCTTTAATTGTGCTTTTTACCTTTTGGTTTCTGTTATCATTGGAAAGTCCCACTTATTTTGAGGAGAGAGAACATGTTCTCAATTCTTCTTGTATTACCACAAGTTTAGTTGTTAACTGGAGTCTGATAGTGCTCAATTAATATTTATTGAATAAACTGAATGGATAAAATCCTTATACATCAGCATTTCTAAGATATGAGCTACAAATTCAATCTTGTAAGACACTATGTGAAAAAACAGAGTTCCCTGGTCAAATTCCATAGTAATTTGACTACAATATTGGTTTCTGTAAGGTTTTTTGGATTGGCCAGTGCCAGAGAAAGAAAGAGGAGCACAGTTGAAAGGGGTAAGCAATGAGGCTTTATTGGGGCGCTCCCGGGCGAGGTTCATGGGCCCTGAGAGAGAGAGTCCCAGGAAGTCACATCGCCCAGAAGTTTTGAGTGGGCTTATATATGTTTTTAGGGCTGGGGGTGGGGGTTTCTTTGGCAGGAAGATTTATGGTGAGGAGAGTGAGGAATTTTCCGTTGCAGTTTTCGGGCGGGTATTGAGAAATAGGAGGGGCTGGTGGTATGTGTGGACTCCAGGAACCTCCACTCTTATCAGGGTAACCATCCAGGTGTGGTCATCCTTTAACTTAGCTGGGCCTTGCAGGCATTGCCTTTGGCAGGTCTTCTGGACTTCTTTTTTTTCAATTAGGGAGGGAAGGGGTGCCCGCCACCAGCCTTACAGTTTCCATAATTTACTCTTCTTTCTATATGTCCTCTGTAATATACTTTCATCAAGAGGTATTTTCATGAAGATGTGAAATCTTTTTCTCTATCCCTTGAATCTGTGCTGTTCTTGTGACTTGCTTTGACCAAATAGAAAACAGTGAAAATGATTATTTGGCCATTTTCAAGTACAGTCTCAGAATGTTTAGCATGGCTCCATTTTTTCTTTTGGAATGCTATCTCTGTTAGGAAAAGAAACTCAGACTTGCCTGCTAGAAGAGATGGGAATCAAAGTCAAGTTACCCCAGCTGAAGACATTGGATTATCCAGTCCCTAGCTGACCTGCCAGCTGAAGAGAGAAGCATGAGCAAGCCCAGAGATCAGTGGAGCTTGGTCCAGATGAGCAGAACCTCTCAAAAATCCATAGATTCCAAGTTTTGGAGTAGTTTGTTGCATATCAGTAGTTAATTGATACAAATATCCTAAGAATTTACAATATTCCCGAACATAACATTAATGAGAAAAGAAACAAGCTACAGAACTAAAACAATGGTTGGAAGTGTGTAATTATGTTTAAACAATAGCTTTCTGGGTTTTTTTATATGTTAATATGTTAACTGCTACACTTCTGCTGTAATAGTCTTTAGAGCACATTTTGGAAACTTCTGCAGCATTCAGCAATAGCATAACATTTAAAGGATAGTTTCCCAGGAAACATACAAAGTGGTGATGTTTTTAATGTTCTCACTTGTTTTAAAATCATCTGTTTAATTTGGCTGAACTTGGTCAGGTTTATGACATAATTTTCTCAAAATACTTAATGTTTTCCCTTTTCTGTCCTTGCTATAAAATGCCTTCAGTCTTCATAGTTCCAATACAAAAATGTGTAAAAGACCATTTTATGTCAGACATATTCGAGGGTTAATCATTCACACCAAATCATGCACATATCTGATTAAAGCATTCAAAGGTAAATGACTTATGGGTCAATATTAAATTGTGCATATACGAAGTTCTTAAAATAATTCACAAACTGAAGAGATAAGAAACCAAGCAAATGGAATAGAAAATAATACTTTAGATGTCAGTTGAGTGTTACAGAATAATCTTTAATTTTCCTGCCATGCAAAATATATGACTGTTATGTGCCTCTAAAATAAAAGCTCATGTGCCTGTAGGGAATACAATATTTCCTGAGATAAAATCTTGTTTGATTTTATCATGATTTTTATGGTAAAATATATGAATAAAAGTGTTACTTTTAAATTTAAAGAACAGTAAGATACTAATATCCAATTGAATTTTATATGATAATTTAAAAATGGATTTATTCTTATAGACTCTCTTAAATTGTCATCTCCACCATTCATCTGGAAAGCTATAAGGCTTTTTATAGATTGGAGATTTAAGAACTCTTTATTATGCACACCTGTATACTTGTAAAATTTGAGTGTATGTTAAAACTTAGATCTAAATTAATTTTTAAAAAAGATTAAAATGGATGTAAACAGTTATGAAAGATTATGTAAACCTCTTAGCAGAATAACATTTATTCATTAACTTCAATTTATTTAACTTTTATAAAGTATTAATGTCTATTACTCTAAGTTGTGCTAATATAGCTGTTATATACTGATTGTGCTAATATACTGATTAAAGAAAAACTTATTAAATTAAAGAACATTTTAGGAAACAGGCAATTGTATAAGACATTAAAATCTATAGTTAATTATTAGTGAGCTGGTAGTCATTTCAACTTAAAATGATACATTCCAAAGGTAGAAACTTATTCTTAGATAGAATTATGCATAAGTATTTATATGTAAAACTATCTTTACATCATTATTTACAAAATCCTTAAAATGAGATACCAGAAATCATGCAAGTCAGATTTTTTGTAGTATATTTAGCAAATGGAATGCTATGTATCCCAAAACTCAAAGCTTTTAAGTAATATTTAATGGCATGGGAAAATTCTGTTGGTACAATATCAGAATTAGAGAAGAGAGAAGATAATAAACAATATACATAGTGTAAGTCTAATGGTGTAATGTAATGAAACTTAGTGACCTACATAGAGTACATACTGGATGTATAGACACTGAATGTTTAACAGTTGTTATCTCTCGATGATGGCATGACAGGTCCTTTTAAATTTTGTTTATATTTTTATCGTATATATTTTCTTCAAAAGCTATGCATAATAATAAAAATGTTATTTTTAAAAAGGGGTTGGAAATTACACCCATATATTAAAATTATAAATTGGTTTCTTTCATTAGTATTTAGGTATATATGAAATAAATGTTATTATATTTTTTCTCTAACTCTTCTTAAAATTCAACAAATTTTGCATGCAGTAATCTCTTATAGGGAAAAATCTTATGTTTACTGATATATACGCTCTGATTAAAATAGATTAGTCACCCATATTTTTGATAAGGTATCATTAATATGTTTATTCATTTGTTAATTTAAAGATATTTTAAGTGCCTGCTTTAGCACTTTAGCTAAGCATTTAGCTTTAGTTTTAGTTGTTGAAGATACAGCAAAAGAATAGTAGACATAAATTCCTACGTTTCTCACTGAGCTTGCATTCACCAGACAGAATTAAAAAATATATTTCTGGACCACTTTTGTGTAGGTTCACTAATTGGAATTCATAAATGAATTAAGCCTTTTCATTTGTGATACTCTTCTTCCCCCAGGCACACAGATTCTTTACTGGGTGTATTAGAGCCCCACTGCTGGGGGATTGGGGAAGAATGGCATAGGCAATGCAAGATTGTCTTTTCTGCCCTCTTCAGTACCTCTTTCTTTGATATAATGTTAAAACCAGGTAAAATGATTGCTCACCTGATTTTTGGTTCTTCTGAAGGTACTTGCTCACATGGAGAGTTGTTGAATTTGGTGTTCATGCAAAGCTATGGTCACTGGAGGTTTCTATTTAGCCACCTTGCTATAACTTTAAGACCACTTTTACCTAGTAACTGCTGAAACAAACTGCCCTGACTCTAAGATTAGTTTTAATGGCCACTGTCACTTACCAATCAGAGCTTGCTAGCTCCTCAAAACTTCACTAGTGCCAATAAGTTCTCTTTAAAAACTATATGTAACATTTTTTTTCTAATAAAACTCCCAACCTTCTTTTTGTTCTTTAGACATACCAAAGACCACTCTGGTCTGTGTTTAGCCTCAAATTGCAATTCTGTTTTTACATATACTCCCAACTAAAACATTTTGCATAGAAGATTCATTTCTATTTATATATGACTTTGATAATTCCACAAATGATGGGGTATCTTTCTAAAGTTGGTTAGGGAAGATATTAATCTCTCTAAATAATGCCCGGGACACCCTCCGCCAGAACTCCAAAGAGATCTATCTTGAGGAAGCCCTCTGGCATTGTCGTCACTTTCTGATAAATTTCACACCGGTTTCCCAACAATTATGAAGATTACAATGGCAAAATCAATGAGAAAAAATTTTAAAAAGGCATGTATATTTATAAGTACACAAATATAGATTTATTTACATAATATGTATCTCACACACACACATATGTGTATTCCCACTGAAATCTGCATTGCAACCCTTGCACATAAAAACAAAACCCTGAAAATAATAAGTAGATTCAGGATTTTGATGGCCTTATATCTTCCGTGGCTTTTTATGCAGCTTTCTGATTTTGGTAATATTTGCCAGTGGTAGTGATGAAAAAGCTGCCAGAGCTGACTCCCCATAGTGGATATATTAATCTTAATTCAAGGTCAGAACCTTTAGCAGTTCAGCTGGGTTAGCTCAAAAGCTTGTGGTCAACCCAGTTCTCTTGGGAATTGCTGCTTTTTTTGAGATGGAGTTGAAGTCCATTCAAGTCAAAATAATTTTGATTTTTGTTCTTTCATTGGGAAATCTAGATTGCAGGGAAGTAGGAAAATACTTTGGAAGTAAAAATCAATGATTTAAATATTTAAGGTGATGAACATCCCAATTACCCTGACTTGATCTTTATACATTATATGAATGTATCAAATTATGTACACCCAAAATACATACATCTATTATGTATCAATAAAAAAGAATCAATGATTTTTAATTTTAACCACTGCAGGCAGTAAAATAAAATGTTTCAAGGTTAATGTAAAAAAGTTACTTATGTTGATAATGTAATGGAGATAAAATGGATGGAGGAGAGGTCATATATTTATTGAATGAACAATCACATATTAATCATAAAGTATTATAATTAAACTGAATTCTTATAAAGCATTCTAGTTTTGATAGATATACTTAAAGCAAGTATTTTCCCTTGTATTATTATTTATAGCTCCACTTCTTTTTCTTATGTCAAAATGGCTTTTTACTAGGATCTCTTTCAGTGCAAACTTATGTCTTATACTTAAATTACAAAACAGACTTTCTCTCATTTGAATAGTGGTATATATTATAATAATGTGTTACAATTGCTGAAAATTAGACTGATAACCTTTAGAAGCAGCAAAGTAATTATAGATTTCTCATCACAAATGAGATTGTAGAATATTTTCTGTCAAAATATCTCATTGCTTAAATTTTCTCCTTTTAGAGGATTTGATATACTAAAGTATTTGGGCAATTGTGGGAACTAAATTAGTTAATTTTCAAGTATTATTCACACATGATTTGTTGAATAAATGGAATTCTTATTACATGAATAAAAATGACATTGAGAAATTTTATCTGAATTACTCCTTTTATCACTTGAAAGATTAGGTAATTTGAATAGATTTTATTGTTGAAAATAAAAATGGTAGAATTAGGGTGATATTTTATACTTCATTTGATTATAATAACTGTATTCTCTCTAAGTATGGTTAATAGACATATTTTCTTTTTCCCTTTGTAAAGGGTCATAATCTTTATTATTAACATCATATTTATCATGAACAGCAATATAAATGAAGTCCTGTGGGAGGTGGTGGGCATGAGATGATATGACATATAGTTTATAATTTATCTAGTTTTTTATATTTAGTATTATAGTGGCATCTATCATGCAAAAACTTAGTTATTTGTAAGTATTCAAAAATTATACAATGCAATATATTCCAAGTCTGATTTCATAATGGTCTGTGACTACTAAAGCGCTATGAAGAACTAACCAAGCCATCCTGTGCATATTAAATATTATTAAAATTAATGGATCAGTATTAAAATTAATAACAGAAAGTTAGTAACAAATAAATACAATTCCATTAAATTCTTCTAACATGATGCTATTTCTCTTTGATGTGCTCTATAAGTTCCTCTGATGTTTCACTTTACTAAATCTTCATTCACTTTGCATAATAATGTGCTTACTTTTATAGAATTTGATTCATGAATGGTCATATTACTGATAGCTTACCCCCTATTCATTTATTTTTTACTTTAACAGTTTTTTCTTAAATTATAAACTTTAAAGCAACAACCAAGCATTTCCCACTCTGAGCAACAAAATAAAAGGAAATAGCTATTTAGAATGTATGTTTTCAGATATTTAGTGTTAAAATAACTAAATGGGATACCATTAGACTGAGATGGCTCTCACAATCTAGGTTCCTAAATAAAAATGAAGCTTAATCTCAGCCAACCATAGACGTTCAAGTAGGCATTAGTTATATTGTCTTGAACTTCCCAGTGGGATAGTTCAAATAAGTCAATCACTTAAACATTAACCAATCAAATAATTTTTTTCTCTGTTTCCACATTCACCCTACAAGAGCCTTTCTTTTGTTCCACTTCATTTGAGCCCCTAACCACTTGTAGTCTGGAGCTGCCTGATTCATGGATTACTGTCTACCCAAAATAAACTATTTAAAATTTTAATGTGCCAGAGTCTATCTTTTAACACTATCCAAAATAATACTTTGAGGAATTCCTTACCTCAGTGTTATAAAGACCACACATAAAAATACTTGATGATGCCTGAAACCATATTATAAAACTGAAAACTAATTTTTCAGTTAATAAGCATATATATGGGATCTAAATGATATACTATAGGGTTTTGAGATTAATTTTTATTTTCCTTCTTAACAATAGATTTGAATGGAGAAAATAACTTTCTTATTCTACTTTTCTCCTTTAGGGTTTAATTTTCACCAGTGCTGCCATAATCTCCAGGAATTGTACTTTTAGTCAACTTTCCCCTTGCTTGGTGTTCTCTGTCTATCTTCTTAGCCAATTCTTTTGGGTCTAAGTGTATTTCTTTTACAATTCATAAATAAGATTGTCGTCTGTACTTTACCTCAAGGCTGTCATCTTTTCATATCAAGAATGTGTAGAATAAGGGAAGTATCACAAGAATGGAAAAACAAGCACCACATGCACTCACCATCAAATTGGTCTTAACTGATCAACACTTAAGTGCACATATAGTAATAACATTCATTGGGTGTCAGACAGATGCGAGAGAGAGGGGAGGATGGGTATATAAACACCTAATGGGTGCGGTGCACACCAGCTGGGGGATGGACACGCTTAAAGCTCTGACTCGGGTGGGGCAAAGGCAATATATGTAACCTAAATATATGTACCCCCGTAATATGCTGAAATAAAAAAAAAATAAAAAAAAAAAGAATATGTAGAAAGTCATCCCACTATCAAATTCTTAGCGGGTTTTCTTTCTTTCTTTCTTTTTTTTTTTTTTTTTTTACTTCAAATGCTTTAGCCATTATGATTTGTGGTACGAATGACTATCTTACTACTGCCACTAATTTGCATTACACAGAATGTTGATTTGTCAAAGCAGATTCAGGCACACGGTAGATCTCTTACACCAAAATCTGCTAATGCTTACTATATTAGTTCCCTAGGGCTGCTTTAACAAAGTACCACAAATTGAGTGGCTTAGAACAACAGAAAGAAATTTTTTCTCACAGTTCTAGAGACTGGAAGTCTGAAATCATGGTGTCTATACAACCATGCTCTAAGTAATACACTAGGGGAAAATTTAGTCCATGGTTTTCTCTTAGTTTGTGGTGTAGATGACAATCCTTGGTGTTCTTTGGCTTGCAGATGAATAACTTCAATTTTTGCCTCCACTGTCACATGACATTTTCCCCCTGTATTTTCACATCATCTTTTTATAAGGACACCTGTCATATGGAATTAAGGGCCCACTTTATTCCAGTATGACCTTGTTTTAACTGTATACTTCAGCAAAGACCCTATTTCCAGATAAGTTTGCGTTCTGTAGTACTGGTGGGTAGGATTCCAACTTAATTTTTTGGTGGAAACAACTTAATCAATAACATCTACCAAATGATACAAGCAAAAACCAAGCACATCTTCAGAATTCTTTTCTACAGGGGTCCCCAAACTCATCAGAATCAACTTTTTAATGATCTCTTTTTCCTAGAAGAGGACGTGTTTAAATTTTGTATTAGTAGGTATACACTAACAATGCCTGCAGCACAGATATGTAAGTTTGGAGCTTCCTAGGTTTTATGCTTGATGAATAATACAAGGGTAGTGAGACTGTGTGTTACTTTCCATATTCTAGCCAGGAACATCTCAACTGATACATTCCAAGTTATTTTCAGCAATCAGTCTAGGAAGATCAAACATAGCTTCCTAAATGCATCCTTAGATGAGAACTTTCCTAGTCACCTCCCAGCTAGTAAAAATATCTTTAGCATATTTACAAAAAGCTCTGGTTTATGTCAACAAAACTTTAGGTGTCCTCTGGGAAGGAGAAAATGAGTTACAGACCCTCAGTGTGATAACCAGACTTCAAGAGGGCTCTAATAACACTTAAATGACCCTATGAGTTCTATATGGGAAGGTCCTGGCCTTCTGCCAATAACCATGAGTGAGCCACACTGAAAGCAGATTTTCCAGCCACAGTCAAACCTTCTGATGACTGCAGTCCCAGCTGACATTTTAACTGTACATCAGGAGATACGCAACGTTACTAACTACCCAGCTAAGCCATGCCTCAATCACTGGCCCTGGCCCACACAAGCTTCATGATAATAAGTGTTGTTTTAATTTGCTAAATTTGGAAGTATTTTATGCAGCAATAGATAACTAATACACACTGTTAACCTTCCTGATGTCATAGAATATTTTTTTTTTCTAATTTTACATGTGTTGGGAATCTGCTTTTCTACTCCCAGACCTTATTTTAAAGTTCATGGAAAATTCTCAGGCTTTATAACTGTAATTGAAAAATGTCTCTTTCCAGATTCTTACTGCTCTGGGAAGAGTTTTCTCTCTCTGTATCCATGGCTCTTCAACTTGCTGTCTCTATAATCTGAGCACTGTGTTGTGTGGCTATCTACCCCTGAATTTAGCCTGAGTTGATTTCTGATTCTACATATGATAATATGACTAATGAACTAACTTAACTTGTTTTGAAGGGATGAGGTAATATAGAAGAAATTCCCAAGTGGGGCTCGAAATAGAGTGAATTTCCTCATTTAGAAGAAACAGGAACATCATGTCACTTCCTGTATTTGTATTATTAAACATGCCCTGCGTTTCAGTTGTTCTGAGATATTGTTATTTAACAATTTTATATTGAATATTCATGTAATTTCCATATACATATAGTTTAATTAAAACTCTAACATGCTTTTTCATTTCTTAGCTTTGTTTAGGGATTTACACATGCAAATAACACTTAAATGATAATTCCTCAGGGGTGCACTTTCTTTCTAAGACTGATTGCCGGTCCAAAACACCAGCTCCTTTTAATTTCTGTGTCCTAGCTGTAGAGTCATTAGGGTTGCTAACTTCATTTAATATTAAAATATTTTTTGATATAGAGAAAGAAGATTCCAAACTCAGATTTTTCAAAAAAAATTCAATGGCATTCTAAGTAAAGAAATTTTCATTTTCACAGAGATGAAATTTATATTAGATGTTCATTCCATAGCTCACATTTCAAGTTTAAAATTCTGCTATGGTTTAACCTCCTCTCATTGGGATTGTTCTTTCCATTATGCAGTTTTCATTATATTTTCCATTAGTGAAAAAAAGCAATGACTCAAAGAATCTGTGTGTCTAAGACATATAATTTTAGAAAGCAACAACTACATCATTGATTTTTCCCTCCAAATGACATGCTGTAAAAAGAGAGAAAACGCTGTAGAGATTCAGTATAAAATAAGGACATATTTCAGCAGTATGAAACACTTTGACCTCAGATTCTCACTGAATACAACTTATTTTAAAACAAATTTACCTCAACAAACGTGGTTTCACACTCTCCTCTCCTCCTCCTCCTCCTGCTTCTCCTCCTTTCTCTCTCTCTCTCTCTCTCTTCCCCCTCCACTCCCCGTTTGGCAGTAATTATTTTATACATACGCAGCTTTATTTAAAATGTTCTTAAGACTCTATTCAGAAGTAAGTAAAATATAAGCTAGCATACTTTAAGAGTAGCTGAGAAAAAATTGTATATAAGCTGTATGAGGACACATTTGTCATCTTAATACCTTATCACTGATTTCATTGAAATCCACTATAAAGTTTCTTTGCCTATAGAAACTCTGAGTGGTGTTTTACTATTAAGGAATACCAAGGAATCTCTTAGAGAAATATGACAGAGGAGGAGTAAATGAAGGAAGTACCAACAGCAATTGTCTTGTGTATGAGTGAAGTGAGTGATAGGAAAACAAGGAGAGGAGATTGGGGGAATTCTGTTGTCAACTATAACACAGAAGAGATAGTGTATAGATAAGCGCTGATGATAGGGCAGGGGGGAACCAACTGTGTGCTGCCACTAATAAAACTAAATAGCAGTTTAGGCACCCACCTAACTAAAAAAACATTACAGGAGGCTCTCTCAAGGCAAGGATTTTAAAAGTTGAAATTCCAGGCCAATAACAAGAATGATAAAGAGGATGACAACAACCACTGCGCAGTTCTTATTCACTAAGTGACTCATTTTATTACTAATACATTAGTCAATAGAGGAAGAACAGCCCTGAAGGTTATTGAGGATAACAATGCTGAACAAAAAAACATAGTGCTAATTCACATATTTCATCACAACAAAAAAAGAGAGTAAAACATCATTATCAGAGAGGTAAAGATCCTCATACTTTCATATAGTACTAGGTACTTCTAGGCTGAAAGGTCTCTGAACTAGGTACAGTTGTTTATAGAAATCACAAACTTTCATCTTTCAAAATATGATCCTGATCCCTTATTAAATCCAAGTTCTGAGTAGACTTGAATTTCTCTCTGCAAAATTAAGAAAACAAAGAAATATTACAATGCCCCAAAGAAGGGAACTAATTATTAATTCATTTAATAATAGTTATTGCTTGTTTATTATGGGCCAGGAACTGTGCTTGGAACTGGGTATCAAGAATGAGAAAAAGAGACACACAACCCTTTCTATAAATGTACTATGAGAGCAAAAATGAATATTTAAAAAATTCTGAGTTCTGTGCTTTGAAAAATTCAATAAAATAGTACAGATATACAAGTAGATTATAATGTTGAAGAGAAATAATACAAAAAAAATGACTGTGTGGAACTGAAACTGGTTGTTGAAATAAAAATTCTGATGGAATAAAGTTTTCTCATCTTAAAATTTTAGGGACCCTTTATTCCCCTCTAGCTGCTGTCCTGTGATAGAACTTAATGAATGAGAACTGGCCATCCTTATTTTTTTCCAGGCATTACTCTAAGCACCAGAGATACAGTAGTGAACTAAACAGACAAAATGTCCTGCCCTCCTGGAATTTGTCTTCCAGTGGATTTGCAAGGCTTCATCTTAGTTGATTTCTTTCTGGCATCAGTTAGAGTTGACAATTATCCTTGAAGCATTCTCCATTTGCTTTCATGGTATGCCTCTTCCTCTTTGATATTCCTTCTCAGGATCGTTTCTTAAATCATCCTGAGCCTTTGGAGTTCTTATTTTCTTTTTCTGTAGTTCTTCTTAAGTGATCATCTTCAATTGCCCACCTATCAAATATACATTTCTCACTCTATCTCTATCTCTCCACTGAAATCTAGACTTACACACACCAACTTCAACTTATAATCATCATTTAGAAATCAAACATAACATAGGCAAAACATGAAAAGAACTGTTTTCATCTCCTCTTTCCTATACCAGAAAATAGTGCCATGTCTTTCCAGCCATTTGAGCTAAAATCTTAAGTTCATTCTTGATGTCTCTCTTAAAACTTACATCCAGATAATTCTATCTGCAAAATATATATGTCAGTTGAATCTGTCCAATTCTCTATATCTCTATTTCTATCTCCCATGTTAAAGCTATTAACATGTCTTTTCTGATTCACAAAGTGACCTTTCTGATTCCACCAACCTTTATTCTAATCATTTTCCACTCAGTAGCCAGAAAAATATTTAACTTTCTATATTTTTAATCTTTGTAAGGGGTGTGGTAGTAATTTCTTCTTCAAATCCTCTAGTTTCCTCAATTCATAGCTTCTTTCTAGCCCCTTAAAATCTTCCAATTTTTTTCTGTGCTCATCACTTTTTTGTCAAAAAATGAATGTATAAAGCACAAGTTTTCTATTATCCAATCTCTCTTTCCTCAAAGTTATAATACAACATCTGCTTCTAAGTTACCTGACATATCAGTTCACCAAGTGTTTTGCCTCTAAAGGACATAGAACATTGTCATTCCAGTCTTTAATAAAAGTTTTGTTACCATCCACCAAGTGACCATTAAGCCAATCTAGCATTTTAACCATTTGTTATATAGCACTGTACTTTTAAGTACCAATTTATAGACTATTCAAATTGAGCTAGATTATGCTCTGGCAAAAGAACCTCATAATATCAGTGACTTAAAGCATACACACACACACACACACACACACACACACACACATGCACACAATATTATTTCTTGTTCAATACAGGCCAACAGGAATCTCTGCTCAATACAGTCATTCAGAGGCCCAAACTGAGAGAAGCTTCTTTCATGCTTTTCCATAATCACTACAGCAATGGGAAGGGAAGGATATGAATCAAATACTACCCCTAAAAATTTCCTTCCAAAGCAAGGCACTTTATTTCTATTTACATTTTGTTTGAAAAATGAAATATATATACACATAGGTGTATATATCTACAGAGGTCAAGGAAATGCAAACCTACTGTGTGGTAGAAAGAAGAAAATACGAATATATTTGGAGAACAGCACTGTTTAAAAGAGTGTTTAAAACAGTTTTTTAAAAACATTGTTGAAAACAATAAACATAGTATTTTACAACATTTGGATTTCATTCTAAAAGCCAAATGAAGCTACTTAGAGAATGTTAAGCAGGTGAGTGAAATTATCTGATTTTTAAAAAAATAAAGATCCTTTTCTTATACTAGTATATAGTATAAAATATATTATCCTCATCTTACCCTAAAATATAGCATAAATACTTTTGACCATATATGCCAGCTGGCTACAAGTGCATGGGACACAGACTGTGGGACCATAATCCACAATGTATTACCTCTGGGACACAAGGTGAAACAGCCGCTATTATCTGGGGCATCACCAGTTGCCCTGGCAGAGGGAAGAGAGTACAATATATCGTGTACTGGCTCGAGAAATATTTGCCCTGGAAAAGGGAAGAGAGCGTAACACATTGTGTACTTGCTTGAGACATACAGCTACATTATGTGCCATATTTATTCTACTATATGTGCTACCATGGGGGATAATCATATTTGTAGGAGTCAATAAATATCACTTGAAATTGAGTTTAGAAACAATTGAGAAATAAGACAAAGGAAACTGATTGGAGAGAATGGTTCACCCAAGGGCTAAAATAATATTTCCTAATGTGTGCTACAAATTGAACATTTAACCCCTAAACTATAGGTCCCCTCACTGAAGGGACAGTATTCCCTGATAAGGTTACAGAATGGATTAACAGAGAAGTGTAGAGGGTGATCAGCACTGTCTTCTGAGGGTGGAGAAAGCTTCAGTTGTAGTTTTTGTTTTTGTTTTCAATGTGTAGAGTTCAGCATTTTGTCTTTTCAAGGCTTTGCAGAGGAAGGTTATGGTTAAGGTCATTTATTTGCTAAAGAAAGAGACTGTGCAATTGTTCAGGAGTCAGAAGGCCTCGATTTAAATATTCCTTGGCACAACTAATTGCTCAGTGATTATGAATGGGTGGGAAGACTCAATTGCTGTGTGGACTGGCTATTCTACTAGCAGGGACTAATTGGGTTGCTCTCTAGTGTGCCAACTTTGGAGTGCTGTTGGGGTCCACAGTCCTGAATTTAAATCTCAGTTGTATCACATTAATGTGAGAGCCGAGCAAGCTATGCTATTTAACCTCCATTGAAAACAACCAGCTGCCAGGTTTGAGTGCTTACAATAGACCAGACACTGTGCTTTGTGTCCTATGAACATTAGCTCATTTCAATAATCCTATGAGAAATATATTGTTAGTATATTAATTTTTGCAGATGAGGAAATAAAAGCTTATTGAAGGTAATTTACCAGCTCAAGATCACAGTGTTAGCAAACTTCTAATTTGTGATATATACCGAAGCTGATCTGACAATAGTGCAGTGTGCTATCACCCTAGAGAGAGTATTTTTTATTTTTGGTTAAAAAGTGGAAAAAATAATTGTGGGATACAGAAAGCAAGGTTACAATAGAAAAATATTTATGAAAACTGAGGATATATGGCAAGGGAGTAGTTGCCTGGTGGCTGGAAATGTTTAGAAACTGCTTTTAGGTTTGGATCGTCCACAAAGAAAGGCTATGTGATGGTGAAGCCCTTTCATGCACAGCTACTCTGTGCTACTGGAGGAGTCATTCCTACTGAAATAAACTTTCAGGCTGGACAGAGAAGATACTTGACATAAGGTTAGGGCTCCTTCCACGTGGGAATGTAGCATCTACATTTAATATTTCCAGTCACCCTTGGAAGAGATCAACTGTCTAGATCTTCCCATCATTAAATGTGAGGAATCTGATGAAACTGGTGGCATGAAACTTTAGGGAAGAAGAGGGTGACTGAGAGCAGAAACTTGCCATATTTTAGCCTAATTAACTGCAAGGGATTATGACAAAATTATGGTGTTTTATTGAAGATTTTCCTATACATAAAATTGTCTAAATCCTACTTAAAGAGAAACTCCAATCCAAGAAACTCACTAACTCTTGTCTCCTTCGGTCCTCAACTTTCTATTCTGATTCTCACACTTTACTCAGAATATTTGAACGGTCTGCTGTGAGTGAAGAAGTTGGAGATTGGTTTTCTGTCAGGGCTATTTAAGTGGATGATATATGACCCTTATTCGGGAATAAAATTAGAATGTGCAATTCTAATTTAGAGAAAATTTCAACTAATGACTTAAAGGGACATTTTCTAATAAATGATACACCTACTTCTCCTTCTAAATTAAGATATAAAATACATAACTTAGAATGCAAAGTTACCTCACTAGAAAAGTCACTGAAATATTTAAATCATTCACTTTATATGGTACTTGTTTTGAATTTAAATTCTGAGAGAATTTTCTTGCCTCCAATGTTATGCCAAAGTACTATGTCCTTCAAGCAATATAAATGTCTCATGTAAAATGCAGAAGTCATAGAGAGGACCCCCCCAAAAAGGCATGTAAAATTGAATCTAGTCTTAGCTATTTCTGCCTTTTATAGAGATGAAGGAGATAGTGGTTGCACAATTTGGATCAGTGGAAGAAATAAAAATATTGTCACTGCTCATAGAGCCTAGTTGTCAGCATTAAAGGTCTGACAATGTAATAATATTTTTGCCAGTGTGGGGTGCTAAGAGTTGGCACCTAGTATAGGTGGCCCATTGTTTGATAGAGCACATTAGTGAGTCTTCGGATCTGCAAAGGCAGAATCTCATTAAGCTATAGGAGATGGAGAGATAAACTCCTTTAAGCAAGCAGGAGAATTAAGAGTGCATGTATATAACAGCATTGGTCAATGGGACAGACCCAGGAAAAAGGGGAGGCATACGGTAGAGGTGAACATGTGCTGAGCAACAGGGCAAAAACTGGAGCCCATGCAGAAATTGAGCTAGAAATTGAGCTACCTATTGGTGAAGTGGCTAGAATTTTAACTTTGAACATTTTAAAAAATAATATTTTACCATATGAAATATCAAACATGCAAAACAGAGAGAATCTTTTAATGATCCCCCTGTCTCATCACCCAGCTTGAACAGTTCCCAGTCAATGGCCATACTTGTTTCCTCTGCACCCCTGCACATTTTCCTTTCCACTCTCCTCCTGGATCATTTCAAATCAAATCCCAGTCATCATATAATTTAATTCATAAATATTTTAGTTGGTTCTAAAATATAATGGCTATTTTAAAAATCACCATGGTATCATTATTATGCTCCTAACATGAACAGTAAATTTTCAAAATTATTGCATATCTAGTTGGTGTTCACATTTTCTCAACTGTCCCCTAATTTCACTTTTTAAGAGTATATATGTCCCATGTCCTAATTTATTTATTTTCCTTCTTCTCTCCTTCTTTTTTCCCTTACTATTTGTTGAAAACACTGGGTCATTTTTCCTTAAAGTTCACCGTATTCTGGATTTTGTTGATTATATATATCTGTGGTGTTATCTAATACGTACTTTTCTTTCCTCTATTTCCTTTAAATTGAAGGTTAGATATAGAAGCTTCATGAGACATAGATTTGATATTTTTGCCAAGAATAGTTCATAAGTGGTGTTGTGTTCTTCCGTCAGGAGACAACTATTGTGCTGTTGTCTCTCCTTTTCTTATGTTACTAATATATTCATCCTACATCCAATATTTTATTAGAGGGGCTTCAATTCTAATCTGATCATTACTTCTTAATTAATATTAGCAGAAATATTCCTGTAAGAAGTAATTTAGAAAACTTTAAAGAATTGCAATTTTGGAGCTTCAAATTTTCTTGCACATTTAGTGAATTTTATGATATTTAGTAATTTTAGTGTCAGTTATTTTTTGAGTGACAATTTTGCAAGGGAGAGCAAACAAAGTGTGCTATGCTTTGTCCTTGCACGGCAGGAACCAAATATGAGGTATAGTGAAGTGGTAATAACATTTGTTCAGCAGAAGGAGGAACTTGGAGGCAAAAAGAGCTAATGAAAACTTAAGCAAACCTTGAGATTCCTTCAAGAAACTAAAAGGTCAGTGAATACAATATTATGTTTGAGGCAATGTAATTTGAAATATAAAGGACATGATGTCTTGTAAAAAAGTTCAAAATCAAGAATATTTTTTTAAAGCTTAACTACTGAGATGAATTTTTATGTCTTTATTTTTTATTTATTTATTTTTTATCTCTTTAGATCATAGTGGTGATTTATATTTACAATTAAAAGCCTCAAAGCACATAAATTTACTCAATTGCCTTTGGGGCACTAAAGAAATATGAAACTATACTAATTTATTCATGAATTTATTCATGTGCTAAGTACTTAACATGATAATCAGGTATAGCTTTATCTCTACTGTGCTTGATAAATGTATCAATCTTAAAATTATCACGTTGCTTATTTATAATAGCTATTTTTTGCCTTCAGAAAAATGCAATCACACTTTGACCATTGATATTCTCAGTTATGATCCTAAACAAAACAAATTAAGAAAGAATAAATTTCTGTCTTCAATTTGGATGATTCAATTGAAAGACTATAGTAAAAGATTCTGAGCAGTGGGATTTTATGTAAATACATTTATTTTCAACTTATTTTGTAAGACTTCCCTTTAGAAGATATGTTCTCTCCCTCCCTCCCTCCACCCCCTACACACAAAATGAAGCCTGTGCCTTTAAGGCCTGCAGGAATAAAACTTTCATTATAATCCAGAGAGATCATGTCCCTATTGTAATTCACTTTATGGAGAAAATGAACTGATTATAAGGGAAAAAGGGGGATCTATAATCCCTTTACAGCTCAGCTTAACGCTTTAATTGTAATAAGCTCTATGAGCCTTGGGAAAGAGAAACTTTTTTAGTCTATATTCTTCCTTTCATCACAAGTTATTGCCTCTTCCAGTAAAGTTTAGGTCTCCATGACTGCTAGAAAGAAGGGGAGAATCTATATCTATTTTCATGGAAGTGGTGAATTTCTTATCAAAAATTCCATCATTAGATATCACTTTCTACACAGTGTTCTTATTACTTCACTCTCTTCTCCCCATCATTGATCATAATATATTTTACAATGTGCCTGCCAAATGGTAAAGTAAAATGCCATCATTTTATTCATGAAGTCAAATATTTAAATATCTACCACATGACAAGCCCTGTACTAAGCTTGGTTTCTTTCTTTAAGGGGCTTATACAAGTATAATCAATTGAAATAAATATCAAGAAAGATTTATGTGTTGAGAAATATAAATAATTTAAGAAAGGCACTTATCCATGGCTTGCCAGGAAGCAGGAAGAGGTGAGGCCTTTTAGGCAGAGAGAGTAGCATGTACAAAGTTTCAAAGGCACAAATAAGAGGACCTCAGACAGTCCTGACCCTGGTCATTTGCCATATAGCACTGCATTTTCCCTATAGGAGTACAAGGTCTTGATAAGCTGCACCTGAGAAAATAGGACCACGTGAACTGGACTATTACATTCCCAAGAGATAATTTATAGAGTTTCCAACAAGTGGAAGGATCAGAAAATAGGACAGGTGATATAGTACTTACATGTTGCACCATGAGAGATACCATGAGAGATATTACATGTTGGCTAGTTTTTATATCTCTATGTGAGAAACTAGTGTAATTGAATATTCTTATATTCAAAATCATTTTGGGTATGAGAGAAGGATGGAAGTCATCTTGTCAAAGAGAAACAGTATGACAAATTTATGACTATGGAGCTTTCCCTGGATAAGCCGTTCCCTGGATTAGCTATCCTCATAAAATAGTGGGTGACCCCACTTTTCAGAAATATAAAAGGTCCACCAGCAGTTGAGAAAATAATACACATGAGTAACATCTGATAATCACTTAATTACTTAAGGTTATCTTGAGTACAGAATGAAGGAGCATTAAAAACAAATAAAAAACTTCTAAAGTCTTGTCTCATGCTGTTCCGAACTTCTGACTCACTGCCTTAAAACAAAAATAAAAATAAACTACAACTAATTAATAAAAACAAAACACTAATTAATTAATCAGTAACTTGGAAAGCTAAGGTTTTCCTCTTTACTTTGTCTAGGAAGGCCCCTAAAATACGTTCATGAAATTGCATTTGTTCAGTATTATTGAAGATGTAGGGTGTGAAAAATTTAAGGGAGGAAATGAGAAATGCTTATGGAACATGCAAAGGGAGATGTCCAGAGGCAGATTTTACTTTATGACCTCTATTACCTCTCTAAAGCAGGATGTGGAGAAAGATGGAGTTAATATTGGGGATCAGGGAGTTTGATCATACAGCTTGTAAGAGTTGGAGCTGGGCCTCCAACAAAGGCCTTCTGCCTCCAGAATTTACTTTCAGTCATTTTACTGTACTCTCAACATATCAGAGTAGCCAGATGGAAAGGTTTGCTGCTGTAGTTAAGGAAACATACATGGTTTGTATAAGGTTGTGAGAGATTTGGAAACACAGGACATTTTATCATTGAATGATAGCTTTTTAGGTACAATAGTCAGACTAGGTTTCCTCTGTTTTTCTTTCTGAAATACATTTCAGTCTTCTGTTTCTTTTGCATTAGAGATGTTGGCATATATACTCCTGGGTATTTTATTTTCTTCCATGAGATTCTAGTTCTTATATAGTTAGGGTCAAATATTACAGAGTTCATTAAACTTTTCCAAAGAACAACACTTGATATTACTTTTATTTGGGTAATTATAGTACTTATTATCATTAAAGAACATCGTAAGAATTCCTAAATTATCATATCTAGTCTTTTGTAAAACAGTAGAGTTCATAGTACTTTAAAGTTAAGCCTGTATATATTACACTTACATTTATGAAAATGTCAATGGATTATATTTCAGTTGATGGTATTATATTAACCCAATGATACTTATGAAGGAAGGGGTACTTAGGATCGTATATCTTATTCATTGGGAGAATAGGTACTTACTGTTAAAGATAAAACTATAATAAAAATAATTAAGTTCTTGCTTAGCTGATCTCACCAATCTGTTGTGATATACAGGTTTAACCTTTAGGGTAATGGACATGAAATGACTGGAAATTAACCTTGCATGCAATTAGGTATCAGGAAAATGTATGTGTGTGTATGTGCGTGTGTGTGTGTGTGTGTGTGTGTGTGTTTCTCTTCATTTGTAAAAATATTTACTGAAGATATAATGTGTGCAAGGTCTAGTTCTAAACACTGGGAATAGAGCAATGAATAATAGAAAGTCTCAGCTCCATGGAGTTAACATTTGCCTGTAGACACAAAACCAAAAGTTTCACTACTTATATGGTAAATTGTACCCTAGACATAGTTTGAAAAGACCTCTGAGACCATGCCAATAGAATTATGCCATAATTTCATATTAAGGAGCTAGCATCTGGCAACTTTCAGATTACTTATAATATTGTTCATAAACAAAACTTTACTTTAGGGAAATGTATATATGTAAATAATATACACTGAAATTTTCTGTACTTGAAATAAGTAGGATAAACCTAAGAATATTTACAGACTGTGAGAGAAACTACCAAATCCACAGCTCCTGCAGAAAGAGGTGATCTGGACTTAGGCACATATGTTCATGAACTTTGTCACATGGCCCAGGACTATGGAAAGAACTGATTGGATAAGATGGGGATATTTCACTCCCAAGCACCCAATTTATAGGCTAGCTAGTATTCTACCGGATGTTCTAGTATAAGAGGGTTTTTTCAATAGAGATGATTGTGATTAACTGAATCTAACTCAGAAATTTGAATTTGAAAAATAAGCACCACATATACTCACCATCAAATTGGTTTCACTGATCATCACCTAAGAGCACATTTAGGAGTAACATTAATCGGGTGTTGGGCAGATGTGGGGGGGAAGGGGATGGGTGTATACATACATAGTGAGTGCGATGTGCACCGTCTCGGGGGGTGGACACACTTGAAGCTCTGACCCGGGGTGGAGGGGCAAGGACAATATATGTAACCTAAACTTTTGTGCCCTCATAGTATGCTGAAATAAAAAAAAAAAGAAATTTGAATTTGAGGTGCAAAGAGACTCAATTAGTTAGTTACAGGACAAAAACATAAGGAGCAATGCCAATCTGCTGATTTCAAGAGTCAAACACTCCCATGAGTAAGCAGAAGCTGTGAATGAGTGTCTTTTGAAGGACTTTTTTAACAGAGAGCAGGGGGTTTGTTTACAGCCATAAGGGAAATAGAAGCAGGAATTGGTTGACTCTGAATCACCATTAAGAGGAGATTACCGGTACACTTAACAAATAGTGGCTTCTAAGGGACAAAGATAGAGCCTAGTCCCCAGAACTGTGTTGGTTCTGAATGACCTCTTATTTCCTGAAATATTATGCCAGTTTTTTGCAACTTCACTATGCTCGTTCCTGTTCCTTCCATGAAATCTGGGAGGACAGCTTTTCCTGATTCCAGGGAGTCTAACTTGAATATTTTTATTTAAAACAAAACAAAAATAAGAACAAATATTTTAAATTTAAGGAACATAAATGTGTTTCTGTTCCTTGCAAATTAAAACTCCTGAAAAAAGAGTAATATTTGAGTTCAGTCTGGCAATGGATAAAAATAAGATGAAACAGAAAAAAATCTGCAGTAATTGCGTGAAAGAGCACAACAGGGACCCAAACAGGTTCACAACGAAAAGAGCTACTTTCATCAATGAGCAAATATATGACAGGCTCCATTTAAAACCATTACATGTTATCTCACTGAGTTCTTATAGCAGGCATTAAATAATTTAAAAATATTACTTTTTTCTTGATGAAGAAATTGAGACTAAGTATGGCTAAGGAACCACTCAATATTAAACAACTTATATTTAAAAGGTTCATTTGACTCTCAGACCCTTCTTTTTCTTCTGTAAAAACTTGCTTCTCTGAAAGAAAAGACTTTTTCCCCAAGCTAAATTGCACTACTTTTTTTAAATGAGAAACATAATACAAAGGAATAGGCGAGTTTTTCTCATCTGCTTTTCTTACAGATTTCCCTAATGCTTATGCTTCAGTTAACAGTTTAGTAACCTATATGTTATTCTTGTTCTATACTGTTAGTTCAATCATTATTAACTAAATATTTTTATTCTTTTTATAAAATTCTGGAAATCTCGGGAATGAGTTGTTGGGAAAATTTCTGGCTGGAACAGAGGATCACCCTCTGTAAGTGGAGGGCAAGCTCAGATCAAAGAAAAAGGCAGACCACTTTAGACTGGCAAGTAGTCAAAGATTAATTAAGGTGGACTTTGACATACTAGGCAGTCTTGAGTAGCAAGAAGACAAGGTAGGTCTTCATGCTTGCCATGCATGACTGTCTAGTCTGTTACACCGTGAGAAGGAAAGGAAAAGAGAAAGGAGACATAAAACACCACTTCTGGCATGTTAAGCCATCTGGTTACTTTCTTAATCTATTTACTCTCTACTTAAAGAGATTGTTTGAGTTCCCTACAATCTGGTCAACATTTCTAAACTGGGGGGATGAGTGTGGTGTTCCAGGCAGCAGCAGCAGTTATTTTGGTGCCTACAACTCACTTCATGGTCATGTACCCAGAACACACTCTCACAACGTGAGTATAGTTTGATTTTTTTTTTTTTTTTACTGAACAGTCTGCATGTAATAATTCAATGAAAATTTTGGTGTGCATTTATCAGGTGAGATTAAGTCCCTTTGATAGAATACTGTCCAAATATCAAGGCATGGTTCTACTCCGAATGCTTTATTTTATACTGAAAACCTAAAATAAACATGTCACTTAAGCAATACTATACTGATAACGTAAATATTCACCCAAGTGCAATCAGTTTATTTGGTGATTAATGAACCTCATCTGATAGTGGAACAGTAGATATAACTATCTTACAAGAGATGACAAGTACAAGAGATGACCTCTCTGCTAGAAAGGTAAATGCTAATCCGAGTTTCCAAAGGTCTGAATTGCTTTGAAGATGTATAGTCTATTTACTAAATGAGCAAATAATTAAGGCTGGGCACAGCGGCTCACACCTGTAATTCTAGTACTTTGGGAGGCCAAGGTAGGGGGATCACTGGAGCTCAGGAGTTGGAGAATGGCCTGAGGAAGAGTGGGACCCATTTCTACTAAAAACAGAAAAAATAGCTGGGTGTGGAGGCACATGCCTGTAGTCCTAGCTACTAGGGAGGCTGAGGCAGGAGGATAGCTTGAGCCCAGGAGTTGGAGGTTGCAGTGAGAATTGGATAAGATGAATCATGACAAGCATGTGGAATATTGTAGGTGCATGGTATATTTGTGCTCATCAACATTTCTTTCACTGACAGCTTCTCAGAGTACCAGACATGTATATCTAACTGTATACCAGTGGTTTAACAAACTTAGAAATTTATTTCTCTGCCCTCCATACTGAAGATGAATTCTCAGAGACCCAGGTTTCTTGTATTATGTTGCTCCACTATGCTCAATAAATAGACTAAGGGGGCTACTCCAGGTCCAACAAGCATCCTCCTCTTCCACCCAGAACAAGAATCATGAAAGAGAAAGGCACGTTGCCTACCTTTAAGCATACTTCTGAATGTTACACCATATCTTCTATGTTTCATTGTCCAGAACTTAGTCTGTTTTCCTCACAGTAATGAGATGCAGTCTTTATTCCAGGCAGGTAAAAGTCAACTGGTTTTTCTAGTAGGAAAGAAAGAAAGAAGAGTTGTTGGAGAAAGCTAGCTGTGTCTGCCGTAATGTGTAATATAGGACTGGTTACCCTGCAAAACTATTTCTTATCCAGTCTTTTAAAACCTCCACCTAGCTGCTCAAAGATAAGAACATAGAAACTA
Organism: Lemur catta; assembly: GCF_020740605.2. Classification (NCBI taxonomy): domain Eukaryota; kingdom Metazoa; phylum Chordata; class Mammalia; order Primates; family Lemuridae; genus Lemur; species Lemur catta. The sequence continues at coordinate 31,708,090 of NC_059133.1, forward strand.
CCCTTGACTTCTATCTAACAAGAATTTCTCATTGAATGTGTAAGGAAGTAAAGCTTCTGATGTACATGTGACATAAATCACTTCTCTCTTCTCTGCACTGCTACCACTCTGCTGAAGACAACTGTCACTCCTCACCTGGACTACTGTTACTGCCCCCACTTGGTCTCCATGGTTGCATTCTTCCAATCACTTCTCAATACAGCCGTTGGAGTTGTCTTATGGAAGTGTAATTCAGATATGTTTTATGCTGCCTAAATTTTTCTGATGGCTTCCCACTGTACTTACACGAAAAACCAAACTCCTTAACACAGGCTAAGTCCTGAAGGATCTAGCTGCTCCCAACCTTTTGATCTCACCTCATAATTCTCTTAGCTATGCTCACCAGGCCCTAGTCACTCTACCTTTTTGTCAGTTTCATGAATTCACTAAATTCAATCCCAATTTAGATTGTTCTCATGTGTTGCTCCCTTTGTCTGCAGTGTTCATCTTACTTCTTTTCCTCATTCAAGTGTCACCTTGAATGTCATTTCCTCAGAGAAGTCTTTCTGAACCAACCTATCCCAATGTGGTCACCATTCAGTCTTTCTCGTGTGCCTGTGTTTGCTTTTCCCCAAAGTACTTTTTACTAACTGAAATTATTCTGGTATGTTTACATGTTTATTATCTGTCTCCACAACCCCTTTTTCCCTGAGTACAGAGATTTGGACAATTATGCCCACGACTGTATCCCTTATGCCCAGAATGTGCTTCTATCATAGTAGGCAGGCACACAATAAGCCCTTTTGTTGTGAATGGACTCATAGCCTTTGTTGCCATAGGAAATTATGGGGCATATAAAAGAGTTTGGGCTTTTCCCTAAAAGCAATGGGAAATCATTAAAATGTTTGAATCACGAGAGAGACATTTTTCCAATTTACATTTCAGAAACATCAGTAGTTTCAGTAAATACAGTAATAGTAATAGTGGTAGTATGATAATAGTAATAGCAGTAATTAAATAATAATAATAATTATAGTAGTAGTTTTAGTAAACAGGTATTTATAGTAAACTCTAGTAATAATAAAAGTAACCATTTCTTAATGGGAATCAAGCTCTGGGATATACACTATATATATATATTTATATGAAATATAGTATATGCAAATATATGATATACATATAGTGCTTAATAGTCATAATCATATTTCCTATTTTTATATGTAGTTTTTTTCTCTTTGTCATGCATTGCTATATGTACTTTTTGTGTGTTGTTTAATCTTTACAACTACCCTATTCAGTAGGAACCACTATAGTTCTTATTTTATAAATGAGAAATCCAGTAATTAATCTGGTGAAGACAAACTCACCTGGGGCAATAGGAGGGTAGGAGTGGTCTGGTGAGAAGAGAACTGAAATCTGTCAAGTACAGGATACTATAGTGGGGCAGGTGGGCGTCAGGGAGAACTTCCACATTGATAGCTTTTATCCAGTCACATCTACTGAAGGAACCCAAGGCTCAGTGGATTTAAAAGGTTAGCTTCAAATCATGAAGCAAAAAAGTGGAATTGGGACTTTGACACAGATTTTTCCATTTCCAAGGTTTTTTTGGGTATATGCATATGTTATGGTCTGAATTGTATTGTCTCAAATCTTGTGTGTTACAGCCCTGACCTCCAGTACCTGGAATATTATTGTATTCAGATATAAAGCTTTATAAGAGGTAATTATCTTAAATAAGGCTGTAAGAATGGGTTCTAATCCAACTGTTTGGAGATTGGGAAGAAGAGGAGATTAGGATTTCCAGAGAGATCCTAGAGATGCATGAACACAAAGGAAAGAGCACAAAGCAAGGAAATGGCCAAATGCAAGCCAAGGAGAGAGTCCTTAGGAAAAATCAAACCTACCAACACCTTGATCTTGGACTTCCAGGCTCCAGAACTGTGAGAAAATAAGTTTCTATTGTTTAAACCACTCAGTCTGTGGTATTTTGTTATGGCAGTGCTAGCAAATGAGTACAGCATGTGTTGTTTTTTCTTATCCTCACACTTATAAAATCCGTTAAAATAATTTTCAAATTGAATTTATCTAATATTTTACGTAGGAAAAAATTGATGCCATTTTATTTTAATAAATCTTTCTTTTAGAACCCATGTGCTTTTTGAGGTACTAATCACGTTTCCCCCAGCCTAGATGTCTACAAATTTGTTGTGATGTTACAATTCTATAACCTGTAGAAAGTCCAAATATGTACTCTTGGCATCTGCAGTAGTATGGAATCTCTGTAGTAACTGCTGAAAATCAAAATGCACAAAATAAAGGGAAATCCAGAGTACTTTTTAAAATAAAATAAAGTTTTATCTCAAACACAATCTAAGTTTCTACAAAACAGTATAGACTAATGTATTTTTCAAGAGAAAAGTACTCATAGGTATCATTTATTTTGTTCTCCTGCCTTTTCTGTTTCTGCTTTGGCTTGAAGTTTTGCTCTGTGAGCCTAAACATCTTCTCCTTACCAACGAGGCTTAATTGCCTCTTGCAGTTAAGATTAATTACCTATTCAATATCTGAGAAGATGAACTCCTGCTGCTAAGTTTTATGATTCCTTCCTCCACCATAACATCATACCCTCCTCTGGGGGTATGGATAATTAAACCCTTAACAAATTGCCTTATTATAACTTATTTCAACTAATGCTTTATTTTTCTTTCCTTTAAATCAAAGTTTATTTTCACAGGGCTTTTTTTTCTAGACTTTTGTGTATGTATTGGCATAGGAGGGGCCATTTTCTATTTTTTTCTGGGTAAAACAGCTCCAGTCTACTGTGGTCTACATAGCTGCTTTTCATTCTCCAGTGTTGCTAGCCAGCTAAAATGGAATTTCCTCTGAGCATAAAGGTATGTGGTCCATCCTAGGTCTGTGATTGAATTTCAAATACCACCCACTTGACAGGTATCTCTCTGTGTCTTCTCATTATTGCAACTCATAAATTTATTTAGCCACCAACAAAGAGACAATAGATATTGAGCTCCTCTTCTGTACCAGGCAATTTGCTAGAGGTTGGGTATACAAAGATGATTGAGACATGGCTTCTGAGCTTGAGGGGTTCATAGTAATCAGCAAAACAGATTAGCAAATGATAACTACTTTGTCCATAATCCCTAAATAACTTTGATGTGACTTTTCAATTATGAATGTACACCACCCACCCTGCTCCATTTTCTGTGACCCAGGACATTTCCCTTATATCAGGCAACTGTCCTTTAGATCAGGCAACCTTTAGGCATTTGATATCGACTGCTTTAGGTGAAGGACATTACTGTAGAAAAGTAAGAAAACAGCAATTAAGTTTCAAAAGTCCAGACTTCAGGAGATGATGGCAAGAACTCAAGGCAGAAGATAGATCTTTGGAAATATGCATAAAGATGAAAGACCAGGTCTCAGCTAGGATGGGGGAAGGTAGGTGAAAATGAATTATTCTGATACTGAAGAGAGATAGGTAAAGACTTGAATGAAAATACAAGGCCTACAAAGACCAAAGCAGAAAAACAGTTACCTTCTAGAGGCTCCACAGGAACGTCTGCAAAAGATATCACCAGTTGTATAGGCAATTGTGACCTATTCATTAGCTCCAATTTTAAGGCAATATAGCCTGTCATTACCTATATCAGATGCCTTCTCAAATTCAAGTGAGAGAAAAATTCTATTTAAGGTATAATAATTTGGTTAGAAATTTTCTTAATTACCACGAAGACGTACAAAAAAAGATCTTCAGTATTTGGATTTATGTGTTCACAGTTTTGCACATAGAATCTATGATGAGTAGCAATTTGGAATTTTGTCCAAGCTCAATTTTTTACCACATTTTAGTGTTGGGTTTGCAGACAGAGGATGATCATGGAGGGGATTCTGGTTCTAGAGATGAGGCTGAGTTGATTTTTGTTGACAGTGGTTGGAGCAGGCTATAGTGGCAGAAGTTTGTTGGGACAGAGAGGTCAACAGAGAGGTTAGCTGTATTCTAGAAAGCAGGATGGCATTGATGGACCACATATATCATGACAGTCCCATAAGATTGTAATACTGTATTTTTACTGTACCTTTTCTATGTTTACATACAGTTATATACACAAATACTTACCACTGTGTTATAATTGCCTATATTATTCAGGATAGTAACAGGCTGTATAGGTTTGCAGCCTAGGAGCAATAGGCTGTACCATAAAGCCTAGGTGTGTAGTAGGCTATACCATCTAGGTTTGTGTAAGTACCTTCTATGATGTTACAGAATGATGAAATTGCATAACAGTGCATTTCTCGGAATGTATCTCTATTGTTAAGTGATACATGACTGTATATTCTTCCATATTTCAGAAGTCCACATACGTTCTCACTTATAAGTGAGGGGTATATGTGATCATAAAGGGGTGTAATAGATATTGAAAACTAAGAAGGGGGAAGAATGGAAGAAAAAGAGGGATAAAAATCTACCTATCAGGTACAATGTACACTATCCTGGTGATGGGTACACTAAAAGCCCTGACTTCAGTATTATATAATTCATCCATGTAACAAAAAACACTTGTACCCCCTAAACCTATTGAAATTTAAAAAAAATCCAGCATATTGATACTTTCTTTCTAAACTAGAGGTGTGTCTCAGTTTTGGTTCCTCCAGAAGCTAACCCTGAGACAAGGATACCAAAGCAATCCCAGTAGGGCAGTAGGGGCATGGGAGAGCCAATAAATGATATGTGACTGTACTTGAATCCCAGTGGAAAAACTGTGATAAAGGTATAAAACACACACCTCAAAATTACTTCACTGAGGGGTAAGGGAGCCAGGATATTTAGACACTAACTCCTACCCAGGCATTGGCTGAAAGCTGCTCCCAGAGAATGTTAATTCTCTAGTTCTTTAGATCTGCTTTGGAAAATGCTATAAGGAAGTTGCCGGAGTACTTGAAGTGGTGAGGCCCATGGGATATGGGTGGGGTATCTACAGCATTTGCTACAATGTCATTATTGGTGGAGTAAAGCACCTTAGCCATATGGAAAATAAAAGGAACTAGTTATTCTATTTGCTGCTTTTGTCAGTAGATTGCTCAGTTGCTAAGAATGATGATTATAATAATAGCGGCTGTCATCTATTGAGTTCATACAGTATGCCGGGTCATTTCTAAGAACATTAAAGGTATTAACACATTATCATACTATAAAATAGGTGCTATTATTGCCTCTGTTTTACAGAGGATGGCCTAAGTTTACCAAACTAACAAATAGTAGAATTTGGAATGCAGCAGCCTGTTCCAGAGCCTTACTCTAAACCACCCAACGATTCCACCATTTATTCTTTCCTCTTGCAGGCTGTTTACTAGATTTACTTACTGTACTTGCACTTTGGATGCAAAAGAAGATGCAAATATTCTTATAAAACATATTCTTATTTCCCAGAAGCTTCCCAGGGGCTTGAAATTCTAAAGTTCTCAGACAATTGTTTTGATCAGGAGATTGCTTTTCTTAAGTAGCATTAGTTATAGGGTAACACAGACTCCTAGACTTTGAAGGAAATATGGTATTGCTCAGTCTTTCATTCTACTGATTGGTTTGAGCAGCAACAATGGAAAGTCTTTGTCAGAAATAAAAAAGATAAAATGAATAAAATGTGAATCTATCACAATCTGTTGAATAATGAAGTAGCTAAGGAAAGATTGAAATAGCCCATGATTTGATTTGTATTCTCAAGGTAATAAACTCTGGCTTACTAAAATAACTGATGCCTATTTAGCTTGGCATACGTTGATTTTCAAATCCCTTTATTTTTATCTTTTAAGGCATAATCAACTTTGATTTCCTCTTTTTCCACCTCTTACACTCTCCATTTGAATAACCCAATATATATTTGTTCATATTTTTCATATATTAATATATGTATGTTTATATACGTATTAATATAATGTATACACATACATATACACATGTGTGGGATTCTTTGATCTTTGGTTTTCATATGAAATTATAATACTTTTACCATATAGAAATTTTTCCAAGCCAACTTGTATAGCTCTAATTTATTCATTTTAATGGCTTGTTTTCCATATTATTGGTATACAATTCTTTATTTCACTATTCTATCAATGGATATCAAAATATTTGAATCCTTTTTCTTTTTTTGTTTTTCATTGTGGTTTGTTTTTGTTCTATTCATTATTGAACATGCTGCATTAAATGATCACTAGCGATGTTTGAATAAATGTTGTACAAGGTGAGACCCTGTATGGTCACAACCTATTACACAAGGTGAGTCCCCTTGTGTTTGCCACCAGTTATGTTCTAGACTTCAGGACATTCTCTATAATATCACAAAGAAATACTCAGGAAAACTTTTAAACTGGAGTTTAGCAAAAGGAGGAGTCAGAGATCCTTCATCCTCATTATCACCCACAGAGACTCCTGCAGGGCTCCAGCAGCTTGCTGAATACACAAACACTGTATAATATTCCAAGAAATGGATTCAATTCATTGTTGCGACCTTGTCAGTGGAAAAATAAATATTCTAGTTTGTGCCACACAAGATAGATTTTCATTGTTTAATATTTGCACTGGTTTGGGGAAAGCCAGTTGCCTATCACCTGGAGACCTTGACATTTATTTTACTAGTAGTCAAAAGAAGCTACTCATCCTGTGAGAAATAGGGTTTTGGTGCAGGTATTCTCTTGCTATTAACTAGAGTGAGAACTCCAAATAATTTCTGAACAATTTTTCTCATTGCCCCATGTTAACTTTTTCCCAACACCCCAGCCATCCATAGGTGTTACTGTTCTTTAAAACTTTTGCCAGTTAGATGAATACAAAGATGTTCTATTATCTTTTGCTATGTAACAAACTACCTCAGAAGTTCGCAGCTTAAAATAATGATAGTGTTTGCTGAGGAATGTGCAACGTGGGTAGGACTCCACTGAAGACAGCTCATCATTTAGCTTCAGTTGAGCTTACTCAAAGGCTGTGGGCTGGAATCATCCAAAGGCTCACTCACTTGGATGTCTGGCAAGCTGATGGTGGTTGTTGGCTGAGATTTCATGTGGGGCAGTGGCAAGAACACATACATGTGGCTTTTCCAAGGGCTTTTTGGCTTCCTCACAGTATGATGGCTGAGTTCCAAGGATAAACATTCCAGGAAAGAAATCTCAGCACTCCAGGAGAGTCATTTAGCATCACTTCTACCTCATTATAGTCATTAGAAGTCAGTCATTAGGCCAGTTTATATTCATGAAGAATTACACTCCTCCTTTTGTTGAGAAGAATTGCACAGAATTTTTGATCATGATTTAAAACCACCACAATAGAAGAGAACTCACTGTTTCTTCAATTTTTATTCTTTTAACTACCTATGTTTATTATTTTTTATTTGTTAATGCATTCGTTTTTTATTGCATCATAACAAATTACCAGCTTAAAACAATACCCATGTCATAGATTCTGTAGGTCAGAAGTTTGGACATAACTTAGATGGGCTTTTGAGGCCCACATCAAGATGTTGGCTGGGCTGCATTCTCATCTGGAGGTTTGACTAAGGGAGGATCTGTTTTCCAGCACCCTCTGGTTGTTGGCAGAATTCATTTCATCATGGCTGTATAATTCATGGCAGCTTGTTTGTTCAAAGCCAGCAATAAAGAGAGTCAGTTTTTACCATTTTTCAGTCTCTAACTTCACGGAAGGCTCACACCTTCTTAGGCTTACTTAATTAGGTCAGGTCCAACCAGGATAATCTTTCTTTTGATTAACTCAAAGTCAACTGTTTAAGAACCTTTTTTACATCTGAAAAATCTCTTTGCCTTTGCCATATTCTATTGGATAGAAAAAAGTCATAAATTCCATCTATACCCTGGGGGAGGTGTTACATATAGGCATGGATACCAGGGAACCATGGAGTTGGCCTTATGTATTTATTCCTTGTGAATTATTTCTTTATATATATTTTTTCCTTGTATGGTGTTTTTCCCCTTCTGGTCAATTTGTAAATGCTCCTTGTACACTGTAGGTTGTACCCTGTTTTTATTCTGTGTTGAAGATATTTTTTTCAAATCTATTATTTGTTAATTGATTTTATTGATAGAATTTTATTCATAAAAATGTTAAATTTTTACCCCTGTTTTTTGAATTATGCTTGAGAAAAATTTATCTGTCTAAATTTGTGCTAATATTGCACCAACTTAAATTTATGTTAATTGAATTAACTTATAAAATTATAAAATTTAATTAATTAATTACATTAATTAACATTAAATAAAACTGATAATTTAGTTCTTCAGTTCCACTGACCACATTTTAAGTGTTCAATAGCCACATGTAGTTAAGGGGCTACTGTATTGGACAGTAGAGATATAGAATATTTCTATCATCACACAAAGTTCTATTGGACTGTGCTGTTCTAAATTTTTTAAAGAAATCCCTTTAGAGATTTTAATTTTTTCTATATATTTTTCTTTTATATTTATTAGTCTTGCGTTTTATCTTCATTGATTTTTTTTCTGTTTTATTTTGTATTTCTTTCTCATATGTTTAGTAAGCTAAGAATTGACTTCTTTCCTTCCTTTCTTCTTTCCTTTATGCTTTCTTTCTTTCCTTTTTTTTTCTTTTGTTTATTATGAAAGGCATTCAAGGATACATATTTAGTTTTGATTTTAGTTTTGCTGAGTCTTAAAAGTTTAAAATACAGCTTTCTGACACAAAGATTATATAGGTGTGTATTTAATTATTACTAAATTGTTAAAATCTTTTTATGATTTATTTTTGCTTTTACTGGATAATTATCAGATAATATAGAACAATATAGCAGCTTCTTTGAAAGTGTAAATTTTTCTTTGTGATCAAGCACATAGTCCACTCATTATAAATATTTCATGTTCATACCAAGTAATGTATATTCTTTATTTATACACGTGCCAGATAGATATATATAATAATTTTTATTATTTTATCTAATTTTATGGCTTATTTTATACTTTTCTGCCTACTATGTTTGTCTAAGTTGGAAAGAATGACATTGATGTCTCTTAGTACAATTGTATTGCTTTAAAGCCTTATTTTTTTAGTAATTTTTGCTTATTTATCAGTTTGTATATTATTTGGTACATAAAAATGAATGCCTATTGTATGTTTTATTATACTATTGTATCAAATTTTAATTTATTCTTTATCACTCTACTTAAATTCAATCTTAGATGATACTAGTATTTGTTTTTGTTTATTCTTGCTCAGTGTTGACTTATCTATTACTCCTTGCTTTCAAACTTTCATTTTGTTTTAAGTTGTTACTAGGTTGCTACTAGTGAAGAACCTAGACTTAACTGTTTAATTTTATTGTTGTTTTGCTGCTGCCTGGCTGCTGCATGCTAAGCAGGTATATCTAGTTCTTTGTCATGTAATACCTTTTCTCCCTTAGCAGACCCAGAACTTCTCTAGTTGGTCATGTTGTGATTTGATTTGTTAAACAAGAGGGGTTGTGGGAGCAGATACTGAAGAAGACAAACATTTTCTATTAAAGCACTTGAGGGTTAATTTGAGAGTTTCATATACTCCTAAGTAAGGAGGTGTATGTATGCGATATTTTAACAAGACATGCTACTTCTCTACGCCTAGAAATTTTAAGGGCATCTATGCTCTTAAGATTTTCCAGTTTATCTACCTAGTATTCCCATCACAAGGCTCAGGATCCCATTCCTTTCATAACTGGACCCCAAGTTTAATATAGAAGATTTGCCAAGGTGAATAATTAACTTTATTTTAAATTTTGTTATTCTTTAGATAGGATTCTATTCATGTTCCCATACAGATATGATGATGTTTTCAAGTTTTGTTAATGAAGCCTCTGGCTCTCATATTTTTATTTGAGTTATTGGGATTGATGTTTGATTACCTCGAGTTTACCATTTTCTCTTTTCAAAGTACCAATGCTGCTCACCAAGAGCTATCTAATTTCTCAATTAATATAATGACAATAACAGCAATACTTCTCAAAGATCAGAGATATTGTACCAAATATCAAATGCCATGCACCTCTTTCCAACCATGGTTGAGCTTAATTCATTGTAGGTGAAAGCCTTAACAATTGCAGTTTCACAGCCTACCAGTGACTATCAATATTCCACCTACTGAATCAGAGATGGGCCCTCACTCCAGCTGGTCACTAGATGTTCAACTCCAGAACTTCACCCTTGAGTCTGCTTTCTAGGGATTCCTCCTTACGTCAGTTCCCAAGAAGTAGAGCCCTAAATAGGGATTCAGGTGTATGTGATTTATTGAGTGAGTTCTCTTTAGGAAAATCCTGTAAAGAAATGAAGGACACGGGATAAGGGAGGGGAAAAAGCTAAGCACGTGTGTAGACTATTTTTAGTCTGATACACAGAAGAATGGGGGTTGTTTTTGAAGAGTAAATTATACCACAGGGTTATACCACTTTGAGGCTAAGGGGCAGGATTTTGTATCTTTTTATTAGTCAGTAAAGGAGGAGGGAATGATGTAACTGTCTATGTGTTTCTGGACAAGTTGACGTCCTTCAACAAATGGTAGTTTTTTTGAGAAGGTCACAGCTATAAGCTAGAAGAGGGTTACATGATGACATGGTAAAGGTGAGATTAGTGGAGCACCAAGAACTTGTACCATACATGTGGAATATAGTTAAGAAACACAAGTGTTTCTTAAACTATGAGAGTTGTCTACTTCAGATGTAGAACTATGTCATAAAAAGAAGTTCATTAGCACCATTTTGAATATTTAATTGTAGACTTCAGGCACTTTATTACTTATCATGATAATTTCAGACTTTATTATTTTTTGGAGACCCACTACATATTATGAACTTACACAGAAACTACAAAAGAAACATAAGCAATACTGCTGCTCTTCTGAACTTAAGTTGCCAACATTTCAAGATACCATGCAAATTCCAGCAGAAGTCTTATCATAATTACTACTGAATGCCAAGGAACACAAAAATCAAGATGGTATCAGTTTTGTTTTTAAAAAACAAAACAAAACAAAACATCTCAAGCACTCAGAAGTAAGAACTTGAAATATCTTTAGATCTTTTTAATCAGTAAAATTGTAAAAAATATTTCTATATTTTTAAGAATCAATGTGGGGTTCCGAGTGTGTAACCTGCCATCACAGTAATTATAGAAAGGGGAAAGTGAGCCTAGAATTTTTTTTTTTTTGTTATGATCAGGTTATGGCTTTGGAAAAGAATGGCAATTTTTGCAGTTTTAGTCTAAACAAATAATGATCACATCACTATTATACAATGTCACTTTCCCTTATTACAGCAGTTAATATTGATTTTTTTCAGCTAAGCTCACTCAGCAGTGGCTAGCCACAGATGCTGAGCGTTGGACAGCAACTTTTCTATTTAAATTCTCTTTGGACAAAGGAGAGGCTAACCAGATTTCAGTGGGAATTTATTTTTGATCAAGAGCAAGTCTCATAACAAATACAGATAGTGGTAAAGTGGCCAATATCACACATGGTGAAGATTAGTAGTGAATAACATGAACTGAAAGCTCTTTGTTTTCCCCAGCCAGTCATCATTTAAAGAAGTATTTTTAAGTTATGCCAGATTATACCCAACATAAACAGTAATGCATTTATGGAAAAGTGAGAAACCCTTCTCACAGCCAAATTTTCATGGCATTTGCAAAAGAAGAGCCTAAGAAATGGCACACAATGCCACAAAAATACATTCTTCATGCTCTTCAAAGCTTTTTTTCTTTTTTTTTTAATTGACAAGAGTTGTATATTATACTGATATCCTTAGGAAATCATTTTCCAATATTTATTTCTCAACATAATGTTTCACAAGTTGCAAGAATTGTTTTTGCTTAATAAACTGTTTTCAAGGTCAAGAAGGTTTAGGAAACGCTGGCTTAAACAAAACTAAACAGATTATTTTAACTACATAACCTCTGGGAGAATTTAATATTCTCATAAGCATGATGAATCTCTCATTGAAAAAGAATTTTTTGAGCTATTGGACCATGAAACCTATTTTTCTTGGAGCATGTCATGTGACAAAGATTCTGAGAAAGATTTCTGAGAGAAGCTTCCTTTAAGGCAAATTCTATAAGCACTTCTTAAAAATTACTGTAACTTTATAAACAATAGCCTCAGAAAACTTGGGAGATACAGTTTCCATAAAAGGTGTATCAGTCAGAGTCTGATCAGCAAGGAAATAACACAGTAGTGTGAATAGGAAAAGCTCAATATAAGGAGTTTTTAACTATAGTGAGAATTAGAATAATGAGATAGGCTGGTAAGACCTAAAGAGAACTCTAAAAACTGTAGAAATAGCAGATACAGGGATCAACTACTGCCCCTAAACTAAGACAGAGCACCCATGGACTGTCCCCTGCCTTCTACCCTGCCACAGCTAAAAGCTACACCTTGTTGGAGAAGGTGTGGTCATTTCTCACTGAATGGCAGAGACATCACTGTGATAAGGCTTTAGTGGAACTTGCTGGAAATCTTCCCTCTGGAGCATTCTAGAAATCCATTTTTAGGGTTTGGAAGAAAGTTGTAAACAGAAATGTGTTTCATGGGCAAGTTCGGCTATAAAACAGCCTGAGAGTGTACTACGGGACACTGCTGGCTGGTGAGTGTAGCTGAATGGTATGTACTGCAGGATACAGGTGCTGGAGAAGTTGCACATGCACTGAAGGGGCCTGATGCTGATGAAACCACAAGAGCTGGACACTGGAGAAGCTGAGAAGCCATCTACACCACAGCCGCTGAGTGCTGGAGAAGCCAAGTGTGCTGCGTTCACTTGCCAAGTAAGCACAGCTGAAGCAGGAAGAAAAAGCCCTTTCTCTTGCAATGCCTTTCTAGCACCAGCTATTGACAGACCTTACTGCCAGCTGGCAAAGGAAAAACATCTTTAAAGTGCCAGATTCATTTTTGCAGAGCAGGCAAGGAAGGGTAAATTTCATGGTGAGAGGCATTAAATTGATAACTACCACATAACACTGCAAATATTTAGAAGAAAATAAATGTTATGTTCTTTTGTTATTCTTTCTCCATTTACTCTCATGATACTCTAGAGATACTAGGACTTGGTTTCCCGCCAAAAAGGTCTTCCTGTAAGTAATAAAAGCAATCAGCAGTAAATAAGCATATTTAGGGTTTTTTTTTTACCCCAGAAAAAGTCTTTTAGTATTGCTTCCACATCCAAGATAAACTTGATACAGTGATTTTTTACTACTAGCTACTGAATATTCAACTTGGCTGCCAGTAACAGAATAAACTACTAATAGTCAGATAAAGAAATAAATACTGATTTTTCTCACATGACACAAAATTTAAGGCAAGCAGCTGCAGGCATTAGTTTGGTGGGTCATGTACCTCAGGGCAGCCATATTGGTGATTCTCTTGGGCTTTCTGTCATGTGTGCCACATTACAATTGTAACACGGCTACTCTATTTCCCAGAATCATATCTGCAACCAAGGAAGAAAGAAGATGTGACTGTTTTAAAAGGAAATGAAAAATGTATTTTAGAAGGCCACAGTAGATCATTTACCAGAATAATGTCACATAGGGACTCCTGGTCAGGATTCTGGCTGGGAAAGCAAGTTTAAACTCTGTCAGCCTCTACAATGGAGGCTGCAAGGAGAAAGGGATTTTGGCATCTTTGTTCAGTGATCTAGTGAATAGTATCTTCTTCACAAGAACTTCTTGAGGATTTAAGTGTATTGCTAAAATAACTTAGCCAAATCTTTACAGGACATACAGAAAAAACAAGAGAAGAGTTTGGTAGGCAGCATAATAACTCCTTATCCCTTCTCCCCAAAGATGGCCATGTCCCACTCCCTGGAATCCGTGAATATGTTAGGTTATATGGCAAAGGAGAATAAAGATTGAAGATGTAATGAAGGTTGCTAATCTTTTGACCTTAAAACAGAGAAGCTATCTTGATTATCCTGATGTGGGCACGATGTAATCACAAGAATCTTTGTCAGCGGAAGAGAGAGACAGCAGAGGAGATCAGCTGGTGATGTATCTATGAAAGTATGTTGCTAGAGATGCAATGTTGCTGGCATTGAGGATGGAGCCAAAGAATGTACTTAGCCTTTAGAAATTTGAAAATGCAAGGAGATATATTCTCCCCTAGTGACACTAGAATAGAATGCAGCCCTATGGACACCTTGATTTTAGTCCAATGAAACTTGTGCTGGACTTACTACTAAGAGAACTCTAAAATAGTAAGTTCTGTAATTTTAAGTCACTGAGTACGTGGCAAGTTTTACAGTAGCGATACAACACTAAAATAGGGAAAAACACAATATAGATACAACAATGGGATAGACCGAATGTTTCCAACCTTTCATCCACATAGCAGGCACTTGTTTGAGATATTTTCCATAAGCGGGACATGGACAATGTATATAACCCGAGCTTTTGTACCCCCATGAAGAGCTGAAATAAAAAAAAAATAAAATAAAATAATAAAAAAAATAGATATAGCCAACTGAAATTCTGGAATGGTATTTAAGCCCATTCATGATTATTTACTTTTTACTGGAGATCCAAAGTAAAGGTATGAGAATGTCATTGGATAAAGACATAAAATCATACTTATATATGATCCAAAGATATATGGATATTTATTTTCATCTTTTTCTTGATTTTTTAAAATCATTGCAACAATATACTACTTAATTTTTAGCATATAGACTGATATATCCTAAATGTTTAAAGAAGGAGATCAATAATAATGTTTTATAAGTTTTTTCCAGCCATGATACAGCTTAAAAAAAAAAAAAAACAGTGGCAGATGTACTTATCATGCATCTGTATACATAATTTTATAAGCAAGTTCTTTTCCAGATTCTGAGTAGCTTTAATGTTATAAATGATTAAAGATAATACGTGCAGTCTATGAGACTCTCTGAACTACTATCAATATTAAAAGAAATAACACACACACTGTTATTATAACTTTATACTGTACTTGTTTTTTCTTATATTGAGGATGCTTGAAAGTAGATTTGCAATAACAATATTTTACAATAATATAAATGCTATAATCTCATTCAAAAACATTTTATATCTTAGGAAAACCTTTTAAAAATACAGCATTTATCACTGCAGACTAGGTTTAAGCATGTTTTGTCATTTTTCTTTTCACAGAATATTTATCTCCTCCCTTCCCAAATCAGTTTATTCTTAGTAGAGTATAGATAATTCTTAGGCTGTAGATACATTCTAACATGAGTTAAATTCCTTGCTCTATCTTTAACTTTCAGGTGGATTTTGGCTGGCTATATGCCTCTTTAAGTAACAGTTTTCTCATTTTTAGAATGGGTATGATATTACAGAATGTGTAGGATTCAGCAGGTTTTGCAAAGCAGGCACTTAATCAATTGTAGTACTTAATTATTCTTATTAAGAATGTTATATTAATATTTGTATTTATGGGCAAAACAAAACAAATATGCAAGTTTGGTGGTTTAATACAAACATATTCTGTACCAAAATACTTGTTTCTAACAGGATACTTTAAATATACTAGAAATTTAAGTTAGAAAATGTGTACATTAATTGGCATGTGTCTCTTCTTATTTTTCCTTATTTGAATGAGTGAAAAAATGCTCTGGGGTAAGTACAGACCTTATAGAATTTCCAGAGCACTCAACTTGGTGGCTGAAAGGAGTTGTACATACACTTCAGAGTACATATTTGAAAACTGAATTCAAAGAAAAGCTTCCTTAGCTAACAAAGGAAAGGTTAAAAAGTAAGGCAAAGATAGAACCAGTGATGGAAATTTAGAATACATAATGTGTGCTTTGGTTTACACACACATAAATTTACAGCAATGTGTGACCTAATTAAAATGAATCAAACAAAACTACTTTTCTGACTACATCACCACTGGTTTTGGACTTCCATAATCCCATAAAGAACAATGGACTGTGGAAACAAGTTTAATTTCAAACATATTTTTGACAAAGTATGACTATGATACTTTTAAAAAAGAATATACTACTACTATTAATAATAATTACACTCATAACACAGGCACCCAATATTTTTGAAAGATTGCAACATACTGAGTTTTGACCTTAAGTACTTTCCATGTATTATTAACTATTTTAAATTCACAATAGTAGCACTAAGTAGGAACCATTATTATTATCTTCATTGCACAGATGAGAAAAGTGGCTTGAGGAGGAAAATAATTTGCTTAAGATAACATAGTACAGTTAGTAAGTGCAAGAGATAGGATGTGATAAAGTATAATAGGATATAATTTGTACTTATTCAAGTATATGAATAGTTGGATTAGGGGAAAATATAAATGAGGCATTGAATACAAAATGTTTAAAAATTTTGGCTCTTGCTGATTTTCCTGAGCTCTATATAGGTTCTAGTTATCAGCCCTTTATCAGATGTGTAGCATGTGAATATTTTCTCCCATTCTGTAGGTTGTCTGTTTGCTCTCGTGATAGTTTCCTGGGCTATGAAGAAGCTTTTTAATTTGATCAAGTCCCATTTATTTATTTTTGTTGTTGCTGTGATTGCCTTTGAGGTCTTCTAAATAAATGCTTTTGCTAGACAAATGTCTGTAAGAGTTTTTCCAACATTTTCTTCCAGAATTCTTATAGTTTCATGCCTTAGGTTTAAGTCTGTTACCCACTGTGAGTTGATTTTTGTGAGAGGTGAAAGGTATGGGTCCTGTTTCAGTCTTCTACATGTGGCTATCCAATTTTCCCAGCACCATTTATTGAATAAGGATTCTTTTCCCCAGTGTATGTTTTTGTCTGCTTTGTTAAAGATTAGATGACTATATGAGGATGGTTTTATACCTGGATTCTCAGTTCTGTTCCATAGGTCTGTGTTTCCGTTCTTGTGCCAGTACCATGCTGTTTTAGTTACTATAGCCTTATAGTATAGCTTGAAGTCTAGTAAACTGATGCCTTCCAATTTGTTCTTTTTGCTTAAGATTGCTTTTGCTATATGGGGTCTTCTTTGATTTGATATGAAACATAGAATTATTTTTTCTAGATCTGAGAAAAATGATGTTGGTATTTTAATAGGGATTGCATTGACTCTGTAGATCACTTTTGGTAGTACAGACATTTTAACAATGTCGATTCTACTGACCCATGAGCATGGCATGGTTTTCCCTCTGTTTATGTCCTCTGCTATTTCCTTCCTCAGTGTTTCATAGTTCTCCCTGTAGAGGTCTTTCACCTCCTTAGTTAAATATATTCCTAGGTATTTTATTTTCTTAGTTGCTATTGTGAAGGTTATTGAGTCTTTGATTTGGTCCTCAGTTTGACTGTTGTTGGCATATAGGAATGCTATCGATTTCTGTAAATTGATTTTGTAACCAGAGACTTTGCTGAATTTGTTTAAAGGACACGAACAGAAACTTTTCAAAAGAAGACAGGCTAATGGCCAACAAACACATGAAAAAAATGCTCAACATCTCTAATCATCACGGAAATTGGCAAATCAAAACCACAATGAGATATCACTTAACTCCAGTAAGAATGGCTTTTATCAAAAAGTCCCAAAACAATAAATGTTGGCATGGATGCAGAAAGACAGGAGCCCTCATACACTGCTGGTGGGAGTGCAAACTAGTACAACCTCTATGGAAAGTAGTATGGAGATACTTCAAAGATCTACAAGTAGAACTACCATTTGGTCCAGCAATCCCATTACTGGGTATCTACCCAAAGAAAAAAGACATCTGCACTAGAATGTTTATAGCAGCACAATTCACAATTGCAAAGATGTGGAAACAACCCAAGTGACCATCAATACAGGAGTGGATTAATAAAATGTGGTATGTATACCATGGAGTTCTTTCTACTCAGCTACAAAAAACAATGGTGATCTAGCACCTCTTGTATTATCCTGGATAGAGCTGGAGCCCATTCTACTAAGTGAAGTATCACAAGAATGGAAAAACAAGCACCACATGTACTCACCATCAAATTGGTATTAACTGATCGACACTTATGTGCATATATAGTAGTAATATTCATCAGGTGTCATGCAGGTGGCGGGAGCGAGGAGGGGATGGGTATATTCACACCCAGTCAGTGTGGCACACTGTCTGGGGGATGGACGGATTGAAGCTCTGACTTGGGTGGGGCAAAGGCAATATATGTAACCTAAACATTTCTACCCTCATAATATGCTGAAATAAGAACAATTGGCTCAAATATTTTATATTACACTTTATATAATTGAGGACATGTAAGCTGAAATTTGTAGTAATGCAGTTTCTGAAAGTCTAGTAATATTTCTATTACAAAACAAATGTCCTCATCAGTTCATAATTCAGCCACAGAGTAACAGCATTGACTTATTTCCACCATGTATGTTTTGTAATAAGGGAACTATACCACAATAATTTAAACTATTTTAATTTCTTACAATACTTCTAACATCTCTCAAGGAAATATGGGTGGCTAAGGGTTTATGCTCACTGCAGCATTATTTACAATGGTAAAAACATACCTGGTATATCATTAAAAGAAAATAAGAGGTTTCAAAATAATTTCTGTGGCACAATCCCAGTCAAGTACAAGAGATCACATTCGTGAATGTTGAAAATGAAGTGGAAGCATATTTATATTAAAATGTGAATACTGGTTGTTTTGGGTTTTGAGATATTCTTCATCTTCCTTTGAAAAATTGTTATGTTTTAAAGTTGAGTTTTATGATTACTTGATTTATAAAGAAGGCCATACACACATAAGCCTTTTATTTCTTCTTCTATCCTGACTTGCCAGCACAATTTTCATCTATTTATGATTTTTTTTCAGATGAGCTTCCTAGCACAATTATGCATATACCAAAACACAGGTTTAGCAATATATTTTTTACAGAATGCAGTACTCACAGAATTTTTGTAAAAAGTGAAATAAGTTGGCAATAATTAAACCATATCTTCTCAATAAAATTATTAACCCATATATCTAAAATTATGGTCTAACTTAAAGTAGGTATTTCCCAAACATATTTGACTATAGAATTTTCCTTGCAAATATTTATTATCATTATTTTCTAGGGAACATAAAATGTGATACTGCTGAGATTCTTAATACATATTTATTACATAAATAAATTGATATTTTAAAATTATTTTTATGTAAGTTTATGGCAACTAAGTGGCAATACTAATATGTTGGTAATTAACATAGGACTTTTGCTTTATTAAAAAATAACTTTCTAGTGACAATTGTTAGGTGCTTGCATTCTCAAATTTCATTTTGCTGTCAAACTGTGCTTAGTTTTCTACAGACAAATAAATATATTTGGGTGATTCCATGAATAAAGGAATACTTTGTCCTAGGAATAAACTATTGGAAATGTTTTGCAAAACCCATTGAGGAAAATAATATGTTAAATAAGTGATTTATTTAATAATAATTAACAATAATTTGTTAAATAAGTGGTGAATATTTTAAAACACACCTACCTCACACACCCACATGTGTTTATGACTGGCTGACTGATCCGGCTCCTATGCTGAGGCTGGTATTGCAATTATTTACAATGACCATTCGTTGGAGTGAAAACAGAATATAAAAGGAAAAAAAAAACACTATTTCCTGACATGGAACCACCAAATTAAAGGCATGGATTTCTGCTTCATGCATGCTGAATTTATATCCTGATGTGCCACGTTGATACTGAGCGATTTTCCTTACAGGGTCAAACCTCTAAGGGAAACTTCTACAATTAAAGAAAAAAGGCTTTCCTGAATAACACCCATTTAAAAAAATATAGTCTTCCATATCCTTCTGATTTGAACCTTCTTTTATTTCTTGTGTTTGAATTGAATATGTGTTATTCTAAATTGAATACTATTTGTATTTGATTTAATACCTTCTTAAAATCTGTTTGCATTTGGCAAAAATGATGTGCCCTTACATATAATACTTATTCTTTTTTAGTATCTCACTTCAGCTTTAAAGAAAAAAATGCAAATTAAATTATTAACCTAATGTTAATTCTTCTTTACAGAACTTCTTTTCGTATTTTGCTTTTCCTTTGTTAAAAAAAATTATCCAAATTTGAAATAAAGCAGATTGGTAACCTTTCCTCCTTTCAAGTCTTACATAGCTTTTCAGGTCTTAACAGGCTCATTCAAAGCTTACTTAATTATACAGGAGAAAGCACTTATGTTTGACTTTTGTATTTAATATTTGATTAGAGCCCTGACAATGATTAACTATTATACGTAAGATTTTAGATTTTTGTCTGGTAGAATAGATAACCCCAAATGTTACAATTTTATGGCTTTATATGACATTGATCAGTTTTGTACTTATTAGCAAATTTATTTCATTCAATTCTGTTGACTTACTACATAAACACTTGATTTTCAAATGTTCTTTTTAATTAGCCTTCTCATGTTGCTGGTTACCCCATGAATTATTAAATTGAATAGAATCTTTGACAGGTATTCATTTTAGACTTAAATGAAAATTACACTAACTTTTTAAAATGTGTGTTTTAATGCCTTTTTACTTATTAATTTTTAATTTTTTCCAAAGTGAACCCATTGAATGAGTGTTTATAGCTCTTGAGGTGTTAAGCAGTCAAGGTTTGATAAGATTATCTATCTTTATGAGTGGTGACCATGAAGTAAAATTCTTTATAAAAGCAAATTAGCAGGACTATCGACTAAAAATATGGTCAGAACTATTTGTCAGTCACTCAGTTCTTAATTTAGAATTACAGATCATTTTAAACCCAAATCAGAACTGCATCACTTAAACATCCTTCTCATCTAATATACTTGTTCTGAATGAGTTTGGTTATTACTGAAAATAAAAAAAAATTCAAATGTAACAGAAAGGCTTACCAGAGAATAAATTTCTAGTTTTGTTTTTCTTTTATATACCACAATGCCAAATAAACGAAAATTCAAATTGAAATTATTGAAAATAGACCACTTTTTAACCGTAAGGAAGGTGGGAAACTTACAAATTTCCTTTAGAAGTGCATATTATTTTTGAGTTCTTGAAGTTTACTCTATTAGACGGTTGTGGGAAGGAATCCCTGTCACTAACAACATTATTTTCTTCTGTCATTTCCCATAATGGTTTTATGGTTCTTGGCTTCTATTCTGATTTTTTTATTACAGTTTCTGGTTAGCTAATGCTCTAGTTGCTGAAGTCCTTTCTCACTTGACCTTTACATTTGCCACTACATCATTCTATTTTCCTCAAACATATTCCTCATTGAAGTGGGCAGCCACATTTCATTTCTACTTCCAGTGCATTTTTATTAGGCAGCAAAGAAGAGATACATTTTGGAGAGAGTTGGGTAATGAGCTTTTTTAATTTTATTCACTTCTTATTGTAGCCCCTTATGTGGTAGCTTCTTTGTCTAAGAAAAATAGGTGTAATACTATTAATATATTTTTCTTAAAGTTGACAAATTTCATGCGGAATCCCCAAGAGAAATAGAATATAGTGATTCAAGATTTTTAAGAAGTATGAACTTGAAAGGGGTCAATGCTAAGAACTGAAAATTTGGGACTATAAGCATAGAACATCCTTGGTCAAATTTAGACTGACGAATAAGTTTATTGTTTGTCAAAGAACAAGATGGCTTCATAGGGATCTGGATTAGCTTGGCTTCATCTCAGCGATGGAGGAATAAAGAATGCCAGTTTCATTCAGGAAGGAGCAGGTCATAAAAGAATCATCCAAAACTAATAGTATCTTCAATAAAACATGTTACAATCCAAATGATTACTTGAAAAAAAATTGCACTCTGAGATTCTCAAAGATGAACATTTCAAAAATCAACTCTCATGCCCCGAAGACAATTCTAAAGGTTTACATTTCCAGTAGTAGTGGTTGCATAGTTGGCCAAGGTTTTAAGTGAAGAAGAAACACTTTCATACATAACTTTTGGTATTTTTGCTAAAACCAGTATAATATTTTAAAGTCACAACTAATTTTATATGTATATTCATCTTTTTATCTATACTTCATCAAAATCTTTCTAGAATTTCCATATGTATCCTGTTTATTTTGTAGGACTTGCTATGGTAGCACAAAGAGGGAAAAGAACCAGAGAAAAGAAAAAAAAGTTAAAATGAAGAGAAAGTGAGTATAAAGGGAGCAAATTCTAGTTTCTCAGGGATCTTCTGTCAACCTAGAATCTGTTATTTTTGTTTCAGTTTTTAATTTTCTCATATTTTAGCACCACTAATTTTTTATTCTAAGTATTTATGGTATTTCCTTCTGTTTTCTTCCCCATTTAGATAAAATAGTTCAGAAAAGCCAACAGTTTAATATTATAGTCTTAACTGAAAACCATTACTGTAAACTAACCTAAATTCATTTGAAAATAACACTTAAGTGGAAGAGAAGGGGACCTTCTCCTTTCTACAGATACTACCCTTTGCTTTCTTGATATAATCTAAAGATAAAGTATCTACATGGAAAATTACTGATTGGTAATATGATAGAAACAGAGTTTCAAAAGCTGTGCTGAAGTATTTCTATGATGTTGAAGTCTTGCACATAATTAAAGATTCATATGGATTTTTCAGTACTGGAAAAAAAGAATAGACTTAGAAATTATGGCAGTAACATGTTGTGTAACTTTGCAAAACTATCTTATTGCTCTAAAGCTCAGATTTCTTATCTTCAAAAACAGAAAAAGTAAGGCAAACATGATGTATTTTGGAAATCAATCAAGATACTCGTATATAGAAGGGGATTATCCTGTATGAATTTTCTTGCCCAAACCTGATTTCATTAATAATTTTCTTTCAACACTCCCAGCCCTTTGTCATATTTCTCTAGCCTCCTTTTCTCAGATCAGTGGAACAATGACTAATTTCAGTTTGGCAATGATAATATAGAATGAATAAGTGTGTTTCCTGGCTGGAAGGGGAAAACCATTGGGAATAAACAGTGGGAGAAATTTTATGGGCAAAATTGAAATGTAGAGTTCAAGGATTTTGCTTTTAACTCTGCTGAGGAGTGTGGCTGTAAATTTTGGTGGTACTTTATTAGGTACCAACCGTACTGGCTCTGGATCACCAAAACAGGGACGTGAAAAGGGAAACAAACATTAACGTGTACATGTGGATATATATGTACCCTCAACTTAGACCTGGCAAGTGGTGTGCCTATAGTCTGAACTACTAGAGAAAGCAGTCTTAAATGCCATTTTCTGAAGGAAAACTTGTTGGGTCATTCTGTCCATAGATGAGCTATGTGGCTATTTTTATATAGGAGAATGCCCTTATCTACAGATGGCCCCTGGCCTTTAAAAAAAAAAAAAAAAAAAAAAAAAAGCATGAGGTTTTAACAAACAGCAAGGGTGCAGATGTGGCTAAAGCAAAACTTCTATAGAAATAAGACAATTTTTTATATTCCCACCTTTAAGGCCTATGGCAGAGCAATTATTTGCTTTATTTTATTTTGTATTTCAGTTATGTGAATAGAAAATTCTAATTCTAGGCCTAGAAGAATGGAGTAGATCGACTGCAACTAATTTGAAATCTTCTAGACTAAAACTATAGATATACTAATCCTGAATTAAGAATAATTGGTCATTTATTTAGTGAATATTAATTGAGAAATAACTACGTGCCAGGCACTGTTCTAGGAACTTGAATACATCAGTAAAAATAACACAAAAAGAATGAGAAAAACAGAAAATGTATACTTAAGAAAACTATATGAAAAAATATACAAACAGAAAAAGAATGAGAAAAACATAGAGTTGACTTCTTAATAGAATTACTAATATCCACAGTCAGAGAAAGAAATTTTTAGGAGAATAGGGCAGTTATATGAAATAAAAATCTGGATTTATATGAGAAAAGAAGACCATGAAAGTCAGCAAAACATAATAAAAGAATTAATTTTTGAGAATCAGTAAAGCATAATGTAGGAAAGTGCCCAGATAATTCTTGGGTCTTGAGAAAACATACTTCAAAAATATGTAGAATGAGGACTCCAAGGAGTGACACAGGAAAGATGACACAAAGAGAATCAGGGAAGACAAAGACAACTTGAGCCCACGACCTGGCTAAATATAATGTATGATGACAGGCTATCTTCTGAAAAGGATTATCTAATCAGAAATCTAAAATTGGACAAGATGTTGAAACAGTTGATTCTTTTGGCAGTTCCAGAACTCCAGAACTCATGATTTCAAATCTCTCACTGTGGGGTTCCAACAAAATAGGATTCTATTGAAAAAAATGCTAATAAAAACATATCTGGACCAAAAACCAAAGGCAGCTTCCTGAGCTAAGAAACAGTGCTGGTTCTAGATGCATTAGGTAAAGAAAGGGTCACAATTACAGAGGTTCAACTGTTCAAACTCAGATAAACCTCTCTAAAGGGAGCATGGGAATAGTAATGAAAATAAAACACTGGAGTTGTCTCCCATTAATGTAGATAAAAATGTAAGAGAGATAACCCACTCAAGGACTGGGGCAATAAAGCACTGGGGAAACATACCATGAAGACTACACTGGTCTTCACTATGCTTCTGGTGACACAGACTCCTAAGTTTTGGGAGCAACTTCACAATTTGCTATAGGTGAAACAAATGAAGGATGAGGCAGCCTCTTCTCTAGCAGGCAATTCTCTTAGTTCTGAGTTGTTTAATGGACACATTCACACACAAAGACTTCATATTCAATTTGGCACTGTAATGCTAAAAGCAAGGTGCAAAAGGGAGAAACATAAAATAAGATCTGAATAAAGGGGCATTGGACTGCATCTCAAGTTAGAATTTAAATGCTTATAAAGGTTTCAGCTAATTGAGAAAGCAGTAGGGACTTAAATGCCACTTTGTGAGGGAAGATAAGAGAGTATTCCCTCTCCATGGCACAGTAATATAGGCAGAGTATGCAAATGAGCTACTTATGGGATATATCTCTGAATGGGTAAGTTCACAAGTCATGGCTTCCATTCAACTGTTATAGACTAACTAGGATCCTGCTGAGGTTAAAGTCAAAGATATTCCCTGCCTAACCTCTGTCACTAATACAGCAATGAGCCTGTGGCAACCCTAGCTGTATTCTGGAAATAATATTTGGTTGTCTGGGGTGACTGCTCTAGGAGATGCAGATTAGTTTACTTTCTACATTTGGTGGATGTTGAGCAGTGCAGTGATAATCTTGTGTGGTTGATTAATTCTTTAGACTCTTTAAATATTTGTCCCATGAAACACGTGGCATTAAACTCATGTGCTGGAACCACAAGTGCAGGGAGAGACAGCACAAACCGTAGCTGCTGAAAACAAAACAAAACAAAACAACTCTGCTTGGCTTTGAGAAACACTCTGGCTGAGACTAAGCAAAATATAGAATCTGGGTGGATAGACGCTGACCTTCAATCTCTTTGCATTTATAGAATAAAACAATTTAATATTTGACTTTAATTTTTTGACTTTATGATAAAAATCAATGCAATTTTTGATTTTTAATTTCCTTTGGGAATTTGATAAGGGAAGGCATCAGCATTTTATCACAAGGATATCTTCCTGAGTTTTATCATAATGTTGTCACTTTTGTTTCATGCTCTCATAGCCTATATTGGACAAAGTAACCAGCCATAACTTAGAGGGTGAATGGAATAAGAAATTTATTTTTATTCTTGAGTATAAAGTAACCTTGGGATGAACTTATTCAATGCACTGTTATTATTTATTTTAGAACCTTCTGGGGCCTAAACCTATCCTACTCAACAGTGATTGACGTGTGTGTGGGTCACCTCTACAAGGTTGGTTCAGAGTTATTCTGAAAAATTGCTTATATCCTCTTCCAAGGTATTGGCCCATATTTCTGGTTGACCATTGATTATATGGTTAAACTCAGG
This sequence comes from Lemur catta, assembly GCF_020740605.2. Classification (NCBI taxonomy): domain Eukaryota; kingdom Metazoa; phylum Chordata; class Mammalia; order Primates; family Lemuridae; genus Lemur; species Lemur catta. The sequence goes on from NC_059133.1 coordinate 31,733,940, forward strand.
CGGTTAAGACAGCAAAATGTTCTTAGAAAGAAGTGACTCTTTCATTATCACTACTTTCTATAAAGAGAGATTTTCCCTAAATACGCTTGCCTCTTGTCTTACTTCTTATTCCTCCTTATGGGAGAAAAATTAGTGAGTTGATAGTTCTTGATTGGGTATAATCTTTTAGAAGTTCCTATGTACAGGGAAGTTGCTCTGTCTCGAATTCCTTCCATCTCCTCCCTGACCAGTAAGAGTCTGTCACTGCAAATGATAGTGTACCTCGTCTGTCAGTACAAATCCTTGGGAGTGTTGTTCTAGGGCCAAGATTGGTGATTAGGGAAGTAATAAGCCTATTTTGACTGCCCCAACATATTATATTATAAACTAAGCTTTGTTAGTTATAATAATGGTATTCCTCTATTTGCTAATATTTCTTCTTATTAATACTATTACAATGTAGGTAGAAAAGCAGGATTGTGAATTATTAGGATCCCTCAAGACCTTAACATTTTATATGTAACAGAACACAGGGCAGCATGCACTCTATTACTTCTCTGCGTGTAAGTTTTTCCCCAATAAAATCTATGTTATATCTGCCTTGTGTAACACTAATAATGCATATTTGTGATCTTCTTTCATGACAAATAGCCACACCAAAGTTAAAGAAATCCAGTCCCCAATATTTTCTTTCTGATGACATTGATAAAATGTATCAAATGTACCAGAATCCTCAAGGCCACCAGGGCATATTTTTCTCTTCTTAATAGTCTCAAGGGTCATATGGGTTAGTGTTGTCAGTCAGAATAGCATAGCCAGTAAGAAAAATAAAAGTAACCCAATAATAACATGAGCAAAGATATGAACAGAATGTTTTCAAAAGAAAATAGGAAAACAGCCAACAAATATATGAAAAAATGTTCAACATCACTAATTATCAGGGAAATTCAAATTAAAATGACAATGAGATATCACACTATGCCTCTCAGAATGGCCATTATTAAAAAGTCAAAATATAATAGATGCTAACATGGATGCAGGGAAAAAGGAACACATATACACAGTTGGTGAATTAGTATAATCTCTATCGGAAACTGTATGGAGATTCTTCAAAGAACTAAAAGAACATCTACCATTCAATCCATCAATCCCACTATTGGTTATCTACCCAAAGAAAAAGAAGTCATTTATCAAAAAGGCACCTCCACTTAAATGCTTATTGAAGTACAATTCACAATTGCACAGATATAGAATCAGCCTCAGTGTCCATCAATTCATGAGTGGATAAATAAAATGTGATATATATATAACACACATACATACCACAGAGTACTACCCAGCCTTAAAAAGAAACGAAATAATGTCTTTCCCAGCAACTTGAATGGAGCTGGAGACCATTATCCTAAGTGAAGTATCTCAGAAATGGCAAAACAAATACCACATGTTCTCATTAATAAGTGGGAGCTAAATGATGGGTACACACAGGCACAAAGAGATGTAAAGGACATTGGAAACAACAAGGGAGGAAGGGGGGAGGAGTGTGAGGGATAAAAACTTACCAGTAAACACTACCCTGGTAATGGGTACACTAAAAGCCCTGACTTCAGCAATATATAATGTATCCATGTAACAAAAACATTTGTACCCCCTTCGTACTTTGAAATAAGAAAAAGAATAGCATAAATTATGGTATAATAAAAACAAACAGAAAATTTTTCTTATATAAAATGCCAATGTCATATTTCACAGATCTAGAAAAAATAATTCTATACTTCGTTTAGAACCAGAAAAGAGCCTGAATAGCCAAAGCAATCTTAAGCAAAAAGAACAAATCTGGAGGCATCACATTACCAGATTTCAAACTACACTACAAGGCTATCGTAACCAAAACAGCATAGAATTTGCAAAAAATAGAGGCATAGTTCAATGTAACAGAACAGAGATCCCAAATATAAAACCATCCACATATAGCTAACTTATCTTTGACAAAGCAGACAACAATATACACTGGGGAAAAGAATGCCTATTAAATAAATGCTGTTGGAAAAATTAGATAGCTACATGCAGAAGAATGAAACAGGACCCATATCTCTCACCACTCACAAAAACTAATTCAAGATGGATAAAAGACTTAAATGTAAGGCTTGAAACCATAAGAATTCTAGAAGAAAATGTAGGAAAAACTCTTCTAAATATTGGCCTATGCAAAGAATTTATGACTAAGACTGCAATGGCAATTATAGCAACAACAAAAATAAATAAATGGGACTTGATTAAACTAAAAGAAACTGCACAGCTATGGAAACAATCAACAGAGCAAACAGACAACCTACAGAATGGGAGAAAATATTTGCAAGCTGTACTTCTGACAAAGGGCTAATAACCAGAATCTACAAAGAACTCAAGCAAATCTGCAAGAAAAAAACCAAACAACCCCATTAAAAAGTGGGCAAAAGACATGAACAGAAACTTTTCAAAAGATAGACAAATGGCCAAGAAACATATGAAAAAATGCTCAACATCACTGATCATCAGGGAAAGGCAAATTAAAACCACAGTGAGATATCACTTTACCCCAGTTAGAATGGCTTTTACTAAATAGGCCAAAAACAATAGATGCTCGCATGGATGCAGAGAGAAAGGAACGTTTGTACACTGTTGGTAGAACTGCAAATTAGTACAACCTCTATGGAAAACTGTATGGAGAATCTTCAAAGAACTATTAATAAAAGTAGACCTACCATTTGATGCAGCAATCCCATTACTGGGTATCTACCCAGAGGAAGTCTTTTTATCAAAAAGATACCTGCAACTGAATGTTATTGCAGCACAATTCACAACTGCAAAGATGTAGAATCAAACCAAGTGCCCATCAATTTATGAGTGAATTAACAAAATGTAGTATGTGTATGAGGTCCACCCAGAAACTACCCAGCCATGAAATATGAAAAATAGAGACATTTATTGAAGAAGATACAAGATAGAAGAAATATTGTGCATAGGACAATGACACTTCCATCCCCTTCAAGTAGGCACCTTGGGAACTCACACAGTTCTCCCACTGTCTTTTAACCTAACCTGTACACATTCAACATTCTCAGGAGTTCTGCTTGTTGCAGGACTTCCAGAATGTGAATCACTTTCAACAGATTCTCAACCATCTTTGAAGCACTTGTGTCACACTTTTATTTGTGCTGCATTCATTGCATCATCCATGAAAGCTTTCTGAATCATCTGAATAGTTTCAGCTGACAAATGTTCAAGCTTACTGCAAAATTTGATGCAGATTTGTTGCTTTACGCCCTCTGCCGTTTAGAATGCATTGGCAACACAGTATACATGCTCACTCAATGGTGTCTAGGGCCCCACTGACTAGTACAGTGAGGTCGTCATTGTTCACACATGGGCATCCCAATCTACTCTCCTTGGCTGCCAGGTTACATCAGTGTCATGCAAACCATTCTCGTTATATTAATAATAACTGGATACTTTCTGGACAGCCCTCATATGCCATGCAGTACTACTCAGCCATATAAAAGGATGAATTAATGCCTTTTGCAACAATTTGGATGGAACTGGAGACCATTATCCTAAGTGAGGTATCTAAAGAATGGAAAAACAATCACCACATGTACTCACTATTAAATTGGAACTAACCAATGAGTACACATATATGTGCACAGACGGAAATAAAATTTAGTGGAAATCAAGCAGGAGGAAGTGGGGAGAGGGGATGGGCAAAAACCTTCCTAATGGGTACAGTGAACAATATTTGGTTGATGGGCACACTTATAACTGTGACTCAAGCATTATAAAAGTGATCCATATAATCAAAAACATTTGTTTCTCTTAATATTTTGAAATAAAAAAATAAAAAAAAATAAAGAAAAACCTAACGATGTTTATATCTTACACACACTACCCACCTCTCGTGGACTAGCAAGGGCATTATGCTCGTCACAGTTACCTATGGATCTGAGCTGATGTAGTTTCCATCACAACACATGCTTTCAGAATTGTAGGGTCAGTAAAAAGAAAATAAGCCACATGCTGATTTTTGAAACTGTCAGACTTTATGTAACACGTGTCACTGTCACTTACAATTCCTTGGCAAAGCAAGTCACATGGCCACATTAGAGTTCAACAGGTTAGGAATGTCTAATTCTTCCATTAAGACAACCATCTAATATTTTGAATGTTTGTATTTCTGGGGTCCTCTCCTCCTTTGATATTGACCTCTGCCACTTCTGACATATGATCAACACTTTATCTTTTTTTGCCATCATATTTTTCATTACATTGGGGAAAATACCCTCCATCTTTTTTTGTGTCACTTTTTGACCAAAAAGAGATGCATTATGCTGTGAAATCTGACTTTACGTTCTTTTTAATTGCTGTCACTCTCCTTTTCAGACTTTCTTGAAGATACTTGATACATTCAACTCTAGAAGTTTGTCTTCTTCATGCAGTTTATTTAGGGCTTGTAGTTTGATTTGGAAATACTAGACTTACAGGAGAAAATCTGAATGATTTACTGAATGATTATAGTAAAACCTGTCCTTCATCTCCAGCTAAAATTAATATTTAGAAATCTAATATTCACTTTAGTTTATTCCTCTCTGTAAAATATCTTCTGTAGTACCTTTTTGCACCTTTTTCCATGTCATTAGCTGAAGCTAACAGAACTTGTAGCAAAATATTCAACCTGACATAATCAGAATATATTAAATGGCATAATTAATAAACAAAAAAATATCAGAAGCTCTTTGAGGAGAATAGTTCACTTGTTTGGAAAACAGTAAAAAAGCACATTATGTTTTAACATCACTGTTAGAAACATGGAGGGAAAGTTAGATTCTTTTATTTCATCTCAATTATGTAAATTTTAACATAGCTTTGAAATACATAGAGGTATCTTCAGGAAAACTTCAGAATTTACTAATATCATTATAGAAGAGAGGTGAAAAATATCAGAAAATTCATTCCTATACAAATTACCATACAGCATCATTTTAAAACATCCACACAAAGGATTTATTCCGAAGAATATATATGTCTCATTTGTGTTCTATAATAGGGTAATTTGTCTAACACAAGGCCACCAATTTTCTATCTTTGTAAAGTAGATAAATGACCTCCTAACACCAGTTTGAAATTTGATCCTTTAACACCGAAATGCTAGTACATGAACCTGCCAGAGTCATTTTCTTCTTTTTCCTTAAATATACTTGTAGTGGTATTGCACAAAGGTAATGTGCCAATATCCCCCAAAGAACATTTTTTAAAAGGCAGGAAGTATGAAACACCACATAAATATCAACTAAATAAAAAGACTTTTGACGTGTAAATCTAGCAAAAGCATAGCATTTGAAGTTTATTTTAAAATGTATTCTGAAGCTTACTTTTAAGCAATAAGATATTTAAACTTTTGCTAGTTTTCCCCCTGAATTTTTTTACTTTTAATATGCTCTGTAGATAAGAAAAAACACTTTCACTGTACAAACTTGAAGGAATCTTATATATACATATAACAACACCTTGTTCCAAAGTCACCATACATAGCGACAATGGGAGATTGTAGCTAAATGTACCTTTATTTACAAAATATTCATTAAAAAATTTTACAAAATTTTTCCTTTGTATAGAGACATTTGGGATACCCTGTATATATTTCACCATCTAAGATATTTGTAAGGAAATATTCTATCACTGGAAATCTGGACTTCTCTCAAAAACAAAGTTTAAAGCCTTTCTTTTAAGCAGAAGAATTTTTTATGACACTTCTTAGATTTCAATAAAAATAAATAATTTTAATTATCACTTGCTAAAAAATGAATAATGATTCAATAAATCAGAATTAAATAAAGCCCTATAAAATAAGGTTTGGGATAAATGGAAAACTATTCACTCATTTAAAATAATTCATTTCCTTTGTGTTCAGTACCAGGTTATATCACCATCCCCCTTTGTTATAAATGTGTGTTGCATTTATTAGGGAAATTATGCACTCGTACTAAAGATAAAAGAAATATCATGATTTGTGACAACATTTCTAAAGGAGGCTTCAAGTATAAGGAGTATGAAGCAAAGGAAGACACTATCCTTTAGAAAGTCACATTCGAAATTGAGAAATCATAGACTTTTAAGTTGGCCAGAAGAATAGAAGTTTCATTTTCTAATTTAAATCTAGGGTAGGCGTAATGAGAATTAGTCATATGATTTCAGCTAATGGTCTGCTTTCTAATTGATGAGGAATCTTACTTCTCTGCTACACACTCAGATTCCTTGAAAATTGATTTTTATGTCGGGCCCAAATATGTTTCAATGTCATGCTTGCTCTTTTGAACCTAATTCTTTTGATTGTAATAATTTATTTAACCCAGCATATCTAAAATATTGTTTTATATGTGATCAATATAATGTTATTGATGAAGTGTTTTGTTTTTTTTTTTTAATTTTGGTACTAAAGCTTTCAAAGTCACTCTGTAGTTTAAGCTTCCAGCACATTTGGATTCAGAAAGCACATTTGGATACACATCTGGTTTATCCACTTTTATTTATAATAAAGTTGATCAATGGGTCCAAAAATGTCTGCCTGTTCCTTTCAGATAACTGTTTAGTATTTATTGATTAGTATTTTTCTAATGTTTCACTTATTTTACTGAGATCGAACCTAATTTCATCTTCAGTAAATGGCACAGAATTATTCTATTTAAAATTTTTTAAAAATAATAATTGGTGTTTCATATTTCCTGCCTCTAAAAAAAGTTTTTGGGGAATATCTGCACATTACCTTTGTGCAATTTCACTACAAGTATGTTTAAGGAAAAAGAAGAAAACTCCAGCAGGTTCATATAATTTTTTAAACGACAATAAATAGTATATCACCATCCCTCACCCACACTGACCAGATGGTTTTGTTAGCCCTCAATTCCTTCGATCATCATTATATATTATGTATTTTTAATTGCTCTTGTTGTCTTTTCAAAATACTCTCCTGAGATATGAGATCCAAATTTAGACAAAGCCCTCTGATGCCTGAAAAACACAAAGTATGAATGTACATTCTCATTATACTCTTATTTCATAATAAACGTATGGCTAAATAACCACTCATACATTGTTTTTTCATTTAAACTACTGAATCTTCAACATGCTACTTTTGTAGTTGATTTTGCAGCCTATCTATGTAATACTTCATGATTGGGCTAAACCTTTTGTTGATTTTAACCAGGTGACCTTGCATAGATAAACTCTTGAACCCATCATTTGTGCTGTATCTTCTCCATCCTGTTTTTTTTTTAATCTGGAAATTTAATATGTTTTTTCTAAGTTGCTAAAATTAGTAGTCGGGACTGTAAAAAGGAGTACTGTTGTTTAGTAAGAATAACGGTTTAAATATATCATATTAGCTTGTTTTTTAAGTATATCATTGTTTTCAAAAGATAAAGGTGGTCCCTTCAAATATCTCTACTTGCCTTAGACTGAGTGAGACTGCAAAGTTGCTAAAAGCTAACAGCTGTCAGAAGGGTAAGCTTTAATATAAAGGATAAGAGACATTAACCAGAGAGCTGTTTGCTTCTCTATTGAGTGGGAGCAGACTGTGTAGAGATAGTGAACCTCAAAGTCAAGTTGAGCGTAGATGGACTTGATAATCCCATTCAAAGCAACAGCCCACCATGTTGAGGCAATTCTCTGACAATTCAGAGGGAAATCCTGCGGAGGAGGCCAGAGTTCTGTTCCCGATCTGCCCAGAAAGCTGTTCTCCAGATTTAAAAGAGATGCTTTAACTCTGATGAAGTGACAAGCTTGGATGCAGAACAACAGACGCCAAAGTTGTAAATGGCTGGCTCGGGGCCCTGTATGGCAAGGGTCTGGCTCCCTTTAAAGTTAAAGATTTTCTGCGGAAGCATAAGAAAAGCCAAGTTTTTGTCAAAATGTTATTAAAATTAGGAATGCTATAAGTTTAGCCTAGTTCTTTTAGATCTTGTTTCAAATGGTGTCTTCTTATATGCATATGCTGCTAAGCATGTTTAATTTGCATTGTGTATATTTATGATACCTCTCTAAAAATCCATATTAGGAATTCAGAAAGCTGTGCCTATTAAAAAGTCTGGAGTGTGATAATGTTTTAAACCTATCAAGTAACACCACTCTCTAGTGTCAATTAAATTGCAGTGAGTACTAGTATGATTTCTCCAAGGATATAAGTAATTAAGCAATACAGGTTTATGGAGAACCTAAACATTACATCTGGGATTAGAAAATTGGCCTGGGGAAGTAGTTTAAATCCTATAAATAATTTTAATACAGTTTTCTTCACGAAACTATGTGGAAACCTAATTTTATCCTTCATCTTTCTTCTTTCTCTGGGATAAAGAGTATGTATATTCACCACCTCCAGAAGAAAATTACATAAGAAATATGGCACAAAGAACTTGTTTTTGGAATAGACTTCTGAGCTGAAAGAGAAGGGCAATACAGATCATCTGGTCCATTTTATATTTCAGATGAGTAAAAGTGAAGCTGAAAGAAGTAAAGTGCCTTGTCCAAGATCTCATAAAACAGATAATTACAGAAGGAGTGTCTAGGATTTCAGTCCAATAATAGGCTCAATGAAGAATATGGAAGTTTATCCAAAATATTTGACGATCACACAAAAGGCTTGCTGAAACTTATGAAATGTTTGTGGAAAAATACTGAAATTTGAGACACTTAACTATTTGATAAAATACATTAGAAGAGTTCTCTGAGATTCAGAGGTCATTATAAGATAAGAACTGCCTAAAGGTTGAAGATACCATGTGATCAAGTCCCAGGGCTGCACCAGGATTCAATCCCAGGTTTAGTTAATTCCAAGATTTATGGACTAACCGTTCTTTCAAGGATGGAAGCAGTAGGGCTATTCTCACTTTTTACATCTTTTTCCAAATGTGGTGTAAAAATTAATGGGAAGGTATCAAGCAATCAAAGATAAGCCAAATACCCAATAAAAGGCAGGTGTGGGAAGGTCAGAGTTGGAATGATAGAAGTTAGGAAGAGAGGAGTTGACACTCCTTGAACATTGATTCTTTTGGGATCTATCCTCTAGTTTTCCAGACGATGCTTTGATAAATATGTCAACAGCCGGATATTTTGTCCTAGATACGTGCTTTGATGAACCTAGTCTTCTGGCTTCTGATTAGTAATAAAATTTAAATTTCAAAATAATTTAAGAATATAAATTCAATAGTCAAAGCAAACAAGAAACAAGCAAACAAAGTTTCCCTTTTGTGTTACACATTGGTAGAGATGAGATGAGGGTATATGACCAGATACCTGCTACCAAGTTATTCTTTCATTAGAAAACAGAAGAATAGATTTACCTAGAGAGTGCTATTTGTCCTGATTACCACTGTGACCTTGTTTAAAAAGCAAATTTTCTGGCCCCACCCCAGACTTATTGAACCAGACTCTCTGACAGTGACAACCAGAAACCTGTATTTTAACAGGAAATCCACATGATTCTTATACTTGCTCAAGGTTAAGAAGCACTGATGCAGAGCACCTGACACTTTTTGTCCTCTGTAGGACCATATTCAATGTGACCAGGAGATGAAATAGGTATAAAATTACAAGTACATTTTATGAAATGAAAAGATAAAATGGCTCTTTGGGGGATATGTCTGATGCCATCATATATGGAAATACAATCTAAAATAATTTGAGAAATATTTCCAAAAAGAAGCAAGTAAATTGCAGTATTGATTCATCTGGGAGGGAATTTTAAAAGTATTAGTGCATGTTGCATTTAACTGAAGTCTTTTTCTTTTGTTTAATAAAATAATTTTCCTAATTACAGAACATTAAGAGATAAGGTCAATATTCCACTATTTCTAGTTACATTGTTTCACATTTCAAGAACAGAAAAATGTTCATTCATATTAAAACAATAACTTATTTTGATTTCAAAGTATGATATCCCTTCTACCATCTGCTATAGTTGTATCATTATACCTGGCAATTTAGTCTGAATGTGATTCTTTAATTTAAACATAGCCCTCGAGTCCCCTTCCTTTTCTCTGTAATAGGATTATAATGTAATTACATTTATGTGAAATAATTTGGAAATGCTTCAAATATACTACCATCTGCTGTGGTATTAAATTTTTGGGAAAAAAAACTTGCACCAATATAAGAAGATTTTGTTTTTGGGGCTTCAACAGTGGCTACAAATATCTTTTGACATACTTGATTATAATAAATTTTAGTATATACATGAAGTTATTATCCATTTGGTATACAGTGAGAAACAAATGCTGTTTTAATTTATTGGAAAAATTACAATAAGTGCAACCCTATTTGCGTGGCTATCCAAATGCCCATGTTAAAGCCAAGGGAGGATGAATGCAGGGTGGGCAGGAAAAAGAGTATGTTCTACACAACGAAAGTCAGTTTACTTATGGTGTAGACCTTCAGCCGCATAGCTACAGGATGAGGGTATTATCCCATTGTCTTTACCCTTGTAAAGTAATGATTGCTTTTGGAAGAGAGGTTAGGATCAAGATGAGAGTGATACTACCTTGTTTTTTTCTCATTATGACTATGTTGAGGTGCTGCCCAATTATGATTTGGCTGTCTTAACTCTATTACCTAGAAGCAAAATGTGAGATAAGTTTTTGTGTACTAGTGATGTATTTAAAAGAGTGCTCATACTTGTTAAATTATGTTTAGCCTAAAGCTGCCTCCTATAAGTTTGGCCTAAAGGTTTCTCTGTACATAGTAAAGTATAACCTAACAGGATGTGTAAATAGACTATAACCTACTCTTGAGCACTGCCTGTGAGTTTTGGCGAATCACAGGCAGCCAACTGTTCAAACCATGTTCGAATAAGGCAAACGCCAATCTGTAACTAATCCAGCTGTTTCTATACCTCACTTCCATTTTCTGTACATTTTTCTTTTCCTGTCCATAAATCCTCTCCAACTATGTGGCAGTGTGGATCTCTCTAAACCTCCTCTCGTTCGTGGGGCTGTCCAATTCACAAATCATTCTTTGCTCAATTAAACTCTGTTAAATTTAATTTGTCTAAGTCTTTTTTTTTTTTTTTTAAACACAGTATAACCCAGCCAAATAGTGGAAGAAGCAGTACTGGGAAGGGGAAAAAGTCAAGAACTGGTGTGATTTTACAGAAAGCCTCAGCCTTTGCCTGATTGGCCAGGCATCTCTGGAGTGTAAATAGTGCCTCAGAGTTTGTTATGCCTTAAAGCACATGTCTTGGATTTTCATACATCTATATCAGTCAGTCCTTGGCCAAGGGTGGCACAACTGGACATCAAGGGATACTTGGTGGAACTACCAAGCACTTCCAGTTATTTGCATGTATGGGTAGCAAATCTGCCTCAGTAGGCGCAGGGAAGCCCTCCAAAGAGAGTTGCAGGTGTAGACTCTTAAAAGCAAAGACACAGAAGCTGGGGGAGGGACCCGGAGAAAAGGTTAAAGAGATTCAGGGAATCTGGGCAGGACACCACAGTCCACTACAATGGCTTTATACTCTAATTCCAAAATAATGTGCTGTTACTTAAATTAGTATAGTGTTGAATATAATAGGGCACGTATTTTCAATATACATTGATTCAAGTCTAAATAACAATACTAATTTTCTCACAGATATTCTAAAACACAAAGGTATTACATTTGAAATTATTGTGATTAGATAGCTACAAAACTTAGTGATTGATAGCTGCTTGGCTTTTATGTTTTTTGATAACATATTGGCCTATGCATTGATTTTACTTTAACAGCTTATGAAAAAAATATTTGTATCAATTTGGGTAATCAACACTTTATAGTTGAACCAGGCACAGTGTGCACATCTGTAGTCCCAGCTACTGGAGAGACTGAGACGGGAGAATTGCTTAAGTTCAGGAGTTTTAGGCCAACGTGGGCAACATGGTGAGACCCAGTGACTGAAAAACCAAAAAATAAAACAAACAAAAACAAACAAGCTCTGCAGTTGAAATATTGCTTCTGTAAGTGCAAATTCTAAAACTTTAAAAACTGTGCTCTAATATAAGTGCTGTTCAAAATTTAAAACATCTGTAATGGCCAAGGTTATGAGGGCGTGTTCTTTTGTAATCATCAAACAAATAGTGATTTAGAATATACTTTGTACTTAGCTTAAAAAAAGACACCACACATGCACACACAGTAGCAAGTTAACCTAAAGGTATCTATTTAACCTTCAAACATGATTTATATATTTATTTATTATTTATTATCTATATCTATATATCTCATAGTCTATTTATACATGAATTATATATACATATAAAATATAAATTATATTACTATTTAATTACTAGATTAGATATATGCCTACCTCCTCAATGGAGGATGTATTATGTAAGATATTTATCTATTTATTTCATTTATCAATTGTCAAGGCATGGAATAATGTTTCTATCAATGAATAATAGAATTCTAGAAATGAATTATATTATTTATTGTTATCAATTTACAAGTTAGAACTTAAGACATTAAGAAGTTAGAGACTTTCCAATGTCACTCAACTAACATGATCGGACTAGAATACATATCTTGTAACATTCAGGTATTTCAGTTTTGGCATACTCCCATCAATGCTTGCCTGTTAATGTATTTTTATATGGACAGAATTTTAGAAGGTATAAATTTGTTTCCTTCATTTTCAATCTTGCAAATGGAGATTCAGTTCTTAGATTTGTATCATCACTCAGAGAACTCCACTGGCAGAATTTTTTAAATAAAAAATTACATTTTTAATGTATATATTTGGTAAAATAAAAAAACTCAAAAAGTTATACAATAAAAATACGGTTAGGTTCTTAATATAACTTGGTGGTGTTTTCATAACATAACATATAAATCTGCCTCATTTTAAAAATTGCTATATAGTACTAAATTGTATAAGTGCACCAAAATTTCTTTACTCTGTCAATAGGCAGGTTAAAAACAAATAGATGAACAAACAAAACATCACAGTCATGACAGACTTCTACTTTTGGATGGAATTAAATTCTTTTTTGAGTGGACACACACTCTGATGGACAATAAATAGAGAAAAGTAATTTATGAAGTTACCTGATAAAGATATCAGGGAACTGCAGAAGCAATGAAATTGAATTGGTTAATATTGCAGAGAGCAGAGAACTGCAAAGAGTTAAGCTGATGATAGCAGCTGCCTTTTTCCTGATGTCATTTACTATTCATGAACACAAGCAAGAAGCTAAGAATTAGTGTTTCTGCACAGAGAATCATGCAGAGTTTTGTTTTGGTTTGGTTTTTGACAGGGTCTTGCTCTGTCCCTGCTAGAGCGCATGCAGGAATTTTTACTGTCCGTGAGACTCTTCAAATACCAAACAGAAAAGATACCAAAGAATATTACACTTGGAAACATTATAGCAAAACAGTTAAAAGCCAAAGATAAAATAAAATTATGAAAAGCTTTTAAAGGAAAGAAATCACATAACCTTAAGGGGATCAGCAATTAGATTAAAAATTGACTTAATGTAAATATTAAAATTCAGAAGTCAATGAAATAATGTATTTAATGTTTTGAAAGAAAACCTAGAATTCTAAAGCTAGAAAACATATCCCTCAAGATCATAGATGAAACAAAGACATTTTCAGACAGACAAAAACTCAGAGAATTAATTATAACAGATCTCTGCTAAAACAAACAGTAAATGGAATTTGTGAAAGACTGTATTTTCCAAAGTTTGTCAGAAAAAAATATCTCTTATTCTACAATGTGACCTTGCTACTACTCCATCAAGTATGTAGACAAGGATGTACAGCAACCAGAGTTATCATATGGGATGGCAGCAGTTTAAATTGTACTACCACTTTGGAAAACTGAACAAACCATATTTCAATGACCCAGTAATTATATTCTAAATATATATCCCACAGCACTATGTAAAGTATTCACCAAAAGACATAGACCATAATAGCAGAATCTGGAAAAAAACAAACATTGGTGAGTATTAGAATGGATCGGGGATCAGCAAATTTTTTTTTCTACAAAGAGCCAGATAGTAAATATTTTAGGCTATGTGAGACAAATATAGTCTCCTTTACATATTCTTTCCTTTCTTTTCCTTTGTTTAAAACAAAATTTTAAACATACAAAAATACTCTTAGCTATATGCATATAGCTATGGGCTATATGCAAAAATAGGCCATGGGCTAGATTTTGTTCATAGGCCATAATTTTCCAACTTCTGAAACACAAAAATAACTTGTGATATATTGATACCAAGAAATATTTATAAAGCAGAGGTGGGCAAATTTTTCTCTACAGGGAAAAGATAGTAAATATTTTAGGCTTAGTGTACCATATAGTCTCTGTCACTAAATTCTACATATGAAGTGCAATAGCAGCTATATATAGATAGTGTGTAAAAAGAATGAGCAGGACTATGTTCCAACCAAACTTTGTTTGTGAAAACAGATGGTAGCCAGACTTGGCCTGTGGGATGTAGACTCAAGCTATAACGGAGTGGGAATAAATAGACAAGATGAGTAAAAACATTAAGGCGGAATCTCGCAAATATAGCATTGACCAAAAAAAAAAAAGAGAACCAAACAAACAGTTTTAGTATATGTGCTGCTGAAGCAAGCACTGAACCAAACAAGCAAAAAAAAAAAAAAAAAAAAAACAGAATCAAAAACAATATACAGAATGGCTCTATTCATATAAAAGAGAAAACAAAACAAAACTATGGTGTAGAAATAAGGATAATGATTTTTTTAGTGTGTGAGGGTGGAGATTGTGACTGAAATAAGGCTCAGGTTGGATCCTGATGTGTTGGTATTATTCTATTTCTTGATCTCCTTGCTGGTTATACAGGTTTATTAACTTTGTAAAATTTTTAAACTATACTCATCAAAGTTGTGCAAGTTATTCTATGTATGGAACACCTCAATAAAATGCTTATTTGAATAAAAACCTGACACTACGAGGATTTTGCTTCAAGCATCTATTTTACTGTGATGGTAACTGGTGCTATAGAATAAAGATCTTCACACTGAGAGGCACTGACGCAGACATAGTCAAGGGTTACATAGTGTTAAGGAAACTGATTTGGGAATTCCTAACCTTCACATATACTCATATCTAAGACTAACATGCCTGAGAATGTTGGCAAAGGCCTCATAGTTGTTGTCATTTCCCACAGGTTGTTTTTTTTTTCACATTCACCTTTCTTTTACTTTACAAAATGTGTGTGTATCTCTCATTTATTTGAAATCTTACCATGGTACATTGCTCCAGTGTGTAAAATCTCCATGGCACCAAACAATTGACAATTTCAAATATGGATTTATGTTAAAGATAAATAGCTCCAATAACTGGATTACAAGCCATATTAACATCTGGTTGTTTCCAATCTTTGTATGCAATAAGATAGAAGAATGGCTTAATTGTCAGCTGATTAAAATTAACTTCTTCAGTTGATCACTATGAAATTATTGATATATGTCTAAGGAGTCCACATAGTTGAGGGACATAGCTATAAACCTTTTCTTGCTTTCTCATTTATTTATTTATGAGAGGGTAACCATCAATGCTGATATTTATTTAAAAAATGGGAATAGAATAAATGCTAGATCCAGTCTCAATCTAGAAGTAAGTTATAGTCATATAAGGATACCTGAAACAACTGGTGAAAAAAAGCTTTGTCCATTGCACTGAGATAAATTTTTAAATTAGCCATCAAAATGTGTTGTATTCATAATGTTCTAGTCAATAGTATATCAGTACTATTTGTAATAATACCTTAATCCAGAAGAAAATTTGAACTTTTTGGGATCATAGAATACCAAATGTTGATCTATATTTTTGTGTTGGAGAAGTATAACAGGTTATCAATAAAATATTTTTAGGCATCAAAACATAGTTTAGGATAAGATTCTATCAGAGAAGTGGATTGGAAATTTGAGTTCAAGATGAAATAATGTAAAAGTTAAGAATGTTAAGAACTTTTCCATGCATTTAAAGAATGTGTTATAATAGGAATTCAATGCCTATGTTGTTTAGGATCATTCATTTCAATTTTATTCATTTTCTAAAAGTGTTGCAAGCAACTTATTTTAAAAGTCAATATTTATCAAATGCAGAAATCACTTGCTTTAGTCATATTTAAATGTATGAAATATTTTAAGCTAAAAATGTATAAGGAAATATAAAGTTTTACAAATTCCTTTAGGAAGTATTTGGCTAATAAAAGTTGAAAACACCTGCTTTAATAAAGTTGGTATTATTGAACTAAATAGAATAGAATAAATTCTTCACATTTCCTCAGGATTTAATATTTATTTAATTCAATTTCATGCAAAATGTATAACCTGGAGTTGGCAAATCTCATTTAAATTACTTTGAGTTTGTTTTTTTAAAGAAAGTTTTGTTATGGGGGTAAAGCCTTTTGCTTTTTAGCCCAAACTTTGAATGTAATATAATAATTATGTTAAGCTTTTCAGAAGATTATTGTCTTCCTAAACACACAGTTGTTCTAGCTGTTTCACTCTCTGTAAGAAATCTGATCCTACTGAGACCAAATAGGTAGTCAAGGAGAAGCTGTATCTTTATTGCTAAGCTTGCTCAATTCTGTTGATTTTATTTATTGGTAGAGATAAAAGAAACTTAATAAATGTGGCTTTTGCTTTAGCATTTCTAGACCAGTTTTTATTATGGAAAACACTGGAATCACCATAGCATTCAAAAGCTGGCTCAGGCAATGTTTCAGGCACTTAGTGCTGGTAAAGTAAGTGCTCAATAAATAATAGGAATCATTATTAAGATTTAATTTTGAGAGTTGCGGGTTCATTTTTCCAAGCTAATCCCTTGCAAGCTAGCCTTCCAGGTGAGAGTTGACCTCCCTTTCATTTGCTCCATGGAAACCAGCAGTGGCCTGGTGCTTAAGGCAATCAATTTTGGATTACTACAAGGCTTGGCTGCCATCATCTCTTTCTCATCCACCACACCAAGGGAGGCTGTATCTTCTCCAACGTGTAGCTTAGAAGTCACAGAGCCCATTATTTGGGGGCTCTCAGAATCTGACTTTTGGATCTTCTAGATCTTTGTGCTTAATGGGAATCTGGACACCTGCTACTGCTCTTGTCTCTGAGCTTTCTCCTGAAAATTCTATTCCAGTAGGTGTGTGTGTGCCCCCTGGCCATAGGCCTTTGTTCACTCAACACCTATGCATAATTTATGTGATATTAATGCATATGTATGAGAGGAAGGGAAAAATGTAGATAATATGCCTGCCACCACATTATAATTCTTAATGTCTCAGCCTCAAAAATGCATTTGTGGAACGTCACTTCCTAGGGTATTTGTGAGGGTTTCATAAGGTACTATTTGTAAAGTACTTACAAGATGCCTAGTGTTCATTCACTCACCTATTGACGTCTTTATTTATTTATTTCTAACATTGATGGGGTACCTATAATGAGCCAGAGAATATTCCAAACACCTAAGGTATCAGGAAATTTTCAGTAAATATTAGGCATTATTTTATTAGCAAAGTTTTACTATTATTGAAATTAATTTATTTTTAATGTATGCCTACATTAAAATTAGTCATGGTTTTATAATCATTTATAATTTATTTAAATCTACTTCTATAAAATATGTGTGTATGGGTGTATGTATTTGTGTGTTCTAGTTAATTTTAATCCTCATATTATTGCATAGACAGAGGTCTAATATTGAAGTACCCTCGTTTGCAACACATATACACGGGCCATTTGTATTCATTTAAAGTATTTACTCAGAAGCCATACTCCAGAAGTCTAATACAACCATGTGAATTCATCTAGACTTACATCTCATAAACAACAGAGACTAGTTCATTTTAAGCCTAACAAATGTTAAAAATAATTTTTTAATGAAGTAAGCAGTATTTAGGTATAGGAATTGATGAGGAATACGTGCTCTTGTGTAAAGATGGTATAAGAATTTAGAAAGCTGAATAAACTATATCCTTAAAATGGTGTCCTTGATTTAGAATTCCTTCCTGATTAGATTTTTGTCATTCACACAAACTGAATCTTTATTAAATAGTTAAACTTTTAGCCAAATCCTGCCACAGGAATATTATTGTAACTGCCTTCTGCTGTTGGAACACTTAAAAAGACAGAGACTTAAAAATTTACCAAACTTAACATAGCATTTGTTTGCCTTTATGTGTATTTGTAGTTTGCAACTTAGTGCAAAAGTTGCTATCATTGTAACATACTACCTGACGTTCAATATTACCTTACTTACTTCTATCTATTATAGGCTCATTTAGCAAACTAAGCTTAAGAATTTTGAAGAACAAATTAGGTTATGATAAATCTATCATGTAAATTAATACATGAATAACAGTAAATTGTAGTTTTTATATAGTGTTATGCACATTAAAAGGTGATTCTAAAATGCTTGAAGAAATGTGAAATGTGTTTGGCTTATACAATTATGGTCATGTTATGAGTTTTTCTATTTTTTCTTTATAGCAAGGATGGAAGCTCAATCAGCAATTCTATATTCTGATATCATAATAAAGAAACTGAATCTTAATCCAAAAATTGTTTTTTTAAAATGTAAACATACATATGCCTTCCTTTTTTGTCTTATTTTCTAACTTTAAAGCAACATATGGTTACTTCAGAAAATATAGACTATACAGAGAAGTACGAAGAAATATTCTGAATTACCCCAAATTTCACAGCCCCAAATTCATTAATTTAAAAAAGTATTCTTCCTTGGTAATGACATTAGCTGTTCTTTAGTCTTTTGCCAAAGGTATTTTTTTTTTCTATAGTCTACTTCCTTCAATTTAAAAAGAAAGACATGTTAATTTTACTTTCCATAGATAGATAGCTCTGGAGACAGAACAAGTGTATAAAATATTCTTAATGTTTATTCCAAAATGATTAGATGTATAACAGTTTTGATTTTTAAGGTTAAAGGGTGCACTAGAAATTGATTTAACTTCAGGAGTTCTACAAAAAATTTCAAATGCATGACCAGGCACCATCTTAGTTGCTGTGAAGACAAGATGTTAATTATTAGCATGGTCCTAATTTTGAAAGACCTGAAAGCCTAAAGAAAGGAGAAGGCAAAGGCATAAATACGAAAATGGTACTCTGCAAAAACTCTGATAAAGTAAGAACAGTAAAATGCATAGCTGAGACACAAATCAAAGGAATGAATTTGGAAGGACATGGATTAGTTCATCAGGCCAATGGAACTTGGGAAGCACAGTGGTAGGGAATTTCAGTTCGATTTTGTAGCATATGCAAAGACACAGACACATAAACAGGCATATTGAGGAACTTGGGCAAGTTAGCATGGCTGTTGTATAAATGTGAAGTATGATGAACCAACACTTAATGTATGTATTAGGTACGGTAGGAAACTCGAATAAGTGAAGAGAGCTGGATGAAGACAATAACAAATGGTTGGAGGTTGTGGCAAACAGGAAAGCATTTGACGCATCTAAAAGTGGTGTAACAATAAACCTTGTTAAGAAATATGTGCTGACATGTAGAATGAGCAAGGCATCTAAAGCAAGTTAGGCTGGAAACACATGTAAGACCTGCAAGGATCTCTTGGTTTTAGAAAGTCCTTGTGATAACTCCTATTTCAGGCATACAAGCATGAGCCCCTCCTTTTTCACCTCCTGGCTAGCTCTACTTTGTCTGGGTCTGATAAGAGTGACTTTATCTTGGTATTAGCAACTTTCAAGTTCAAGTTCAACTTTCACAATACCAACTTAGACTTTAACCTTTGGTCAGGGTTCCCGAATCTCAGCACTATTGACTTTTGGACTTGCAAATTCTTTGCTGTGGAAGGCTCTCTTGTGTGTTGTAGAAAGTTTAGCAGCCTCCTAGGTCTCTACTCACTGGATTCAAGTAACACCCTCCATTTGTGATATCCAAAAATACCTTCAGACATTGCCAAATGTTCTTGGGGAGGGAGAAATTGCTCCCTAGTTGAGAACCGCTGGGTTCAATAATCATCAGAGGCCATGTAACACAGTTATATTATGAGATTTAGACTTCAGAGAGGCAATTCCTTTGGCAGGACAAATAAATGTGTGAGAGTGGAAAGGACAGAGAAAAACTGGAGGCAGACAACCCAGCTCAGAAACTATTGCAATAGCTTTCCCTATGCCTGTGAATAAGAATAACTTTAACAAGTAAAATAATAATGTAACCAAAACAAATATTTAACTTTCTGTAAAAGGCCAACTCACAGACTTTTCAACCATTGCCTCATATTCTGAATACAAATATCATTGCCAATGACATAATATTATTAATCATATGCTATAATGCTTTATATGAAGCTCTGGTTTCTGCATTTAATATCTTGCATAATGTCTATGGTTTTTCTTTTTGTACACTCAACTCTCCTAAATGTGTTACTTCCTATTCTCTGTTAGTAACTGTAAACACAAAGGGTTAATTACACTGGAACTAGTACATTAACGTTCGTAAAGGGAGTCTCAGTTGGGACTATGGAAATCATAATAAGAGCATATGTTATTGCCATCTTGGAGCATTTCTTTCTTTACACCTATTTATTTAAGAAATATTTGGGATCAACTTTGCGCTAGACACAGTGTTAGGCTCTGAGGACATGATAGTGAGCAATAGTGATGTTTTTCCCTTATGAGCTTGAAGTTCAGTGGAAGACTCAAACATTAGTCAAATAACCGTACAATAAAAATGAAACTATACCTATGGATAGTGCTGTGAAAGAAGTAGGGCAAAACATTTTAAAATAATTATAGTGATCATGTTAAGTCACAGAGTTATAATCATATTTCAGAGTAATTGCTCAGAGTGACACCTTAAGGCTATGACTGTAGCATAAGAGTATACTCTTGTTTTATGTAAAAAAATGCATGTAGACTATATTTGAACTGATTTATTACTCCATAAAAGTTTTACTTATTATTCTACATATTCTTATAAAAACAAATCTGATACACAGTTGACCCTTGAACAACACCAGCTTGAACTGCCATGATGCAAAGTTCTGTACCTAACCAATCATTTACTCTCCAAAAATTGGGATAATAGGTGATCACTAATGTTTGCTGAATAAATGAATGAATGAATGGATTTAAAAAAAAAAACACACCTGCTGTATATAAGGCACTGCAAAAAGCAAGGCACCTTTTAAGAACTTAAAAATAACAGGAAAAGAGAGAAAACAGCACTCATATTGCAATGTAAGAGTGATTTGAAAAACTTTCTAATGAGCTCAGGGCAAAAAAAGATGGCTTTCTTTGAAAGGCAGCAAACATATCCATGAAGAGGTTTTGGAAAGGAGTTAGTATTTGAATGGATCTTGCTGCCTGAAAAGATATTTGAAAGGCAGAATTGTGGGAAAGGACATTGATGGCATAGGAAAAATACAGGGAGATGATGTGGCTAAGAGAACAAGGATGAAAAGGAATGACCTTTTGTGACCTGCAGAAGTGATGTGATCAGAGGCTTCAGGAGAGCTATCTAGCTAGCAGTGGAATTGCACAGGGATTGCAACTAGGAAATCACCATTTAAGGAGGTAGAGCAAAGTGTTTAAAAGGCCATTGAAGTAATTCTCTTTTTATCTAAAAGCCTCTCTGCACTCTTAAAAGTAAAAAAGTATAAAAGGAGTTATTATTGAAGACCCCAAACCACTCTTATTTTTATAAATTATATTTTTCAACATTAGACATTGAGAGAAATTTAAAAACGGTTAATTCATTTGAATAAGTATAATAAATCTTTTAATTTAACATAAATATCATGTTTTATAAAACATGACTATATTTTACCAAACAAAAAACAGTGAGAATATTGGCAGTATTTTACATTTTTTGCAAATCTAATACCTGGCTTAATTGAAGACCTTCTGAATCACATATTTGCTTCTTCATTCTACTCTATTGGCCTATGTTGCCTTTACCAAAGTATATGAAGAAAATCTAGCCTTATATCCATGTGTAGGTAGAAAAAGGAAAAGCATTTTAATGGCCTTTTCTGAGAATTGTAGATATTTTTCTTTGATACTAAATCAAAATTTGCAAGTGGTAGTTTCTTAAATGTTATTGACAACACAAAATCTGAAACCATACCAATCAGTATTTTACACTGTTGCCTTAAAATCGATTGGTTGCTCTTGTAATTTCAATGCATCTTTTACATATGCGTTATTTGGTAACCCTTTACATTAGTTTATTGGAAATAGATCTTCCAGAGTTTAACACATTTTTATTATTCAGTATTAAAATATCATACCTGATAATATCGCCACCAATAGCCTCAGAAAAGTCTCTTTGTGTTAAGAAGCTATCAATCTCATGGTGGTAGATGCAATTTTTAAAAAATTATAATTTTTGCTTAAAAGCTTAAATCTTATCCTTGGCAACAAACACTGTAATCTCTATTCTTGGAAGTGAGAGGCTTACTTTGTTCATTTTTGGAAAGTATCTGCCAAATACACAAGCCTGAATAATCATAGTTTGCCAGTTAGTTCTTCTTTAAAATACAAGTGTTACTTCATGAAAAAAGAGGCTAGTTCAGCTTACCACTCAGACATTTGCAAAAGTGCTTTTCTTAGAGACAACCATTGTACTTTTATATGAAGAAGTATGAGGCAGAATGTTAAAAAAAATGCATACTTAAGGGTTAGATATTTAGTATAAATTTCTAATTTGTACTGCTTCATAAAGGGCATTCTTAAATGAACCTGGAGTTTTTTGTTTTTTTTTTAACTGTGAGTGCACGGTAGGTAGTAACAATTAGATTAGAATCTACTACAGTTGGGTGGCATTGCCTTGATTCATGCTCATTACCATCAGTGTGATGTCAACGTAGGAAAAGGCGAGGGCATAAAATGTCTTATAAAAGATAATTTTGACCTTGATGACCTCAAGCATCCACAGACTACACTATGAAATACTGACTTGTGGTAATTAAATAACTTTTTTTTAATTTTAAGAATTTTGGTTTTATAATTGTACATGATAAAACTGAACTTATTTTATTAGTTTTGTTGACTTTTGATTGACTCTCCTACTCTGACTTATTTTTTCTATGTATGAATGGCTATAGTACAATAAGTTAGTATTTGTTTTTATCTTGTTGATCCAAGATACTGATCATATATACATAAGCTAACATATTACCTCTACAATAGCCACTGTACTCCCAGGGCATGATTTTAAGAGTGAATTGACTTATCTAAAATAGTAACCTAATATTTAGCATTATAATTTGACAGCAAATGTCACAAAGTCACAACTTAAAACTTCATACATTAATGCTTATGGTATAATGAATAATTATGATCAACTGGATAATGAGAAAAAATATCAAGTTACAAAAGTTCTTTAAAAAATGTGATTTGAAAATTGAAGGTGGAGGGGAAAATCAGGTAAGCCTTTTTAAAAGGCTTAATTACCATTCTGATGCAAGGATCAAGCAACAGAAAATGTGCCATCTGGCTATTGTTTAAATGCAACTTTTTTTATTCTTTTAACTGCCAGGGGAAAATAATAATCTTTATTACTCTAAGTAACCTTGAATATTCTGTATTCTTTAACAAAATATATTATTGTTGAAAATTTAAAAATAACTGTTTTATCCATATATTTTTGCCATCTTATGGCATGGATCTATTTCTTTATTTTGCTTTTTTGCTTCTTTACTTTCTTATGAATTTAAAAATAAAGCATTCAGATGTTTTACCTCAAAATAGTTTGAAAATAATGGCAAAGTCTGAGTCTGTTTGGCTTACACAAAATAAAATATTCACTTTCGGAATTTTTAAAAAACAATTTCAGGTCCATTATAATCTATTTTAAGATTAGGAAGAATATTATAATTCTGTCTATTTTCAAGAATGTTTTAATTGTGTGTAGCTTTTCATACATCATTTCATTTATTGTAAATTTCAGTGATACTCATTAAGCATTTAATGAACACCTACTATGTGCTAGTCTCTCTTAAAAAGATGGTTTCTTTGGTAAGAGGAATATGAAATCAAAAGGGAAAAGCAGACAAATAACTGAGACTTAATACATACAATTACATTTTAGAATACAGGTTTGTATAGATTTACATACAGATTTTCTATATTTATAAGCTATCCCTCTACAAAAATTCTAGATTGGATATTTAATTTCAGAATCTTAGCAGGAGAAATTGTGACTATATATATATATATATTTTCATTTTTGGCAAAACTATACTATGCCTGTGATTTTCAGGAAGGAAAGCTAGATTATGAGCCAGAACCAGTTTAGTCTTCACTGAAGTTTCTTATTAGCTTTGTGATTTTGGATAAGATCACTGCTTAACTTCTTTCAACATACTAATATTCCCTCCTATCAGGGAGTGTTATATAAAGAGGCTTTGGTTATATCAATATTGTTTTATCTATAAAATAGAATGAAATGTGACAACATACTTTGATGCAACAGAGCTTTGTAGAGGTGTATGTTTGTTAATAATTCTGTTTTATGGACTTTTCTCTGTTTGAAATACATCATCATGCATTACACATTTTCATGAAGATAGATACATAACATTCTCCAAACTTAATTAGATCACAGATTTTTCTGGAATATCATATGTAATCATGTTCTGCAGTATACAATTTTGTAAACATTGTGATACCAAAGCAATAAGAAATTTTTAAAGAAAGATTGCTAAGCACTATTATATGTCTAATTTAGGTTAGATGGCGACACCTTGTAGTAGAGGTAATTGGCATAGGTTGCTTTCTTTAGATGTTATCAGCATCCTGGATTGAACACACAAAAACAAACAAAAATAAAGAAAGTTAAGTTTACTGTTATGATCTATTAGGTCAATTACCAAAAGGGACTTCAAACTTCCCCAAAACATTACCATTCTGTAATAAGAATTCCTTTCTCCAGAATGTTACCTAAATTGAAGCTTGAAGACTTTAAATTAAAAGCAGATTTAAGTAACTTAATTTTAATAAGTAGTTTGAATTTGTATCAAATGGGATGTTTGTAATGATAGAGTACAATCAACTGGGATTTGGAGCACAAAATGTCATGTTGTATGCCATGGCCAAACGAAGTCAGATAGCTAAATCCAATATCTATGGGATGGGAAAGTATGTTCTTCCCACAAGAAGTTACTGCTGGACACAGGGCAATTGGCAAGGATATTTAATCCTCTTAGAGGGAGGGAGAATAAATAGTTAGAAACAATAATAGAAACCATGGTAATTCTCCCTCTTGTACAAAAATATTTACTTCCTCTCTGCATACAAAATTCACTCACTCTTTCCTAAGGAACATACCCCAAAGTCTCATCCAGTCCTGTTTTTAGGCTTGAAGCCTGGGATCTCATGATAATTTCTACATCAGATTTGATATGGCTTCTCTTCCACCAGAGAACAATGACCCCGTCAAAAAATAAAGCTATTTTCTCCCACTTATACGATATATTAAACAGGTATATAATAGCTACAAAAAGCACTGTAGTGTCTAGTATAAAAAGGCAAAGACTGGCAGGGGAGGCACACAGCAGTTGCTGGTCACGAATCACTGTGAAATAATTTGGCCAGCATTGTAAAGGAGTCCTATCCTGAAGGCAGAACATTCCTGGATTAGATCTCAGTTCTATTTCTTGGAAGTACTTTGTCCATGGGGTTTGGATTTCTGTTCTGTAAGGACTTTCCTTAGTTATATTTGGAAGGAACATTGCCATCCTTGGGAGTAGGAGAGTGTTCTCAGTCTCAGTCATCTTCTTCTGTCAGTACTAAAGTTCTTTTCTTTTTTTTCAATTTTTGAAAAAATTTTATAGGCATTATAATAGTTGCACATATTTATGGGGTACATATAATATTTTGATACATGTCTACAATGTGTAATGATCAAATCAGGGTAATTAGGACATCCACCAACTAAAATATTTATCACTGCCTTGTGTTTGGAACATTTCAAATCTACTCTTCTAGTTATTTTGACATATACAATAAATTTTTGTTGTTAATAACTATAGTAGCCCTATTATGCTACAGAACACTGCATCTTATTTCTACTAACAGTATTTTTGTATCTATTAACAAACCCCTCGTTTTCTCCCTCTCTCTATTACCCTTCCCAGCCTCTGGTAACCATCATTCTGCTCTCAACCTCCATGAGATCAATTTTTTTAGCTCCCACATGTGAGTGAGAATATGCGATATTTGTCTTTCTGTGCCTGGCTTATTTCACTTATTATAATGTTTTCCAGTTCCATCCATGTTGTTGCAAATTATAGGACTTCATTCCTTTTTATGATGGAATAATATTCCATTGTGTATATCTACCACAATTTTTAATCCATTCATCTGTTGATGAGCACTTAGGTTGATTCCATATCTTGGCTATTCTAAATAGTGCTGCAATAAACATGTGAGTGCAGATATCTCTTAGATATACTGATTTTCTTTCTTTTGAAATGTATACCCAGTAGTGGGATTGTTGGCTCATATGGTAGGTATACTTTTATATTTTGAGGATGAACTCTCCATATTTTTCTTCATAGTGGCTGTACTAATTTACACTCCCACCAACACTGTATGAGCAAGTATTCTTCTTTCTCGATATTTTTGTCAGCATCCATTACTTTTTATTTTTTTGGTAAAGGCCATTTTAACTGGGGTGAGCTGGTATTTAATTATGGTTTTTATTTGCATTTCTCTGATGATTAGTGATGATGAGCATTTTTTCATATACCTGTTGGCCATTTGCATGTCTTCCTTAGATAGATGTGTATACACATCATTTGCCCATTTTAAAATTGGATTATCTGTTTTTTTCCTATTGAGGAATTTTAGTTTCTGATATATTCTGCTTATTAGTCTCTTGACTGCAGGTTGTCTCTTCACTATGTTGATTTTTTTTTTTTTTTTTTTTGCTACACAGAAGATTTTTAACTTGATGTGATCCCACTTACCCATTTTTGATTTGGTTGCCTGTGCTTTTGAGGTCTATTCAAGACATCCTTGCTGAGATCAATGTCCTTAGGGATTTCTGCAATGTTTTTATCTAGTAGTTTCATAGTTTTGGGTCTTACATTTAAGTCTTTGATTTGTTTTTGATTTGATTTTTGTATATGGTAAGAGATAAGGGTTTAGTTTCATTTTTCTGCATAGAGATATCCAGTTTTCCCAGCACCCTTTGTTGAAGAGCTTATTTTGTATTTCTTAATCCTTGCCATTGTCTCTTTTGGTGGCACATCTCTTAAATTCATTTTTGCTTTATGCATCAACACTTAGTTGGAGAAATGGTTTTTTCCTCTAGATTGTATTATTTTTACAATGTTAAAAATCTATCTCATTTCTCTCTCCTGGAAAAGAGACCAAATTCTTCAAGAGACTGCCCACTGTTTATAGGAAGTCTTCTTCTCTATTATCACCTGAGATTTATTCAGTTGTTAGTGAAAGCAGTAATCTTTTTCTACTTCTCTGCTGGGGTTCTTCTCACTTCTACCCTATAGATTTCCAGACAATAGGAGGGATGATATTAATGCTTCCTTTACTTAATTTACACTTAGTGAACTGAAGTTCTTTGTCTAACAGCCCCATACTTTAAGATCAAATTCTACTTTTGCAACTATAAAATTAGTCTTACACTATGGTAGAGGAAAAGGATTTGGTTCTAACTATAATAGAAACTTTTAGGGCACTAAAAAGTCATGTTTGACATGACTCATGGTGGAGGTCCCATTAGATAAGACTGAAAAAAAAAAACGCTGAGGAAAGAATAATACTATAATAAAATAGGGAAAAGTAAGTTATCGAAGATTTCAGTGACGATAAGACCCAGCCCTGTTGGAGTGAGACAATGAGAGCGATTGTGACAATAGTTGATAGTTTTTAGAGTGAGAATTTTAGAACTCAAACAATTAGAAATACTATAATGATCAGTATTCTGAAGAAAGAAAAAAGATTTGGGGCTATGTGTTAAATATTCTTATTTAATTTTATTTAGAATATAATATATCAAAAAGATGTTATTTTATGCACATTTTTTCAAAAAATCCTAGGAATTTATACCATTTGTAACATGTAAAAACTGGGAGATACAGAAAATTACTTTATTGATTACACAGAATTTCAGAGATAAAAATTAAAATTAGGTTAAATGTTATATGTCATAAGAGAAAAAGGAACTGCTAATACATGCCCTTTTCAATACAAAGACTATTTACTAGAAAATGTGGTCTCAATTTGAATTAAAGTGACGTGTAGGAACTTACTGTTATTATTTCTTTCCAGATAAAGCACTTATCATACCAAAGTCAGCACTAGTGAAAACAAGGGTTGGATGACTGATTAAATTCTTATTTAGGGAGAAGAATTACACTTATTAAGAACTTTGACTTTCTTTGGAATTTGGATTTTAACCTACTTCAAACCTTAATTCACATAGCTAAGAATTATTATAAAAATGTATTGTCCACTATTTTTTGAGATCAATATAAAGGATTTTCTAAAAACGTATCTCCAGATGATTAAATTCTCACTTTGAAAATTCTAAAGAATTGAATTTGCTTCTGCACAACTGTGTTGCAAAAAAACCTGATAAGATTGATGATAGAATAAAATCTACATTCTCTTAGTGAGAAAATTTCTATGCAATTTAGTCCTTTTGTAGATTATCACTTGATAAATGCATAGAGAAGCTATGGAAGTGTGTGTTCTGAAATGAGCCCTATAATTTGGAGATTTACATTAGATGTTCCAATTGTATTAAGACACTTATTCATTTTTTTCAGAAGGCACTGTGATAGAAAATGAAAATACAAGGATAAATATACCAAGGTCCTTGCCTGACCTTTTGAAAACTGAAGCACTGCTTTCATAGATAAAAATCCTCTGGAGTCCTCACGCTCAGATCATTATTTCTTGTCAGCTTCAGAGCTAGAAAGTGTACCTGACATGGGAGAAGTGGGATTTTATTAATAAAGTGCTTCTATAGTCTCCCCTAAGGTTATGTGAAAACGTACAACTTATTGAAATGCATTAAAAAAACTCACTTTGTTAATTGTGGAGTCTATTTCAAAGCCAGTAGATTTGATGTGACTATCTTTCAGAAAAATATTAATGACTCAAAATTTTAATTGAGAGTCTGAAAATACAGATACTTGACTGAACTCCTGGTGATTTGAGAGTGATGATGGTATTTTCTACAGTAACATTGAATATATATGATTTTAAAATTATACTCTCACAAATTTTTATAATTTCATTGAATCTAAAGTGTCATAAGCAGTAAATACATTTTTAATCTATGTACAATTAAAAAGAGAAATAGTGCCAAATAACAACATACAGCCATTGGTTAAAAAATCCTCTTTCCAATATCTTAATATCTGGGAAAATTAATATTGAAATTAATAAAATAGAATATAAAAACAGAAATCAACATATTTTCTGCCTTTTTAAAAAAAAAATTGGTACATCACATGCACTTATTAGAAATGATATAGACAGATCCTGTGTACCCTTGACCTAATTTCCCACAATGGTATCATCTTGCAAACTACACAGTATGATATCCAATCCAAGAAATTGACATTGACATAATCCACTGATCTTATTTAGATTTTCCCTAGCTTTACATGTACTTATCCATGTGTACGTATGCACGTGTATGTATATTTTATACTAAGAAAATGTTCATGTACCTATTTGTGTGACCAACAGTACATTCAAAATTCAGAACAATTCAATTACCACATGGACACTTCATGTTGCCCTGTTGCCTGACCTTCCTTCCAGCCCCAAACCCCAGCCTTAACCACTGGCAACCACTATATGTTCTCCAATTCTTTAGTTTTTTCATTTCAAGAATGTTATATAAGTGGAATCATATAATATGTAATCTTTTATTATTGGCTTTTTTTTTTCACTCAGTATAATTCCCTAGAGATTCATTCAAGTAGTAGCATGTTTCAACTGTTTGTTCTTTTTCATTGCTGAGTAGTATCCCATGGTATGAATGTACTGTAGTTTGTTTAAACGTTCACCCACAGAAGAACATCTGGGTTGTTCCAAGTTTTTGGTTATAACAAATAAAGCTGCTCTGGAGGTTTGTGTATAGATGAACATAAGTTTTTTGTGAACGTAAGTTTTCACTTCTCTGGGAAAAATGTCCAAGAGTACAATTTCTGGGTCTTATGGTAATTATATGTTTAGTTTTACAAGAAAATTTCAAACTGTTTTCCAGAATGGCTTTACCATTTTGTGATTCATATTCTTGCCAGCATATTGTGTTAGTGCTATTTTTTGTTAAATTTTAACCATTCTAATAAGTATGTGGTGATATCTTGTTGTAATCTGCATTTTGCTAATGGCTAATGATGAGCATTTTTTTTATGTGCTTACTTGCTATTTGTATACTTTATTCAGTGAAATATCTAAGTCTTTTGTCCATTTTCTAGTTGAATTCCTTGCTGTTTTCACCGTTTGCCTTTGATAGCTCTTTATGTATTCTAGATAACTAGTTCCTTTTTGGATATGTAGTTTGCAAATATTTTCACCGTCTGTATATGGCTTGTTTTCTCATCCTCTTCAAAAGGTCTTTGCCAAAGCAAAAGGTTTAAATTTATCAATTTTTCCTTTATGGATTATGCTTTTGGTGTCAAGTATAAGAATTCTCTGCAGAACCCTAGATCTCAAAAGATTTTTCTTCTATTTTTTTCCTAAAAGTTTTGTGATTTTGCATTTTACATTTAAGTCTGTGATTCATTTTGATTTAATTTTTATATAAAATTTAAAGTTTAGGGTTTTTCGGTGTTTTCTTTTTTTTTTTGTCTTTGGTTGTCCAACTGCTCCAGTACCACTTATTGAAAAGACTGTAATTTCTCCACTCAATTGGTTTTTGTAACTTTGTTAAAAATTGTTTGGGTATGAGTACATATTTTTGAATTTCAAAATATCACTGGTCTGCTGGCCATGCCTCAGTGCTATTTCTTATCTCCAACCCAAATTACTTCATTTAGGTTCCTTTACCCTCCCTGCTTTTTAAGTATAATTGTCCTACATATTTCCTCTTCATCTCTTGATCCTTACATCAGATGATGATATAACTTTGCTTCAATCATAAAATATGATTTAAGAGACTCATGTGAAGTAAGTAGTCTATATTTTTCTTACTTTTAACAATTCTAGTGTTCTTCCATCTTTGAAGAACTGCTATCATTTCATTTTTTGTTTAAGTACTTCCTTTAGCCATTCTTTAAGGATAGGTTTGCTAGCAAGAAATTATCTATCTTTTTTTATCTGAGGATATCTTTATTCCCTCCCAGGACGCTCATGAAAGACATTTTAACCAATGTGAGTATTGCCCAATAAATGATCGTATGATTCTCTTCCTTCCTCAATGATTTGTACCTTTCATCTCACCTCAACCCCGGATGCATCTATATTAAAAAGAAGTGATTACCTATTAAAATATATAGGAAAGGGCATAGGAATTTACGTCAGGGTATCTGGAAGATGTAGTAGAATCTTATGACTTGGAGAACTTCCCTGGGCCTCAGTTTTCTCATTTTTCTAAAGGAGAGGAACTATATGAGCTCCTTCCATGTTTGTGATGCTTCGTAGCATAACACAGTGTTACAATGCTATGCTTTTATTGCTTAACAATTTAAGATTTTTATATTAAATATATTTACTATTTTGAGGTAAAAAAATCCTTATTTCCATTTAAATATTTTATTCATTTTAAATATATTTTTATTATATTTTTCCCTGATGGGTCATAAAAATTATAATGAAAATATTCCCATTGAATAATCCTAGTTGTTTGTTAATATCTATAGACTTTTAATGACAAATTGTTTGAATTATTATAGTTTTAGGTTTATGCTTATTGAAATAATCAGAATTACAAACATATTCTTATCCATATTATATCTGTATTATCCATATTACACTATCAAAGCAAAACTTGCTTCAGACAAAATTAAGCAGATAAGGAAGACTGTATTCAAGACTATTGAAATAGGAGAGAATGCAGTTTAAACTCAGCTCTGCTGAAACAAAGGCAGAGGGGGTTTTAAGCGGTGAGCTAGTGGAAAAATACTAGAAGACAACATTAGAATGGAGGTTGATCAATGGGATGTGTCAACCACACTGAGTTATTCATGGGTTTGAATTTTTTTCAGTGATTAGTCCATTTGTGTTTGCTAATTGACACCCACTGAAGTCAGGCTCCTATCCTCTCACAGAGACTGGAAGATAGGGGCACTATCTTCCTTGACAACTACATTTCAAAGGGAAGGCTCACGGGTCCTTGAGAAAGACTTTTCTGTGTTGTAAAACTGGCCAAGAGGATTAAGAAAAAAAAAGACACACATATATCACAAAGAGCAGAGAAATAGTTTACAATGACAAGTTTTCCAAAGTAAATGATCTAAGAAAAGAAAGGTTAGGGTCCTAGAGTTAAGAAAAGCCTGTCCGAAGTTTAGTCAAGCTGGGGAGAAAGTAAGGCCAGTTTGGTAAATACACATATTCATAAATAAATAACCATATGATAATATATGATATATACATTTACTTAGATATGCATATACATATATTTGTTTATATGCATTTATATGTACACACATATTCATTTAAGCATATATACACACATGCATTGTACATATACATACACACATACACATATATTCCATACATACATATATCAATTTGCATGACAATTTATTGTAAAATTATTTGTAATGATGAAAATTGGAAGCAACACTAAGCCTATCAATATAGATAATGTTAGTTAAATTTTGATTCTCCCATATCATGAAATACTTTGCAGACATTAAAAACAATGGCTTAAATTTATGTGCAATGATCATGGAAAGACATTCTCAATGTTATATCAAAAAAGTGAGATGGTAAAGATGGTGAAATCATTAGATGACTAAATGAAATGATTAGAAAAACAAAAGTTCAAAATAAAAACTAAGGACACAAATTCTATGTTGTAAATAATTATATCTTGTGGAAAAGATAGTCCATTCATTACACACCTGGTTTAAAAACAATTAATTTTCCATAGGCTTTTATGTATCATATTTTCTATGTAGGGTTAGTCAGAGCCATTCTCTTTTCTGTTCTGCATGTTAAATGTGGCATTTAAAAGTTAAGTATTCAAAATGGTACATAAATATTAAAATCTGTACTAAACCAAATTATTTGCTAAACTATTCATTATAACTTACTCACAAAGCTAAGTTTGGGATCACAGAGTATATGACTAATTGTTCTGCATCTACTGTATGCACATAAGTTCTAGTAATTAAGTGTTGGTTTTTTTTGTCTCTTGTTGATTGATCTTTGAAATTTATATTTGAATGACCTATATTTAATATTGATAACTCATGGTACATTCTCAAGTTAAAGCACTTTTCAGAATTGTTTTGATCATGACTATTTTCAAATGATGATATTTTTACAATATCTTACATTCAAATATTTCCAAAAACAATTTAAAATCTAAGCACCATTTTAATATAATCATAAAATACATGAATATAATTATCTGAGAAAGAATATGTGTTTAAATATAAAGGAATATAAGAAACTAAGAGACAATGTAAAAAGTTTAAAAGAACATTGATTGAAAAGGAATGAGAACGTGTGTTACCTTGCACAGGAAAACCTCATTTTCAAGCCAAATACTGAAAATCCATTCAGTCAAATGGATATTTTTTTTCTTGTCTTTAAAAACTGCAATTCCCTTCCCAAAGCTTTGAATGGAAAATAAAGTTTGTAAAGCACCATTCTTCAGTTATGGGAAAGCTAAAGTCATTGTTGAACTTGCTAAATTACTCAATTATTCCAAAAACGTCCTTCAGGGATTGCCAGGGGTGACGGTAATGAATGAAATTGATCTAATCTAGCATATGAAAAAAAATTTCTTGGAGTGGAACACTTGTTTCACAGAGGAATCTTTAGGGAAATAACTGGCAAAATCATCCTTTTTTCATGGAAAGAAACTTATTAACATTACATATAAGAGAAATCATGGACATTTTAAATCCTAAAGCAAAGGTTGTGTATTAAAACATCACAATAATACTGGCTTCAAGGGAGTTTACAAGCATCCTGAAATAAGAAAATGCCTCAGCCTTTGGCTCAGTTATATCTGTACATTTTTGGCCAAATCTTTTTAGTTCTTCTCATGCAGTAAGGTGAACTTAATTTACTTTATGATCTGTCAGGTACATGCTTCAAGACTTTGATCTATTTTAAAGGCTGGTACTAATAAATGGTACTGCAACTTTCATTCATAAAACAAAGCTACTATGTGGGACCCTACAGTGCGGACCCAGTGATGAAGTATATCTCTACTATACTTGACAGTTTTCAAAGTTCTTTTATATATATTTAGTTAGTTGAATACTTTCAGAACCTCAGCAACTGTTATAACAACCGCAATACTTTAATTAATTTTGTCACCTAGTCTACTCCTTTCTGACAGCAGCTGCCTATAGCTACAGAAAAACAGAAAACTATGCTGCCTGATACCACTTTAAATTCATGACCAGGGATCTCAAATGGGTTCTTAGCACTGCCAGGCAATTTTATCATATTTCCCTCGTCACTGTACTTTCTTACTTTCTACATAACTATTTCACGTCTTCCTTCTCCTCTCTCTCAGCTGGTAACTTTGCTTCTCATTCACTGAAATAACAGATGCAATTATTAATAGAAGAGAATTTCTAAAAATGCTATAAATAAATCTACCATTCTACCTTAGGCTGAGCCCTCATATTTTTTTTTTCCTTTGAATTCCAATGGATGAGCCATTCCTGCACTCAGGCTAACTCTTCCACTTGTCCATCCATCCTATCCCCTTTCACCTCCTCAAAGGTTTCCCTTCTACTTTTTTTCACTTTGTGTTTTGTGTCATAAGCTTTTCCTTTCTGCTGTTTCTTTGCTCTCACCACACAAACATATCACATTAGCTCTCTTCTTAAAACATTTCTTCCTTAACTCTATATTCTCATCATCTAACACCCCAATTCTCTAAACTTCTCTAGAGCGTTTCAGTAGCTTGTTATCTCCATCTCCTCCCCTCCTATTCTCATACAATTCATTCCAATATTTTTTTTGTCCACCACCATTCCACTCAAACCATGGTCATAGAGCTGACTAATAATCTCTACATTGTGAAATCCAAGAGTAAATTCTCATTCCACATCTTGTTAGTCCACTTAGCATCCTATAACACTGCTAACCACACCACTACTTGAAACTTTTTATTGCTTGCATCCAGGATATCAGTCTCACTTGGTTTTACTTACATTACTAATTATTTTTTCTTTGTAGATTTCTCCTCCTTTCCCTGACTTCTAAGTACTGCAAATGCACAGGACTTAGTCCCTGCACATCCCTTCTTTATCTACAATTAATCTATTTTGACCTTATCCAAAACATTTATTTAAATACCACCTAAATACGGATGACTTTGATTTGCATATTCAGCTACATCCACTCTCTTGAACTTCAGATTGAAATATTTCAACTGCCTATTTAACATTTTTCCTTGAATATATTAATAGGAGGCCTCAATGTGTATGTATACAGAAAGAACCTCTGTTCTTTCCCTCATGAAAAATGCTCATTCTTGAGTATATGGCAACTCCATTTTTTCCTTTACTTAGACCATCTTTGATGGTTCCATTTTTTCATCCTTCACATCCAATTTATCAACAAATCTTGCTGACTTTACCTATGAAAAACATCTAGAATGTGACCAAGCCACCATCATCTCACCAGCATTATTGCAATCACATCTTTTTTTCTCTAACCTTTTCTCTTTTTTAACCTATTTTCAACATAGTAATTGGGTTATGTAACATACATCAAATACAATCACTTCTGACTCTAAACCCTTCAGTGTGTCCTCATTTTTCTACACTGACCCATAAGGAACTCATAATCTAGATTCTAGATAATTCTCTGATTTTAGCGCCTCTGACTTGCACCCTCATTTGATTTACTCCAGCCACATTAACCACAGTCTTTTCTTGAGATAGTCCAACCTTGGATTTCTTTCACCATGTTCTTTTGACTCCTCTCCTCACTTTTTTAAAGTCTCTGCTCGGCTGTCCTCTTCTCCTAGAAGTCTCTTCTGATGTCTCTATTAAAAATCAATAACTCTCCACAGCTGACTTTAGCAACTCTTTAGCCCCATAGCCTGCTTTTCTTTTTGTCTTAACATTTATTATCCCTAATATAATTCTAAAGTGCAAGGATTTTTGTCTGTTTTAAATGGTGATTTAGCACATACAAGTAGTCAATGAATACTTCCTAAATAAATAAATATCATAGATTTTTGGTATACTTCCTTTTCTTTTTTGTCTCCCTAACCATGCATAACCCTCATTAGGCTACATTTTCTATGTAAGAATGGGCCTTTAGCTGTTTTGTTTGAGGATGTATCTCAGTGGTTAGACCAGTGCCTGCCTCATGGTAAGACTCGATCAATACATGTGAAATGAATGAACATACTTTAAGAAAAAAGTCAAGCATTTAATTCCAGAAAATTTAAATAAGTTGGATGAATTTACATTGCTATGTAAACTAAAACTGACTTGAATACGTATCATTAGTTTTGATCTGACTGCAATTTACATTTTCTCATAATCTTCTATAATACCACTTATCTCTCAATGTCTATATAAAACTTGTAGTTCAACAAAACTCTAGACCAAATACTACTTGCAGTTCATAACAAGAAACTTTGCACCTATTTTTTATGTTGTTGCTTCTGGCTTGGATGCTTGGCTCTTTCTGACTGCTTGTAAATATTTCATTTATCTTTCAAGACCCAATTCAAATGTCAACTTCTCTTTGAAACCTTTCTAGACTTCTCCCTACAAAACTAATTATTCTCTCTGCTGAGACTTCCCAGCTCATTTATGTACTCATTAAACAATTACTTATTGAATTTTCTAGGCAGCATACTAAACACTGTGGAGGAAGGAATGAGTCTCTTGATGAATATTTTACTTTACCACCCTACAAGTCGGTTTTCTAGGTTGTTAGTGGAATTTCATGTTGTTATTATTATTTTATACATGTACTACCACAATTTTTCTATGAGCAGATTCCACGAATTATCCTATTTGTGGTGGTTATGGTTCTGACTATTCTATTTGGTGTGTAGCAGAATCAGAAAATTATTGTTGAAATGAAATTAAAATATCCATTCATTTCAGGGCTATTTCTAAAGCTACATGCGAAAGCTTCTAAAGTTCCTCTGTCACACACATTATTCTTGGTTAGAAAGAATACCTAATCACTCTACACTCAAATCAAATGGAGTATAATTTCAGTAATTTTTACCTAAAGTCTGATCCTGCTTCTTATCCCTACTGCCTATTTTTTCAGCTGAATACTTCCACTGTGTTTCTTTTTTTAAATTAAATGCTTATTACTAGAAGAGAAAATAAAACATGTTTTTGATCTAGAGATTTGGGATATTTTATCTTTGACATGTATTTTGTTTCTTTACTCACTTTCCAAGGTATTCCTTTTATCCTTGCTAGAAGAGCCCAAGAGTTAGGCTATTTCAAATAGATTTTAAAAATCTATTCACTTTAGAGCTCTGGGAGGCAACTTAACCCTGTTGTTTGATCAATAACTTATGAATTATAACACTCTTCAGAGAGAGGTGTCAAGAGTTTTCACTCTTGCCATGGAGTGCAATTGGGAAATTTCTGATTCCAAGTAAACATTACTTTCTTAATCTAATTCAGCTGATGGATGAAAATAGGTTCATGTTCCCTGCTCTCTACAGAATTTCTTTTTCTTAGACTGAAAACCAATTCCCCAAAATGGCAAGAATCTTGATCTTTTCCATAGTGATTTCATCAATTTTGCTGATAATTCTTCTACACATCTCCCATGCTGATCATTTTGTCTGATGTTAAGACAGGTGTATGAGATTTTTCTGCTATTATCAGCTCATAACTTAATGAAAAAAGGCAGCTATCAGTGTCCAGCAGCTGTAGTCAAGATAATTTGTGTTCTCAAAGTTTATTTTCTGTTAGCTTATAATATCTTAAACACTACTGTTTTTTGAGCATATCAGCAACACGCCTTTCAGTTTTTTAACAGTGCTTTTTATAATGAAGATACAATTTTAAAATTATACTCTATATCAATATAGTAGCTTGTTAACTAATTCTTTAAAGAAGCTACAGGTAAACATTTATTATGACAGATCATCAATAAAATTATAACATTTTAGATTTGAGAATACTAGATATTAACTAGAATGATGTAACAGAGCACGCATATAAAGAAGCAACCCTTCTACTAGAAATGATCTCTATTTGAAAACACAAGTTTGTTTACTACGAAAAATCAAGACATTTGGATCTCTTCGGGTATATGCTTTTGAATAAAATATGCATCTCAAAATATGATTTTTATTCTAAACTTGCTAATCTTTTAAATTACTATTTATATTTGAATTAAAATATTCAATATGCCCTAGGACATATTTATTTTTGTTAATAATATCAAGAGTGTGCTGCTAATAGAGAAAACTGGCTATAGACAAGTTTTGTGCAAGTTATTCTTTGTAAGACCTTTCACTCTTCTATGCCCAGCTAGAATTCAGCTGAAGACGAAGTGACAGTGGAGGATAAAGTATTGCCTTTGTCAGGCCCAATCAGTATAGAAATACAAATGCTGACATTGTAGAAAACTAGGAACAGCTCAACTTGATTCACCCTAAAATGTAGATAAAAAATTGCTACTAAGTAGAGCAACAGCTCATTGAGAAAGTACTAAGGACATCTCCTGTAGCGGTAAACAGTCAAAGTGACAGATCTGATGCATGCAGAGTGCAGTCAGCACATCACAATGAAGCTGAACCAAATATTTACGGGGTGTCTTGGTACTGGAGCCATGAATCAAATACACAATAATGAAGAGCCATATTCCAATACTTCGAACCATTTGTTTTCCCTTTTACCCTCAGTGTGAATGCTTCAGAAAAACACTACAGAAATCTGTTTTTAAATTTTCTTTGAGGCATTCTTTCACTGAATAGAGCAACTATAATTTCTTTTTTCCCAAAGTAGGATTGCCAATTTTAGCAAATGAAAACATTTTATGGAACATAATTATACAAAACATTAATCATTGTTTATCTGAAATTCAAATTTGACTGAGCACCTTGTATTTTCTCTGACAATCCTACCTGAAAGAGAAAGGCAAGGAAACTCTCCTTAAAACTCAGTTTCAACCTGATAATATGAAAGGTCAGATTATAATGCTTAGAGGACATTTTCTTTCTGGTTTATTTAAAGTTTTAACGTATTCAGGTGGAGTTGAATGCAGACAACGGTGCCCAGACTGCTTTAATTTTATAGTCTTTTTGGAATCTTAAAGTTTGAGACTCATTGAATAGGGCATGAATTCCTTTTTCTTCCACTCTTGTCCCAAACAACCCATGTTCACAAAGTGAAAAAGAAAAATCAATGTGAAAAGTAGGCTAAATAATCTGCTTAACATTTTTCAGACACCAAAGTACCAGAGTGTGACTCTTTTCAAATATACTGTAGAGTTTCTGTTTTTATGAGAAAATGAAAAAGGGCTGTTACAGTAGAGAGAATTTTGGCTTTGGTCCCAGGAGATATGTTTTATCTTTATCTGTCTTAAATTGGAGCAAATAACGTAATCTTTTAGAAACTCAGTTTTTTTCTTTTTAAATGGGGAAAGATCTTTCCTAAGGTAGGCTCCTTTCAAATGTAACAAAGTACAAAGTCATATTTCTCCCCATAATTAAAATTTTAATCAAGCCATTATTTGTAGAGTCATTCAAAAATTCTGTTGTCCCTGAAGTTCTGTTCAGCATTTTCTTTGCTTTATCATGACACAGATTACCTCTCCCTTTTCAATATTATATTCTCAGGATTGAGCACATATCTTGCACTTAGGAGGCATAAAATAAATGTGTGCAAATATTGAAGGAATACAGAGTATAGAATGATGATGTGTAATTGATGTCTGGCTTTATGCTGATTAAATTATGGAATATTTTTCCCCAAACAGTCAGTATGATGACTTGACTGAAAGCTCCATGAAGACTGGATTATTTTTTTCTGTATTGTTAAATGCTATATTTCAGCATTAAGAAGAGGGCCTCATTCATAGTAGGCACTCAGTAAATACCTGTTGCACAAATTAAGAAGTCTGCAGAACCTCCTTATAGCACCCAGAATGTGAAGCCTCTTTGCTTTGAAAAAAATCTATATAAAATTCTGGGTAGAGAAAGGAGAACATGTGATTTTCTTAAATGTGTTCAAGCAATTTTAATATCATGAGAAAC
The DNA here is from genome assembly GCF_020740605.2 of Lemur catta. Taxonomy (NCBI): domain Eukaryota; kingdom Metazoa; phylum Chordata; class Mammalia; order Primates; family Lemuridae; genus Lemur; species Lemur catta. Next base: position 31,774,311 of record NC_059133.1, read on the forward strand.
ATAATTCACTTTTTATTAATATGTCTGTTTTTATAAATTAAACATTCACAAAGGCATAATCAACCATTGAAGATTTGAAAGATTTGAAGATTTTTTTTTTAATCTGGGAACCATTTTCATGGTAATAATTTCACAAATGTTTGTAACCTAATAAATGTGGTATATACATACATGTGCACACGTTTTTATATCTAATATGTGAATATACTCAATTTATCTAATCTCCTCAATTTACTTCATTTCGTTAGATCTTCCTATCAGATACCATAATAGAACACTGGGGAGAGAGGCAAATCTGAACAAATACATTCCCTGACTTCAAGGACATTCTGATATAATTATTTTTGACATGAGATCTTTTTCTTTCTATTTTGTGTAGTATTAAAGTATAAGCCATTTGAATTTCTTACAGCACATCAAGCATGGTGAATTAAATTAAATAACTTAATAACCAGGGACTACTGTATGACCAGAGAATGTTTTTGGCCACATTAGTAATCTGTACTGTTAGTAATGATGTTGATTTACTTCAGTGACTCTTCCATTTCAATAGTTTTATACCTCTCTATACCATAATCACAGTATCGTCAATAATAAATGATAACTGTTAAAGATTTTAATATATAGGTACCCTTGAAACAGGTTTTAAGACATCTTATTTAAGCTTCACAAGAACATTATGAGGTAGAGAGAGTTATTATCATTGTGTTGAAATAGAAAACCCAGAGCAGCTCACACAATATATAAGTAGTAAAGCTAGGATTCAAGAATAGACAACAATGGGCAATGACAGGTTTCTTCTCATAATTAACTTCAATTAAGCTATGAGTTTAGGGCCCACACATCACAGTTTTAAGTAACCTTAAGGACCAACTGGCTGCCAACAATTCCACATTGAACTGTTCATTCCAGAATTGACAATTCATAATTTATTCATTTCATAAATATTTAATTAACATTTACTATTTGCCATTCAGTCTTCTGTACTAAGAAAGCAGACAAGATTTTTGGCCTGTTGAAGGTTATATTTAGGAAAAATAGAGGCTGAAAAATGAATTTACAAGATCATTTCAGAAACAGTGTTGTATAATAAAGAATATGATTGCGTTTGGGGTCTTCTTTATAAATTCTTTGCCAAAAATAAATAAATGGGACCTGATTAAATTAAAAAGCTTCTGCACAGCCAAAGAAACAGTCACGAGAGCAAACAGACAACCTACAGAATGGGAAAAAATTTTCGCATGCTACACATCCAATAAAGGACTGATAACTAGAATCTATTTGGAACTCAGGAAAATCAGCAAGAAAAAATCAAACAACACTATCAAAAAGTTGGCAAAGGACATGAATAGAAACTTTTTAAAAGAAGATAGACTAATGGGCAACAAACATATGAAAAAATGCTCAACATCTCTAATCAGGGAAATGCAAATCAAAACCACAATGAGATATCACTTAACTCCAGTCAGAATGGCCTTTATCAAAAAGTCCCAAAGCAATAAATGTTGGTGTGGATGTGGAGAGACAGGAACACTCATACACTGCTGGTGGGACTGCAAACCAGTGCAACCTCTGTGGAAAGCAATATGGAGATACCTTAAACAGATACAAGTAGACCTACTATTTGATCCAGCAATCCTATTATTGGGCATCTACCCAAAAGAACAAAAGACATTCTATAAAAAAGACACCTGCACCCGAATGTTTATAGCAGCACAATTCACAATCGCAAAGATGTGGAAACAACCCAAATGCCCATCAATACATGAGTGGATTAGTAAAATGTGGTATATGTATACCATGGAATATTCCTCAGCTATAAGAAATAACGGTGATATAGAACCCATAATATGCTGAAATAAAAAAAAAAAAAGAATATGACTGACCTTTGGCCCAGTTCCTGGGAGACAGCCTATAAATCCTTGGAATTTCCTGGGTGATAAGAAAGTCTGTGGTATTCATGGTGGGTCCCCATAGTTTGTGCTACTGAGATGACTTACAGTGGGCCCCTAGAAAACTCGCACTAGTGAGAAAACTCAGAATGGGCCTGGCCATGCCAGGAAGACTAATCATGTGATTAAAGGGTTGGGATTTGAGCCACATAATCTCAGTCCAACTGACCTCTGGGAAGTGAAGGAGGGCTAAAGATTGAATTTAATTATATAGCTAAGGACTTAATTGATAAATACCAATAAATATAATAAAACCCCAATGGAAACTGGACACCAAACTTGAGTGAGCTTCCCTGATTGGTGATATATACATTGAGGTGCAGGAAGGGTGATTCATCCTGACTTCATGGGGAGAAGGAACAAATAGCTTTCCATTTAGATCTCTCCAAGATCTCATTCAGTGCCTCTCTTCTTTTGGCTGGTTCTTATTTGTATCCTTTTTGCTATAATAAATCTGTAATTGTAAATATAAATCAGAGAACTTAGAGCACTTCTTTGAGTTCTGTGATTTGTGCTAGTGGATTATCAAACTTGAAGGGGTAGTGAGAACCCCTGAATTGGTAGCCACTGGTCTGAAATTGCAGGTGGCCTGGGGACTCCCAAGCTCGGGGCTGGTGTCTAAAGTGATGGTAGTCTTTTGAGCCAATACTTTGCCTTTAACCTATGAGATGTGGCCTAGTCCTGAGTAGTTAGCTTCAGAAGTCATTGCAGAAAAGTAAGTGTTTTTTAGGGCAGTTAAACAAGATGATATGAAAGCGGATGTCTGGGAGTTGGTATTTAGAAAGGGAAATTGAAGAAGATGGCTCCCAGGAATAACATTTGAACAGAGATCTGAAGGATCAGAAAGACCCAAGAATGAGTAATCTAGAGGTAGACTATTCCAGGTAAGAGGAAGCAGCAACTTCAATGCCATAAAAATGTTTAGGGGAAAGAAAGAAGCTTATTGAGACTAGAGCAGAAGGAAACTGATAGATGAGAAAGATAAACAACTGATAGATCAAAGGCTAGATTTAACAGGTGTGGCAGAGATTCTTTACTGTTCACCAAAACCTGTGTTCACCTTTTCTTTACGATCACACAGCTAGATTATGTTTCCCAGCAGCTCTTGGGGTAAAGAGGAGGCATATGATTGAATTTTAGCTGAGGGAAAACAGGTAGAAATGATGTGTGTTCTTTCTAGCCCAAGACTCTTTCTTCATTTTGGAGGTCTTGATGCAAATGAAAATGATGAGTTAGGGAATGTAAGAGTTACCAGGTGGAAAGGAGCTGCTTTCCTAAATCACTACATGGAGGGGAATCATGTACCCACCAGGAAAAGAACAAATGATGATGAATGACAAAAACCAAAACAAACCAAAACAAAAAAACCTTCCATTGTTTAAATCCATTATACATTTGGGAGTCTACTCAATACAGAATCAGATATCTTTCCCAATGTAAACCAGTGTAATTTGTTTTTGCAAACCTTTTTGATACTGGAAGGCTTTTAGGTAAGAAGAGCTTTAACACTGAGGATTGAGAGTAGGGTAGTGTTAGCCAGAATATTTTAAAAGAATTTCTAAGTCATAAATTTTAATGAGTGTTAGGAATCAAGCCAGTAAGAGAAGAATCAGACCATAAGTGCAATGGGCAATATGGCAGCAAAAAGAAGATATAATCTGAGGGCCAGGAGTTTGATCAAAGTTAGAATAAAGAAGCAGCATGGGCACTAAGTGAGCCATTGGCAATTACTACAAGAGATGCTAAAAGGTCCTTAGCTTGTTATTTTTGGCTTTTAGATGTAGAGTTCTTTTATATATTAGACATGTCAGGTTTAGTTAAGGCATGGGTTTTGGGTAGACAATAACAATCATTATGATTTATTACACATCAAGTATGATTCAGTCACTGATTCTTAACATATATTAATAATATCTAAAAAGCAATTTTAATTATATAAAATATACAGTGTTGGAGGGACTATGACAAGTTAAAATATTGAGATTTTGGAAGGTTGTACTTAAATAACTGGCTATTGTTGTCCAGCTATTACATAGTAGATTTTAGATTACAGCCCAGTTCTACTGACTCCACCAGCCTCACCCTTTCTACAAAGCAGCTGCTTCTTTACACTGAACATCATCACGAATAATCACTCCTGAGTGATAAGACAGATCCATTTGGTTGACTGACTGATCTTGTCACTTTCAATAAAGATATCTTGGCTTCTAAAAACCCCATAATCATAGTTGTATTTTCCCATCTGCATAATTTCTCTTCTATCTATCTGTCTTAAATTTAATTAAGAACTTCACGAGAGGAAAAGAGAAATAATGTCATGCAACTTTGTGTCTTTATTTTTTGTTACTTTGAGAAAAACTTTCCAAAAGCCCTCTTCCTATTTGGTATAGGAATGGATTAATACTCTCTGGCATTAGGCATAATGCTCCTATTGCCATAATTATGCAAGGCACAAAGTCCAAAGCTAAACTACATCAAATACACAGCAGGTCTATTATTTGCAAGACAACACAAAAGAATACATTGATTTAAGGGGATGATAGTTTATTTTTTTGCATGGGGTGTACAAACACATAGCTTTTCAGATACTTCAGTGGTGTATTAAAAACACATACCATGAAGCATACTCTGTCCATTTAGAATTTACTTGTTTTGTTTCTTTTAAGAAATAATTTTCCAGAATTTATGAAAAAAAATAAAAATAACTTTTATTTGAGCATCTCCTTTTTTCTCAGGTACATTTGGAGGTGCCTTATTTTATGGAAAAGGAAATACAAACTTAGAGAGGGTAAGCTACTTGTTTGAAGTTACAGAAACTTTGTGGCAGAAATCAAAATTCATTTATTTATTATTATTTTTTTAATTTCAGCATATTACAGGGGTACAAAGGTTTGGGTTACATATATTGCCTTTGCCCCACCTGAGTCAGAGATTCAAGAGTAAACATACCCCAGGCAGTGCACACTGCATCCATTAGGTGTGAATATACCCATCCCCTCCTCTCCCTCCACCTACCTAACACCCAATGAATGTTACCTCCATATGTGCGCATAAGTATTGATCAATTAATACCAATTTGATGGTTAGCACATGTGGTGCTGGTTTTTCCATTCTTGTGATACTTCACTTAGTAGAAGGGACTCCACATCTATTCAAGAAAATACAAGAGGTGCTAGGTCACCATTGCTTTTTGTGGCTGAGTAGAACTCCATGCTATACATATACCACATTTTACTAATCCACTCATGTATTGATGGACACTTGGGTTGTTTCCACATCTTTGCAATTGTGAATTGTGCTGCTATAAGCATTCTAGTGTAGATATCATTTTTATAGAATGTCTTTTTTTCCTTTGGGGAGATGCCCAGTAATGGGATTGCTGGATCAAATGGTAGTTATACTTATAGCTCTTTGGGGTATTTCCATATCACTTTCCACAGAGGTTGTACTATTTTGCAGTCTCACCAGCAGTGTATGAGTGTTCCTATCTCTCCACATCCACACCAATATTTATTGCTTTGGGACTTTTTGATAAAGGCCATTCTCACTGGAGTTAAGTGATATCTCATTGCAGTTTTGATTTGCATTTCTCTGATGATTAGAGATGCTGAGCATTTTTTCATGTTTGTTGACCATTAGTCTATCTTCTTTTGAAAAGTTTCTGTTCATGTCCTTTGCCCACTTTTTAATAGGGTTCTTTGATTTTTTTCTTGCTGATCTTCCTGAGTTCTATATATATTCTAATTATCAACTCTTTATCAGATGTGTAGCATGCAATATTTTCTCCCATTCTGAAGGTTTTCTGTTTGCTCTCCTGATAGTTTACTTGGCTGTGCAGAAGCTTTTTAATTTGATCAGGTCCCATTTATTTATTTTTGTTGTGGCTGTGATTGCCTTTTGGGTCTTCCTCATAAATCTTTCCCTAGGCCAATGTCTATAAGAGTTTTTTGAACATTTTTTCTAGAATTCTTATAGTTTCATGCCTTAGGTTTAAGTCTGTTATCCACCGTGAGTTGATTTTTGTCAGAAGTGAGAGGTGTGTATCCTGTTTCAGTCTTCTACATGTGGCTATCCAATTTTCCCAGCACCATTTATTGAATAAGTATTCTTTTCCCCAGTGTATGTTTTTGTCTGCTTTGTCAAAGGTTATATGGCTATATGAGGATGGTTTTATATTTGGGTTCTCAGTTCTCTTCCATTGGTCTATGTCCCTTTCTTGTGTCAGTACCATGCTGTTTTGGCTACTATAGCCTTGTAGTATAGCTTGAAGTCTGGTAAATTGATGCCTCCTAATTTGTTTTTTGCTTAAGATTGCTTTTGCTATATAGGATCTTCTTTGGTTCCACACAAAGAATAGAATTGTTTTTTCTAGATCTGCCACAAATGATGTTGGTATTTTAATAGGGATTCCGTTAATTATCTAGATCACTTTGGGAAGTATCGACATTTTACCAATGTTGATTCTGCCAACCTATGAACATGGCATGGTTTTTCACCTGTTTACGTCCTCTGCTATTTCCTTTCTCAGTGTTTTTTATTTCTCTCTGTAGAGTTCTTTCACCACCTTAGTTAAATATATTCCTAGATATTTTATTTTCTTTGTTGCTATTGTGAAGGGTATTGAGTCTTTCATTTGGTCCTCAGTTTGACTGTTGTTAGCATATAGGAATGCTACTCATTTGTGTACATTGATTTTGTAACCTGAGACTTTGCTGCATTTGTTTATCAATTCCAGTAGTCTCATGGAAGAATCTTTGGGATTTTCTAGATATGAGATCATGTCGTCAGGAAAAAGTTTCACCTCTTCTGCTCCAACTTGTATGCCCTTGATTTCCTTTTCTTGTCTGACTGCTCTGGCTAGGGCTTCTAGCTCTGTGTTCAGTAGAAGAGGTGATAGAGGGCAAACTTGTCTGGTTCCAGTTCTAAGTGGTTATGCTTTCAATTTTTCCCCATTCCATATGATGTTGGCTGTGTGTCTGTCATAAATGGATTGTATCATTTTTAGGTAAGTCCTGTGTATGCCTATATTTTTAAGCGTTCTTATCATAAAAGGGTGTTGAATTTTTTCAAATGCTTTTTCTGTGTCTATTGAGAGGATCATATAGTCTTTGTTTTTGCTTCTATTTGTGTGGTTAATTACATTTATAGATTTGCATATGTTGAATTATCCCTGTATCTTTGGGATAAAGCCCACTTGGTCATGATGGGATTATTTTTTTGATAAGCACCTGAATTCTGTTTGCTAGGATTTTGTTGGAGAATTTTTGTATCTACATTCATAAAAGATATTGGTCTATAGTTTTCTTTTTTTGTTGTGTCTTTTCCTGGTTTTGGTATCAGGGTCATGTTGGCTTCATAAAATGTGTTGGGGAGGATTCCTTTCTTCTTGATTTTGTGGAATAATTTCTGCAGGATAGCCAGCAGTTCTTCTTTGTAGGTCTGGTAAAATTCGAGTGTGAAACCATCTGGTCCAGGACTTTTCATTTTAGGAAGGTTTTTTTTTTGCTGCTTCAGTTTTGGTACTTGATTTTGGTCTATGCAGGAATTCTATTTCTTCCTGATTGAGCCTAGGGAGGCTGTGTGTTTCTAAGAATTTGTCCAAGATTTATACTCAGATCAATCCCAATATAAAATCCTACTGTTCTTTAAAAGTTTGGATTAACAAACAAAATGGTTTTCATTTTAAAAGTTGGTATTTAAAATTTTTAAAAAAGAAGACAAACTATTTTTTTTTTCTGGAATGATATTTGAGTAGGCTTCATTGACTCAGTCATTCAGCAAATATTTATTGTGTGTCAAATATATGCCAGATATTTTGCTACATACAAAGACTAAAGCAGTGAACACAGACAAAATTCTGGAACCTCATGGAGTTTATATTTTACGTAGAAGAGACAGATAATAAAATAAATTAACAAAGGTGTATTACATGGGAGATACTTTAAAAAAGTTCTAAATATAATAATATGTAATAATAATATGATTTTTCAAAAGTTTGGTTATAATGGATATTTTGGTGTTTTAAAACTGAATATAAAGTTATATGTCTATTAATGAAGGGTGATGAATTATTTTCTTATATATCTATAAGTTTGTTTCATTTTACAGAAACTTACTGTAGTTGTTGTCAGATAATATATATAACAACTGTTAAATGATAAAAAAAAATAAATCCTGTAACAATGTTCTGAAAATAAAAGATATTTAAAACATTACAGCAAAGTTGTTTTGATTACTGAGGTAATTCCCTGGATACGCAAACAATCACAAACAGTAATAGCTATTTTTTGGCCTATATTTTAGATGCCCCTCTCTATATGTAGTTACAACAATGCTGTTGATTAGTTAAAATTAAGTATTTTAAAAGTATCCAACTAATGGCACATGAAAACTAGGGCAATTTTTAATAAGAAGTAAAAAGATGCATCAAAAATCTAAATTGATAAACTGGGAGCAGAGCTAAAGCTGTTCGATCATCTGTTTAAAATGCCTCTCAAGAACACAATTCTTGTCGGATTAAATGAAGATACTTCAGTTTGGAAATTATAGCTTCTAAAGGACAACACATTCCATTGCCCCCATTTCTAAACTGTGCTTGTTTTACAAAGCCCAGACCAGATGCAAACAATTTAATCGCGTTTAACAAAATCTTTGTGTGGAAACCCACAGTGGAATAATGCTCACTGGTCAGTACTCAGGCTTGCCTGGAATTCCATTTATTTTATTTTTGTTTCTAAATATAAAAAATATAGTAATCAATATGCCACAATCACAGTTGCTGAACACATTTCATTTTCTTTCTATTCCTTTTTTTTCTTTTTTGCCTCACAGAATAGATTTCTTCTCTTATTTCTTTTTATTTAGGTGAAAAAATGGCTTTAAATGGTAGGAAAATCATTCTTCAGTTCTGTTTTCTCCATTACACAAGACATAACTGCACATGCAAAATTACTCTGCCCAGGGGATTGTTATTTGAAAGCTCTTTAAATTCACTGTGAGAAAACAATCAAGAGGACATATAAATGTGATTGAAAAAGTTCCAAATTGCTACCTTTGAAGCTGCATATGCAAGATAAATATGTCTCCACATTTCCATTTATTTTGTTTTTTTTCTTTTTAAAGCCAGTGGTAACTAATATGAAATATTTTTGTTTCTTTATTAAAATGAAAGTTCAAAAGTGCCTGGATCATATTTGATAATTTATGTCACAATGTGCTTATATCTATTTAGTTTTCTAAGAAAACTTTTTAGTTTTTATCTTAGAGAAAGGCAAACAACATTAGTATAACCTACTTGTTAAAAATAATCACATTATATTTATAAAATTCTTTGGCTATATGGAATTTATTGTGATTTGAGGATAAATTAAAACAGATTTTTTTCCTAATGTATTTTTATTTTTCATATTACATATGGTGATTTGATTTTTCATGGGGCAGGGCCCAGTCAGACAAATTAGATCAGAAATGTGAAATTGCATTTGGTTCTCTCCAAACAGCCAGGAAATCATAGTCATTTTCAACTTAAGTCCAAAGATGAAGAGTAAGGAGAGTTTACCTTCAGTGAAAATGGAAAGAGAAGACTGTATATTTTTAATAGACAATGGGCACACAAATCAGATAAAATAGTCCATTAAAAACACAATTTCAGCTTCTCGGGAAAATCTTAAAAAGATAATTTTCCTTCAGTCCTAGCAGGTTTGGGATAATTCAACAAGACTAAAGTCAGTGGTCCTCAAGCAGGGTATTCCACACCACTTGCCTCTCCTGCCAACACATCTTCTATCCTGGGGACATTTAGTAATGTCTGGAGAAATTTTTGATTGTCACTCCTGGAGGTGTTACTGGCATCTAGGGGCAGAGGACATATATGCTATGCATGTAATACATCACAGCCCCCAAAACAAAAAATTATCTGGCACAAAATGTCAAAAGTGCCAAGGGAGAAACCCTGAAAAGGTAAAGATGATCTTGTTCTAGCCATCATGGAGCCCAATCAAAGAGTTCTGTAGACTTTATCTTTTCTGTAAACATCTAACTACATGCCAGATGTTTAATATTCTATATCAACTACTGCATCAAAATAATTATACAGAAACAAAAACTGTATGAGTAAGCCCTGTTTTTTTAATAATTAAAAAAAAAAAAAGGTATTTTCATGATTCTCCATCTTGGCCCTATGCCAAGTCACTATGTGAATTCCTAGTCTCACAATTTTTATTAGGCCAAATTATCAGAGAACTCTAGTACATGATAAAAGGTTTTGACATTTCTGATTAGAAAATAGAATTAATCTCGTGGCATTTATTCATGCATATTTGACTATAGGCCTTTTTCATATTTTCTGAATGGCTGAAAAGAAAAGAAATTCACCCAAAGTTTTCTATGGAAAAAGTTTATTTTCTGAGAGACTATCATTTGTGTGAATAAAAGGATAATCTATGTATTTGTTAACTGTTTTCTGTTGCATATATATTGTCTGACACTTGTTGGAATATTTCAATTACATGGTCAACAAATGTTGCAAGAACCTAAGGAAAATACATAAAATATGGTGAGTTGAATATTGTGGGTAATTTTTAAAAAAGGTAAGATTCAACTTTGCTTTCAGAATGTTGTGCTATGAAGTTATACCACCATCACTCAAAATATTTTAACATTAAAAAAGAAAAATTTCTAATGATTCATCCACCCATTTACTCATCCAACAAATATTTACTATAAAAATCTTCTATGCATACCCTTTGCTATATGCAAATATATTAATATATACACAGTCTGCACACAAGGACATTAACAGTTGTAGACAAATACTCCAGGAAAGCAGGAAATCATTTTTGGTGGTTTGTTCAATGTTGTATTTTTTAAATTACTAGAATAGAGAGTGAATACTCAAGGCTTAATAAAGAATATATTTATTGAATTAACACATAAATTAATGAATATATATGACATGACAAGTATCCACCAGGTACATTGGCAGTTCAGAGAAAGAAAAAGCATATGTGGTCAGACACACCAGAAGGGCCTTTATGGATGAGGTAGCATTTGACCTGAGCCTAACGTAATGAAAAAATTATTGAAAAATAATGGAAAAATTAGGGAAGAATGGATTATCCTAGAGGAGAAGAGGATAGATTTGGTTTTTGTACAAATTGAGCTTTAAAAGATAAGGCATTCATGATGAGCTATAGGGTGGACTATTACAAAGATGGGTCTGCAGTGCAAGAGAAAGGCTAGGGCTGGCAATAGTGATTGAGGAAGTAGCTACTCAGTGGTGTAAGAAGCAGCTTGAGAGTGGAAGAATATTTGAGTGAGAAGAGAGAAGGAGGGTGAAGGAGTGTCTAACAGAGACAGGGAGAGAAAAAGAGAGATTTAAAAATGGAATATTTGAAGAAGTGAGAGATAGAGGTATGGATCCACCTGTGCCTGCTGTAGTACAGTGTCATGAGATCCAAGAGGAAAAATGGTTTTCAAAAGGAATTATTGGTTCAAAGTGACAAACAATGGAAAGAAGTCAAAGAAGATGAGGCTTCAAAAGGCCACTGGATTTTTCACCAGGATGCCAATATTTCATACACATATTTCAGGTAATAGAAAGAAGCAGGGACAAAGGTCAAGGAGAATTTTCATGAAAGAGATGTGTAAGTTTCACTCCTCTCGCCTCCACCACTTTTCTGGTTCACAGCCTCATTATATTTTACTTGGGCTACAGCCATAGCCTCCTAAATGGCCCTTCCCTGGCGCAATGCCTTTTATGCACAGCTGCAATGTGAATCTTGTCAAAGCTCAAATTTGAACATATTACTCCCTGGCTTAAAAGCCATCACTGACTCATCATTATTTATAGACCCAAATTTTTATCTTGGCACTCAAAGCCCTTAATTATCTGCTTCTATTTTTCTTATATTATTTTTATATGTTTCATCACAGTTTGAATAATTATATAACAGGTGGTACTCTGTATTTACTCCATTATTTCTTGTCTCAATGTCTTTTCTTATGTTTTTATTTCACCTATCTTGGAACATCATTATTTTCATTTCTCAATGTCAATATTGTAGGCATCCTTGGCTCACCTCGATGCTTCTCTCACCTAAAGATTATTTTAATTTTCCACTCTGCTGAAATATATTTGGACCTCCTTCACGGCACTTAAGTACTTATTTCTTTATAATATTTATTTGTTTTAGTTGACATATAGTTTGCCTTCCTTGAATCCATGCCATGTGCTCCTGTTAGTGGTAGCCTAGTGTAAAATAGGTGACTACTCAGTCATGTATTTCACACAGGATTGATACCATTCTCATGACCATTGTGAATTGTCTTGTGATCCAAGTGAGTAAGGCAGAGCAATGGAGCATCAACTGCCGGACTTTTCCTGAAACTATACAGAATGATGTTTTCCCTTTCTACTGGGGTCCCTAAAGTGACATAATTAAAGCCTGAAGCTGCTGCATGAAGCTGCTGCATGAAGAGGACCTGCTTGAAAATCAAATCAATACAGGGAAAATGGAGTTGAAAAGAGATGAGAGATGAAGAAAGGCCAATTTCTAAGAAAAGTTTTTTGAGATGCTGAATTCAGGTATGCTGTGTTGCTGAACTCCAGAAAATATCATTTATTTGTATTCTATATGATAGATACCTCCTGGAATTGTGTCATGTGACAGACCGACATTCTAGTTATTTGAGCCAATAAATTCCCATTCTTGTATCAACCCAATTCGAGTTCCTGCCATTGTCATTTGCAAATAAACAAGTTCATACATTTTTATGCGGCTTTTTAAAACATTTCTTTGACCACATATTAAGTTCTCTTTTTTTTTTCTTTTTTGAGATTGTTTCTCACACTGTCACCCAGGGTGGGGTGCAGTAGAGTGATCATAGCTCACTGTAGCATTGAACTCCCAGGCTCAAGCAATCCTCCTGCCTCAGCCTCCCTAGTTGTAGCTGGGACTATAGGTGCATGCTGCTGAGCCTAAGTAATATTTATTTATTTATTTATTTGTTTTCCTTTTGTAGAGATGGGGTCTCACTGTTTTACTCAGGCTGATCTCTAAGTCCTGGGCTCAAGCCATTCTCTTGCTTCAGCCTCCCAAAGTGCTGAAGCCACTGTGTCCAAACAAGAATGAGTTCTTTAATACAGTATTTGCTTATTCATTTTGAATTAAAATTGTTCCCAAAACAGTGCTTTCTCTGTAGTAAACAAATTTATTCAGTTTAGTATACTCTGATACATTAAGGGTTCTAAAATTGATAAGTGAGTGTCAGTAGGAAGCAAATTGAGGAATATAAACCATAAAGCGTTTATGTGATAAGTACAGAGTTAGCAGTTTAGGGAAAATACCAACGTTTCATTTGAGGGAAAGACATTGGCTTTTGAAACATTAAATTTAAAAACTCTAAACAAACAATTATATTATATAACTTTTGTTATTTTAATTTATAAATCATTCATGCAATTATTTTATTACTGGATTTTTAATTGTATAGCTGATGGACCATGGGCAATATGTAGCACTTCCGATAGATGTGGATCAATAGCTGTATCTACCTACTAATGTATCTATGTGTCCACGTCAATAAGAATATCTTAGGAGAAATATGAGGCTGTTCACAGTGCTTGAGAAAGTAAAATAGCTTTGTCTCTATACACACACACACACACACACACACACACACTCTTAAAATCCAGAGCCATAACAGAGGCACGATAATGAGACATTCTGTTAGTGTTTGGTAAGAAATCTAAAGAAAATAACTATTATGATCTTCCCTTCCTCCTTGACTTGCTTGCCAATTTTAAAAATCCTCCAACTCAGAGCCCTATTTGGCTCAGTCCTCACTTATATTTTTTCTTACACGTTTTAAACATGTTAGTAAATGTCTCTAAACTATAACAAAATAAGTATGAGATCCTGAAGAGTGCTTTATTGGTTTTTTAAAAAGCAGTGAAAAGAAGCAGAAGGATTTGGGGATTAAAGAGTGCAGGCAAAAATTATTTTGCTAGTCTTAAGTAGTTGAAAAGAGTAATCGTCGGAGCAGGACCCGAAAATTAATGGATTTCTAAAATGGCAAAAGTGTTTAAGTTAAAATGGATAGAAATGTACTTTTTTAGGGGGTTGGAATGCTAGAGAGGACTATTATGCTTAGGTGTGGAATCATTTTCTCTGATGTTATTAATGAAAAGTCAAATCGTTCCTTTTCTGGGCTCTTTCCAAGGCAATTATGCCTGGAGATGTGAGAATGTACCAGATGACTTCTTGAAATGCTTCCTTTTGATTTATAACTATCTAAATGAGTATATATAGACAAAAATACACATGTACTCAATTTGAGAAAGAGCAGTGCTCCAGATATGTGTGGGCATAGCAATTGTGAATTCCCTGAAGAAACCAAAGGAAAAATCTTTGTAGACAAAAACTTGCAACAGAAATTTAAAGAAGTTTCTCAAAATTTCTTTTACCCTTCACACTGATGCACTATGTAAGGATTTTTGGGAAAGTTCTATAATCAAAAGTTAAAAGTTTCTATATAGTACTCTTTTTTTATTTAGAGAAAAGAGATCAATGAGTTAAACAATGGGATGCAAATTAGTACCATTAGAAACAAATCAGGAATAAGCTTAGTTAACAGGAATAGGAAATAAACCAATGTCTTTTAATTACATTTACATGGTTACTAGTCAAAGCAAAACATTTACATTTCTGTTTCTGTGTAGTTCTGACTTCAGAAAATACATTATTTTTAGCACTTCTAGTATTTTCTTTAAAATGAAAAAAACGTCAAATTGTACAAGAAAAAAAAATTAGACCATGCGTTCATACTTGGAAAATTTCAGCTTCATCATTGCGTATTTATCCTCAGTGTGTTTAAAAGCTGTTATTCACTCAACACTTAGGCAGTGGGGAACAAGCTTGAGGAAAACTACCATTATTTCTCTGAGCAATTTAAACTTACAAAATTCCGAATGTTGATAGTGTAAGGTAATGAGAACAGATGGCATAATCTTTATGTAACTATAAGAAATTTCCTATGATTTTCAGCAGAGTTTGAGTTAAGGCTAAAAACACATTGCTGAACTATTTTACAAAGCACAGCCTTTAACAATAAGGTTAATGATAATACTAGTAATGATAATAAAAACTTGTCACAATGATACTGTCCATTAGAAACAGATCTGTTCTGAAACTAATCTATAACTACATAAAATAAACCTTTCTAACAGAATTTTTAATCCAAACTCTAAAAATAGTTTTCCTTAAAGTTGTGTAATTTTTGATATTTATCTTGGATTAAATATGATAAGGTTCAGGGTGCAGCATAGAAAGCTATATATTCCTTCATCTTATACTGTGATGTAGGTTACTCTCTCCATTCTTTAGCCAATTATCTAGCCCACAGTGATCTTGGTTATGTGATATTTTTCTCTTTTACTTAAATAATTTATTTCTGTGGAATATGTAATAAATATTTATTAAATTTGATTGTATTGATACTCCCAAACTTTTTAGTACATTCTCTCATTTCCCCTACCATAAACAACATTCCTGTTTCATGCCTGTCCTGCCATATATACTAAAAGTCTGGGACTCACTGGCCCAAAATATGTCCCAAGACAACTTTAATTCCTAACACTTTGCACACTGTTTTAGGTACCTGAAAAAGGGCCCAAAATTTCTGAGAACTAAGCCACCAAGTTCTATATCCTCAAGGAAACTTTAGAACTTCTAAATTTATATAAAACTAGTTAAGCTCACTGGGCTTAATCCAGTCATTCTATTAAGGTCATTAAATATGAAATGTCCAATTTTGAATCAAAAGTTTAGTTTACTGTATTTCAAAAAAGAAGCTGTACAACTAATCAAAGTATGAGCTTAAACTATTAACACAGTTTTGCCATCTTAATTATTTAATTGTTTATGCCAGCAATGAAGAAGCCTGGAGAGCCAGTGGCGATGAAATCGTGAAAAGCATTTTCCACAGCTTGTGGAGAATTGAATATTTTTCCCTGCAAGAAGTGGTTCAAAGCCTGGAAGAAGTGGTAGTCAGTTGGTGTAAGGTCTGGTGAATATGGTGGATGACAGTTTCCAAGTCCAGACTCTGTAGTTTGAGCAGTGCCGTTTGTTTGGCATGTGGTCGAGCATTGGCCTATCTCTATTGACCAATCTTGGCTGCTTAATTGCAAGTATCCCCATCATTTCATCCAGTTGGTTGCAGTAGACATCTGCTGTAATTGATTGACCAGGTTTCATGAAGCTGTAGTGGATAATACCCGCACTGGACCACCAAACAGATACTTTTAGCTTTTTTTGATGAATATTCAATTTTGGACTGTGTTTCAGCACTTCATCCTTATCCAACCATTGTGCCGAATGCTTGCGATCGTCAAAAACAACACACATAGGTTGAGATGGATTTGCTTCCACTACAGCTTTCAGCTCATCTTTATCTACCTCGGTCTCAGGTCACCCATGTGGCTCATTTTCAAGATTAAAGTCACCAGAACAGAACTTTTCACACCATCGAAGTCCTATGCATTCATTAGCCACATCCTTCCTAAACACTTCATTGGTATTTCGAGCTGTCTGTGCTGCACTGATACCATGATGGAACTTAGAAAATAACTTGAATTTTTTTACTTATCCATGGTTTCACAAAAATTGCTCTAAAAAAATTTTGAAAGATAATCACAAGCCAAACCATGTGTTTGAAAGAGTAAGGATGTACCTTCACAATAAAAATAAAACAAGAACTGTCAACGTGAAATGTCAGAGATATCAACTGTCAAACTTACTACTTAAGGAAATCGGACATTTCATGCTTAATAACCTAAAATTATTCTAGTTCTCTTTTGTGATTGATGTCCCAATTATTTGCCTTTTATTTAGATAATGTGTAACTTTCTTTCTCTAGTAATGCTTACTGCCAAAAATCTTTTGGTCTGATAGTGACATGGCTACTCAGCTTTCCTTTGATACACACACACACAAATATATTTATATATAAATATATATAATATATATCCAAATATATATATATATATGTGATAAATTTGTATAGGGTTACTAATAAAATTTGTATTGATTTCTACCATTTTACTCTTGGTTTTCTCTTTGTCCTACTTTTTACATCCTCCTGCCTCTCCTCTTTTCTGTTAACTAAAAATATATTTAATCTTCTGCCTAAACTATGTAAGGATCTTTGAGAATATTGATTTCAATGAGAAACCTCCTGATTTATAAGATTGTTCACTGTTTTAACTATATCTTATATAATCCCACAAAATAAATATAATTGATATTATTTTATACAGTTAAAGTTTGTTTAAGTTTATCTATATTTTAGGTTTCCTTTACTCATTATTTTTATTTGTATCTTAGACTTTTCTTTGGGGTTTATTTCACTAAGTTCTGCTGTGTAATCTTAAAAATTCCTTTACCAAGGCTCTATTTATTGGGTGTCCCATCTTAGTTTTTAGTTTGCCTAAAAATGTTTTTAATATACTCTCATTAAATTATAGTTTCACCACATATATGATTTTGCATTACCAATTTTTTCCAATTATTTGGTCGTATTATTTTGATTTTTATTGTGGCTGTTGAAAATGTCAACTGGTTAATTTTTATTTAATTTTATTTTTGTGTGTGTTGAGTTGGCTTTTTTTCCCGACTCCTTTTAAGTTATTCACTTTATCTTCATTCAGCTGAAGTTTCATTACATATCTTGTTCAAATTCCTTTGTATTTATCAGTTCAAATTCCTTTGTATTCATCATAGTGAGGCTTCTTGTTCCCCTAAATCTGATGATTTCTATTTTGTGTCAGTTTTGGAAATCTCATCCAATAGCTATTTGAATCTTGTCTCTCATCCATATTATATTTTTTCTTTCTGAAACTTCTCGGTCTATTTTTTTTATGTCTTAATCTTTTGGCATTGTAGAAAAAAATCTTCATATATATTTTCTAGTTCATATACAAATTCTCACTTCAGCTTTGTCCAATCTATTACTTAGTCCAGGAAAGAATTTTAGTTTTAACTGTTAATTTTTTTTCTCATTTCTAGAAGATCTATTTGTTTTTTTAAAAAACTCTATGGGATCTTTTTTAAAAAATAATCTCTTGTTCTGCTGTCATTTTTAATCCTTTCTTTTAATTTTAAACATATTAGCTTCTTATTTAATATTCTATCTTATATATTGCTGAAATCTGCAGTTTTATGGATCTGTTTCTGTTTGTTATTATTTCCACTGCTCCCACTGACTTGCTTCATTGTTTATTTTATGACTTTTACTTTGAGCTCAATTTCTATGGGAATTTACCTATGGTAAGACTTTGAGCTCTGGGTTGAAGGTGATTTCTTCCAGGGAGGAGTTATATTTCCTTCTGCCAGGCATCTGGGACACTACCAATCTGGAACTACTTTAAATGCAATTCTTATTTGTAATTAGAAATACTTAGGGGAAGGTATTCCACCCCTCCCTGCCCCCACCTATCCAGCACCAAGGCTGAGACAGTCAATCTTCATAACATTTCCTTTTGGGTCAAGGCATTATATATAATAATATGAAGGCATCCATCCAACTTCCCTTCTTGCACAGGCTTTAGGCTTTGCTTTCCACCCCCCACTTATGTGGACTTTTAAAATGGAAAACCGTAGGCAAGGAATGGCAGATGTCTTAAGGACAGCTGTTGGCTATAGTCCTTGATGGCCTCTCCAGAGTCATGTTTTCTTGCAATTTTGTTCTCCAGGAATTTTCTTCCCTCTATTGCTACTTAAATTATAAACTTAAGGAGAATTAATAAATACTGTACTCAGCATTTCTATTTTTCCAATTTTGAGTGGATATCTCCAGTCATTTACTCTATCATATTTCCAGAAACAGAAGTGCCTAGACTAATCTAAAGTTAATTTGGACAGATAAATCAGCCTAGTTCCACAAGAGGTACATGGGGATCATCCACTTTATGATCCTAATTGTATATTGCTCTAGGTTGAATAATGTCCTCCCAAAATTCATATCCACCTGGAACTTGTGAATATGACCTTATTTAAAAATAAGGTCATTGGAGTGTAATTAAGTTATGATGAA
Organism: Lemur catta; assembly: GCF_020740605.2. NCBI lineage: Eukaryota > Metazoa > Chordata > Mammalia > Primates > Lemuridae > Lemur > Lemur catta. The sequence continues at coordinate 31,793,354 of NC_059133.1, forward strand.
GTCATATAGATTTAGGAGGGCCCTATATCCAATATGAATAGTGTCTTTATAAAAGAAGACCCCCAGAGATAGACACACACATGGTGAGCATGCCATGTGATAACAAAGACAGAGATTGGAGTGAGGCATCTAAAAGCCAAGGAACCCCCAAACTTGCCAGCAACAGCTAGAGGTTAACACAAAGGTGTGGAATAGATTCTTCCTCAGAACTTCCAGAAGGAACCACTTTAATTTCAGACTTATAGCTTCTAAAACTGTGAGAGAATAAATTTTTGTTGCTTAAAGCCAGCAAGTTTTTGGTAATTTGTTTCAATATACCTAGGAAATGATGAAACATTTACTATGGGACCCCCTGATTTTTAAGGTATTTGCCCTGAGTTTTATTTGAATCTGTGGCTATGCATTAATTGTCACTCACCCTAATATATAGAAAGTACTTTTTATGCCTTGAATCTTTAGGCATTATTGTAGAAACTTTACTTTCATGATTTACTAAGGGAGTAGATTCATATAAAGTTCACGTCTAAAGAGAAAGAGCAAACATCATTTAATCATTTTGATGTATTAATCACTAGTAGATTATGGAAATAGACTCTAAGCAGCAAAATCTCAGAATTCTTGTGATAATATTTTTAAAAATAAAACAAAGTATCACATACTGTATTCATAATAGAGAAATTTTCAGATGAAAACTGCCACCATAATTTTCAAAAATTATTAATGGCTTTCAAACCTATGACATATATACACTGACATGTAAGGTAATAGATATATTTTATATTGGTTTCTTGCTCGAAGAAGCATTAAGATGTACAGTTGCTCAAAGTAAATATTGACTTTAGAATTTGGACACTCAATGTTTGCCTCATCTATCAACATATTTTGAGAATCCCTTCAGCTTTCAATATTTCCTTAGTGTTAAATGAAGTGGCAGGAACAAAAGCTGTTTATCTTTGTGTGCCCTCCAGCAGTCTTTATAGATGATTTATTCGGAATCAGAAACAAACTACTCCAACAGGATAGTTTTTTAAAAACTGCCTCTTGCTCAAGGTGTATGCATGCACACGTCTACACTGGCGACACAAAATAGATGGAACTGTAATGTAGAATTTACTGAGTTGCAACCAAGAGATCTGGGAAAGAATCATGTAGCTTTGATGTTGAGATAAATTCTCAAGAATCATTTGTTTTCTTATATTGACCTCATTTTCTTCTTAAACACTGTCAAAGTACATTTTGGGGTTATCTTATAATTACAGTCTGTCATGTGCCACATGACCAAGTTTTGGTCAATGATGGGTCACATATACAAAGGTGGTACCATTAGATTAAATTGGAGCTAAAAAAACATCGTGACATCGTAATGTCCTAACACAATGCATTATCTTTTCTGTGTTTAGATGTGGTTAACTACACAAACACTTACCACTGTGTTACAATTGCCTACACTATTCAGTACAGTAACATACTGTACAGGTTTGTAGTTTAGGAGCAATGGGCCACACCATATAGCTTAGGTGTGTAGTAGGCTATGCCATCTAGGTTTGTATAAGTTCACTCTATGATGTTCACACAACACAGAATGCATTCCTGTCGTTAAGCGATATATAACTATATATCCCTAATTACAGTCTATATTTTACCTTACATAGATAATATATTACATATACATCTATCTATATCTACATGTATATGGTTATATGTATATTGATGCTTATATATACATACATATGTATAAATATATATGGATATATATACATTAAACACCCACGTATATGTTAAAAACAGAAGATACTAAATGCTAAAATAGAAATCAAAGTTCAATCTCTGGTACGAACCAACCTTATTTAAGCTATGTATTTACATGCTGGTACATACATACGTTGATTCCAAAGGCCTTAATGGTATTTTTTAAAAGTTTGAATATTCTTTTCAATTAGAGACTAGTGATCATTCTTCTTCATTATATCCAGCCACTAAAAAATTTAACTGCCTATCATGTAAACAATTTCTGTATCATAACACAACTATAAAATCACGAATGATACCTGATAGAGGTCACATAATAACTTTATCCTTGGGAATATCCTAAACTTCCTTGACACACACTCTTTCCACAGTACCCATCTGATAATACTTCTCTCCTGGATTCATCCAAACATTCTCCACATTTGCACCTGCTCCCAAACCACTGAAAGTTACTAGAGAAGTCACACACCTGGGCTCACAATTATAATATTATCTTAAACAAATCACCACACACTTCAGCTGAGTACTCAAGAATGTTTTAGAATTATACCATAGTTTCATAGTTTTCATAGTGTGTTTGTGGCTAGGTAATAGATTTACTTTTCTCCTTGAGTTTGAAGCTCTTTCTCAAGCAAAAGAAAAGAAATGCCTGGGAGCTCCAAGTCTAATTTTTCATCAGCCCAGGAATGGGGACTTTTAGTCAGAAATTAAACTGAATAAAAGAAAATAAAGAATGTAAATTTTTTTGTAATTTATGACTTACATTTATTATAGTATTAAAGGGCTTCGATTTGAGAGAAACTACCTTAGATATACTTCTTCCATGTTTTCATTCTTACTTCATGACCTATTTCATTCTTCATTTAGGAGGAAATTTTTTATCTTCTGTAGTGGACCCAGTATGTTGTCACATTTTCTCTAATGAATGCATTGCTGAAGACATTTCATAACCAGAAGCTTATATAACTCAATTCAAGGCTAAGTTTCCAATTGAATGAGAAGAATGAGTATGCACATGTGCTCATTCTTGGAAAAAATAAATTTAAAAGCATTAATATTTCCTTCCCTTGAATGCTGATTTTTATTTATGCAGCATTATTTCTTACATTCCTATCCCAGAAATTAACTACATGGTGTATAATGATGCCATTTGTCCATCTTCAATATCTTTTATCACATCTAACTTCCTCTTTAAGGTTATTGCACAGTAAGCACATTTTTAGCACCAGCTTCAAAACTTAATGAGTGCTTATAAGACACTATTATAAGAAAACATTTTAAGTTAAATAATGATATAGCAATAACAGCACAAGGATAAAAAAATCCCTTAAAGAAGTACAAATGTGCACAAACGACAGCAAGGACAATCCTGTAGTTTTAACCTCAAAGTGACTACGCAATGTGAAAAATGGTACATATAGTTTACAGTTCACTTTGTCTTTGAGATTTGAAATTATTAAAATTATGGACAGTATTTTTAAATTGAGAGATTTGCATAATTTCAGAATGTGCACACAACATGAAATTTAACTTAAAATTGACTTCATTCTTATACACCTAAAGTTCACATTATATTGTTTTTGCTCATCAGCAATCATTCACCTTTCTTTAGGTTCCTGTACTCCAGAGTTTCACTGGATTTGCTATCATCTCAACACTTAGAAATTGTGACTGGATAAGGCTGGCTCTAATTCAATTCTGGGGGAAAAATATGATTACCTTAAAATACCTTAGTTTATACTCTACCCTTAAATAAAAATGGTCTAATGAAGAAATGAAAGGAGATCTTGTTGATACTACTGGGCAAGAGAAGGTTGCAAGCTCTTTAAGATTTGAAGCTGCCATAATGTAATGCCAAATGCTAGTACAGAGAATGAATGCACAGACTGGAGGCAGAGCCAAGAGAGAGAAACCAGGTAGAATTACATCATTTCAGTAAATAATTCAACGACTCTTGAAACTAGTTCTTCTTGAGTTTCAGCTTATGTAAGATAATAAATCCCCTCCTTTTACTTAAACACATTGCATTAGTCAGGATTCTTCAGAGAAACAGAACCGATAGGGGGTGTGTGTGTGAGAGTGTGTGTATGTGTGTTGTGCATATATATATATATATAAAATGAGGAAACTGGCTTATGGAATTATGGATATTGAGAAGTTTTGTGGTCTGCTATCCTCAAGTTGGAGATCCTGGAAAGCAGGCAGTGTCATTTCATTCTGAGTCCAAAGGCCTAAGAACCTGAGAAGCAAATGGTATAAATCTTATTTTCAGGGCAGTAGATGACCTATGTCCCAGCTGAAGCAGAGAGATAGTAAGAAAAAACGTGTATTCCTTCTTTTTCTGCCTCAATGGATTAGATGATGTCTACCTACATCGGGAAGGGCAATCTACTTTACAGAGCCCACTCAATTCAAATGCTATTGTCATCCAATCCTAATCTCAGCTGGAAACACTCTCATAGGCACACCCAGAAATAATGTTTAACCAGATAGCTGGACATCCCTTGTTCTAGTCAAGTTGAGACATAAAATTAACTATTATACATATTGAATTGTATTATCTATTACTTGCAACTGAAAATATGATATTCCTATTATCAAATACTTAAATCTTCTTTTTTTCTACTTCTATTTTCTCCATCATAACCTCTATTATGATTCAATAAATGTCCCTTCTAAGTCAAACAACAAATCCTTCATTTGTTCTCTCATTCACATCCCTCTAAACTTCTCAAGAAGTTCTCGGGTTAATTCCTCATTCAGCTACATTATTTTTCCCTTCTCTGAAATTTCTGTCACTGAAATCTCCCAGCTTAAAATATCTCCCAGCTGAAAGGCTAATCATCTAAAACAAAACTTTTCCTTGTCCTCACATTGTCCCCTCAAATAACATTAAATTCCTCTGCTTGTGTCATAATAAAAACTAGAGGCATTGTCTACACTGTTACTAATTACTTCTCTTTTCAGAACACCAATCTGGTTCTCATCATTACCACTTTACCTAGAAACACTACTTTCCAAATCAACACAAATCATTCTCCTTTATTTCCTCGATCACCTGTTTCAGCAGTGTTTGTTCTTTATCTCACCTTACAGGCTTCTCCTTGGTTACTGTTTTTTGTTACCAGTTCTCTGCATGTTAACTCACATCTGAGATTCCATTTTGGTTCCCCTTCCCTTTCCCTCTTTTACTGTATCATTTCTTACATCTCTTTTCTCCTCTCTTTTCTCTCCCTTTTTATTACCATGATGTTTTAAGGCAATTTTATTTGATCCTATGACATCAAATGGTGACTATGCTGATGTTCTCAATCCAAAACCTATCCTCTGATCTCCAGATCCATAAACTTAACTGCCCAGTTCACATTTATTCCTACAATGCATGTTTATTATGCATCTATAAAGTGTCACTTTTTTGTGCTTAAGATATACATCACCAGATGAAATAAATATCCATAATAGGGCCGGCCAGCAAACTTTTTTTGTAAAGGGCCAATTATTATATTGGGCTTTGCAGACTATATGCTCCCCATTGCAACTCTGCTGTTACAGCATGAAAACAGCCAGAGACAATATATAAATGAATGGTGGTGGTGGTGTTCTAATAAAACTTTACTCACATGAACAGGCAGTAGATCATATTTGCCCTATGAGCCATAGTCAACTGACCCTGGTCCATAACAACTCTTGTTGAATTACTCATGGGTATTTTAAACATAAATTCCCATGGCTATTTGAATTAATTTCAGAAGTCTATGATCCAACCCGGCTGGAACTCTTTCAGTTTTCTGATTACACCAAGGTCTTTCCTGTCTAGTGGAGTTTGCATCCACTATTTCTACACCTGGATTTCTTTCTCCAGTTCTTTGCATGGCTGGCTCTTTCCACATCCTTGTTAAAGTGTTGCCAGTTTTTATCCCCTATGCCATTTCTGTTATATCACTCTTTATTTCTTTGGGAACATTTGTCACAATGTAATTATTTGTTTATTAGTTTATTGCCTTTTTTTTTCCTCTGGTATGCAAGATCCTTGAATACAGGGTCCTGATTGACCACAGAATCCACAACACCACCAAGCATAATGTCTAAGAGTCAATAAATATTTAATAAATAAGGGAATAAATGAATCTATCTTTATGAAAAGAACTACAAAGGAAAAATATCTTAATAGAAAAAAAAGGTTTTGTTTATTCATGTTCCTGGATTTTGCATTTCTTCATAATACAATTAGTTTATTCATTAGTTATCTAACTTATTAACTCAAAAATACTAACATGTAGAGCAGAATTTCTCAATCTCAGCACTATGGACACCTTGAGCTGGATGCTTCTTTTTTGTGGGGCTATTCAGTGAAAGGTAGTTTGCATAGCAGCATCCTTGTTCTTTACCTACTAGTAATCAGCCCCATCTTCCTCCTCCCCAAACCCCTGCCTAGTTGTGAGAACCAAAAAAAAAGTGCTATGCAGAAGTATAGGGTACCACTAAAGTATGTGAAAGAGAAATTTAACCTAAATTAGGAGTAGGGAAAAACCTCCCTTTAAGTTATTGTAAGCTGAGATTAAATTAGTGTCCTAAAATAATAGGCTAATTAAAAGAAATTGAATAGTAGTATGGAAGAAAAGAGCACACCAGACAGAGGAAGAAGCATGTAGAGGAACAAAGTATGGCCCATTTGAGGAAGTGAAAACAAAATGACAGTCTATCTAAGGTATAGAGAGCAATTCATCATCTAAAACCTGGAGAGGTCAGCAGGTGCCAGATCGTGTTTATGCAGGTGCACTTCATTAAAGATTTGGGACTTTATTCTACAAAAGACATAAAAATGAGAAACATGATCAGACTTGAATTTTAAAAATTCATTCTGGATTACCTAAATAAAATGGATCAGAGGGGGAAAAACAGCCTGTAAAGACTGAACAGAGAGGGTCTGATGTAGCATTTTGGATGCCAGCTAATGGTGAAAGCAGTAGGGAAAGACAGAAGTGGGTGGATGTGAGAAATTTTTAATAGTGGGAATTAGCTGGGCTAAGTGATTGAATGGATGTTAGGGACAAGGATAGATGAATTATGATGTAAGCAACTGAGCGGATGGTGGTATTTTGTTATTATTAATGCTAGATCCACATACCCAAACTAATATAGGAAATATCTCAGAGGATATAAACATAGCTTGAGGGGGCACAAAAACTCTTAATACTGACAACATAAATTTTTCTCTTTTTATTTATTTTTATACTTGTATTATTCTGTGTATTTGTTATCTATTACTGTCTAACAAATTAACACAATTTCAGCAACTGAAAACTGTGCATATTTATTTTTTCACAGCTGGTCAGGAGTCTGGGCATGGCTTAACTGAGTCCTGTAATTCAGAACCACTCAAAAGGCTGCAATCAAAGTATCAGCCAGGGCTGGGGTCTTATCCAAAGGCTCAGCTTCAGAAGGATCTTCTTCTAACTCTCAGTGGTTGTTGACAGGATTCAGTTTCTGTGGGCTATTGAGCTGAGGGACCTCACTTTGGTTACTTACTGGATGTTGACTCTATTTTGCCCTCAGTTTCTTATCTCATGGGCCTTTCCACATGGCATCTTGCTTCATCAAAGGTAGCAAGAGAGAGAACCTGCTAGCAAGACAGAAATCATAATCTCTTGTCACGAAATCACGGTAGTGACTCCTCAGTGTTGCAAGTTTCTCTTGGTTAGAACAAGTTACTCAGCAGAAGGGATTACACAAAGCCATGAACACCAGGATGTTGGGGTCTTTTGGCACCATCTTAGACATCTACCTACCATATCCTATATATTACGTCAGGCATGTATTTTAAAATAAAATAAACATAATGTGAATACACAGGTATTTAGAGGTATTAAAAGTCTAAAATAAATGTTTCACTTAATTTAACTCTTCCCAGGAATAAATTTACACAGATTTTGGAAGCTCATATGTAGCATGGACAAGAAAATATATGTTCTATGCAGAATGTGCAAGTTGAATGGAAATAATGTATTGGTAAAATGTTTCCACTAATTACACAGGTATTTATAGTATAGGGTGGGACTAGGCAGGGACTGTGGAGGAAGGGGCTCAGGATAACTGCTAGGGACTATAAACTTAAAAGCATAAATTGTTTTAATATTCTTTAAAAATGCTCACATTATTTTTTTCAAGAAACATCTGCTTTGGACTGATCCTAAGGCTTTATGTCCTAAAGTCTTTGTAAAACTTGGGAAACTGAGCATAACATTTTTTCGCCAAGTTACTTTACATAACTTCCTGCACATTGTTTGGAATTGTTCTTGACAGACCTTAATCAGCTTCACGGAACTCTGTAAATTTTCAAGCATAAAATTTAATATTTGGTCTACCCATTTCAGAGAGCAAAAAAATGAATGTAACTCATTTGTGGCAATAGCAACCAATGTTTAAAAATTGCTTTTACATTTTTTTTTAAATCTGTTCTTGGTAGTTCGGGGCTTTCCAGAGGATAGAAACTTCTAGATCTTTTATCTGCCTTAACATGACATCTTACAGTGGTGATATTTTCAGTTTATTGATGTTTTTATAGTTCATGATGCATATATAATTCAAATATATATTATTTTAATTGTTTCCACTAATAGTTTTCTATCTGCCATGTGAATGCTCTTAAATATTGCTTCTATCATTCGAAGCACACATGTTTAAGCTTTACAAATAACTCAATTCTCTTTCACAATTCATTTTTGTAAGAATTTTCCATGCAAGTACTTCAGGAAAGGGCTATTATTTTTAAATATCAATTTTCTAAGTTCTGTATTGTTCCTAAATGTCAGGTCAGCATTGCCAATTTTATGATTTAATTATTTGATCCATGATGTCAGACACTTATAAATAATGAACAATACTTCCTTTCATCTAGAGCAAATGTTATACATATGGAAATAGTCCAATTTAGAATTTAACAAGAAGGGAAGTAAGATAATTTATTAGATTTCTTTTAACATTGCTCATGTTCAATAATGTGCAATGCATACAATTAATACTGTCTGCTGTGAGGTCAAAGTAATACTGTCTTCTGTCAGTACAATTGAAGTTTCGGGTTAATAGGCTTGGCTTATTCTTTTCTTGAAATTTCTAAGTTCTGAGACTACTTCTCTTCATCTACAGCTCTGTGAACTAAAATATTTACAAATTAAACCACATATTTAAAAACTTTTTTGTTAACATCAAACAGTGTGTGTTGTGCTAATGTACCAAGGGAATGTAGTAAGAAAAAAACCATATTTCAGCATTTTTAACTTCTAACTCTATTTAAACAATAGAAAAAGAGACCGACATTAAATCCCTGCAGGTTCTTTGCAGGAAAGTTATGAGAGAGCCATACCTTCATCACAAAAGACAGAGGGTATGGAGGAAAAGACTTGGAGGGAAGTAGAAACTACCAACCCTGGGGGAGTGAAATGGGGACATTCCCAATGCTGAGAAGGGGATGCTGGTTAATGCTGAATAGCAGGACCTGAGTTCAGCAGAACAATGCCACTGTGGAGTGGTAGCAGGACCTCAGAAGGAAATGTATCCCTGGATCATGGTGTGTATGGGAAGGCTGGGCTATATAACATGGGCTTCCTGTCATGGGAAGAATTTCCAGTGGACACTAAAGCAATGGAGATGTCCACAATCTGGGAACCATTTGAACCAAAATAATAAGTTGATCAAACTAGGGGACATAGCATCACATGTGTTAACATGAGAGAGCTTCTCAAGCACCTGGTAGAGTAAAGAGACAGAAAGTCAATGACAGAGGTTATTTATTTATTTGTTAACTATCAGGTAAAAGGAATCTGAGTTGAGGAGTGTGCAGAGTCAAATTTAATTTGATTTAGAAAATACAGTCAATGAGAATTTTCTTTCTGTTTAAAATCTGTAATATTACTTGAATGAATAATGTTTACATCTATCTGAGGGATGCAGAAAAGTATAAAATTCCTCTATCAATAAGGAATATATAAGCTAGTAGATATATTTGATACAGTAGCAACATATAAAATATACAGTTCTCTGTAAAAGCTATCATAAGAAACAACTTAGTATTGTAAATTAACGCTGCAGTAGTTGAAAAAAATAAAATGTTAGAATTAGTGAACAAAGAAAATCTCTCAGAGGGTAAGGAAATGCTGTTTTAAGTGGGATTTAAAAGTTGAGCCTTGTTTCCTCCAGCTGAGTTGGAAAGGCAAAACTGAGTATTTCCTTATAAACAATAAAGGGTCCTAAGAATCATTTTAACAAATTATCTTCTCAGTTAATTTGGAATTTGAGGACTATATCATTTATACTTTATCTCAGATTTTTTAAATTTCTGTGTGTGTGTGTGTATATATATATATATATATAATAGAGCTAAAATGAATCTGAAACAGAAAATCTGGTAAATCATTTTATTAATTGTTACTAATCAATTAATGTAATTAATCACTTCAATCCAAAGTCTCTTGCCTTGATTAAAGATAGAAAATGTGAATTCCACATTCATTTACAAATCAATTTAATTCATAAATATACTCTTCAAATGAACATGCAAATATCTCATGTGTCACACTTGTCTGTCAGTTTGTCTGTCTGCCCATGAACCATTGTAAAGAAGCTGCCCTTCCTTAGGGCCTGGAATAAGACATCCTTTTTGAACCATGTGACCTTCTGGCAATGATTGTTTAAATGAATCAGGTCTAATCAATGAGGAATCAGTCACCTAGCAACCAAACAGATGCTTTCTCTTTCCTTCTTTTTAATTCTAAGACACTGGGATTAATTGGTAAGTTTCCAGTGGGAGGCTGAGACAGAATATGGATCAAAGTGGGTACGATGGCCAGCTCAGGCCATGATCAAGCTCAAGTTAATGGGATGTGAAGAAACCTTCATTACGCTGACAATTATAGTCTTCACGGGGAGAAATTTAACAGATTTGCACAGAGAAGAGACCACAGGAACCTCAGGGGAAAAAGACAAAAATACAGGATCAACAATGATGGGAGGTGTCTTGCTCCAACAATGCCCAGGCCAGCTTGTTATGAAATTCTGACCATTTTGTTCTGGTGGAAAAAGAGAAGTAAAAAGTAAAGATCTTGTGAGAATGTATGTAGTTTCTTGAGCTTAGCCAAGCTCCCTTTGTTGTTTTTTATGCTGAGATCCGTGTGAATCACATAACTGTTTTAATACCCAACTGAGCCATCTCAGAAGTGGGCCTAGATTCTTATTTCAAATTCTTTTAAATTCCTAGCTACACAGCACCAGCTAAGTACCTTCTAACCTTCCTTTAAAATAAAAAAATGGAGATGACCCCTAGATATAAAAACAGTAAAAAAGGAAAAAGGTTGTAAGAATCAAAATTGTTTTAACAAAGGGAAAGAGCACAGGTTCTCTTAGACATTTGTGAACTATAGCTATATAATATAACTTTGATTTTATTACTTACAGGTTACAGGAGGCAGTGAGGGTCATTACATGATCTCTAAAACCAGGTTTGAAAACTTGGAACCTGTCCAAAATGTTCCGCCAATCCACCTGTGAAACAGAGAATGAAATAATGTTTTGCTGATTTCCCCCCCCACAATGGCCTCTATAGATAGGTCTAAAAGTTCTATCTTTATGGAGATTATGGTAATTATTAATTTTGTGTTAATTTACTATTATTTCAGATAAATTATGTTTCTGATTAGTCACAAATGCTTAATATTTTATCATCGATATGCTGTTTACTGTTAAACACTACGATATAAAAAGTATTAACGATCAACTCATTTTCAGATGGTGTTTTAGTAACTGACAAAAATGAATTCAAATTGATAATTTAACAGATATATTGCTATTTTTAGTTAATATGCAATCTCTGCCGATGGGAACTTAGAAGTAGAAACCATGATGATATAAAGTTAATATATGAAAGACATAGATGCCATGCAAAATTAATTCACTGATTTGCTACAATGTTTGTATAAAGAAACTGTAGAAGATGACGTCAACTACGAAAAAATAACTCATGTTAAAATATGTACCCTAAATAAAAAATAGTTAATGCAATTGGTGGCAAATATTCTTGTGCCTTGCCCAAGCATAATTTAAAGAAGGGCTCCTTGCAAAATTATATGGTCCTAATTCAATAGAACAAAGGAAAGTTATGTTATTTTTTTTCTATAGAAAGCCATCCTATTTGGTTGAAATATTAGCTATCATTTATTGAGCACTTATTATAGACAGACATTGTTATAAATGTGAAATACTTAATATGTATTTTGTTGTTAGTGGTAATCTATACTCTGAGCTGAGATAAAATTCAGAATTTTGGTAAGATAATGGAGTATGACACAATTATTGTCAAATTTAATAAAAAAGGTCTTTTCATATTCCCTGATTTGGAATTTTGAGCACATCATTTTGGTGGGTAATACTTTTAAATACCTATTAAGAATTCATCTTCCAAAGATTCTCAGTAATCTCTGACTTTTTTGGCAACAATTAAGCAGCTTTGTAAGTTTTCCATTTGCTTTGGGATAGAGAAATACAGCCAAGAACAAAGACATCATTGCTCAGCTTTTTATTCCAAATTAACTTCTTTTAAAGCCCATAGAATAAGCAATAATTCTGAAAACAAGAATTGTAATTGTAGAATTGGGACATTTTGAGACAGAAATGTATGTTGAGTGTCAAGGGACTAAGAACCCTAGAGAACCCAGAGTAATGAGTTTAGTTAGCATCACAAATCAAATGAGGGAAAATCAAATAAAGTGCCTTGACTAGAGAAAAATGTGATAATTTTTCCATTCCCCGACTGTCTGGCTTAAATTTTGAACCAGAGCCTTGACAACTCCTTAAACATTCTTGCAGATTTGAATGTGAGTTCTCTTTAGGCAAAATTACCCATGGAGGGTACCTACATTAGGAAAAGAACAATCCAATTATTGGCGGTTACTGCCAAACATCATAGACTCCATCATTTGGAACTATGAAGTAGTCAGGAAATCAGAGCATCTGGGAAAATGATCGTTCTGGTATTGTAAACCTCCAGCCTTTTCAGAGGAAAGCTATAGAGCTAGTTTAAGAGGAACTAAAGAATAGAGACTTTCACAGGGTTGCACATTTAATCCTTATAAACTCCGTGAGTTAGATATTATTTTGTTCATCTATAATTGAAGGTATTGATATTTAAAGTACTTAAGTAATTTTCCCAACGTTCTACACCTGGCCTGTACCAGAACCAGGAATCAGCCACTCTAAGTTTTTCTGATTCCCCAGTCCATGTTTTCGTCATTATGAAATACTGACTTCACCAAAGCCTAGAATGTGAAACTCAATTCAACACATGGTAGATGGCAAACGCCACCCAAGTTAGTGTCCATACTGAAAAAACATTGACACAATTTTTTTTATTTTAGATGCTATGCTCTGAGCAAAATGCCTCTTTTCATCTCCAAAATACACAGTATCTTATTTTTTTTCATTAGCAAAAAATACTTTGCTTATTTGAAGGGGAAATGAGGGATACAATTTAGGTTATAACTGGGGTATGCAGCAGCAGAAGGTCTCATATTAGTCTATAATATCAGGACTTATTGTAAGCAAAAAGGCGTTGTTAAGTAAGGGACGACTAGTCTTGATCAGGAATAATGCTTTTTGTTTGTTTGTTTGTTTGTTTGGTGAAAATAAGTTTTAGAATTTATACATTTAGGCTTAGCTCTTCATTCAGTTGTGTTTCTTTAAAATCTATGTGAATATTCATTTATTTAATAAAATATACGTTATATTCTTGGCCCTGTGACTGGCATTGGAATTAAAAAAATGTTTAATAAAACACCACTCTTGCCCATAAAAAATGATAGTTGCATTTGGAGACAGCCAAGTTCATATTTTTTATTTTGGATGTGATATTTAACTCATTTGTTTTTACTACAGCTATTTATTGCTGATATATTTGATATCAGACACTGCTAGTAGATTTTGTTCCTACCCTATGTAGTTTACATTTTATAGAGAATAAAGACAAGTAAACAGGCAAATACACTGTGCATGATAAGATCTCACAGAGAGAAAATTAAAGGTCTGTGGAACATTTGAAGGGTGCATCTAATCCATATCTGACAGTCTCTTCCTAGAAGTCATATCTAAGCTGAGAGCCAAAGTAGAGGTATCACAGAAATTCCTGTGGAAGTACGTGTAGAGTGTGAGGCATCAGGAAAATTTAAGAACCCTTGTGAAAACACGTTTTCTTTAAGGACTGAAAAAGAGATTAGTGGTATTAAAAGAATAAAAACTTCATCTTCCAATTTCAAAATCTTGATTAACCCTAAACCAATGAAAAATTGTTTTCATTAATTTATATTGTTCACCTCTGCCAGGCAAATTGAACCCATATACATTAACTGATTTTAAACAGTAATCAAAACTTGAATTATTGTCTCTTCTTAAAGTTGTTTAATAGTGGCTTCAGCAATGATGACATATTCTCAGTACTTTTTGTTATGCTTTCATATTAACATTTAAATTTCTAGCTGCTTTGCCACTAAAGAGCCCAAGTTATGGTGTTTTCTTTCAAGAAATTCCAGTAGAATTTTATTTATCTTTGTATCAGATAACTGAGTTTCTTTTTTGAATACAAATTAATGAAATGGGGCTGGGTGTAGTGGCTTACGCCTGTAATCCTAGCACCCTGGGAGGCCAAGGTGGGAGGATCACTTGAGTTCAGGAGTTGGAGACCAGCCTAAGCAAGAGTGAGATCCCGTCTCTACTAAAAATAGAAAAATTAGCCAGGTGTTGTGACGCATGCCTGTAGTCCCAGCTACTCGGGAGGCTGAGGCAGGAGGATCTCTTGAGGCCAGGAGTTTGAGGTTGCTGTGAGCTAGGCTGACACCAAGGCACTCTATACAGGGAAACAAAGTAAGACTCTGTCTCAAAAAAAAAAAAAAAAAAGAAATGTATATTACTTGCTTTATAAAAAGAATAATGTTTATATTTACAATTTAGAAAGTGAAAAGTTGTTGAAAATTTTCTATAATATCTTGACATTATTATTGGCTAACTATCAAATTTCTTTTTTCCTGTTGTATTCTCAACAGTTTCAAAGATAACTTGTGCCACTATTTGCATTAGCCCACAATCTGCTAAAGTTTTTCTTTTTCTGAAGTTCAAAGCGTTCATGTGTCAATTTTCATTCTCACTGTCATCAGGGAAACAATATTAGATATCAGTGAACATGCTTTGCTGAGTTTATACCAATTTTAAGCTGCAGAAAATAAGCCCGGTCATCCTTAAACTCATGCTGTCAATCAGAAAATCAGAAAGCAGAATACAGATAACATATGCTTGTAGCATTGTAGAATGCACATGTGGTTGACATGCTGAATGATTCATAAATATATATCTTTACCTCTGGAAAAGAAGCAGAATTTGAATGAATAATAAGAGGCCAAAGGGAATCCTAAACATTCAAGTTATTGTAAGAAATCAGAAAAGGGAAAAAATTTTTTTATTAGGGGAGCTAGAACGAATAAAGTATTGGCAATTTCTTATAAATGGCTTTAGGATAAACTAGGTAAATTTTAGATTAAAAACATGAAATATAGATGCTGATTTTATATATATATATAAATTATTTTCCATTTCTAAGGGGAAAATGGGTATAATCTATGAGTCAAGACTCTTTACTAAAGCCTATTTTAAGAATTGGTTATCAGTTTTGGCATATTTATAAAAGGAGAAAAAAATCTTCATTTTAAGATAAGTTAGGTAAGTTGTCCATATGCCATATTTCTCTTGTTTTAGAATGAATATTATGTGTTTTAATTATTTAGTTTAGTTGGCTTTGATTTGGATATTAACTTACTGAATGACTGACTACATTAGAGATTTATGACAAAGTCTTACAGAAACACTTATATATGATCATTAGAAAATCAAAATTTAAAAAGAATTTCAAACACTGTACATGCTGTTCTGATTCATTCTGGTTAGAGAATTACATAGATATCTGGCTTTAGTTTTAGAAGCTTTAATTAAAATTCAAAATTTCTTTGGTGTTTGAATTTTTTTATAATTGTTTGACATGTATACCTTGGGTGTTCATTATGTTAAATCTCTGGCAATTTATGATGTATGAATGATTGAAATAATAGACCATCACTTTTTCAATAATGTGGCACAGAGATTAATATTTTATTTGCTTTGTCCACTGGTAATATATTGAGTACAGTATCCTTAAGGAAAGGTTTTGTTTGTTTGCTTTTGCTTTTTGTTTTGTTTTTTTAGTATGGCCAGGTAATGTGTTATATGCCGATCCTGGAAGGATGCTCTCTTAATGAGATCAATATTGGAGGGCAAACTAATGACAGTGCTGGTGGTGGGGGCTAGAAATAGTATATCAAAGTAGCTAGGAGGTCAGCCTGTGAAGTCAGCTTCTTTTGTTCAAATCCTCACCCTGCCACTTACTAGTTTTGCGACCTTTAGAAGGTACTTAATCTCACCATTTCTTCTTACCTACCTCAAAAATAATAATAAACAATGAATAATAAATCCTACCTTAGATAGTAGTTCTGAGGATTAAATTAATTAATACATGTAAAACATTTAAATAATACCCAGGTCAAAGTATATATTAAAAAATACTATTTATGTATATTATTGAGTACAGTAATATTCAGTTCATGGAAAGCTAATGGACCATCAGAAATCATTGTCACATGGACAAGAAATCCCAGAAATCAACAATATGAAGAACTTTTTCAGATGGGTAGACCTACAGAGAAATGAGTTTATATATTTTTATTTATTTATTTTTTGAGCCTAAATGTAGAATAAGAGTTATTAGATGATTCAAAGTTTCAGAAAGTTTTAGTATGCATTACTGAAAACTCATTTTTTGCAAGGCTATTTATATCTGCATTTCAAAAGGTATGATCTGCACTGGGAGACAAGACAGCTGAAATTATATACCTCATATAAATTTCTCTATTTCTAGTAATTTTCCCTGCAGATCATAAATATTTGAGGTTCAATGGTTAACACTGTCTCCAAGACAATGTTGATGTCTTTCAACATGTATTTGTTGAGCACCACGTATAACTATATGCAATGCTCAGAGATAAACATATGGCCCTCAAAAAACTGTGCTGAGTGAAAACATAAAGGCATGAAGAAATTTGTCTTATGCATTACCCTTATGAGCTATTAAAGGAAGTTTGTCAAAATGAAAGATGTTGGAAAAGATAGATAAAAGGACTTCTTTTTGTAAGATTGAAGAATGCTTAGGTTTTACTGTTAGGTCTCTAAAATAAAATATCCAGCTTTTATATTAAAATAAATTCCTCTATAATGATGACCTTAATAATATCAGGACATTTATGTAAGATTGCATGTCTTATTATAAAATTACACAAGGTGCATTTCCATTTTTCAAATTAAATAATACCTGAACCATTTTGGAAATTTATAACTAAAAATGAATTCTGTTATCCTTGATATTGAAGAAACATTCTGGATTTTTTTTGAACGTAACATTGCACATTCTGTCAGATTATGTATTTAATACTTCTTCTTAGAAAATTTTTAGATATTGATAATATTGATGACACAGGTAAACAAATCACCACAAATGTAAAATCATTTAAGGATTATACATGCATTTGCTTTATTATGCTTCACAGATATTGCATGATTTACGAGCTGAAGATTTGTGGAAACCCTGCCTCTGGCAAGTCTGTTTGTGCTATTTTCCAACATGTGCTCACTTAGTGTCTCTGTGTCATATTTTGGTAGTTCTCACGATATTTCAAAACTTTTTATTATTATAATAACTTATGGTGATCTATGATCAGTCATTGCTGATATTGCTATTGTAATTGTTTTGGGGCACAAAGAACCACATTCACATAAAAAGGCAAGCTTGACTGATAAATGTTGTGTGCGTTCTGACTGCTACACCAACTGGCCTTTCCCTCATGTTTCTTCTTCTCTTTGGGCCACCTCATTCTCTGAGACACAACAATATTGAAATTAGGCCAATGAATAATTCTACAGTGGCCTCTAAATGTTCAAGTGAAAGGAAGAGGCACACATTTCTCACTTTAAATCAAAAGCTGCAAATGATTACGCTTAGTACGAAAGGCATGTTGAAAGCTGACATAGGCCTCTTGCACTAAACATTTAGCCAAGTTGTGAACGGAAAGGAAAATTTCTAGAAGAATCTTGGAAGTGCTACTCCAGTGAACACGATAAGAAAGCAAAACAGCGATATTGCTTATATGAAAACAGCTGTACTCGTCTAGATAGAAGATCGTACCAGCCACAACATTCCCTTAAGCCAAATTCTAATCCAGAGCAAGACCCTAACTTTCCTCAATTCTATGAAGGCTGAGACAGCTGAGGAAGCTACAGAAGAAAAGATTGAAGCTAGCAGAGGTTTTTTCATGAGGTTGAAGGAAAGAAGGCATTTCCATAACATGAAAGTGCAATGAGAAGCAGAAAGTACTGATGGAGAAGGTGCTACAGGATATCTAGAAGATCTAGCTAAGATAATTGATGAAGGTGGCTGTACTAAACAATTGATTTTCAATGTAGACAAACAGCCTTCTACTGAAACAAGATGCTACCTAAGACTTTCAGAGTGAAGAAGGAGAAAACTCCTTGGCTTCTAAACCTCAAAAGATAGGCTACATTAGGGGCTAATGCAGCTGGTGATATGAAGTTGAAGTCAATGCTCACCTGTTTACCATTCCAAAAATCTAGGGCCCTTAAGAATTATGCTAAATCTACGCTGCTCTATAAATGGAACAACAAAGCCTGGGTGACAACATATTTGTGTATAGCATGGTTTACTGAATTTTTAAAGCCCACTGATGAGAATTATCACTTTTAAAAAAAAGATTCCTTTCAAAATGTTATTGCACATTGACAATGCACCTCTGCACCCAAGAGCTCTGATGGAGATATACAGGAATATTAATGTTGTTTTCATGCCTGTTAACACAACATCCATTCTGCAGCCCATGAATCAAGTAGTAAGCTTAACTTTCAAGTCCTATTATTTAAGAAATACATTTTTAAGGCCATAGCTGCCACACATGGTGATTCTGCTGATGAATCTGGGCAAAGCAAATTGAAAGCCTATTGGAAAGGATTCACTTTTTTAAATGCCATTAAGGACATTCATGATTCATGGGAGGAGGTCAAAATATGAACATCAACAGTTTGGAAGAAGTTGATTCCAACCCTCATGGATAACTTTGAGGGGTTCAAGAATTCAGCAGAGGAAGTCACTGAATATGTGGTGGAAAGAGCAAGAGAATTAGAATTAGAAATGGAGCCTGAAGATGTGACTGAATTGTTGCAATCTCGTGATTAAACTTTAAAGGGATGAGGATTTGCTTCTTATGAATGAGCAAAGAGAACAGTTTCTTGAGATGGAATCTACTCCTGTGGAAGATGCTGTTAACATTGTTGATATAACAACATAGGATTTAGAATATTACGTAAACTTAGTTGATAAAGCAGTGGTAAAGTTTGAGAGGACTGACTCCAAATTTGAAGGATGTTCTACTGTGGATCAAATGCTGTCAAACAGCATTGCATGCTACAGAGAAACTTGTCCTGAAAGGAAGATTCAGTCGACATGGCAAACTCTATTGTTGTCTTATTTTTGGAAATTGCCACGGCCTCTCCAACCTTCAGAAACCACCAAACTGATCAGTCAGCAGCCATCAACATCGAGGCAAGACCCTGCACCAGTAGAAAGACTACAACTCACTTAAAGCTCAAATAATCATTATCATTTTTTAGCAATAAAGTATTTTTAATTAAGGTATGTACATTACTGTTTTAGACATAATGCTAGTGGACACTTAATAGAATACACTTTAGTGGAAACATAACCTTTATGTGCACTGGGAAACCAAAAAATTTGTGTTACTTATTTTATTGGGATATTTGCATTATTGTAGAGGTCTAAAACTAAACCAGCGATATCGCCAAGGTATGCCTATAAATACTTGTGAATCTTAATTATTTTATTTTTAATATAAGTTTATTCAACAAAATAGTGTATATGTCTTTATAAATAAAATCAAGAGATTATACCTCTTACTGCTATGCTTTTGTTCAAAATTATCTTCTTAAACTCTAATGTATTTCTTATGCTCTGTAAATCATAACTGTTTTGGACTTTCTGTAATTGGTGAAGTAATTACTCTTCATGCTTTTAAACAATATATGCATTTTGTAACTATTATTCAATTTCCTGCTCTACTCTGAGTTAAATTAAATTGTAATACTAATACCAAGAGTGCCCAATAGCTCTTTCTCCATGCCTTAATAAAACAATTATCAATGTGAAGGAAGCATTTTTTTCCTTGCAAATAGAATATAAGAACAACTGTTTTGCTAGAGTTGACAAATGATATTTACCGTTGTTTAGTGCTTACTGTTCTGCAATAGCAAAAGCCTGGGAAATACATTGTAAACCATTGATGTGGTACAATCGTTTAGTGACTCCAAACAGCAGCATTTGCTTTATCTTCTGAAGCTGCTTGCCTCTTGCTCTCTCATTTGATGAAAATGAATGCAGAGTGGATGTAAACACATTTCTGCTCTATTCTCACTTTCATGGCTACATTGCTCTTTTCAAACAGTTAATTTACACCAGTACATACAAAACTTTTAGATTCTATTGAGGTGGGTTTCATGCCTCAAATAGTTCCACTTGGAGCTATACCTAAAACTTAAAACAACAGAGCTTCATGGTTGCAGTTTGTGGAAAGATGCTTATGTAGGAATCTGATGCAAAGTTGTTCAGAGTTGGTGGGCAACTATTTAAGCTATTAATTAATCAGATCTTAGCATAAATAATGTTATGATTAGACACATTTAAAAATTCAATCATGCTCAAGTTTGACATAAAACACAGGTCTTAAGCAGGAATGAATGTAAACATCTAACAATGGAAAACACTTGTTATATTTTACTACATGGAAAGAATTTCAATATGACTTGCCCATGATTTCTTGCAATTAAATAGAATTTAGTTTTCCATTTTGTTTAAAAATGGGCTCTAGCCATTGGACCTTAAACTAAAATGTATATACTTTTATTATCTTATATGTTGAAGGTAAGGAAAAATTAATTTTATAAGAATTAAAATATACTTCTTACGTTGAGGTTTTTGGAATATATTCTGCTAAATGTATTCTTAAGAAGGTATAAAATTAAAGAGTTATTATGTGTTTGTTGCAATTTTAATGTGTTATTGAGCTATTAAGAGACATTTTGGAGATAGAGTGAGGTTCATAAGAATTATGACATAAAACAAAAGTTATATTAAAATAGATAATATGAAAGTAAAAGAAAAAGTAAAACAGAAGATTAGAAAAAAATGTAGATGTAAAAGCTGTAAAAAATGCCAATGTTTTAAAATATTAAACAAAAGGCACAATTAAAAATGCTAAAGAAAACATAATAAGTTAGGAAATATTTTCTCCTTTTTTTCGTTTTTTTTTTGATGTAGGAGACTTAATCTTTTTAATTTTTTAATACTGAAAAGTTTATTTCTCTTATGAGTTATATACAGTGTCATATCATTTTTTTCTTTTTGTTAAAAACATTCTGTCTTCTTCCACTATAACAATTTAAATAAAAATATGTGAAAGAAGAGCAATGCTTCGGACCTCATTTAAGTACAACTCTTTGTGCTCATGAAATGTTTCTAGGGGAGGAGAGAGGGCTGTTAAGCAAGACAGATATCATACAGGCATGTCAATCACATTTAATGGGCAGTGGTGGAAGGTAATCTCCTTCTCCCCCATCAGTCTCTAGCAGACTGGTAGACAGAACTCATTACTGTGCAAATGAACCTGCCAGACGCTTCAGCCATTTGCCTCACTAGAGGTCAGGAAGAGTTGACACCAGTTAAAGCTGGTAAATGTGGCAAGGAAGGAAAAAGGAGGCTGAGCAACTCCATAGGTTGAAATAAACAGTATCATATTGACAATAACCTTAAGAGAGTTTAAAAATTCCTCCTGGAATCTTGAAAAAAGAAAGTTTTTATCAAAGTAGTTCACGTGTTTAAAATTAGTTCTTCACATCATTCAATATATACAAAAATGTGATGGTAACAAAGTTAAGCTAACGATCCTTTAGCATAAATTTCAAAAAGATTAATCTGATTTTCAGCAGGCTACCTTTTACCAGGTCAATTTATTGGCTTAAAAATACTTAGAAAGCACCATCTTATTAATACAAATTATTACTATTAGCCTCATGGACTGTTAACTCTCTTTGAAGAACTCTGCTAAGCATCATTTTACTTAATTCTCTAAACTGCTCAATGAGATAGGCATAATTATTTTTATTTTACAATTGGGGAAAGCGGACCTATAAGAAGTTTGAATTTGCTCAAAGTCATCAGCTCAAAAGCAGAAAAGTTCTGATCTGGACTCAAGTGTGTCTGACTCCAAAGTCCAATCTACTAGAGTCCCAGTATTGTTTCTTTATCATCTCTAACTTTATTATATTTCTCTTCATGAGTTCTCTACTTGTATTAGAGTTAATTTTTATAAGAATTATTTAAGATAGATACTATTTTTCACTTTATACTGATAAGAAAATTAAAGATTAGGAATTAATTTACTTGCCGAGATCTAGATGATTAGTGAGAACTACTAGAGATTTGAACCTCTATGAATGTCTCATTTTTTATTCCATAAACTGAGCTGCTCCTGTAGCTGGCTTTTCAAATATGCTATAGACATAGCATCCATAGCAGAAACAAGACTTAAAGCTAAGATTAGATTAAATAAAAAGCCTATATAATAGTTTTCCATGTTTTGTTATGCATTCTAAAATTTCTTTCATAACAGACCTAGAGCAGAACTCATTCAATGAAGTTTTACATGTCATTGTGTCTTGAGAAAAATATGGCTACGGAAAATAAAAGCATTAGTATTCTGGAGGATAACTGGATGTTCCTTAATTTTTTGATGATTTTCCCATTTTTGCCATATTTTGTCAGGGATATGATGATGAAAATAACTTGCTCTATTTTTATGCATCAAAATTATGTTGAAGTATGTTTTTCTTTGAATACTACCACATTTGCTTATTTATTTCAAATATGTAGTTTATTTTTAAAATAAATAAATTAGTATATATGAAAACATTAGCATTATTGTTATTATAAGAAGGGTTTTGATTCACATTAACTGGCTCATGGCAACTTTTTTTAGCCAAAAATGTTATGGATTAGGCTGAAAGTAGTGGCTCATGCCTGTAACTAGCACTCTGGGAGGCTGAGGTGGAAGGATCACTTGAGCTCAGGAGTTTGAGACCAACCTGAGCAAGAGTGAGACCCTGTCTCTATTAAAAATAGAAAAATTAGCCAGGCATGGTGGTGTGTGCCTGTAGTCTCAGCTACTTAGGAGGCTGAGGCAGGAGGATGGATCTCTTGAGCCCAAGGATTTGAGGTTGCAGTGAGTTATGATGATGCCACTGCAATCTAGCAGGGGCTACAGGGAGAGACTCTGCCTCAAAAAAAAAAAAAAAAAAAAGTGTTATGGGATTGTGCCTTACAGGATTATGTAGTCATCTGTACCTTATTTCTATCCTCTTTACCCACACTCATGTGCATTTTTCTTAGGTAGCTACCTTATTATTTTTATTTCCCCAATATACCTTTTCTCTGGCTCTCAATTCAATCTGACTTCCATGTAGGCCTTTTCCCCAAATCTCAGACTCTCTGATAAAATGGTATATTAAATTCATAGTACTTCAATGTCCCTGGCTTTCTTTTCTCTTGTTACTATGTTCACAGAACACAGAAAATGAAATGAAGCCAATAATGGCTCCAATTTCTTGCTCTAATAAAACACTGTATTTTAAAAATATTGTTTTCAATTATTTAATTTTAAATAAAAATATTTACAGGAGAATTCATTTAAACTTTTAAATTATATCCATTGAACAATAAAATCAGTGATTGTATCTGACAGTGACAAAATTATGTGTTCAATACTACCTTAATTGTATAATCTAGGCAAATAATTGAATGTTGGATTTATGTTTTTAAAAGAGAAAAATCATAAAATTAACTAACAATCTCTACCTAATATATTTTCCTAGTGGACTTTCCAGTGCTTCTATAGCCATGATTCCAAAGTTAACCTTTCAAAAGATGAAAGAGCTAAAAATAAACAAATAAATGTGAGAGGAAAACCGGAAAGATTATATCTTTGGAAGACAGGGGAAGAAAGAGAATGAGACACATACAGAAGGAAAGATCAGAGATATATTAATCATAACAAATATTCTATCCCCGAAGGGAACACTGAAAATTAAGAACTAGTGATGGGTAAGCCTTTTAAGGTTTAAAGATGAGATCCAGATAAGAAACTCAGCATTCTTATGATTATCCTAACCTTTCTCATGGAGGTTGAAATCAGACTGGAAATATGAGAACAAGCTTTCTTGTAATATATTGCTCCTTCCAGAGTCAGTCCAGCTGGAAATGCATAGAAGCATGAAAAGGAAAAAAAGAAAACAAACAGAAATAAGCTAACCAAATTTTTGAACCATGGGAGAAGTTCATTTGGGTCTGGGTAGGCGTAGGTCACTTCTTTTTCATCTGAACCGATTGTTCCCTTGTTTCTAGTAAGAGCTCTTTGTTGTTTTTCGTAAATGAGCCTTCATGGAAATAATTCATCATGTCTGCACAAAGAGCTAGAATTATTTATTTATTTTTTTTCCCTGAGAAAGAGTTTAAAACATCATGACAAAAAAATGTTGAAGAAAAGGACATGGTTTTGGATTAAGGCATAATGGTTGGAATTGAAAGTAATTAATGAGAACATTCTCACCAATGGTGTGGATAGCAAAATGAATGAATTATGCTATAATAGACTCAGGAAACCTTTGAAGGCCAGAAGTCTGACAGGATGATATAAAGGGATCAATGTACAAATTGCAGTATTAGTGCTCTGATTCCATTTTTCTAAAGAGAAACAATATAATTACAGAGCCAATTATCTCAATCTGTAATAATGCACTGAATAAGTATCTACATGTTCACACTGAAATTTATTTTAAGGTTCAGGGAACAAAATTCCAGGTTAGAGAAGCAAAACTGCCGAGAATTTGAATTTGATATAAAGAACAAGTTTAGGCTGTGCTAAAGAGGAGGAGGAAGAACTTTATATATAGCAGGAATCACTCTCAATCTTAAAAATTAAAACAAAACAAAACAAAAAACAAACTGTTTCCTTAAAGTCCGTATCTTACACAATACACACACACATTTTGTTTTTATAAACTAAAAGTCAACTGTACAATAGAAAAAGTCCCCTAATTATATAGCTGAAAAGCCTGCAGATAATTCTGGTGGCAGGCATGACCCAATCAGGACTCCATTTCCATTTTCTGTGACCCTCTTGGCAATGCTCTCTTTCATAGACTGACTTAGGCCTCAGGCTGTTTTACTCAATGTACAGAATGGCTGCCACTAGCCAAGTGCTCTGGTTCACGTTAAGGGTAGAGAGCACCCACTCTGATCACCATCAAATAAACCCCGGAGTTTGGCTAGGCAATACCAGCTCTTATTTATTGAGACAACTACTCATTCCTCAACTAAATCATCAGCAAAGGAACACGATTATGTTTATGTGGTGATAGAACAAGTGATCTTTTTAGTCCATATTGCCCAAATCAAGTTCCAAACACCTTCCATAAGCAAAGCACATTCAAAAAAGAGAATATGCAATTAGAGATAATTTTATTTCAAAAATGATAGCTTGTATTTTTATTTAAAATATTCAGATTGTTTTTCTTGCATCTATTCAGTATAGCTATTTGATATTATTCTGTAGATAATGAATGTTGAAAATACAATTACTATATTTTCCCAAAGAGCAATCAAATTTTATCTGATTTGAATTCCTTCTCTATTAAGCTTTTTTCGTAGTTTTTATCTCCCATATATGTTAATATCTATAGTTGTTTTACTTTTTATTCCTTTTACTTTCTTTCATGCTTGTATTTATTTATAGGCACTTATTTTGTAAGTGATATTCACTTTTCTGTCATTGAGGTAATGAACAAACTAAATGAAATTCCTAACTTCACTGAATTTATAGATAATATAATACAGTATCGCTGATGATGATAGAAATTATGGAGGAAAATAAAAAAAGTAAAGCAAAGGAGAGAAATAGGAAGGGTAAGGAGACACAGTTTCAATGTTAAACAGTGTCATCAGGAGAGATTTTAATGGAAACAAATAAAAAGCACTTATATTGAAGATATCTATGTGGATAAAAGAATTCCAGGCAGAGAGAAAGGCAGATGTAATGTTCTGAGGCAGAACATAGTTGTTATTTTTCATGGACGACAAAAAAAATAGTGTTTGGGGGCCAGAGAGGTATTAAGTTAGGAGGAGAGATATTAAGAAATCAGGTCAGAAAGAAAATAGGCAGATTCTCTCTCTGAATCATAAATATGAAAGCATTATCTACTTGATAGATTTTTCTAGGAATCATTGCCTTTATTAACTCTTTATTTTAGTTTTAGTATTTTAGTTCTGTTCCTGGCAGAATAATGGCCTCCAAAAGATGTCTATGTCCCAATTCCTAGAACCTGTAAACATATTACTCTACATGATAAAAGGAATTTTGCAGATATGATTAAAGTTAAGGACCATGAAATTGTCCCAGCTGTGCTCAGTGAGAGAAATGTGACAATTAAAGAAGAATTTGAAAGAGATGCTATTTTGCTGGCTTTGAACACAAAACAAGGGAGCCATGAACCAAGGATTGAGAGTATCCTCCAGACAATGAAATAGGCAAGAAAAGACAGGCAGCCTTACCGACACCTTGATTTTAGCTTGGTGAGAACCGTGTCAAACTTTTGACCAATAGACTGCTTAAGATAATAAATTTGTATTGATTAAGCACTAAACTTGTGATAATTTGTTACAGCAGCAATAGAAAACTGGCATAATATTCTTTAAATAAAGCTGTTTGATTTAGTTATTTACCTCTTCTGTATTATTTATAGTTTTCACCCTGGTCCGTCCATTCTAAAACCATATTGATGAAACGTTGGTTTTTATCACATTTTTCTTCTTTTCCATAACTTTCCTATATATATGTATATATTTCAAAGCTACATCATTTTAAGTAACATTTTGGGGCTGATATATGTTTTTAATATCTTCCTCAAAAACAAACAAATAAGGATATTATTCAAACAATCCTGGTAATTATTAAGGAGGGCATGTATTAAGGTAGAGATATTCGGAAAGCAAATAAGACATTGATGTTGAAAATGCTTTAAGTTGAGAAGACTTGGCAATACAGTGCATAAGTGAGATAAAGAGTAAATATTTAAAGCTGAATTTCAGGTTTTTTACTTTGAGTGACTATGAAGATGCTGTTTCATTCAACTAAGATATAGAAGCAGTAGTAGGTTTGATAATACAAAAAGCAGAACATTGCCATACACTTTTGACTTTTGCGGGTATAAAGTATCTGAACACTCAGATAGTTTGAGGGCAAACTAATTAAGGTATTAAGTCTCCTGTGGCTGTTCTTTGGAAGCAAAAGAGGCCATACTAGTCTTCTCGCCCCCAGTCAGGAGGGATCAAAGTCACAGTGGTCGTATCATAACCTTGGCAGTGTTCTCACTGGACTGCTCCTGTGATGTGCTTCTGGCAATATTTCCTGCTGCCTAGTTAAAATAGCTTCTGGCCGTTGCTCAAGTCTTTTCTTCAGGCTTCCTATTGATTCTATCATATATCCAAAATCCTTTGAGTAAACTAATTTTTTCTTAATTAAGCCTGTCAGTATGTTCTTCCACACAGGATCCCTATGTGATATAACCTTCTTTTCAGAACATTAGCAATGCTTTATAAAGAAAATAAAAATAATTTGCAAAGAATTTAACATATACTGTAGAATAAACTACATAGAAATAGGAACTAGACATTGTAATATCTAATTGCACATACATATTTTATCTGGGTTCCTCTTGCACCTGAACTACTTTTTAATTGTAAATTAGTCATATTTGGGGCTAAATTTTAAATATAGAAACTTATATTTCTAGGTTATATGTCTATGTTTACATTTTTTCTAATTGTTTAAAAAGAAAAAAAAAATTTAGACTGTCTAATTCATATTTAAACGCACAAAAACATTTATAGTGTCATATTTTAAAATGAAAATAAATGCTTTATTATAAAATTACATTACTTATAAAAGTAAAATGCAATGGATGTAGATATTTTATAAGATATAGAAAACTATTAGGAAAATGTTATAAACACAATGCTTGACCAGAAAAATATTACAATTATAAATACGTTTCTGCATTTTATTCTATTTTTTTATGCACACCTTTCTTTAATATATTTATGATTGTAAAAAATCTTGTTAGCTTTTTATACCAAAAACTTGCACAACACTGAGTCTTTTCTTAACTGTTACCCTATAATAATCATTTACTTTTTTAATCCCAAATTTTTTGTATACTATATTATAAATGGTGCTAAAATTTTAGATTGGTTTTCTGTGGTAGATTACGAGAAGTGAAAAGCTAAAGCATACAAGCTTTTTCAACTTCTGGAGGGCTCTCTAGTGGCATGTTTTATTTGTGTTGTATTATATTATATTGAGGAGTTAATGTTTGTGATAAAACTGCAAAATATGTTAGGAAGACAATAACTAAACATAGGCACTTGTATCTGCTCTTAAAATGGGACTTGGGGACTTTTTGGATGAAAACTCTAAAGTCACTTTAATGTAGATCATAGCTAATCATCTCCTGTTACCAAGGAGAGTCTTAAACACAGAGAGTTTGATTATCACTTAAGACTTTTGGTTAGGATATAATCAACAAAAGTTGTTCAGGAAACATTTTACAAACCAACATAGACAAAAAACGCAGTGTTTGATTTTTATACATAAGAAGTAAAGGAAAGGTTTGATTTCTTTGTATACAAGTAACTAAATCTAGTTATTCGTTTGATCAAATAACATATTTAAAAACAAAAGATTGTCTCCTATTTTTAACACTAGTATATTAATATAAATACAGTTACTATGTATAAATTAACTGTTAAAGAAAACTAAATTTTCTCAAATTTTACCTTTTAGATATTTTTAATTTTTTAAATATTTAATTGTTATGGATACATCATAGTTGCACATGTTTATGAGGTGCATGTAATATTTTGATTCAAGCACATGATGTATAATGATCAAATCAGGGTAACTGAGATATTCACTACCTTAAGCAATTATCATTTCTTTGTGTTAGGAACATTCCAATTCTATTCTTCTACTTATTTTGAAATATACAATAAATTATTGTTAACTATAGTCACCTTATTGTGCTATGAACACTAGCTATTAATCCTTCCATCTAACTGTATTTTTGCACCCATTAATCAACCCCTTTTCAACTCTCTTTCCCCACTATCCTTCTCAGCCTCTAGTAACCATCTTCTATTCACTACCTCCATGAGATAAACCTTTTTAGTTCCCACATATGAGTGAGAATATGTGATATTTGTCTTTCTGTGCCTGGCTTATATGGTACATATACACAATGGAATATATTCAGTTATAAAAAAGAACGGAGTCCCGTCATTTGCAAAAACATGGATGGAACTGGAGAACATTATGTTAACTGAAATAATCAGTTTAATATTTATGATCAGGTCAGGCGGACCTGCTATAGTTAACACCTGTGGAGTAACTGAAATTGCCAAAGGATATCTGTTAGAATGATGAAAGTATTGGTTATTGATTAGTAGTGATTATTAAAGAAAACCTTCAATAATTGGTTTTATTGTGCCTACAGAAAAGAAGACAAGAAGCTTTAATAAACAAGATATGATGCAAGATAATCTATGAATCATCCTTTTTATTTAAGAAAGGAAGAGTATGTATTAGACCAGAGGTTCACTAGCTTTGGCAAAGAAAAACATCTCCAAATTTTGACAATTAGGAACGCACTTTATTTTACGGAGATATTTAAAAAATAATTTGAAGATCTGGTTGTCTGCAAGTTTGCTTATAAGACCCTTCCTTTACAAACTCTCATGTTCTATGGATATCCTATTCATCTTGCTACTGTCAGTGCCTTTTAGCCAAAAACTGCCAGGAACACATGTAGTTAAATAAGTTGAGTTTATACTGGTGGCAGGAAGGGAGAATGCTCACAATGGGAACCATGGTGTGTCGCAGTAATAGAGTGTTAGAAAGAACTTCTTATAACAATTTATACATTAGTTGAGTAATTTGGGAAAGGGAAGGTTTGCTCTAAATTGAGTATTTTCAGAAAGTGGGGGGAGGCAATTTTCTGACAGGGTATATGAGTAATTCTTAGCTATAGGGAGGACAGACTAAAGATAAAGATGTATTAATAATAGGTAAAAAACAGCAGTCACTCATTTGGTAAGAGAAACGTTTGATATTTTGTGGGTTCCTCGATGACCTTGTATGAAGTGTACATTTTTGGTGAGATTGTTTATGTCTAGAGCGAGCACAGCATGGCTTAGTTGCAATATCGGATAAATATGTAATAACATTGAGACTTAGTTGTGAGCATCAGATTTATTCCCTAGTGTACAGGGCTACAGTTTTTTCTTTTTCACAATGTTTAGCAGTAAATGTATAAAAGAAAGAGGGAAGATGGTGTACTTTTTTTTGTTTCATTTTAACGAAACTTCTTTATAGAAAAGAACAGTGATATTTGGCAGTATTGTATATTTTTGAGAAAATGTTATAATCGCTACATTTTTTCATTAGCTAAAAATGTTAAGCAAAATGTTTTTCTGAAACCAATTACAAGACTTCTTCATTCAAAATGTATAAAAAAATTTTGTTCACTGTTATTAACTCTGTGATTACTTTAAAATTGTATTCCAGCAATTCTTCAGTGTTTTATACCATTTCATAAGTACCTAGAGAATGTACCCTGAAGACTCATTAGGAAATTGAGCCAAACCCCTTAAACTGATTTGTTGGTGTATTACCTTGCATACAGAGGATTTATAACTGGATGAAACAAAGCATGAAAAGGTAAAGATTCGTTGGAATTAAATAAGAGCAAAAATGTCAGTACTTGAGCACATTCCTTGGGAAAATTATTATCAACTCTGACCTGTGGGGAGCTATTATGAAAACCCTAAGAAATATCAAATGGATTTTAAAAACAACTCATCTTTGAGTTCACAATATACAGAATAGTTATAAAGGGCTTGTTCCTTCAATCCATATTAGGAGAAGGCAGGATAAGAAATGTTGCTTTATAAGTGAAAAGTGAAGCCAAAGTAATTCAATGTAATTACCTTGTGGTATATTTTATGGGTGTTTTCACTTAAAAGCAATTCTTCAGAAATGCTAGTTCTGTAAGGCAAGTGGGTTCAACCATTTTCAATAGAGTAATCAGGTTTTCATTGCTTTTTTGGTTTTTTAATTTTGACATGAGTAAATTTTACAGCAAAATTTATTATTTAAATTACTAAGATGTCACATGAATCTGCGTTAAATTATACATAAATCCCTCTGTTTCTAGCTGACAAGAACATTATCTCTCTTCATATCTGTATATTTATAGAAAAAACTGACACCTCAGATTAATCAGAAATCACTCTCTCACTAAAATTATTTTTGGAGTTCTGAATATAAGATAAATTTAATTTTAGACAAAATCATTATTCTCATGTTGTATTGGATTAATGTCATTTACAGCAACAAATGATTTATAAGATTTTGATAATTTTTCTTCAAAATTAGAAACAAAAAAACCACTACAGTACTTATAACCCAAGAATTCATGTATTTGTAAGGAATAATTTGATTCCCACTTTGTCAGCTGCCAAATTTATGAAAGTTTGTTTTAATTATTCAAATACACATTATAAATGAAACGTAACTATTTTCAAAACTGCCCAGTCTTTTACAGAAAATAGACCCTTATAATTCTCCCTGTTGTCCTAGCCCTCTTCTTCACATCCATTTCCTTCAAAGCAGCACCAAATGCGCTGCACTTTCTTTGTAGCTTGTGCTGTCAGACTAAAGTACTAAACTGGCCACTTAATTCTGAGGTTTGTTATCAGTTTAACTATTCCTTACCAGTGGTTATTATCATGACTGTCTCCTGAATGCTTCTAGAGGTGGGACCATTCAAGTAGAAGGAAACAAAACAAAGAATACTTTCCCGGGCTGGGCTCCTCAGAAAGCCTCCTCTGAGACAGAGATTAATGTGCAAGAGGTTTTACTAGGAAGCTTCAAAGAATAATACCTGGAAAAGGAAGTGACAAACAAGACTGGACAGAAAGAAATTGAACTTCCATGAGATCTTAATAGAGGCTAAAGCTGGGATATTCAGAGTTTCCCCAGTAGGGGTGAGGGGGCCTGGCTTCCATTGAGGGGGCCCATTGATCAGGCATTTCTTACAGACACCCTAATATGGGGATGTGACCTTATATAAGGTGGGGCTCCTGAGCTGAAGCAAGCCTTAAAGCCAACAGCACTTCCAGCAGCTGGGAGAATGAGTTTTTAATTCCTGAAGGGGAATCTGGATGATGCATCCCAGTGCACATCTTGACCACTATGCATCTATCCTTTATAATTGGTTCTGCAGAGATAATTTTTTCTTTTTGCCTCTGACCAAAATTGCTTCACTAAAAGAAAAAAAAAAAAATCTGCAGTTCTTTTTTAAAAACTAACTTGTTTTTATACTTTTTTTTGGCAATAAATACAAATATCTATATTGTATTGACTTTCCTGTTATAGGAGTGTAGAGTGTGTTTGTGTTTGTGTATGTATTTCCCACATATTTTTGCATACATTAAAAAATAGAATAAAATTTCCTTAAAATATGTGAATAAACTAGGTATTTCTGTATCTAAGACATTCCATTTTCCCACTGTATCAAACTGTATAGAATTTATGTGCTTAGAACTATGGAAGACTATGGAATTATAGAAAGCTAAAAATCGGTTTTTGTGGGTGATGAAAAAAACCTTGGTAATCATCATGTAACATATAAGGAACAGCATTGGAAAATGTGGAAAACTTTGAGGTATAAATTTTATAATAAAATTTTTTGCAGTGCCAAATGCTTTAGATTGTGTAAAGAAAAACTATTTCCATTAATGTATAATCCCCAAACTGTATGTGGTATCATGTAATAATTAGATATTTTATTAATCTAAAAGTAATAATTGAATTTTTAAATACTCCCTTAGATAAATTTTTAATATTTTTACATGAAATTACTAAAGTCTATGATTTCCATGAGTGAGAATGATTTTTCTCATTTGTAAAATGAAGGCATTAGGGTTACTATGGAATTCAATTATTTAATGCATGTAAGGTGTAAAGTTCTGAATACCATGCTTGATGCATTGTTAGTACTCAATAAATGTTAATGCTTATTTTTGTTGTCATGTGAAATTTCAGCATTGCTATAATGCATCAAGACATTTTGATATATTTGCCAATAATTTATAAAGTGCATACCCTCCAAAGTCAAAGTATAGTACAAAAATACATTTTATAATGCTTGTATTTACTTTTGCTTTTGGATATGGAAAATATTCACAAAATGTGCACTTTAGCTGTAACAATTCACTAACCATATTCTGAATATAACATTTGTAGTGTTTTCTAATGTAACCGTATTTACACTTTTCTTTCCTTTATTTGTTCACTATTTTTTTTTGTTAAGATCACTTGAAATGACTAAGAAATTTGTTTCCTAATTAAGTTATAGCTCATCTAAAGACATTTTAGAAGATAGGTGTGTTATTTTCTTACTTTGAATACCTGAATGGAAAAAAAACCAAATTGAACACACCTCTTCTTTGGTCATTTCCTTTAGTCATGAGGAGTGAGAACAGAGTCTTAATTAAAACAATTTTATGGTGATAGATGAGCGTTCAGGTCAAGGTGAATATGGTTTTTAATTATGCACCTCAGAATCAGGAATTGCAAAATGTCTGCATTTGCTTGCTAAATTGCACTATTTTATACAATCTCTCTCTCCTCTTTGGCCTCAGCTATGTCGTGCTGCCTTATAGAAATCCTTTCCCTGGGCAACATTTCTGTTTTCTGTTTATCTTAATATTGTTGTATTATACTGTATGTCATTAGATTACTTAATTCAGGTAAGGGCCACTCTGCAGATTAGAAATCCACAGCGAAATGTGAGTAGTCATTATGTCAGGCAACCAGCTGAGTCAGACACATTGACTGAAATTGACTTGGAATATTAATGAATAGGTCTGGGCCAGACAATAATGCATATAGATGTAGAAAGACTGTCTCCTAATAAGACGGAAGTGTAGGTAGATGCTCAATGTAAATTTTTTATTAAGTAAATAAAATATTTTAAATGCTACCCAGATATTCGTGAGAAATAACTTTGAGAGGAGAGTGGAGGACAGTGCTTGTATACACTTGTAGAGCATAAACAATTTGATGATGGGTTCCTCCTCAGACAAGGAGGAAATCACTCATTAGCTTTCATTTTATCTGTGAAGAAAGTGAACATTTAGGCAGAGAGGGAGCTCTGATCTTCAAAGTGTCCTTGTGAGTCAGCAATGTAATTCTAATCCTTTATGATGCACACATACCTTCTATGGAAAATAAGATAATAAACATCTGCTAAGAATAAAACTTCCAACTTATTATATCTTATATGCGGTGGTTTATCTCAATGTGAGTTACTTATCAATGTATCATTGATTGCCCTATTGCTTGCATTGTTTATTCTTTATAATCTATTCACTAGACCAATGTTCTATCTAGTCTGAACTCACATCTAATTAGAAGATTTTGCACTCTCTCTCAAAATCATCAAATACCCTCATATGGACTATGAAATTAGCTTGATTGGGAATTGTTTTGTGTCAAATGTGTGGCTTTGAAAATAGTAGATAATTGTTCATTGCTGTATGAGTTGTTTTTCTGAAGTCTGTTATTTTTTTAAATTAATTTCTCTTAAAAATACTTAACTATTTCTGTGAAACATATCCATCAGCAATAGTTAGCACTGAATGGACAATGGGACAGATGGTACATAATTTATAAACTTTTGGGTTGCTTGCTACATTGGGGTTGGGGAGGGAGACTGAGTGATGATACTAGTCAAATGGAAACAGATACAGAGGTGGGAACTCATGAAAGAAAAGAACATAAGATGCTCTATTAAAAGTTTTGTTCTTAATCCTTTCATATGCATTTCTGCTAGCAATCAAGATAACTGTCTTTTAATTATGTTCTTCTACTCCCACTCACACCATCTTTCTCTGCCATGAGAGGCAAAGCTAAGGTAGATGGGTGTATGCATATAGGAATCAATCCCATGTGAATATACCAATAGAACATTCTGCAAGGATGAGCCAAGGTATTCCTGTGCGTATTCTCCTTGAAGATTGGAAAGTATAAATTCATGACATATACAATTTTGGAATAGAGCTTATGATTTAGCTGATTGTTTTGTAAAAAGATGCTTTGCTTCTGTTTTCTGATATTTCAGAGAATCATGTATGTATTACTAGCACTGTCTTCTCCCAAAGATATAGCAATGCTTCAGATTTGGTCTCAAGTCATTTTATTGTAATCAAATAATGTACAGGAAACCATACATAGGAAATAAATAATTTCTAATAACCTGAGGGTAAGATACATTGGCTGCTATAGGATGCATAAAGAATATACTGTCCTTGGGGATCTAGAAAAACTTGACTAGCTAAATTTTCTGTAATTATTATCCCTTTCCTTTAATTGCTGCCTTTATTTACATTTTTTTGAAGTTAGCTTGAAATCAAGTTTTAGTCTTTTTATAATGTGTGATTTTTGATTCCCAAAGTCTCAATGCCCTATCTCAAAAAGGATACTTGAAAATGACAATTTTAATATTTAATTAAAATCTGCTGACTAAAACAGATTTGCTTTAGAAAATATTTGCTTTTGTGAAATACTTTCATGTAGGAAAGACTTCAGTAATATGTCAGTTCTTTTGTTTCAATGCTGATGCATTGCCAATGTACAGAAGATGGAAATCCATTTTGTGAATATCATTGATCTTGAATGGGGTCAAATTTTATTTCATTCAAATATTATGCTAAATTGATTGGTTAATGTGCTCATAGGACATAAACAAACCTCTCAAATACAGTGTTTATGTTCATAAATTGTGTTAATGAATACTCCTAAATAGGGTTTCATCACACAAATCCCTTTGGGCTTATTATCTGAAACTACTAATTTGTTTGAAACTGCTTGGGGGAGTGGGGATTATGCAGGTTAGAATTATTGAGTCTCACAGTACTATTCTTTGTGTGTTGGCATTTTTCCTCCAAGGCACAAAGTATCTTAATTAAAAATGTACTTGAAGAAAAGCCAAAATGGCAGACCAGAGACACCAGCTGCCAGATTATCTCAGAAAGAAGGAAAAGTTTTAGATGAAAAAGAAAACAAACAAACAAATATGGATAGGGAGTAATTCCAAGGGAAATGTGCCAGAACCTAACAGAGGCTTGAAGTCCAGCAAGAAGGGTAGATGAAGCAGTTTGTTTTACCCTCCCCCACATCCCTGGCAGTCAGTGGGCTCTTGAGATGCTGGAGAGCCCTTCTACCCTCATAAGCCCAAAAGCTGCTGCTTCAGGTGAACTGGGAGCTTCTTGAGGACAAAGCACTAGGCTGCCAGCACCCTCAGGGCTGCTTCTCATCATCACAGAGTAAAGCCAAGATGGCAGGTGCCATATTTCTTTTCCACCCACCATGCACCTTTGTCCTACCCAGGGGGCTTCAGATCCTCAGTTTTTGTCTTGCTAGTTCCCACACAAACAGTTCCCAACTCTAGACCAGATTGTGGGAGACACAGGAAACTGGTAGATTTGAGGGGATCTGTATGACCCCAGAGCCTGGACATTCTGGGCAGGCTGCCATCTGGAGAGAGGGACAGAGATGAACAGAGTGCTAGCTTTCTTCCATTCAGACTAAGGGCAGAATTCTCAACTGGGCCCTTACAAGCCAGAAGGGATTGGGGCCCCATCTTCAGTATTCTTAAACAGAACAACTGACAGCCTAGAATTATGTATCCTGCAAAACTAAGTTTCATATATGAAGGAGAAATAAAGACTTTTCCAGACAAGCAAACATTGAAGGAATTTGTCAAGACTAGATCTCCCTGCAGGAAATACTCAGAACTGCATTATTCACAGATCAGCACAATAGACATGCACCATTGTAAAACCACCCAAAAGCTAAAGCTCAGAGCTCATATAAAACAATAGCACAAGAAGTAAAACAAAGCAATAAGGAGTACTCAACAGGATGAACAAAACACATCCCACATATAAATACTATCAATCAATGTGAATGGTCTGAATGACCCACTCAAGAGACATGGACTGGCTGAATGGGTGAAAAAATACAACTCAAATATCTGCTGTCTCCAAAAATACATCTAAACCACAGGGACTTACACAGACTAAAGGTGAAGTGATAGAAAGAAATATTCCATATAAATGGAAACCAAAAGTAATCTGGTATAGATATTCTAACATCAGATAAAATTGACTATAAATCAACAATAGTAAAGAAAGACAAAGATAGCCATTATATAATGGTAAAGGCAGCAATTCAACCAGAAGACTTACCAATCTTAAATATTTATGCACCTAACATAGGAGCACCCAGATATATAAAGCAAACACTACTAGATCTAAGCAAAGAGATAACCAGCAACATCATAATTGCTGGGGACTTCAACACCTAACTAACAGAATTAGACAGGTCACCCAAGCAGAAAATAAATAAACACTGGACTTAAATGGGACTCCAGAAAAAATGGGGCTAATGAACATCTGCGGAATATTTTATGCAAATATGACTGAATATACTTTCTTCTCACCAGCACATGGGACATTTTCCAAGGTAGATCATATTTTAGTCTACAAAACATGTCTCAACAAATTCAAAACAATAGAAATCTTACCATGTATCTTCTCAGACCACAATGGAATAAAACTAGGATTCAACTCCAAGAGAAACACTGAACTCTACACAAAGTCATGGAAAATAAACAACCTGCTGCTGAAGGATTATTGAGTCAATAATGAAATTAAGATGGAAATCAAAAGATTCCTTGAACTGAATGACAAAGGGGACACAAGATATCAAAATCAATGGGATTCAGAAAAAATAGTCCTAAGGGGAAAATTCATAGCCTTAAATGCCTACATCAAAAAGACAGAAAGATCATAAATTAACAATGTTATGACACATCTGAAGGAATTAGAAAGGGAAGAGGAAATCAAACCCAAAGCCAGCAGAAGAAAGGAAATAACTAAGTCAGAGCAGATCTAAAAAAAATGGAAAACAACAACAAAAACAAAACCAAAAAGGATAACAAAACAAAAAGTTGGTTCTTTGAAAAGGTAAACAAAATTGATAGACCTCTTATTGGATTAACCAGGAATAGAAAAGAAAGGACCCAAATAAGCTCAATCAGAAATGAAGAAGGAGATATTACAGGTGATACCACAGAAACACAAAATATCATCTGTGAATACTAAGGAAATCTTTATGTACATAAACTCAAAAATGTAGAGAAAATGGGCAAATTTCTGAAAATGCGCAAGACTCAATCAGGAAGAAACAGAACTCCTGAATTGACCAATAATGAGCAATGAGATTGAAGCAGTAATAAAAAATCTTCCAACAAAAAAAGCCCCAGATCAGATGGATTCACAGCTAAATTTCACCACACCTGCAAAGAAGAACTTGTACCTGTTCTTCAGAAACTATTCCATAACAACAAGAATGAGGGAATCCTCCCCAACTCATTCTACAAAGCCAGTATCATCTTGATACCAAAGCCAGAAACGGACACAACAAAAAAGAAAACTACAGACAAATATCCCTTATCAACATAGATGCCAAATCCTCAACAAAATACTAACAAACCAAATTCAACAGCACAGCAAAAAAATAATCCACCATGAACAAGTGGGCTTCATCCCGGGGATGCAAGTATGTTTCAACATATGTAAATAAATAAATATGATTCACCACATAAACAGAAGCAAAAAGAGAGGTCATATGATTATCTTTATAAATGCAGAAAAAGCATTTGACAAATTCTGTAACCTTCATGAAGAAAACCATTCAACAAATTAGTCATAGAAGGAACACATCTGAAGATTATAAAAGACATATATGACAAACCCACATCCAGCATCATACTGAATGGGGAAAAGCTGAAATAATTCCCACTAAGAACTGGAACAAGACAAGGGTGGCCACTGTCACTTCCATTCAACATAGTATTACACGTCCTAGGCAGAGCAATCAGGCAGGAAAATGAAATAAAAGGTATCCAAATCAGGAAAGAGGAGGTCAAATTCTCACTTTTTGCTGGTGATATGATCTTATATCTAGAAAATCCCAAAGCCTCCACCAAGGGACTCCTGGAATTGATCAATAAATTCAACAAAGTCTCAGGTTACAAAATCAATGTGCACAAATCAGTAGCCTTCCTATACAACAATAACAGTAAAGTTGACAGTCAAATAAGACTCAATACTGTTCACAATAGCTACAAAGAAAAAATACCTGGCAACATACTTAACCAAGGAAGTGGAAGATCTCTACCAAGAGAACCATGAAATACTAAGGAAAGAAATTGCAGTTGACACAAACAAATGGAAAAACATATCACGTTCATGGATTGTTGGAATCAACATTGTTAAAATGTCCGTACTACCCAAAGTGATTTACAGATTCGATGCAATCTCCATCAAAATACCAATGTCATATTTCACAGGTATAGAAAAAAGAATTCCACACTTCATTTGGAACCAGAAAATAGCCTGGAGAGCTAAAGCAATCTTACACAAAAAGAACAAGTCTGAAGGCATCACATTACCAGACTACAAACTATATTACAAGGCTATATTAAGCAAAAGAGCACGGTATTGGCACAAAAATAGAGACATAGACCGATGAAACAAAACAGAGAACCCAGATATAACACCATCCACATAGAGCCAACTGATCTTTGACAAAGCAGACAACAATATGTACTGGAGAAGGGAATCCCTGTTCAATAAAATGGTGCTAGAAAAATGGATAGCCACATGCAGAAGAA
This sequence comes from Lemur catta, assembly GCF_020740605.2. NCBI lineage: Eukaryota > Metazoa > Chordata > Mammalia > Primates > Lemuridae > Lemur > Lemur catta. Next base: position 31,833,272 of record NC_059133.1, read on the forward strand.
TGAAACAAGATCCATATCTCTCACCACTCACAAAACTTAATTCCAGATGGATAGAAGACTTAAATAGGCATGAAACTATAAGAATTCTACCATAAAATGTTGGAAAAACTCTTCTAGCTATTGGCCTAGGCAGAGAATTTATGAGGAAGAGCCCCATGACAATCATAGCAACTTCAGAATTAAATAAATGGGACTTGATTAAGTTAAAACGCTTCTGCACAGCTAAGGAAACAATCAATAGAGCAAATAGACAACCTACAGAATGAGAGAAAATAACTGCAAGCTATAAATCTGATAAAGGGTTAATAATCCGAATTTATAAAGAACTCAAGCAAATCAGCAAGAAAAAAGTAAACAAAAAAAACTGTCAAAAAGTGCGCAAAAGATATGAGCAGAAGCTTTTCAAAAGAAGATAGACAAATCGCTAATAAACATATGAATAAATGTTCAGGATCATTAATCATCAGGGAAATGCAAATTAAAACCACAATGAGATACCACCTTACTGCAATTAGAGGTAAAAAAGTCCAAAAACAATAGATGCTGGAGTGGATGCAGAGAGAAAGGAACGCTTATACATTGTTGGTGGGACTGCAAATTAATACAACCTCTATGGAAAACAGTTTGGAGATTGCTCAAAGAACTAAAAGTAGACCTACCATTTGATCTAGCAATTCCACTACTGGGTATTTACCCAAAGAAAAGGAAGTCATTTTATCAAAAAGACACCTGCATGTGAATGTTTACTGCAACATAATTAATAATCACAAAGATGTGGAATCAACCCAAGCGCCCATCAATTCCTGAGTGGTTTAACAAAATGTGGTATATATACTATGGAATACTACTCAGCTATGAAGAAGGATGAATTTAGGACCTTTTGTAACAATTTGGATGGAACTGGAGACTATTATGTTAAGTGAAATATCTAAAGAATGGAAAAAGAACCACCACATGTACTTGCTATTAAATTGGACCTAAACTGTGAGCAAACATGTGCACAGAGGGAAGTAAAACCCAGGGGAAATCAAGTGGGGCAGGGAAGCAGGGGGATGAGTGAAAATCTACCTATCAGGTACAATGAACACTATCTGGGTGATGGTGAACACTTACAACCCTGACTCAAGCATAACAACAGTGATACATGTAACCAAAAACGTTTGTACCCCTGTGATATTTTGAAATAAAAAAAGGAAAAATATGCTTATAGATTATATTTAGCACAAATTTACGACAGGGACTTCAAAACAAATAGGATTGAGTAATTTGTGAGTATAAGCAAAAGAAAAAAAAGCTGATTAATTTATTGCAAATTACATACAAATCAATACCATTATGATTTGTTTCTTTGAGTAACACTGTGACCATACAAAAATATTTTGATATCTTTTTTAATATTAGAAAAATAACACTAACCTAGAAATAATCAATAGTCAATATTGGTTTTAGTGATTTACACTTTTGAAAAAATCCTTGTAGCTTTTCACTTAATATTTGAATTGTTTTAACAGTATCCAACATCTCTTTATATAAGAGAAGACCAATTCACATTTTCACTAAAGTTTCTATTAGGGTTAATACACTTTTTTCTATGTCAGCATCTCTTGTAGTATGGTCACATTTATGCTTACAGAATTACTTATTCACTGCAGTAGTTGGGCTGAATAGGAAGAAGAAGGAAAAGTTTAAGGCACTGGAATTGATCAGTTGCTCAGTGCAATGCTGGAAAAAATCATGCAAATTGGAAAGTTTAATAAGAGAAATAAAACCTATATACAAAGTTAATCTCCTGAGAACTGGAAATATGAAAAGATTTAATATTTCAGCCACTGCAATTGACTTTGCTGTGTTGTCTCTTCCTCTTCTTACTAGTTGGTGGACTCCCTTGATGACATCTCAGTCTGATCTCATAGTTTTTATTCATGTTTGGTTATAATAACTGTCAGATGCTAAAGATTTCTTAGGTGGGGAGGAGGAAGGAGCATGACCTCACTGTCTTCCTGTCTCTTCCAGCCTGTGCCTGTGCCAGTACTTTTTCAGCCATTGGGTATGGGATAATGGAAACTCATTTATTTTGCTTCTTCTCAAATTTTCATGGTAAATTTATAAAAATTTATGAAATTTATGAAACAAAAATTTATTCTTATACTCAGAATTGGACAAGGCATATCAGGCCAAGAAATAGGCTTTTTAAAGGCTTGACCTTGGAGAATTTAGTAACTTTGATCTCAACAGAGTGCTCACTGACTCCCACAGAACCTGGATTCTCTGACACTTTCTGGAGACAAGACCATATGCCAATCAGTACCTCATTCAAGCTGTACCTTGTAAAATCATTATACTTGGGGAAGTTTATAGTGAAGGGAAATGGTTGTTAATAACTTTAAAACTAATATGGCAAACAAATAAAGAAGTAATTTAAAAGAGGACACGGTAAGTCAGAAAATCTAGATTCAAAGCTTCAACCATATAATTGTTCATTCAACAAATATTTTTCAAGCTCCTGCTGCATACAAGGGACTGTGATGGGAGCATGGGGTTTATGACATACAACTCTTTTCATCAACAGGTTCTGAAACGGATAATATTATCTTAGTATCTCAGTATAAACTGTTCATATAAAAAAGAGAACAGAATAGAAAAGTCACTATACAAGATGTCTTTGTAAAAAGATCATTTTTCCTGTATAGAATAGCAATGTCTTAGGAATACAAATTTGTAATTATTTACTCTCTTTGGAAGACAGTCCTGAGAATATGTAGAAAAACATATACATATATATATATATAAACATATATGTGTTTCTCTATGTTAAATCAAACATAGACACTGTTTAATATCTCATAAGAATATTTTTTATAATGTTGGTTTGTGGACTATTTAAGAAAATTGAAAATAAGTCATATATTAGATAAAATTAAAGAATATTTTAATACAATATTCAAACATATATTTATGCTAAAATTGTTTTAATATATCTAAATTTTAAATACTGCAAAACTACATTAGGCAAAAACATGAATGAACTACTACTGATAATTCTATATGTTCTAGATATTTATACACATGGAACATGGGTAAAAGGTCCAATTTACAATGTGGTACATAATAAGTTCTCCAACAACATTAATGGCATTCATTACCATAAACTAATAACAAATAAAAAGAATTCTACATGGCAACCAGAGGGGGAAAAGGGCACACTAGTTTCAATTATAATATGGCCTACTAATCACTACACAAAAAAATAATGAGACACAGAAGACAATGGAATCCTAATTTAAAACTCAGAAAAAAATAGCTTCCAATATAAAATTGTCTATGAAATGAAAATAACTTTCAAAAACCAAGACAAAATAAAGACATTTTTAGCAGATAAAAACTAAAGGATTAATGGGCCAACAGAACATTAATAAAAGATACAAGCTGGAATTCTTCAGGTGGAAGAATCAAAATATTAATGAGAAAAAGAAATGCAAGACAAAATGAGGGACAACAGAAAGGGCAAAAGTGTAGATAAATATAAATAAATATTGCCTCTACCAAATAATAATAACATCTTGTGCTGTTTAAAATGTAAGTATAATCAAAATACACAAAAAGTAAAAATAAAGTTGAGTATGATGTAAATGTAATTAAAGAGTTCTGATTTTATTACATTATTGAGGGAGAAGATAAACATAAAATTTGAAGTAAATTTTAATAAATCAAGGAGTCATTATAATCTTTAGATAACTAACAATTCAATAATGGAAAAACAGGATAAAAAATGTTGATTAATTCAAAAGAAAGCAAGAAAGAAATAAGTAATTTATTCATTCATTCATTCTAAAGAAAGTAAATAATGTCATGTAGGTGAAATAGAAAACAAATAAGAAAAAGGTTGTTATAGCCCAGGTGTTTTAGTAGTTATCCTAAGTCCAATTTGACTAAATAATCTATTTAGAACTATAGGATTGTATGGTTGGATAAAACATAAAACCCAAATAAAAGTTGCTTACAAGATGTAGATTTTAAATGTGAGGACACAGAAAGGTTTAAAGTAAATGGATGAGAAAATATGAGTACCATCAACCTAATCAATGAAGGTTGATATAGCTATAAGAATATCACACAAAGTGGACCTTAAGGTAAGACATTTTTTAAGAGATAAAGAGGACCTTTCATAATGATAAAATGGTGTTCCAGGATGATATAACAATTCTCAATCTATATGCATCCCGTTACATAGCTTCATACTATAAGAAAGAAACACCCACCACAACTAGAAGGATAAATAGACAAATCTACAGAGTGGGACACTTTCAATAGCTGAAAAATCAAGTAGAAAACAGGATTCAGAATGTTTAATATAACAATTAACAAATAAACTATTTGACATTATTTTCCATGCATATCTATCATCAAAATGACAGAATACAAATTCTTTCCATGGAGTGTTGCACAGGTAGCGTTTTTTGACACCATAATTAAGCTTCACCAAATTTGATAGCATTGCAATCACTCAGTATATGTTCTCTGACTACACTTAAATGAAGCTAATAATCAATAACTAAAAGATAATTAGGAAAATGATAGCACAGTGAAAAACAGCAATTCTATCACATATAATTAAATTTTTTGAATTTTTTTATTTCAGCATATTACAGGGGTACAAATGTTTAGGTTACATATATTGCCTTTGCCCCACCTGAGTCAGAGCTTAAAATATGTCCATCCCCCAGACAGTGTGCACGACATCCATTAGGGGTGTACATACTCATCCCCTCCACCCCCCTCATACCTTCCCAACACCTGATGGATGTTATTAGTATATGTACACTTAAGTGTTGGTCAGTTAACATCAATTTGATGGTGGGTACATGTGGTGCTTGTTTTTCTATTCTTGTTATACTTCACTTAGTAGAATGGGCTCCAGCTCTATCTAGGATAATACAAGAGGTACTATATAATCTTTGTTTTTTGTGGCTGAGTAGTACTCCATGGTATACATATACCACATTTATTAGTCCATTCATGTATTGATGGGCACTTGGGTTGTTTCCACATCTTTGCAATTGCAAATTGCACTGCTATAAACATTCTAGTGCAGATGTCTTTTTTATAGAATGTCTTTTATTCTTTTGGGTGGATGCCCAGTAATGGGATTGCTGAATTAAATGGTAGTTCTACTTGTAGCTCTTTGAGGTTATCTCCATATTACTTTCCACAGAGGTTGTACCAGTTTGCAGTCCCACCAGCAGTGTATGAGTGTTCGTATCTCTCCACATCCATGACAACATTTATTGTTTTGGGACTTTTTGATAAAGGCCATTCTCACCAGAATTAAGTGATATCTCATTGTGGTTTTGATTTGCATTTCTCTGATGATTAGAGATGTTGAGCATTTTTTCATATGTATGTTTGTTGGCCATTAGTCTATCTTCCTTTGAAAAGTTTCTGTTCATGTCCTTTGCTCACTTTTTGATAGGGTTGTTAGATTTTTCTCTTGCTGATTTTCCTGAGTTCTATATAGATTCTAGTTATTAGCCCTTTATCGGATGTGTAACATGCGAATATTTTCTCCCATTCTGTAGGTTGTCCGTTTGCTCTTGTGATAGTTTCCTTGGCTGTGCAGAAGCTTTTTAATTTGATCAGGTCTTATTTATTTATTTTTCTTGTGGCTGTGATTGCCTTTGGGGTCTTCTTCATAAGTTCTTTGCCTAGGCCAATGTCTACAGTTTTTTGTGTATTTTCTTTTAGAATACTTATAGTTTCATGCCTTAGGTTTCAGTCTGTTATCCACCGTGAGTTGATTTTTGTGAAAGGTAAAAGGTGCGGATCCTGTTTCAGTCTTCTACATGTGGCTATCCAGTTTTCCCAGCACCATTTATTGAATAAGGATTCTTTGCCCCAGTGTATGTTTTTGTCTGCTTTGTCAAAGATTAGATGGCTATATAATTTTAAACAGTTGATTTTTAAAATTGCCAAACTGACATCAAATTTAATTTAAAACTGAAGTTCTAGTATATATAACATTTTTTTCAAATATTTTAGACATCAACATATATGAAGTAACTCGATTTAACTTGAAGACATGCAGTTTCTCATATTCAGACATAGAGGGAATACTGGGCAGTGATTAAGTAAAGGAGATCAGTAGGCCTGGTTGAGATCTGGTCACAGCCTCTTATTGGCCGTGTGATCTTAGACAAGTTTGTTAATTCCACAAACTCCAGTTTATCATCTGTAATATGGGGATTACTTCAATAGTATGGCCATAAATTTGAAAAGGTAATGCTTACAAAGTGCTTTGCACAAAGTAGAAAAAGATATTTCCAGAAAACTTAGTGGAGTGCATCACACACTTAGTATTTTCCTTTCATCCAGTCCCTTCAATTCCACACGATGTATAGGACAAGATACTTTTTGGAGCTCAAGAGACATGCTTTGAGGCAAATATTTTTCACAACAGCACTGTAGTAATTTTTAAATCTCCCATATAATATATTTGCCTTCAGGAAAAGTTATATTTATAAATCCTTGAAAAAATTCAAATCCCACAATACTGAACATACTCTACTTGATAGTAATAACGCACAAAATATTGTTGTCTTTTTTTTCTGGTGTCTGAAACAGACATCATGATAACTAGGTGGGCTCCTCTCTTTCTTGGTCAAAGATTCAAGACAGAAAGTATTAGAAACATTGAAAACAAGCTGTAATGTTTTTTGGGGGATGAAGACATGATGCAAGTTTGTAAAATAAGATGAATATGTGTTGCAAGAATTTTGATTAACTTTATCTACTGTCTTATTTTTAAAAGTTTTATAATAGTCTATTATTACTATGAAATTGAAAGACAGACTGTATAATAAAGAAAGTTATAAAATCATAGGTGTGTTTACTATTCCTCTGCTTGAGAAACTCTGAAATCTGTTAAGAATGATGTACTTTATTTTAAGGGTAACATGATTACTATTCAATTACACTGTCTCTGTTGACCTAGTAAAATGTAAATATAATTGACAAACTTAAAAATTTCTAAATAATAAAAATTCCAAGATAAGAAAAATATAACAATTAAGGAATGTCAGTTTGTTTTAGTTTTTTTATTGCTGAATAACACTTATCTCAACTTCAGCAGCTCAAAATGACTATTAGCTCACAGTTCTGCAGGACAAGAGTCCAGGCACAGTATGTCTAGGTTCTCTGCTCATGGACTCACAGGCTAAAATCAAATTGTTTTATGATCTGAGTTGAAGGTAAGAAGCTCTGGGGAAGAATCTGCTTCCAACATCATTCAGAATTTTGGCAGAATTTAGTTCTTTGTGGTTATAGGACTCAGGCTTTTTTTTGTCCGCCTGAGCTGTCAGCAGGGGCTGCTCTTAGCTCCTAATACCCACATGTCTTGCCACAGAATCTTTCCCCATCCCCACAATTTCAAAGTCTGTAGAGAATTTCTCTTGTCCACTCCCTCTCACATTGAACCTCTGACTCCCCTGATTCTGACCTTAGGTGACTGACTCAGATCCACTGGATAATTTCCATATTAAATTTTCAACTGATTTAGGACCTTAATTACATATGAAAATGTCTTCATAGCAATACCTATGTAAGAGTTGGAATGACTGGGGGGAGGTATGTGTGCACCAGCTACTGGGAATCTTGGCAGCCATCTTAGAATTCTGCCTAAGTTTGAATAATATTCTTAGTTATATAAATAGAGTTTTTAAACCTTATTATTTCCTGAAAAAACCTAAAGTAGCAGAAATGGAGAGAGAACTATTTTAGCCATCACCACTAACTATAAAATCAGTCACTTCAATTAATTGTCAAAATGGATTCCAGTAATTTTCTTCTGGTTTTGTTCAACTTCTGTTCAATTGAATTGACTATCTGTGACCATTCATAAAATACTCTATTATTTATTATGCTTTATATGATTTAGCTTAAAATCTTATAAAACTTTGTTAAAGCAAGGCCTACTACATGTACACAGCAAATTTTATCCATATTGTTTAAAAAAATGGCCCTTAAATTGATTCTCTTCTCTCAACTTCTTTCCATTTATTTAACCTAAGATAATCAATTAATCAAACCTAAGGTTATTATCTGACCATTCAATTCTTTTATCTTCTTTTTTCTTTTCTGGTAGACAATGTGAGGGTAACTAAGTTTATCCCCCTATTATGAGCCAGATCATCTTTCATCTAAAGGGCCAGATAGTAAATATTTTAGGCTTTTCAGGCCTAAACATCATCTTTGGTTTCTGTATTTTTTAGTGGCCCTCTTAAAATGTAAAAACCATTCCTGTGTCATGGTCCATACCAAATCAGGCCATAGGTAGAATCTGGCTTGGGGAAACAATATTTTCTAATTTCTCTAACATGGAAAAAAAAAAGAAACATAAAGAGGAATCAACATGCAATCTTATTATCATCATAATTATTATTATTTAAAATTGATTTAGTGTTTACTATGTGCCAGTTTCTGATTTATGTATATTTTATCAGGAATAAGGCATAATGATCATGTTCACATTACAGAGGAAGAAAGTTAGGCTTAAAGAGACTGAGTGAATTTCTAAGGACAGAAAACTCTACCGATCACTGTTGCCAGTGCTTAACAATAGACTATATGCTTAATCCCTATATTGTAACTGAAATTGTAACCTACATAGGGAGATACATTACACTAAACAGGAAGATAGATAATAAAATAATTCCAAAAAAATTACTTGTACAAACCCTGAAGATAAATTATTAAACTTAAGCCTTTTGATATCAAGGTTTTCATTTCTGAGGCAATTGTGTTACTTTAAGACAAAAACCAAATTTTCCTACTTCAACAGTGAGAAAATACAGGATTCCAAAGACTAAATATTTCTGTTCACCAATAACTGTTATTTTTCTTCTGTTGACCAGTTTCTCTTTGAAAAATATTAATCAACTCTTTTCTGATTCTTTGAAAAATGACTAGTGCCTATAATTTACTTTCAAAGCAGTGACACTTAGCGGTCCTTTAGGTGCGGATATTGTGAAATAATCAAGCACTCTTTACTCTCAGGATCTTCCAAATAATGTTTCTTAACACACCTAACAAAAATATGTGTTCTAAATATTTCTTTACAAAAAGATTACTTATATTATTGACAAAATGAGCATAAAATGATTATATGCATTAGATATAAATAGATATAAATTCTCTACAAGGAGAATTATGGGCTATTTATTGAAACTATTGTAAAAATTCCTAGGACAACTTTGTCCAGAGAAGCATAAGATATATAATTGTTGGTGTTCTAAAATAGCATGGTAAAAAATCAGTCAATTTTTAAAAAAATTTCCTTTGAGTACCTGAAATTTAAATTGCTAAGTCTTGAGTGGGGCTACATCAGAATACTTATAAACATATAAGTTATATAACTTATACAAGTGTAAGTTATACACCTTAGGTTAAATGGACAAATTTCATGAATAACACACTCACTATCTGAATAAACACAAAAGTAAATAGGAAAGCCAAAGGCCTACATAAATTGAAATTTTAATTGAAAGTTCATCTTGTGAAGGAAAACTTTAAGCCCATTTTACTTTATTGGTCAATTCTCTCAAATGTTTAATATTATATAATTTTGTTTATTAAATAAAAACTATTAGAAACATCCCCCAACTCATGAAATCAGTATTACCTGATATTAAAACCTTATAAAGTAATTTTAAAATAATTCTACATACCAATGTCTGTTGAGAATCTAGAAGCAACAATTCCCCAAAATGTATTATTAAAAAGACCTAACTATAAATAAAAATAGAACATTATATGCAGGTAGAATTTATCCTAGAAATGCAAAATTGGTTTAAAATTTAAAAATCAGTTAATGATTCATTATAAAAAAAGCATAAAGTAGAAAACAATAGATATCCAAAAGGAATTTTTAAAATTCAACACCATTCATGATGAAAACTTTCAGTAAAATTTGCATTACAAGGCTGGGTGCGGTGGCTCACGTCTGTAATCCTAGCACTCTGGGAGGCCGAGGCAGGTGGATCGCTCGAGGTCAGGAGTTCGAGACCAGCCTCAGCAAGAGCAAGATCCCGTCTCTACTAAAAGTAGAAAGAAATTATCTGGCCAACTAAAAAATATATATAGAAAAAATTAGCCAGGCATGGTGGCGCGTGCCTGTAGTCCCAGCTACTGGGGAGGCTGAGGCAGTAGGATCGCTTAAGCCCGGGAGTTTGAAGTTCCTGTGAGCTAGGCTGATGCCACGGCACTCACTCTAGCCTGGGCAACAGAGTGAGACTCTGTCTCAAAAAAAAAAAAAAAAAATTTGCATTACAAGAAAACTTTATCAAACTTTAAAAGACATTATGAGAAACCTACAGCTGTCATCAGACTTAATTATATCCATCTAAGGCAGATCAAGAATATAGGGATTTCAGTCTCACTACATCAATATAATATTTTATCTAGAGGCCTACTCAGTATAATCAAACCAGAAAAACAAGTGAAAAGCAGATAAATAAGCAGACAAGATGATCACATATGTAGAAAATCCTGAAGAATGTCTCAAATAGCTAATATCACATATAAGATAGGAGGATACAAGCTCAACACATAAAATTTCATTGCACATCTGTACACTAGCAATCAAAAACAAGAAAATAAATTTAAATGGATCATTTATAACAACATTCAAAAGCATGAAATAGGGATAAATTTAACAAAGGAGGTATACAGAAAGTCACAAAAGTTAAAGACGCTGAAGAACTAAATGGATGGAAAGAGATATTTATGTATTTGAAGACTCAATATTGGTGAAGTTCAATTCTTACAAATTGATCTATAGATCCAATGCATTCAAAATCTCATCAGGCTTTTTTATTTTATTCCTGCAGGGTGGGAGGAGGATTAATAAACTGTTTTGCAGATGTAGAACAATATTCAGAGGCTTAGAATAGCTAAAACAATTTTACAAAGGAACAAAGTTGAAGAACTGATGTTAGTTCTTATTATAAAGCTACAGTAATCAAGACAGTATGGTGCCATGTATGGATAGATGACAAATGGGCCAACTGAACATAATAGTGAATCCAGAAATAGAATTACACTAATCCACTTACTTAAGGAAAATGCAGACACATGTCCTGCAATTGTACATCTACATTCGTAGCAGCTTTATTCATATTAGGCAAAGACTGGAAACAATACAAATGTCTATCACCAGTGGATGGACAAATTGTAGTGTAGATGTATTTTGGAATACTAATCAGCAATAAAAAGGAAAAAAATGACTGACTCATGCAACAACAAACTGAATCTGAAAAAAATATGCTAGACATGAAGAGTATTCATTGTATGATTCTATTTATATGAAATTCTAGGAAAGGCAAATTTAGTATTTAATGACATAAAGCAGATTGCTGGCTTCTTGGGAAGAGTAGTGTGTTCAGATGACAGCAAGAGAGTCACAGGAGAACTTTGTGGGTAAGCAAATGATATTTATCTTGATTGCGATGGTGGACACATTGGCAAATACAGTTGTTACAATTGATCAAACTGTACGGTTAACACGGTTGTCTTTTATTGCATGTAAATTGTACCTCAGTAAAGTTGGAATAAGACAAGTTCCAAAAATGAATAAGAATATCCTATACCTTGTTTGTTCCTCTCCTTGTCATTTATTTAAAACTCTATGGGATTATTTTTCCATACTTTTCCACAATTTTTCTCATCATTCTGATCAGTCTTTTGCTTTTTGATATGTGATAATCTTTATACTCTAAAACAGAATTCATAGCTAAATCTGATGTGCTCTATTTAAACCATACTTACTTGTATTTACCTTTCTTTGCAGTATGCAGTATAGATAACTATGATCTCTACTAACATATTAATAGCTCAGTTTATAGTACTACAAATTCTAGGGAGCTCAAAAATCAGTGTGGAATGATATCTATCCACGTACACATTCATGAAACCTGAATTCAAGCAATTGTTTTATTATTTTTAAATTCAGTTTATTGAAAGATGGTTATAACAATTGGCATTATACCTTCTTCCCTACCAAACTCAAACCTCCAAATTAGGCAATATTTTATTTTTTCATCTCCTCTCAGATATTTGACTTTAATAATTACCATCACAACTACCACTATCACCACTATCGTTGCTAATATAACCATCATGCTATGCCAGGAACTGTGTGAGGCACTTTTTTGTGCATTCTTTAGTACTTTAATACTAGCTTTGCACATATTAAGAATGGTTCAAATTAGGGAGACCTCATCCCATTTTCTTTTTTCATGTGAAAACTACCTTGCTATGACTACTTTCTAATGAGTAATTATGAGAGTAAGAAGAAATTCCTAGAGTTAATAATCATAAAAATAGAATCCTCCAGTCTAAATCTTTATATCATCTTTGAGTATGGTTGGACTCCACTGCATAAAGTAACAGGGTTTTTGTGTTAGCCTAGGAAATCTTTTCATAAAAAGGATGACTTGTTTGCATAGAATTTTGACTTAAAATTCTAGTAAATAAGGCTCTATAACAATGCTTCATGATATGCCTTTCTATAATTCCTCCTGTATCATTCTCTTTAAAGTTGAGTTACAAGAGATGTTGGGAATATGTGGAGAAATTAGTTTTAGACCCAAAGCAGTGATTTTGATGTATAAGTACTCCCAAAAACATTTGTGTGTTTATGCCTCTGGCTGAAAAATTCATCTAAAAAGCCAACCAAAGTTCTGGTTAGCCAGCAAAATAAAATGTAATTTTTGTTTACAGTTATCAGAGTTCTCACTGCTGCTCTAAGAGTGGGAGAGTATGTATCTTAATGTATGTAAAGGGAACTTAGAGAGGATAGTCGCTTTACCATAGGAGACGCTACTGACCCTGGGCAGCTGGCAGCCACAAACTGAATGGGGAAAAGTTGCACTGCTTCTTCAGGAAAACGGATACAAGTGGGCAAGCATCAAAGTATATAGATGCAGAAGCGTTCTGAAATTTTCTAAAAAAATTCAGATCTATGCCTAAAAATAAGGACATGTATGTAGGGCTATAGCCACATGATCTTACATCGTGAGTCCTTTGAATGACATAAAAATTAACTTAAATTGAGCTGCCAAAAGCTGACTTACTCTAAACTTAATTTAATTTCAATGGGCTTTAAGCAAGGTAGCAGAAACAGATTTGGCTTAAAATGTAATTTTCAAACGCTTTATTCACATTATAATAGCCTCTGACAGCCAAAGATGCTGAATTTTATAATAGATCTTGAAGAGCCTTGAGTTTGATCGTTATATCTGCAATCCATATTACTGACTGGCTATTTTACTATCATAGTCCCAATCTCGGCTATGAGCCCAGGACTCAATGAAAACACAATGACGGAATTGCCAGGGAGGCATAATTAAGGAAGGCATCGCTCTAACTGTTTTCTCAAAGACAATAAGAGGATATACTTGGAGTCTAGAGTGCATGAGGACCTCCAAAGAAAACCACCTCCAACAAAGGGGAACAACAATAAAAAAAAAAACCATGGTACTTTTTGGCACACACATGCATAGGAATGAAATTATAAAGGTCAAAATGGCAGGCTGATGAGAGTAAAGAAGAGACTGGAAGGGAAAGCATATTTGACACAGAAAGTAACCCCTGAATATTATTTGCCAGGGCATTTCCTTTGAAACACATTTCCTAAGAGATGTTCTTTGAACAAGGTTCTCTCTAGCTAAATTTGCTTGGTAAACACATTGCAAAACATATCCCTTTTGTTGATTCAAATTATCTTTAGAATATGTAAGACTTTGAGAAGTTAGAGACTAAAGAAATCTGTTTAATGCTTCATTTTCCTGATATCACAGGATATATTTTGGGACACCACACTGTAGAATAGTACTTGAGCAATGGAGTTGTTTTCTGAGGGAATCTTCAGCCTAAGGGTTTTAATATTTATGCTATTTATGAACCCTACTGCAAGAGAGTGCATAAGTAAGCGGAGTAGTCTTATAATGGACTTTTATACATCTATGAAAATAAATAGACAAAAACATCAATATGAATATGGTTTATAAGCAAAATTAAACTAAATATAAGTGAAAAACTAGCAATTATATTATTTACAGACATAAATAAATGATAAATATTAAAAAGTGGACTGATTACCACAAAAGTCAGCATAATGATAATCTTTGGTCAGGAAGAAAAAGGAAGATGTGATATGCTAGAGATATATATAACAGAGGACACAGGAACTTCTAAGGTACTGACAATGCTCCATTTCTTAACCTGAATGGCACTTATATGGGTATTTATGAGTATTCTTTATACTGTGCATACACATTTATATTCAGCTTTAGTTCATAAATATACACCTGGGCATGCACATGGGCGTGCGCGCACACACACACATGCACACATACACACACAGGCACACTACCAGACAGCAGCAATAAGGCTTCCCTGAGCTGTAAAGGGTGTATTTTCTGAGTATATAATGGGAAAGAGTGAATTTCCTTAGAAATGTTTCCTGGAATTTTTGTCATAGGTATTAAGAATAAAAATAGCTGAAGTTACTGAAATATAGAACAGGACAATTTAAGTCTAAATTTGAACAATTGCAGAGACAGAATAAGCTGGTTAATAGTTATATCAAGTGATATACAGGATGGTGTGGAAGAGTATAAAATATAGACCAGCGTGTGACAAAGAAGACCATGCAATTAAATAGGGCCAGCATAATAACAGAAAAATACTTCCACTAGAGTTAGGGCAGAGAAGTGAGCTTTGTACTAATATACTGAAAAGTGTTTGATTCAATACTGAAAACTTTCTATCAGTCCATGAATATCATTTTTCATATGCATATAAGTTGAGAAAATTAGTCACAATTTTTCTGTAGCAAATGATAGAAATCCAATCCAAATATATGCAAAATGGAGGAATGGGTTTTAAATGTTCTCATTAAAAAGGTATGATAAATATTTGAGGTGATCAAGACATTAATTATCCTGATTTGATCATTCTACAATAGATACATGTATCAAAACACCACATTGTACCCCATAAGTATACATAATTATTATTTGTCAATTAAAAATAAAATAAAACATAAAAGAAAAGAGGGTAGGAACAATACATTGTGGTTCCCAGTAAAGCAGAAGGATTTCTGAAGTTGGAGAACTTATAGAAGGGAGTGGAAAAGGTAAGGAAATAGTGGTAGATGAAAATGGGTTGCTTGAAATTGAGATTTTGGAGAAGCCATTCTTATTGTTAATGACAGAATCAGAGGGAATGACTATAGAAATGGAGGATAAGATTACTGAAAGAGATAAAAATCACTTAGAAGCCTATTGTGTGTTGACACTGGAATCATCAGAAAGTAAAATAAAGTTAATAACAGAGAAATTAATGGTAGCTCAGAAACTAAAATTTTCACAAAATGAGAGGGAATGGAGGTTGAAAAATTATTTCTATATTGCAAGATAATAATTGATAAGCTCAATGTTTTTAAAGTGGAGGAGTAGTGATTTTGGGGAGGGCCATTTTGCTGTAGGACAAGGATGCAGGAGAGATCAATCACAACCACCACTGGAGAGGACTGCAGGGAAAGCAGTGTCCTCAAGACATAGCCAGTTTCCTAGTAGATCAAAAAGATGAAGAAGGTGGAATTTCCTTAGTAAAAACAAAGAGTTAGACTCACTGGCCTTTAGAACCTCTCAATAAAATTCTGTGATTCTACAAGTCAGATGGCCTCTGTTTTCTTCCAAGTCTCATTAATTGAGTGACTTTCCTGATGGTCGTCCTTCTCTCTTGTACCTCACATGCAGTCAAGCACCAAAAGCAGTTAATGCTACCCCACTCCTTATTACTCAAGGACAAGCCAGCATCATCTCTAAGATCCCCTAAAGCTAGAGTAATATTGTAAAAACACAAACTCGATTGCCATTTTCTTATTTTAAACCTGTTAATGATTCCGCATTGCCCTTTACTGAAACCAAAGTCCTTAATACAGTTTTTTGTTTTAAAGAAAGCTTTAAACGTTATGGTTGTTACCTATTTCTTTAACCTATAGGGTATCCCTATGCCCTTCACCTTATTCTTTTTAAAAAATTGTATGTATTTAAAGTGTATAAATGCTGTTTTGAGATATATATATGCATACATATATGCATATATATGTATGTATGCAGGGTGAAATGATTGTTACAGTTAAGCAAATTAACCTCCCTCAACTTCCATAATTACTTTTTTCCCCTTGTGGTAAGAACATCTAAAATCTACTCTTTTAGCAAATTTTCAGTATGTGGTACAATATTACTAACCATAGTCCTTATGCTGTATATTAGATCTCTAGACTTACTTGTCCTACCTAACTGTAACTTTTTACCCTTTGACCTACTTCTCCTCATTTCCTACCCCCTGCCCCTGGTAACCATTGTTCTATTATCCGTTTCTATGTATTTGACTTTATCTTTTTAAGATTCCACACCTAAGTGAGTTCATGCCATATTTGTCTTTATGAGTCTGGCTTATTCCACTTAGCATAATATTCTCCAAGTTTATCCATGTTGTTGCAAATGAGAGCATCTCCTTTTTATTAAGGCCCAATAATATTCTCTTGTATATATTACACCACAATTACTTTCTTCATTCCTTTGTTGATGGACATATAGGTTGTTTCCATATATTGACTGTTGTGAATAATGTTGCAATGAACATGGAAGCCTTTGGGTATATACCCAGCAAAAGGACTCTTGCAAATATCCTCAATAAATCATGAGAAAACAATTCAACACATCAAAATGACATGAATAGAAATTTTTCAAAAGAAGATATAAGAATGGCTAAAAAATGTATGAAAAAATGCTCAACATCCCTAATCATCAGGGAAATGCAAATCAAAACCACAATGAGATACCACTTAACTCCGGTGAGAATGGCCTTTATCAAAAAATCCCAAAACAACACATGTTGGTGTGGATGCGGAGAGACAGGAACACTCATACACTGCTGGTGGGAATGCAAACTAGTGCAACCCCTGTGGAAAGCATTATGGAGATACCTCAAACAGATTCAAGTAGACCTACCATTCGATCCAGCAATCCCATTATTGGGCATCTACCCAGAAGAACAAAAGTCATTCTATAACAAAGACACCTGTACCCAAATGTTTATAGCAGCACAATTCACAATCGCAAAGATGTGGAAACAACCCAAGTGCCCATCAATCCACGAATGGATTAGTAAACTGTGGTATATGTATTCCATGGAGTATTACTCAGCTATAAGAAATAACGATGATATGACATCTCTTTGGTTCTCCTGGAGAGAGTTGGAACCCATTATATTAAGTGAAGTATCCAAAGAATGGAAAAACAAACATCACATGTACTCACCAGAAAATTGGTTTCCCTGATCATCACCTAAATGCCCATCGGGAAAGGATACCAAGTGGATATCAGACTGAAACAGGGGGTGGGGGGAGGGGATGGATGTATGCCTACATGATGAGTGCGTTGCGCACTGTCTGGGGAATGGTCTTGCTTGAAGGTGCTGACTCGGGGAGGTGGGGGGGGAGGGGATGGAGGTATGACTACATGGTGAATGCCAGGAGCACTGTCTGGAGAATGGACACGCCTGAGGCTCTGACTCAGGGGGATAGGCGGGACACGGACAATGTATATAACCTGAGCTTTTGTACCCCCATGAAGAGCTGAAATAAAAAAAAAAAAAAAAAAACACATCAAAAGAGATTAACACCATGAGCAAGTGGGATTTATCCCTGGGATGCAAGTTTAGTTTAAAATACACAAATCAATCAATATGATAATGTGATACATCACATCAACAGAAAGAAGATAAAAACCAAATGATCATCACAGTAATTGCAGGAAAAACATTTGACAAAGTTCAACATCTTTCATCATAAAATTCCCAACAAACTAGATATAGAAGGAAATTTCCCAAACATGATAGAGACCATTTATGAAAAACTGACATCATAATTGATGGGCAAAAACTGAAAACTTTTACTCTAAGATCCGGTACATAACAAAGACGCCCACTCTTGCCACTTCTATTCAACACAATACTGGAATTACCAGTAAGAACAAGCAGAATAAAAAGAAATAAAACACATCCAAATCAGTAAAAGGGTAAAATTTTCTCTGTTTGCAGATGGTGTGATCATGAATACTCTAGAAAAAAATGATAGAACTAATAAATGAATTCAGAAAAGTGCATAAGACAAAATCAACATTCAAAAATAAGTTGCATTTCTTTTTTTTTTTACTTCAGCATATGACAGGGATACAAATGTTTGGGTTACTTATATTGCCTTTGTACCACCTGAGTCAGAGCTTCAACTGTGTCTATCCCCAAGACGGTGCGCACCGCCCCCATTAGGTGTGAATATATCCATCACCTCTTCTCCCCTTCTACCTGCACAACACCCGATGAACGTTGCTACTATATGTGCTTTTAAGTGTTGATCAGTTAATACCAACTTGATGGTAAGTACATGTGGTGTTTGTTTTTCCATTTTTGTGATAATTCACTGAGTAGAATGGGCTCCAGCTCTATCCAGGATAATACAAGAGGTGCTAGATCACCGTTTTATTTTGTGGCTGAGTAGAACTCCATGGTATACATATATCACATTTTATTAATCCACTCATGTATTGATGGGCACTTGGGTTGTTTCCGCATCTTTGTAATTGTGAGTTGTGCTGCTATAAATATTCAAGTGCAATACCCAAAGGAGAAAAAGATTTTCTATAAAAAAGTTGCATTTCTTTCTTTCTTTTTTTGGTTTTCTTCCTTTTTTTTTTTTTTTATGCAAGGACTTCCTCTGTTACCCAGGCTGGAGTTCAGTGGCACAATTATAGCTTATTGTAGCCTCAAATTCCTGGGCTCAAGTGATCCTCCCTCCTCAGCCTCCCAAGTAACTGGGATTACAGGCATGAACCATTGTGCCCAGCTCTCAGTTGCATTTCTATCTCAAAAAAAGAAATCAGGAAAACAATCCCATTTATGAGATCATAAAGACTGAAATACTTAGGAATAAATTTTACCAAGGAAGTGAAAAGTGAAACATCTGTACAGTGAAAACTATAAAATATTGATTAAAGAAATTGAATAAAACACAAATAAATGGAAAAATAATCCATGTTTGTGGATTAAAAGAATACAATTTTAATGTCCATAAAACCCAAAGCAATATACAGATTCCATTTAGTTCCTATCAAAATTCCAATGGCTTTTTTACATAGAAAAAAAATTCTAAAATCCATAAAGAACCACAAAAGATCTCAAATAGGCAAAGCAATTATGAGAAACAAAAACAAAGTTGAAGGCATTACACTTCCTGAATTCAAATTATATTACAAAGCTGTAGTAATCAAAACACTGTGGTACCGGCATAAAAATAGACACATAGACCAATGGAAAAGAATAGAACACCCAGAAATAAATAAGATTAAGGAATTAATTTTTATTAATGTAGAAAATACCTCTTGACAAGAGGTAGCTGGGTTTATCTTACTCAACAAGTAAAAAAAAAAGAGTCCAACTTTGAAGCAGTTTTATTGTCCTCTGCAAGTTTTTTAGATGTTTCAATACTTCTAAAATTCAGAAAACTATACTCAGACTGCCTAATCCTTAGCATAAGTAAAGTGTTATTTGATTTTTAAATATATAAACTCTATTTCTGACTAATTTTATGTTAAACTCCAGTTTAAATTTTTTATTATGTGCATATTTCCAGTAAGTGATTCCCTCAGGTCTGTAGTTTAATTTTAGCCTTCATAATATAAACCTTTTCCAAAAGAGTGCATAAAAATCTAATTAAATCACAGGGAACTGTGAAGTTGGTGGAAAAAAGAAAGATGAAGAAAACAAATAGAAAATAAGAAGAGTGGTTGCTGTACCATTCGTTTAGTTAAACCAAGTTCAGCTTTAGCAGTCATGCTTTTATATAGAGTACACAGAAGACATCTTAAAATATTTAGTTATATTCTTGCTCATGGGACCCATTAGGAAAGTCTTTAGACTATATTTTGAGCATTCCAGTAGAGTAAGAGAAAGTGTATTACTTAAAATTCTGAAGGCCATTATCATCTTTGCTTTACCTACTGATAGAAGCAGGCAGCTGTTTGATTTTTTTTTTTTCTTCCCAGGACCTTTCATTACTCAGAACCATATTATTTTGTTGAAGCACTAAGTGATGAATAATTCCATACATTTTTTTTCCATTTTACTGTATTTCCAGGAGCTTTGGATGCCTTCAACAAATAAAACAGCAGGCTTTCTCTACACTATTTAAATTTCCAGAGTTATACAGTGTTAGCCCTTACAGATCAGTCTGTACACAAAATGAGTCAAAGGCATATATCATCCTTTCCCTGTAGCACACATAAATAGAAGTAACCGTAATGTCTGCAATTTGCATTCTGTTAAATGAAAGCAAAATTCTAAAAAGCCATTTATAATTATGTTACAATTTCCTGAACTACTATCATAAACATTATAATTTTATTTAGCTCTTGTAAAAGTGTACTATCCAAATCCATAGTTGATAACACAGAATCGACTGTCTGAGATTTTCATTTGTTTTTATCATTGCATTTAATAATTACCTTCGTTTTGAGTGTTCTAACATGAGGGGAAAACTTGAAGTAACAATGAAGCACATTATTTCACAGCAGTCTATTTTCTTTAGGTCACAGGTATGAGGAGTGAGTGCAGTTTTCTCATTAGGAAGACATGTTTGCAACTTGTAAAAATGAATTTAAAAAAATCTTAGCCAAAGATACCACTTAAGAAAGCTTCAGGTGTTTAAAGAAACCCACCTTTTCCTTCTTAATAGAAAAGGACAAACAGAAGCTGTTTGTGGCTGTCTGATTGTTCTTTCTTCACTATCTTCAGGCATAAAATTTAAGAAATAATTTCTGTTTTACGTGGAACAAAGTCTGGCCAGGGCATCCTCAAAGTGAGAGGTTTTAAGCAAGAATCTGATACCAGTTATTTATTGAAATAATTGAGATCTCTGCTTTTGAGAACTCCATTTTGTTCTCATTGCTAGCTTCTAGGAAAGACATTCTTCCTTTAGAAGATTTGAAAATCTCAAAATATTCAGGGCAAAAAACACAATACCTACTTCATTTTATTATATTTATTTACTTTTGAGACAAGGTCTTACTCTGTCATCCTGGCAGAGTGCAGTGGTATGCTTATAGCTTACTGTAACTTTGAACTCCTGGGCTCAAGCGATCATCCTACCTCAGCCTCCCAAATAGCTAGGACTACAGGAGCATGCCACCACACCTGGATAATTTTCTCATTTTTTTGGTAGAGACAGGGTCTTGGTTATGTTGCCCAGGCTGGTCTCCAACTCCTGCCTCAAGTGATCCTCCTGCCTCAGCCTCCCAAAGTGCTGGTATTACAGAGGTGAGACACCTTGCCTGGCCAGAATACTTATTTTATAAAAAGAAAAAGTTTAAATGTTCCAGAATACTTATTTTAAACTGACAATATTTGTTATTACCCTACTCTATATTGTTTTTTTTTTTTTTTTTTGAGACAGAGTCTCACTCTGTTGCCCGGGCTAGAGTGAATGCTGTGGTGTCAGCCTTGCTCACAGCAACGTCAAACTCCTGGGCTTAAGCGATCCTCCTGCCTCAGCCTCCTGAGTAGCTGGGACTACAGGCATGAGCCACCATGCCTGGCTAATTTTTTCTATATATATTTTTAGCTGTCCAAATCATTTCTTTCTATTTTTTAGTAGAGATGGGGTCTCGCTCTTGCTCAGGCTGGTCTCGAACTCCTGAGCTCAAACGATCCACCCGCCTCGGCCTCCCATAGTGCTGGGATTACAGGCGTGAGCCACCGCGCCTGGCCTATATTGTTTTTAATCTCTCATTCTATGAACTTTTATTAGAACTCTTCTGAATGTACAGGCCAGTATGAAGTATTAAGATTTTTCTATAAGGCAATTATGAAGAAAACATGTAGGAAATAGATACAGATTATGTAAAGCGATAAAGATATTATTAAATTCACGTATACCTTTGAAGTGAGAAAAGTAAAAACTATATCACAATTTAGACACATTCTAAAAATCATACAAAGATAAAAATAGTTATAAAGAATTTGTTTATACATTAAGATACCATTGTTATATCATAGAGTAAGTGCTCTCAGAAAGGGTAAAGAATAATAAACACAACAGATACAGTCTTTGCCCTTCTGGAAATCACAGGTGCTTTAGCTATGTGACAATAGAGCAGACACTTGATTGCTTGGTTGATTGATTCAAATAGATAGACCCTTTTAGTAGGCACTATGTTTGCAAAGATGAAAAAGATATAGCACCAATACTATGTCACTCACACTCTTCTGGAAAAGACAGACCTGTAGACAGATATTACAATACAACATACAGTTTTATAGGGGTACCATAAACAGTGCCATTTACTTTTCCTCTTAGAATCAGGCATTTTTCCCCCCATAGTATGAAATATTTAAGCAGAGACTTAAAAATATAAGTAGGTCATTTTTAGAGAGAGAAGAGAGGGTATTTCAGGATTGAGAGTTGCACTAGGAATATGCCTTTGGGGAATCACAGGCTACATTTGCCAGAAGATGGCAGTGAATGGAGTGAAGAGAGTGACTGGAGATAAGCTGCCCAGGATCAGATGTTAGAAGACTGTGAGTGTCCTGAAAGGAGGTTAAACTCCTCTATCTCAGTTTATGATGCAGATAATATTTTTTAAAATAATAAAACTATATTTCCTTTGAAATCTTATAAATGTTTTTCCTGTAGCTGGGCTCTGATTCTTTGCATTTCCAGCACTGAGAAAAGCCTGCATCACATACTAGCTGTTTTAGTCCTTTCTGGATGCTATATAAAAACACCATAAATTGGGTAACTTATAAACAACAGAAATTTATTTATCACAGTTCTGAAGGCTGGAAAGTCCATGATCAGTACACTGATAAGTTCTGTGTCTCCTTAGGGCCTGTTTCCTGTTTCATGGAGAGCCATCTTTTTGCTGTGTCCTCACATGGCTGAAGGGGCTAATGAGTCCCCTCGGGCCTCTTCTACAAAGGCACTAATCCTATTCATGAGGTTTCTACTCTCATGACCTAGTTACCTCCCAAAGGCCCCACCTCCTAATACCATCACTTTGGGTATTAGAATTTCAAGGTATAAATTTTGGGAGGACACAAATATTCAGACCATAACACCAGCAATGTTTTATTATTGTGGTTTTTTTAAATAGATAAATGACAACCTTGATAAGAAAAAGTTCAAATGTACAGTTTTAAAATTTTGTGAGCTGAGTTTAAAGCTGTGTTGTGTAGCAATTTTCACATATTTGCATGTGAGGGCTGATAAATGAATGAGAGATACCAAGTCACTTAATTATTTGTATGAAGCAAACTCTGCCTAGCATACACTCATCAAAATGTTTCTTATTCTCTGTTCCTTACTGGGGATATCGTATTTGAATTATAAGAATACCTCTTCCAAGGAGAGGGAGATAATGATGAACTGGGGGCTTTTTATGGGTTATTATTATTATTTTATAACCATTGGACATACTGTACTATGTCCAAGAAGAATAAAAGCCTGTTTTTTAAGCTGCTTATCTCACTTACTCAGAAGACCAACAATTACAGATGTCTGAGGCAAAATAATTCCCTCCAGGCATACAATTAGGACGCCACACATAGTGATTCCTATATACAGGGTTGGTGTCAGGGATACCTGGATCTCCTGGAGCTTGAAAAAAGAAAGCATGAAAATACCTTCATATGACTGTAACTGTTTAGTGTGTGAGGGCTCCTCATGGGCAATTCATATGTGCTTCCCTGAGACAGAATAGCACATAAATTAAAAGAATAAAGCAATCATAAGTAGTTCAGAACTTAAAGACCATTACCATCCCAAATATTCCCATTGTATTCTTCATCTTTTGTGAGGTATCTTCTCTTTCCTTCTCTTTACCCAGTGTGCTATAGGGATCAGAAGTCTCTTCCCAGCTTCAAAATCTGTCTAGCTTTTTTTCTAGTCTAAAACTGAGGGTTTTGGTTTTTTAAAAAATTGAACAATTTTTATGTATTTTTACTTCACTATTCTCTCATAATTGAGTTATAAGATCTGGATAACTAAGGCCAGGGTACTAAAGGAACAGAAAATGAGGATTGCCTCCAGCTTAGGATGAAGACCTTTTTCCTGGCTTTAAATAAAAGTTTTAGCTAGTAATATAGACAGTGAATTTGTCTAGGGGTGTGGTTTCAATTTTTCAGTTTTTTGGCTCTTTTTCACATGTCATATTTTGGTAGTATAAATAAAGGGATAAATTATGCCCCCAATATTACATTATTTAGTGATTTGTACTGGAGAACTGTGTCACCAATTCAGAAATGTTATTGTCCCTAACTCTTGTCTTTTTGTAGGCAAAATATTTGCATATTTATTTGGGTAAAATTCTTGGCCAAAGACTGACAGGGCTCTCTCTCTCTCCTTGCCTTACCATTAACTTATTAATAATTTTATAAGGCAAAAAATAAAATTAAATATCAAATGACTAGCATCAATCGACGGGTAGAGATTTTATTGAAAAAAGTAAACCTATTTTAATTTTATTCTCAAACATCATTACGTAGTAAGGAGATATTACTCAGACTGATGTCTCAGCACTTAACTAGTGAGGTACTTTCCTTGAATTGTTTCAAAAGCTGTGCAGAAATGGAGAATTTCTTCTTCTTTATTGTTTTAGGAAGGGAAAACAAAAGGCTTTATCCACATTCATTTTCTGTGATCCTGACCCTGTCCATCCTCCCCTGGCAAGATGATTTGGCTGGCTCTTTTGTACCAGAGAAGATTGACAATAATGACATTTTGCGTTTACAGGATTTCCTTCTTTATTGGGGGCACTTTATTTTCAAATAGAAATGCCACAAACTAGTAAGTAGCAAGAGAACAAGATATAATGGCTTATAGCATGGCCTGCTATTGATTCTTCCCTTTTATGTAACATAAAAATTATGTCTTGAGAACAAAATGGTCTAAACACCGTTTTTCTAGTGATGGTTTATCAAGTCTGTAATTACTTTTCCAGACAAAGAAAGAATTGTCCATGGTGAATGGTCAAAAAGAACCCCTGATCTGTGAGGCAGGAATGGAATAGATTCCCCTTGCAGAATGTTCTAATAAACTCTTGAGCTTTAGGGCTACCTGGCTTATCTCCAGTCTTTTCTACATTGTGGAACAAGTTAAATTTACATCATGGAGCATGGTTCTCCAGCTCCGTGGTCTGTCTTAGAGATGGGGCCACATGCAATGCATCCTCAGTGTAGCAATGATACAACGAATACAATAATCATGATATTTTCACATACCTGTGAGAGGTTTATGGTAAAACCGAATGTTCTGGCACACTACTCTAGAGCAGCAGTCTCCAACATTTTTGGCACCAGGGACCGGTTTGATGGAAGCCAAGTTTTTCACGGACAGAAGATGAGGTCGGGGGGATAGTTTCAGGATGATTCAAGCACATTACATTTATTGTGCAGTCAAACCTCTCTGCTAATGATAATTTGTATTTGCAGTCACTCCCCAGTGCTAGCATCACCACCTCAGCTCCACCTCAGGTCATGAGGCATTAGATTCTCACAAGGAGTGTGCCGCCTAGATCCCTCACATGCACAGTTTACAGCAGGGTTCATGCTCCTATGAGAATCTAATGTTGCCACTAATCTGACAGGAGGCAGAGCTCAGACAGTGATGTGAGTGATGGGGAGTGGCTCTAAATACAGATGAAGCTTTGCTCGCTTGCCTGTCATTCACCTACCGCTGTGTGGCCCAGGTCCTAACAGGCCACAGACTGGTAGAGGTTAGGGACCACAGCACTAGACTGTCCACTTCAAAATTTACTGCACAATAATTAATGAAAAGATACTGAAGCAGTTGAATACCCAGAGCCTAGTTTCATATTCCACAGTTAAGAGTTACCTGCCTGTTTACACATCTGCCTATCTGACATGCCTACTCAAAGCATATCAAATCTAATGTGTCCAAAATAACATCTAGGTATTATCATCTATTTCTTCTTTTCTCAGAGACTTTCACATCTCTATAAATTGCAACTTCATTCTTTCTGGTTCAGACCAAAAAGCTTGGAATCTTTTTGGGCACCCATTTATTCTTATACTCCACACCTAATTCACCAAAAAATTCTACCTAACTGTACTTTTTAAAATATATCTAGAATTCAATCTAATTTTACCACTTCTCTGCCACCACGTTCTCCTAAGTCACCATCATGTTTCATTTGGATGATTTTAACAGCTCTTCAGTGGATCCACCTGTTTCTGATGTTGCCCACCATTGATGTCTTCTTACCCAGCAGCAGAATTATCCTGTTAAAACATTACACTGATCATTTCATTCCTCAGCTCAAACCCTCCCATAGCTCTCTCCTTCACTCAGAGTGAAAGTGAAAGTGCTCATGATGACCCACCAGGTCCTTATGATTTCTTCCCTTTTCTCTTATCTCCTCCACCTGCTGTTCCTCTTCTCTTCCCTTCACTACAGCCACACTGGCTGTCCTGCTGTTCTTTGTCATGTTCTTTATTGAATGCCTGTGTATTTGGTTGTCCCTCTGATTGGAATCCTCTCCCCACAGATAACAACACAAATTGTATACACATTTTATCTTTACTCAAAGCTTATCTTCTCAGGGCTGCCTTCCTGATTTTCAAGCTTATCTAAAATAATATCTTGTTGTTCTATCCTCTTATTCTATCCCTGCCCCAAACTCTTCCTATTCCTAGTTCAGGTTTGAATTTGTTTTCCTTGGTGCTTATTACTGTCTAACATGCAATATAATTTAATGGGGATTCAGTAAAAGTATGTTGAATAAATAACTGAACTTTAATGATCCATATCCTCAAACATTTATTAAGAATTCTACATTTACATTTAAAGTTTTTAATTTTTTTTTAATTTCAGCATATTAGGGGATACAAATGTTTAGGTTATGTATATTGTCTTTGCCCCACCCAAGTCAGGGTTTCAAACATGTCCATCACCCAGATAGTGCACACTGCACCCATTAGATGTGTATATACCTATCTACTCCTTCCTATCCCTTCTGTCTGACACCCGATGAATGTTACTGCTATATGTGCATATAAGTGTTGATCAGTTAATACCAATTTGATGGTGAGTACATGTGGTGATTTTTTTTCCATTCTTGTGATACTTCACTTAGTAGAATGAGCTCCAGCTCTATCCAGGATAATACAAGAGGTGCTAGATCACCATTGCTTTTTGTGGCTGAGTAGAACTCCATGGTATACATATACCACATTTTATTAATCCACTCATGTATGGGCACTTGGGTTGTTTCCACATCTTTGCAATTGTGAATTGTGCTACTATAAACACTGTAGTGCAGGTGTCTTTTTTACAGAATGTCTTTTGTCCTTTTGGGTAGATTCCTAGTAATGGGATTGCTGAATTAAATGGTAGTTCTACTTGTAGCTCTTTGAGGTTATCTCCATATTACTTTCCACAGAGATCGTACCAGTTTGCAGTCCCACCAGCAGTGTAGGAGTGTTCCTATCTCTCCACATCCACACCAAGATTTATTGTTTCGGGACTTTTTGATAAAAGCCATTCTCACTAGAGATAAGTGGATATCTCATTGTGGTTTTGATTTGCATTTCCCTGATGATTAGAGATGATGAGCATTTTTGCATGTTTGTTGGCCATTAGTCTATCTTCCTTTGAAAAATTTCTGTTCATGTCCTTTGCCCACTTTTTGATAGGGCTGTTTGATTTTTTCTTGCTGATTTTCCTGAGTTCTATATAGATTCTAGTTATCAGCTCTTTATCGGATGTGTACCATGCAAATATTTTCTCCCATTCTGTAGGTTGTCTGTTTGCTCTCGTGATAGTTTCCTTGGCTGTGCAGAAACTTTTTAATTTGATCAGGTCTCATTTATTTATTTTTGTTGCTGCTGTGATTGCCTTTGGGGTCTTCATAAATTCTTTGCCTAGGCCAATGTGTATAAGAGTTTTTCCAACATTTTCTTCTAGAATTCTTATAGTTTCATAAAATTTTATTTTATACAAAGTTCATCTAAAGGCATGATGCTTTATATAAGAGTAAAATGAGGAATGAGATATATAGCATAACATCATGTCCACAAATTATTTTTAGATATATAGCAACAAAAATTCCCTTTTTATAGGGACATATGCAAACAGAAATGTAGCTATATTATGCAGAATAGAACAGTTACCTGTGGAAGAGTAGGGGCATGGGAATGCATTAAGAGGATAATAGCAAATAATTAGAAAGAATGAAATAAAACAGGATTGTTTTAGAGTATGATGTTAGTGGTTGACTCAGTCCTCAGCACCTGAAGGGGTGTGTGTATGCATGTGTGTGTGAGAGAGAGACAAAGGGAGAGACAGATAGACTAGGACAAAGTGAGTGACAAACCTATGGCACATGCTGAAGTTTAGTCAATGTGATCTTCATATTCAACTCTCTTCTTCAATTACCTGATTCTGCCTTAGAGAGTGCAAGGCTGCAAATGTTAAAAAACAAAACAAAACAAAACAAAAACACCTTGATCTGAGTTTTTCTCATACCTGGTGGTGGGATGTTACATCAAAAATGATAGTTCATGGGAGGACAATACTTCCTAAAGAAAGAAAGCATTAGCCTGGTTAGAAGAAATTATTTTGCTTTTTGCACATTGACCTTTCCTCTTTTTCTTGCCTGAAATATATTCATGATATCTTTAAGTATGCAGCCAGCTTGCAAACTTGAGGACAAAAGCCATATGATAATGATCATGTAGCAGAAAGGCAGAAGTAGCACAGGTCCTTTCTGACAATCGTGAACGGCTGTATCATCACTGGATTGCTTACGTGTGGAGTCCTTCTAACCTGCGAAAATAAACCCTTATCTGTTTAAGTCCTTATGATATAAATTTTCCACCACTTGATGCCTTTATTCATCTAGTTAGCTCATTGAAAACTATTGCTTTCCATTATTAAGATCTGATACATACATCATTGACTGACAGTTAAAATCAGGGTATTTTTTGGCTGAGTCTCAAAAATATTTTCTGTATCCATCAAATGGTAGAAGGGAACCTGATTGAGTTTACTTGAATGCCTTGGATAAGAAGGAAGAATAAAATATAGATAATACATTTAAAATGCAGAATAATACAATTGTATTCCATTTCATGGCTGATGATTTATAAATATAAATATATACTGAATAAATTTGGCAAAATTTCTTTCATGAAGAATAAATTAGGCTGGATCATTCCTTTATTGCTGACTGACAGAGACACAGATTCTTTTTTTTTGTTTTTTGAGAGACAGATGCTAAAATATTTTGAGAGCTCTAAAATCAAGAAAATATATCCTTTGAACTGTTTTTCTTGACAAATTGTTTGAATATGTAGCCACTGCAAAGCACTCAATTAAACTTGCCTAATGAGTCTTCAAATGCAGTTTACCCAGCCATTGAGGAGAGTATATGAATATGTATATTAAATCTGAGGCAATCCATTGTATATAACTTAGAGAACTTTTTAAGAGCAGATGAAATTATATCAATAAGCTAGTCTAGCACAAGATTTCCCAAGTATACACTCTTCATATGCTTAATGTCAACCTTTCAGTTTTTTCTAAATGCTTAGCATGTAGATGTTTTATATTATGTATTTGAATAAATGAAAGGCTGTCATAATTTTTGACCACTAGAAAATAAAGAGTAAAAAGAATTGGTTCCAATTTTTAAAAAATTAATGGAGCAAGTAAAGATACCAGAACGCTTTGCTGTTCTTATTTAGTTAAAAAAGTGACATAGGAGCAATCCAGCACTTGTATACAGTCTGGACAGAATTGTTGTATATTAACTTTCATTCCATAATACTTTTATAGGTGTTTATTTTATTTCTGTAGCCAGATTCTGAACATTTAAAGAATAAGGCTATCTAGTTTATTTTTCTTCTGTCTCTTTGTGAGAATTTAATAAATTAATAAAAACTTTTGCTCATATTAAAATTGTAATTATCCATTGAAAAAGTAGGAGGTGCAGGTGAACATTCATTATGAAGAAATTATGCTACTAGGTAGTAGAATTATGAGAGGGGAAGCCCAGATATTATAGGAAATTTAAGAGATGGAACCTAATGTGGACTTAAGGTTACAAAAGTATTCCCATGGGAAGTGAGGAGACGTTAAAACTGGAAAAATCAAGGCAAAGTGGAGGAGGAAATTGTAGGGAAAGGGATTCCATGCAAAGGTATACAACAGCTAATGTGTCAGAGAATGGAGAGAGCATGCTTCTTTCTACAAAGGGAAAATAATCCAGCATGGGTACAAAGCAGAATAGGAGTTTGGAAGAAGGTGGGGCAATGATGGATAAAGTCTGATGATTTATTTGAGAAGCAACATTTCTGTAGCATGCCCTCTTTTCTCCTCATTATTCATCTTTTGTCCTCATCTTATATTGGTCTGACTCTTTAAGACATTCCCTTAGCATTTTCTCATTAATTCATAGCTTCTCTTAAAGTGGATAACACTGTAACTTCATGCCAAATTTGGGCATATGGGTCTTTGCCAAGTCTGGAAGCCCTAGTCCTACTGTTTAGCCCCACACAAAGGATTCCAGTCTAAATTCTGGCCTCCACAAACCTAGGCTGTCAGTTTGATATCTGCCCTCAATATGCCTTTAGGTAAACAAAGAGAAGAATCGCTTTTTCCTGGGGATGTGGGTGAGGAAAGCAATGCTGACACCCTCCAGTTGTTCCTAATAACTCACCCTGTTAAGACTAGTAGGAGAACAAAGTTTGGAATCAGACTGACCTGTGATAAAGTCTCAGTTCTGCTACTTGAAAGCTGTGTAAACACTGTCAAGTTACGTAATTTCTGTAAGCTTTAGTTGTTTCATCTTTAAAACTGGAGACATAAAAGCTATCTCTGTGTCGTCATCAGAATTGAAAACAATTATTTATAGAAAGATTTTAGAACAGCGTTTGGCAGCTAGAAAGAATTCAATACATAAGAGATACTCTTGTTAATTTTTTTTTCTGAACCTGTGTTTTTTCATCTTAAAGAGTCAGATCATCCCTCTCAAATGACTACTGTGAGGAATAAAACAGATTAAAACTGCAAAAACACATGGTGGGATACCTGTTGCATGCTACTCAACCAAAATGAATCCCTCTCTCTTATTATGCTTGGGATATTAAAACTATATTTTTTCAATGGTACATATACATAAACAAATGTAAAACGCACAGGGAATTTGCCCCAGGGAATTCATGAAAATAAAGACCCATGTACCATCACTGTTATTAATTCTAACAGTGGTTATACTTGTAATTCTTCACTTGTCCAGGCTGTTCAGTGAAAAAATTAGTATGCTTAAGTCATTGCTATCCCTACTAAAAATTTATATGACTTTTTGTACAAATTAGGAAAAGTCAGTCTGTTCTGAGTAATGTTTTATAAAATTATAAACTAACATGTAGAGTGTTATATTTATTGAGGATAAATAAAAAGTTGATTGAATAACATGCTTATTAATATTTTATCTTAAAATATTAAAAATAACTCAATTTTACTTAACTTCTAAATTTGATGGAAATGTTAGTTTTCCTCCAGTGCTGCAATTTCCTAAACTTTATGATTTCATCCCACAGCTACACATAGGAAACATGTGGGAGACTTGCCAAAGCAAAGACAAAATGATTCCATATAATTTTAACAGATACCATGGTTCATACAATTTGGATCACATTAAGAATATAGTATTGCCAAATAAAATATCATTGCCTCGCATTTTGGATGTCCCTTGAATATTCAGCAGTGGTTCTTGATCTGGAATGGACCTTTTCTGATGTTGAAAATCACAAAGCAATTTGGAGTCACTCAATTTTGCTGTTGTTCACTTTTCAGCAAATTCTCATAAGGAAGGTGATGCAAGTCAGTTCTGAGAGGCATTCATAGACTATTTAATAGCATGAACTGGCGTATGGTCTCTATCTGACTGCATTCTAATTTAAAAGTCATAAATTCACCATAGAAAATTAAACAATGCTGGTACATATGCTCCATTATGTATTTTCAATGCAGAAGTTCTGTTGATTGATATTGGCCGTTGATAGGTAAAGAATTATCTTCTTAATACTATTGATGGATCTAAAACTGGATTTGAAGTTAAGTTCAAAGAGCCTCTCCTAAAATAATTTTCCAAACTTGGTTTAAACTTTCCTTTTGGCTCAATCTCTTCTGTTGATCTTTCACAGACCCTACTTTTTTATTTTATTTTTTTTAATAGCTGCATCTTCTTAATATCCCATCCTTGTTTTGAAAACAATCTCTTTATAGAAATGGAGAAAGGCTTTAAGTTAGGGTCCTGTTACTTGGCACAAACCAACTGCTCTAATCACAGTTTCAATATTCGGTGTGTTGGAGGCTAGTAGATTCAGAGAAGGCACCCATTTTAGCAATATGCATACTTTGTTTTATATATACACCCAGGAGAAAACATGGAACTCACAGTATTGAAAAAGGCAGCAGACAGTCTAGCTTGTGTGAACCTCTGAAATCTAAGAATGGATTTATTTATGCAAATGAAAAGTCCTGTCTGGCATTCAAAGAGAAGTGGAGGAGGGGCTGTTTAATCTCAGTTGAACAAAAATAGTAAGAAAAGTTACATTTTGTTGGGTTTTATATTTAGGTTGAACTGACATCTGGCTCTAATTTGCTTTCCAAACTGAATATCTTTTACCCACTTCATATTGATCCAAACTTACCATTTTAAAAAACTGTATTTTTTAAAAAATATATAATTTAGAGGAAAAATACTATTGTAAATTTCCTGCACACTAGAGGGCACTAAAATATCCTAAAATGGAATGTACTCAACATTTTACCTTAGATGACTTTTGAGGGACTAAGTATTATATTTTAAAATCCTTTAAAAGAAAAGAAAAATAGGATAAGTTTATCATTGTAACTATTACCTTTGGAAAAAATAAGGTTGTTCTATTATATTTTACAAGGACAACTGCATCAGATTTCCCTAGTAAGGAATGCATCTCTAAACATTAGTATCTCAGGATAATTTATAGGAACTTCTCAAACTCCTTCTTATAACTAATGTTTTTTCTAAAGTTGTAATTGCCAGACTAATTTTTAGTAGGTTTTCCCATTGATCCGTAAGAGCAGCTTTTCTAACCATCTTGATATAATCACACCGTGTCCATAATATTATTGAATGTTCAGTGATCTACCATTATTAGGGCTGAGAAACATCACCTACCTATTGGATGGATGGCTATTGTTCAGAGCCAGCATATTCATGTTTTTATTTTATAGCTTAGAAGTGTGCTTAAAAGCATAAATATTTTTCAAACAGTTAATAACATGTTTTAATAAACGAGTTTTTTCCTCTTATCTTTCTTTTTGTAGTTTTTTTCTTCCACTACACTTCTTCATCTTAGCACTTTGATATTCACTCTTAAATAGTTTTTTGTGAATCACATAGAAACAAACACAAACTTTTAGTCATGTGCGTCAACTACTAATAAGAAAAGAAAAAGAAAAAATAGAACTTTGTGTGCTGTAGATTAGAAGCCATTTGCAACTGTATCTTGAATTTAAGAAGCATCTTCTTTGAAGTGTGCATACGAAAATATTAAAGGAGCAGAACTTAGATGTAAAACCAGGAAACAGAAAGATGACAAAAAATGACAGAAAAACAAAGAGATGAAAGTATTAATTATATATTTATTATTTTGAAGTAAATATAAAGGTGCTTCATTTTGAAAGTTGTGAGTAGGAGTAATTTGTCTTTTCTGGAAGATAATGTTCAGGGAGTTTGACTTAAAACATGCTCACAATACTACACACATCTGAATACATTCATAGTTTTTAGTGACACAGAAAATAAACCCATGAACACACGAATTGATATAAACTGTTGTGTTCCACGAAAATGAACTTTTTCTATGTATTGCCTTAATGCATTCAATACATCATAGTGGTCATTACCACTATGTGTAAGAATCATATCTAATCCTTAAAGTTTTATCAGCCTATAGTAGGAGGTGACATTAAAAAGATAATCAATATTGATAAAGATATAACAAAAGTCGTTCATAACCTGAAAAATGAATGTCAGAGCAATACCCAATTTATCAGATGTAATCAATGGCAGATCTGACATGTAGGGGAGCAGCAGTTCAAACCTCAAATAATGTCAGGGTTCAGTACAAATAAAAAAATATTATACATTCATATTAACATAGAACCATGCTAGATGGCATGGAGAACACAATTGAAAAAGATCTCCAGGAGGTCAAAGGAAGCATAGGTAGAAAGATATTTTTACAACTCATTTCAACTCAAGGCAATATGAATTAAGTATTACATACAATAGAGGACAAAACTGATCTGTAGAAATTGGAACATACAAGAGGTATTCTTAAAAGGTGGTGATGTTGATATGGCATTTAAATATGAGAAGGAAAAGAATTCCTGCCAAGAGAACCAACTCGGTCAAAAATAAAGAAATAGAAAAATATAAGGCAGATTTCTGGTATAACAATATCAGTGATAACTAACAATATAAAGACACATATTGAAGATATTGCAAGTTCAGTTCCAGACCACCACAATCAAGTGAATGCCTCAATAAAGCAAGTCACAAGAATTTCTTTGCACAGTGCATTTAAAATTTATATTTACACTATATCATTGTCTATTAAGTGTGCAATAGGATTATGTATAAAAAACAATGTACAATCTTAATTAAAAATGTATTGCTAAAACATGCTAATGATCATCTGAGCCTTCAGTAAGTCATAACCTTTGGGTTGGGGGAGGGTTATACCTCAGTGTTAATGACTGCTAACTGATCAGGGTGATGGTTGCTGAAGGTTGGGGTGGCTGTGACAATTTCATAAAATACAACAATGAAGTTTGCTACGTGATTGACTCCCCTTAATGTTTTATCATGATATTGCCACAATTAAGTCACATCTTCAGGCTCCACTTCTAATTTTAGTTCTTTTGGCTATTTTCACCACATCTGCAGTTACTTTCTCCACTGACAGTCTTGAACCCCTCAAAATCATTCATGGGAATTGGAATCAACTTCTCCCAAACTCCCACAAATGTTGATATGTTGACCTTCTCCCATGAATCATGAATGTTCTTAATCTAGAACAGTATATCCTTTCCAGAAAGTTTTCCATTTACTTGGCCCAGATTCATCAGAGGAACCACTAACTATGGCAGCATCTTAATCAGTAAGACTATAAAGTCAAAATTACACCTTGATCAATGGTCTGGGGAAGGGATGTTGTGTTAGCAGGCATGACAACAACATTAATTTCCTTGTACATCTCCATCAGAGCTCTTGGGTTTCTAGGTGCATTGTCAATAAGCAGTAATATTTAAAAGGAATCTTTTTTCTGAGAAATAGGTCTCAACAGCAGTCTTAAAATATTTAGTAAACTATACTGTAAACAGATGTGCTGTCATTCAGACTTTGTTGTTCTATTTCTAAAGCACAGGCAGAGCAGATTTAGCATAATTCCTAAGGGTCCTAGAATTTTCAAAATTGTTAATGGGCATTGGCTTGAGATTAAAGTCACTAGCTGCCTTAGCCCCCAAAAGAGAGTCGGCCTGTCCTTTGAAGCTTTGAAGCCAGGAAGTGACTAATCTCTAAGTATGAAAGTCCTAGATGGCATCTTTTTCCAATAGAAGGCTGTTTAATCTACATTGAAAATCTGTTTTTTGTGTAGCCACCTTCATCAATGATCTTAACTAGATATTCTGGATAACTAGTGGCAGCTTTTCCATCAGCTCTTGCTGCTTCTCTTTGCATTTTTATGTTAGGAAGACAACTTTTATTCAACCTCATGAAACAACCCCTGCTAGCCTCAAACTTTTCTTCTGCAGCTTCCTCAGCTCTCTCAGCCTTCAGAGTTGAACAGAATTAGGGCCTTGCTTTGGATTAGCTTTGATTTAAAGTAATGTTGTGGCTGGTTTGATCTATCCAGAATACTAAAACTTTTGCAATATGAAGATTAAGGCTGTTTCATTTTCTTATCATTTGGGTGTTCAGTGTAGCAGCACTTTTAATTTCCTTTAAGAACCTTTCCTTTGCATTGGCAACTTTGTCAACTGTTTGACACAAGGGGACTAGTTTTGGGCCTATCTTGGCTTTCAACATGCCTTCCTCACTAAGCTTAATCATTTTTAGCTTTTAATTTAAAGTGAGAGTACAACTCTTCCATTCACTTGAATTCTTAGAGGCCACTGTAGGATTATTAATTGGCCTAATTTCAATATTGCTGAGTCTTAGAGAATAGTGAGGCCCAAGAGAGAGATGGGAAATGGCAGGTAGGTGGATCAGTCAGAACACACAAAACAAGTTTCAATTAAGTTTGCCATTTTACATGGGCATGGTTCATAGTGCTCCAACAAAATTTCAATGGTAACATCAAAGATCACTGATAACAGATCACCATAATATATTTAATAATAATGGAAAAGTTTGAAATATTGTGACAATTACCAAAATGTGACACAGAGACACAAAGTGAGCACATACAATGGCATTGATAGACTTGCTGGATGCAAGGTTGTCACAAGCCTTCAGTTTGTGAAAAGAACAACAAGGCGAAGAGCAATAAAACAAGGTATGTCCTAAGTAGATTGTATCAGACACTGCCCTAAGTAGATTGCATGTGTTAACCCAGTTAATCCATAACAACCCTGTAAGGTAGACATTCTTATCTTAGTTTTATATGTAAGATAATTGGAGTGTTTACAATTATATCAAGTATTTTAGATTTTCTAATGTTTATGATCCTGAAGGGAAGAAACAGTGGTATGAGTTATAAAGACGGATAAGTTTCACAAAGACACATACACAAAAGTCATATTACAGAGTATGTAAATGTCCTTTTACAATCTATCTTCTTTAATTCTCAAACCTCATACCCTGTGAATCTTCTTATATTTTATTCCATGATCCTGGTATTTTGAATATCTGCCAAATACTCAAATGACCTTTCTTCATTCTTAATTGTGGGTGTTTGGAACTGCTATTTCCTTTACCTGGAATACTTTCTTTCCACAGGCACCAAGAGTTCCCTGTCATTATTCTGGGCTTCATTTAGATGTTACTGTTCCTAGGATGGTACCCCTGAAATCCCTAGTTGCTTTCTGTCCTGTACTGTATTGTATCTCCTGACTCTGAGCTAGCATAGCACTCTTTAGTCTTCTTTCAAGAAGTCTACCACATTTTAGCTACCATTGGATGGTAAATTGTGTCCTCTCCTGGACTAAAAAGTACCTGAGGACAGAGATCTGGTTAAGTATATCCATTATGATAGTTCCTGTCTGAATACAGTTATCTAACATTCAGTGGATAAATATTTGGGGGGCTTTTTGTTTTCTGTATATAATAATAAAAGGAGTTTTTGAGATGGTCAGTGATATATGCACATCTATATTTTGGAAGGATAACTTTTTTGGTGTGAAAAGAAGGAGAAAGATTTGACTTCATAAAAAATACAAAAAAGGAGGTGAATGCATTATATTACAGCAGAACCACTTTAAAACTTACACATGTGGGGAAATGTATGTGTTTGATTATTAGGTGCTAAGGGTTTTACAGGAATTTTTATTTGTTGCTTTTGTGCTGAATCCATTTATCTTTATTTTGACTGTTGCATTTGATTTTCCTTTTGAGAAACACTTTTCTCCCCATCCTAAACCAAGTACTTATAGCTCAGCCCTGGGCCAGTTAGAGCCTCTCCCACAGTGACTGGTTAAGGAATATACACATGACTAAAGGCCAGTGGGCATCAGCTTTTAGAACTTTTCTAGAATTATTGAATAAAACATCTTCACTTTTTGTCACATTAACCAAGCTGAGAAAATATACACCTGACTCTGTCCATCTGCTAGTAACTGTCATCCTCACTCTGTAGGTGGAGTTGGCCTGATGGTATTTCCCTACATGGGGTAAAGCAGGATCAAGGCACAGGGAGACTAATGCCCTTATGACATTGTTTAATTCCTGGCCCGGGCGATATCTAAAATCATATGTGTCTTCATGGCTTACTTATTATATGAGTTAGTAAATGCCTTTTTCTTTTTTGCTTAAAAATAATGAGCCAATTTTTTTCTCACTTGCAACCACTGAAAATCTGTCTATGGTGAGTAAGAGGTGGATACTCATGGAAAAATGTCCATTAATTCTCTGAAATAATAAGAAAGAAGGAAAATATAAATGACAATATAGAACAATTTTTGAGAACCCATGCATTATTTATTTTTTGCAATGTTATATCTGGCATAATGCAATATAATTTTAATGTACTACTACTGCAATTTGTCAAAATTAGTATCATTTTAAAATCTGGAATATGTTAACAATTTCACATTTATTTTTTGCATTATAAAGGTTAATTTCCTCGATATTTGGAAATTCATTCTTTCCTATCATTGTTTCACCTAGTTGTATTTTTATTAATTCAATGTTATTTTTGTCTCAATATTAGCTCTGTACTTTCAGTATATATTGCCTTATCATATTTTAAGAATTGAATTAAATTATATATTGCAGTTTATAGTTGTAGTTTTTGGTTTTTTATAGTTGTAGTTAAATTATACATTGCAGTTTATAGTATTAATTTTTGTGTAAATTGTTGAGTTTAATACCTACATTAACTGTTACTAATTAATTTTGTTTCCCTTTTGTTATGATGCTGTACCTACAGATAAAAATGTATACACAGTTCCTTTAATCTAATATTTAGAAATAAGGATTCTCATAAATGATTAACTTATTTCTTACATATAAAGCATATTCTTCCTAATTTTAAATTCCCTTTAATTTGAACAAAATAAATGGACATTTTCTTTTAATTTAAATAAATTAACTGCATATATTTATTATTTTCCACTTGTGTAGATTATATAAAATTATCTATTGATTTATTCTTAGTAATCAGGGAAAAACGTTATTCATCCCTTGATTAGATAATATGTAGAAATCTCACACACAAAACTTAAGATTTTGTTTGTCATTAGAAAGGAAATCTGAAAAATGTGTCTCCTGATTTGCTTTCAGCAAGCTATTTTTAAGAGTTGAAAGTATTTCAGCATAATTAGCATTTGTAAATAATTTTAACTACATTTTATGTCTCTGAAAATGAACTTTATTAAAACTTACGTAAAAGATATGTAACATATGTAAATTATAAAACATAATATGATTGAAGCATAATAATATAACAATATTTATAAACTAGCTACTCAAAGAACCAGAAAATTTACAGTAATTGAATCTACTGAACAGTTCCTCTCCAATTCTTCCTCTACTTTCCCCCCTCAGAGATTCTAAATGATTTTCTAAATTAATTTGCCTAAGGAAACAGTAAAATACATAATTTTTATTACACTGTTTCTTAGAACAATCATTATATGGTGGATAGAAAAGAAAGACTGCAGTGAATTTAACTTTAATGAAAATATGTGGAGTTTTTTTTAACATAATATACCATTGTTGAATAACAAGAAACTCAGGATTCACATTTCACTACATACTGAATCCAGCTATGGAATTTATAACAGCATAATAACAAAACAATGATTTTCTTTTGACTTTAGGGAATCTCATAAATAGAAAAATTTGAAATATTGGAAAATTTATTACCTTGCTAAGTTATGTTGCTTATGGATGTTCTTTGGAAAATTTAATAGGCATGCAGTTCCTGGTTTAGTGCAAATGTATTTTTCCTTGAATTTCATAAATTCCTGAGTGTATAAAGTGATTGAAGTTAAATGTAGTCTTAGATTTTTAATCTAACAATATGCTCTGTTTTGCCTGCCAAAGTAACTTGAAGGAAACATTGTGATTTGACAGTGAAGTGTTCGAACAGCCAGGAATCTAAAAAGAAATCTGCAAAATGTATAAAACCTGAAAACGAAACGGAGTCTTTTTAGCTCTGATTTTCATCTTGGGATTATTCATGTCACCTTCAAGAAATTTATGAAGGATCTGATAGCTCTTACAGCATGTCTTTATTATTTTCCAATTACATGGATGGTGGAAAATCCTCTGCTGATTATTCCCATGTCATCAAGGAACAATGTTATTCAATTACATAATGGCATCATTCATTCAGTCAACAAATATTTTATTCAAACAATATTTACTAAGCCCATACTCTGTACCAGGTTCTTTTCCAGGCTCTGTAATCTAGTAGCAAACAAGACAAATATTCTGCCCTTCCGAGCAAGTTCACTACTAAATTTGCTTATATCAGCAAATCAACCTGACCACTTCTTACAATTCAGTAATATAACTTCCAAACAGTAATATAACTTCCAAATACAAAATATGATTTTTATTTTACTTTTTATTTGAATTATTGTTATTTTATAGACATAGTCTAAATTACATCTATATTAGGCCAACGATTATTTTTGGAAACATTAAGGTATTTAGCGAGTAATGGATTTGATAAAAATCCATGGCTTTAAGAATATTCAAGAAATAGTTTTAGCCCAGAAAGTGTCCATTTCAAACTTGTGAATTAATGTAGGTATCATTCTGAGAACACGGATTTTTATTAAGCCAATTTGAAAGAGTGAATTGAAAATAATAGGAATCAATTGAAATATTAATACCATAACTTAATTTTCTGGTCTATGTGGGAGAATTATACTTTCTTCTAGACCTGATATTAAGGAGAATTTTATTTCCTACACATCCTTAGAGGATTAATAATTATATTTTGTGTATTGAATAGAGGTAGATCTCAATGCCTCGTTTCACTTTATGTTTCTGTTTTTATAATGTTTATAAATTCCCATGGAGGAAAATGCTTATTATCATCGAGTTATGTCTGTGACTCTACTTTTCATTGGAGAGGTGTCTGTCTAAGTAGAAGAATCCTTACTATGTTACTGGGCAACCTTTTTACACTATATGAAATAAGAACTACATAAGTTCTAATAGTTGTTGAAGTTTAATTTGTTAATGTTCAACTCATTGTCTCAGCAATGGTAAAACATGACCAAAGTGATTAAAGTGGAAAATTTTTACTTATTTGGGAAATAGCCTGTATAATTGTCTTGTAGTTCATAAATACAAAATGGATACACACATGCTCACACACACACACACACACACACACACATATATATTTATGTATATATTAGTTAACTGTGTGTAGCAAAATTCTTATGTGTAGGTAATTTGGTTGGCTAACAGGAGTAAAAGTAAAAGAAATTGATTGAAGATATGAAAAAATATATAGATTCTAAAAATGGTGAGAATCCTTTGACCCTCCCTGGATCTTTACCCTTTGTCATGTGACTTTGTAGTTCTTGTAACTAAAATGTTAGAAGTTTTCCCATACTGTGAAGTTACCCTGGCCATGTTTGGCCATGAGGACACAGCCAGACTAGCCTGCTGCAGGTTGAGAGACATGTGGAGCAGAGCTGACTTAGCCCAGTCACCCCAGTAGAGTTGAACAACCAATCATCTAACATGCAAAAATATGAGTGAACCCAGTTGAAACCAGTAGCATTGCCTAGGTGTTGACTGAAGATGAATAAGAAATACATACATTGAAGTATTGAAGGGGCTTGCTGCCATTTGTTATGCATGATTATTGTGGTCTTACTAATTGATTTTTAAAAAAACTATTTAAAATATCTATCTTAAGTTTTTTGAGGGTCAAAGAGTGAACAAATTAATTGTAGAGTGCCCATATAACAGATCTTAAAGTTTTTGAATTCTGAGTGGTTGAATCATATTATTAGTTCCTTTTTCATAATATATCTCAAGGTTTGCACTTGAATAACTAAGCAGTAACTCATTAGCAAATAGTCTAGTGAATTAGAGATATAAGAAAAAAAATCTATGAAATCTTATGAAATATTTAATATGACTATATGACTACAATCCCTCTTTTTGAATAAAATGAATAGTTTCACTGAAACACAGAATAATTTGTCCTTAATTTACATTTCCTTTTTTTTACTGAATATTTTTCCATTCTAGACAGAATTAAATGTTAATAGAGTCCAGAATATTTTAATAAGAATACTTATAGTTAGGGGAAACCTAGTTCTGACATATATGCCTATCTTTTTAGATTTCCTTTCAAAAATAATAAATGTGACTAACATGAGAATGAATTAAATTCATGTTACTTCATCCATATATTAAGAAGATAAAAATGTAATCACAGAGACATTCAAATGATAGACCGAAATAGCATAAAATGCAATTAGTTTACTAATCAATAATTATGGAGGATTCATATATACTCTCTTCTATAACTTTGGATTCAACTTCCTCAGTATCACATTAAATCTGTAATTACAAACTATGTTCTTAAAATATTTCAATAAAATATTCACAATTAACCTATTGGAGTCACTTCCTTTAAACCCTAAACTACAAATTGATGACAGGATTAATCAGTATTAACTCCTACAATTCTATGGAGTTCTATTCTATGGAATAAATAAAATTCATTTATTCTCAAATAAATGAATAATTTTCATTTAGCTCAACTGATTGCAGAAATAACATTATTCCATTCAAAAACTCAACCAATAATAAGTTTCACAGCTAAGTCCTCTGCCTAAGTCAAAATCTCTTTTAGGCTGTTATTTTGGTAAGAAGCCTAGCGCTTAATGGTTGCTGTTAGTTTGGAAATCAAAGCAGAAGATGATAAAAAATGCTTTATTTTCAGAGATATACAAGTGAAAACTATTTTTTCTCTCTTTTTCAATCTCTCCTCTTTTTATCTTATTCTTAACATTTTGGATATGAAAGTGTTTTCATTTTTCTTCTTTTTAAAAATAGCTATCTCATTTGAATTTGCTTTTCAGCACTTTTAAGACGTTTGCCAATTTCTGCATTGCTTTGTGATTACCCCTTATAACAATTGCTTGTTTTCCCATTGGAGTGTGCTGGATTTTTATGCTTTGCTCAACTGCCTTAAGCATAATGCAGACTAGTTCACAAACTATGTCATTTTTCCTTGTATGTTAGCAAAAAATAGGAAAGCTAATAGGAATGCTAATGCTTGGAATTTAAAGAAATAAATAATTATTTTTATAGATTATTTCAAAATTATTAGCTAATTTATATAAAGCTACTCCATTATTTATATTAGTTACAATTATATCTCGTAGGGCTCTTAGATCTACAATGATAGTAGTAATAGCTATAATTTATTATTTGTTAAATCTATTCCAGGGAAAGTGTTAAATCATTTATCTTAAAGAGATGATTTTATGGAATTATCCTTATTTTAGGAATATGACGGTTGAGGCTTAGAAAAGATGAGTGACTTTACAAGTTATGGAGCTATTATATTAAGTATAAGAGCCAGGGGGGTCTGACTCTAGAACCTATTTATACTATAGTCAGTCAAAACTGAATTTAAAAGTTATTTTGTTCTGATGAATTTCAGCATCCTCTCCCTCCCTGCAACTTGTATATTTAAGTTTTTCTAATATATTCATTTTATTAATTATAAGCAAGTCCATCTTTATTTTTCTAGCACTTCTCATATTGTATTATAGTAACAATCTCAATTTTAAGACTAGTAAGAGTCAGTGTGATATTTGAGGCTGGCAATATTCATTAGAAAAAGGCCAATTGGATGTTGTAAGATGATGACAAATTAAGGAAAGAATAAGGTTCTGCATATTTTCAAGATGCCTAAGGATGCAGAAGAACATCATTGAATGTTGACATAGAAGAAAATAACACCACCATACATAATGAACATAATGTCCTTGAAATGGGCAATGTTTACTTTTTCAATTAATGATTACCATGCCAGAGCAGACCCACAACATAGCTTGGCTTACTTTAATAACATTGTACCAGCAATCAAAAAGGTTGTTCTAATCCTAGTTTCATCATGAATTAGATTGTAAGAAAGTCATTTGATTTTGTTAGAGCCTCAGGGCCTCATCTGTAAAATTGAGGTTGTTAATAATCTCTACACTTAACCGTCAGAAACATGCAATCTACTCAAATCAATTCAGTAACAGGAAGTGGTCATCTACAATGGGCACATTTTAGGAACTATATAAATGAATAAAACTGTACACTCTTTTTAAGAATTTGGCAGTCTCTTATTTTAGGTACGTATCGAAATACTTAAGTGTGATAGGGTGTA
Source organism: Lemur catta (assembly GCF_020740605.2). Taxonomy (NCBI): domain Eukaryota; kingdom Metazoa; phylum Chordata; class Mammalia; order Primates; family Lemuridae; genus Lemur; species Lemur catta. The sequence goes on from NC_059133.1 coordinate 31,877,552, forward strand.
TGAAAGAAATACAAGAATGCAATAGTATTCTTATGTTCAAGGCATAGAAACTAAAGTAATTGATTCTGTCCATTTAGACAAAGTTTCCTTATAATAAGTAGCATGTTTGACAGACTGCAGATCTTACCCCCAAATCTGTTTGCTTCTTCATCCTAAGGATATGGCCTCCCAGCTCCCTGTTACAGCCCCCAGCCTCCCATGTTAGCAAGAGTGAGTTGTGCAGCTTCCTCACTTTCAGCTCAAAGAAAAATTGCTGGCTTGGATTTCATCTCATTTTCCTCTTTCTGCATAATAGAATGCAGATGATCCACAACTCAGCTTGGATCATGTCAAAGAGTCCGACGGGCAAGGAAGGGCAGAGCACATGAAGGAAGAGCCTGGGTCCCTGAATGACCTCACAGAGCACAGCTGCCTCACTAGCCAAGACTAGCTGGGCTGTTTCATGAGAAAAATGCACGTATTTGTGTATCTTTGTTATAATTATCTTAAATTAGCCTGTACCATAATTAATACAACATTTGAACTAGGTCTAGTACTACCAGATGATAGAGAAGGAGGAACAGAAAAGCAGGAACTAAGGTTGAGAAGTTAGTAAGAAATCAGACCTTTAAGAGGCTTAAATTTCATTAAAATATTCTGAAAAAAATAAAATGAAAAATGAATAACAATTTTTTGACTATGAAAGCAAAGTGTTTTTTAGTTTTTTTGGTTGTAATTGCTTCAAATGGCATAAAGATATGTATTAGGGAGGTCAAGTGATAGCTCAGATACAGGACGGCAACATGAAGTATTCTCCATGACCTAGGCAGGCCAGGGCATTCCATTTTGCCAGTTCCTACAGAAAATACCAATATTTTAAGTTGACATGCTCTATATGAACTTATAAGTCCTGGCAAATTTCTCTTACTACAGTAAAAGGAGCAAGCCATCCATGGATAATGTGGTAACTCTTTGCCCATACTAATAATTCCAATAGTAATTTAATTCAGAGCTTGGGATATTCAGTTTCAGAAAGCTCTGACTTTTAGCAAACAGTGGATTGTCAGTATACAGCTTTTTGATATGTGAAGAAATCAGCTCCAAGTATCAGGTAGTGGCAATTTGCATAGTTTTACTCAAGCGAGGGCATAAAGTTTTTCTTCTTACACATCCTCCTACACCATCAGTTTTCTTTGTGGTCCTCTATAAATGAGAATAATAAAAACAATAACAAGGGAGGTGAACCTACAGATGTATGGATGTATGGAGAATCCCAAATTGTCACTTTTTTTTTTTAAACAAATTAAAGCTAGGAAGTATATAGACCTATTTCAAACAGTATTTGCTTTTCTTCCCCTCCCAATCTGGCAATACCCATCCTCCTTCATATATAGAAAATTAAATATTAATTTCTAGGGTGAGGTGACCAACCATTGTAATTTGCCCAGGATTAAGGGATTTCTGGAGATACAGGGCTTTCAGTGCTAAAATCTGGAAAGTTCTGTGGAAAGGAGGAGGAGTTATTCACCCTCTTCTAGGGTAGGGGGAGGAAGAAGGAAAAGGAGACCCATGTAATAGATTGAGAGCCATGAGCATTGAGAACGTCTACATTTATAATAATCTCACTTAAAAGCATATTTCAGTTATAAAACCTTTGTTTACCTTTCTATTCTTAGCTTTGTGACACTGAGCCTGGGACTTTGAAGATTGCATTTCTCCTTTATTAGCCAACCTCAGGGAGCTGGAAGAAGATGGAAGGGACAGTCTCCTTCAAATTTATTGCTGTTACTGTCAGCATAGCCCAAGCAATGGCACTTCACCTGGGCAATAATAGCTGGTTCCAGGCTTTGACACTCACAGCAAGAGCTTCATTGCATTCTCTCATACGTATGCACATAAGCTGGACAATACTATCTTCTCAGCAATTGTAGCCACAACCCTTGTAGGACCTTTCCTCTGAGCTCCTCTGAGCTCTTAGGTTACTATTAATAGCATCAATCAGGCACCTTTTTCTCCTCAAAGGTTTGAGGACCAACTCTGTCTGGCCCCTCCCCCAAGCTCCTAGTTCCTGACAATCTTGCTTCCTACAGCTGGTAACTGCTCCCCATGGTTACTACCTCTGCATTCCCTCAGTGTTCCTTTTGGCTTTATCAGCCCTCCACACATGGAACCAAATCACTGTTAAATTCTCTGTTGAAGTATGTAGTGTAATTTCTATTTCTCTACCCAAACTTTGACTTATGCAAACAGTCACTTGAAATGAAAATAAAACATTCCTGTAAGAAATGTAATTAAAAGATTCTATACCCAAAAATATAAATTAAAAAGTTACCAACCAATTAACTTTTAGCTAATATTGTTTTACTATACCAGGTGTCTCCCAAATATGATTATGATTTTCTGATAAATAACTAGCCAACAACAAGGTCCTAATTTAGGAAAGTCCAATTGTGTCACTTTAAAATCTCATCAGCTGCTTGTACAAGAAACAAAAGCGAAATTATCCTTTCATCTAACATAAATGTAATTGGCTTATGTCTTAGAAAATATAAGAAAAATGCTTACACAAGTTTTATTTTCCTTAACTGTAAAGATGAACAAATTATCTCTAGAGCATATTTAATTTGTATAGTTTATCAACCATTTACCATATAAAGGAAACAAAAATAGAAAGTTAAACAAGGCTTTCTTTAATTTTCATCCTATTTAAACTAAAGTATGATCATTAGTGCTGTCTATTACAATAGTTGGACTTATATATTTATATGGTAATATTTTATACTTTTATTTATAAGCATATCTAAATGGTCCATTGCTAACACAGAGGGTCTACTACCCTAGGCACAATTGTAAACTCTTTACTTACAAATTAAGTTAGTTACTCTTCTGAGGTAGGATTATTATTTCCATCCTACAAATAAAGAAATGGTACACAGAGAGGTTATGTTACTTGCCTAAGGTCACATAGATTTTTGGAGCTAGTAGCCAAACCTGCACAGCCTGGGTTCTTAATGAATGCTCTGAACACCTGCAGTGTGTTGCTCCTTACCCAAGTGGATGCTAGGATAAGCCGTTTCTCTGGACATAAGGAAGAGCATGAGCCAAACACTCATCATTTTAGAGAACAGTACTTCAAGTAAGCAAGAATGTAAACAGCAAAATAGTGTTATTCATCTTTTGTAAGAAGTAGAGAATTACTTTTGTTTTAACTTAACATCACTCTTTATGCAACATAAATATTTTTGTTTCCAGTTCTCTACCTACATTGTTCTGTTGCAAAAGAAAATGAATCCCACCAACTGGGGTGGATTTCTTTTTACAAGTTCTGCCTATAAATCTAGTATATAATATAGGTTAAAGTTAAAGGGATAGTTTATATGCAATTTCTTCGAAGGGTGACTTTAGTGTGTTAGGCAAGCAGAAATTTTTGAGAGAATTGTTTTTCAAGGAAAATAACCTTTGATATATTTCAATTACCAATAAAAGGAACATATACCACAAATATAAATTCCTCAGTAAGATCAAGATAGCTAGAACCTTAAGATATATTCTATTATATAATATATAATATGTATTAGATACTAGATTTAAGATTATAAAACAGAAATAAACAATTTTAATTTTATTAAAGAGGAAATGTATTTGTATTTCATTAGCAATTAACACCATTAACATTTAATACATTATGTTAGCATTCATGCTCTATTACAAGTATAAATTTTTTTTCTAGTCTTAATTTATAAACCATCCATCATTGTTAAATAAGGAGGAGGAGGTGTGGTCTGTAGGAAAGTTAATCCCACAAAATGTATGTGTCCTATGAATGTAAGGCAGTGTGGTGTATAGGATAAAAGCAAAGGATTGCACATCCAATTTGTCTGGTCCATATCCCTGGTTATTCTACTAAAACACATTATGGCTTTTGTGACTCAGAGTTTTCTCATCTGCAAATGATGGTTGATTTCATGGAGCACTTAAAGCCATTCTGTCATAAGTTCTTATAAATGATGATGGCTATTTTATTGCTATGGATATCTGAGGCTAGGGACAGTACAGAAGCAATATGGAATTTTTCTCACATTGTAACCTGAGAACATAGATATTAGAGTTTGGAACAAATAAGTGATTAGAGGCTGTGACTTCCTTCAAAAGTCCCAACCCCCATATCAAATCAGACATCTGCCTTGATGTGCTATCCTTATGTGAACTGTGGTATCATGAATAATTTTAGAAGAGCAATGTCAAATAGAACTTTCTGCAATGATGGAAATCTTGTATATTCTCAGATGTGACTATTGAGCACTGGAAATATGGCTAGGGCAACTTCTGATCTGAATTTTTTCACTTGATTTATTCTTATTAATGCAAATTTACATAGCTGCCACACACACAATATGTGGCTCTCACATTGGACATCTCAGTTTTGAAGAGCTTGTCTGTGATCAGAAAATGCCAGTCATACTAGGGAAAATGGCAGGCAATTTGGAAGTCCATAACCTCAAACAAAATTGTATGTGCCGCTACTTCTGTATATGAATGCTGCTTTTAAGCAAAGAACAAGTAACATGCTATAGCAACAAAAGACCCCAGAGACTTGGGCTAGTCTCACAAAATCATAGAATATAAGAGGCCTGGGGTTCCATACATTTCAAAACTTTCATTAAATAGTCAAATGTAAATTGAATCCATAGACATTAATAAGCTTTTCTGAGGTCATCCAGGAATAGAATTGTAAAGAGAGATATCTCTGATTTGATTAAAATTAAAAATAAACAATGAGAACAACTAAATGCCAGCTGATAATCATAAGACAACACAAGCTACCTTACAGGGTAAGCACTACTATTGGCCTGTTTTACAGAAAACTCAGAGCGTTAAATAATGTTCCAAGGTCACAGAGATGATAAATGGGGACCTTGTAACAAACTCCAATTTGACTCCCAAGTCTATTCTTCCTCTCTATATAAACTGCTTTCCAAAACACTGAATTCCATAAAGTTAGGGACCACTTAGAGGACAACATAAAGTTCTCCCTGTGGGACTGTGGGCGACTTCAGGTGGGGCATCAGTAATAGACCAAGAACCCAGCCCCAAGGAGAGCTCAATGAGTTTCTGCATTACAGAGGACAGTATTGTTATGAGTTCTATTTCATAACTGCGAGGAAAAGAACATCAAGCACATTTCATTGAGTACCTAAGTAATTTTAGCTTTTTGGAAGTGTTCCTGGATTGGATAAAAACTAATCATTTTCTCAGCAATCTAGACAGATAAACATCCCAGGAGGAGGTATTCTCAAAGTGGTAAATATATCCATTTTAGTTGTAGGAATGTGTAGTAGTGATGTGCTGGACCTGGCACTTGCTTACTTTATGGACATTACTGTTTAATCTTTATGAATTTTGAAGGCTGGTTGATCAACATTGGTAGCTGGAAATCAGCAATAGCGGCAGAATTTACACAATGGAAAACAGGAAATCTTACAGATAACTGGCCTCTCTACTCTCGGGAAAGCTAGTTGTTAAGTATTTAGCAGCATACCACCACCATTGAGATTCTGCGATTGGTGAAAGTTACCAAAAAGCTATCTATTAATAATAATGAACTTTAATCACAACACGGATTTCTTGTTCCAGTTCATAACTTAATGCTTTTCTTATTTCTTCTATGCTTCTGTGACTGCTCTTTCTCCCTCTCTACCAAGAAAAATACTACTTACCATTTGCCAGGGTTTTCCTCTGCTGCCTTAATTCATAGCTTTTACTATCTTCTTATGTTTCTTCTAATCTTATAGTTAGTATCATGCAGTTTTTCATTTAATCCATTTCATTTGGTTTCTTGTGTTAATCTCCCCTTCCAAATAAGTGCAAATTATCTTATAATGTATCCTATTATAATTATCCTGTAATATATTTATGTTTATTCTATACATCTCACAGCACAAAACATAGCTTTGTAGGTCCTAATAAGTAATTGACTGGGAAATTTAAAAAGAAAGAATACAGTGAAAGACTGTAAAGGTTTTTTGTTTATTTCCTCTGATTTTCATTTACTTGGGCCTACCAACATTCAACTTCTTAATATCTCATAGATACCTAGTAAATCCAGCTCTCTGCCCCTTTCTCCTCTATATTCACACACCTGGAGAAAAAGACACAAGCATGCTAAATGGTCACTGAACTTAATGTAGGCTTCTTGGCTGCCCTATTATATTTCCCTTGTTAATGTCTTCTACTTGGATATCTAATAGGCATCTCACATTTAACATGTCCAAAAATAAGTTTCTAGTCTTCATCTTTAAAACCGAACCTCACAAAATCGTCCCCATCAAAATGAAGAGTAATATCATTGGATCAGTTGGCTAAAAACAGAAATTACTTAGCAAACATTTATGTGGGTTGATTGTCAGTTTGAGCTGGGATTAGATGGGTAGTTATTCTATTGCTCTCAGCTGACCTTACTCATGCATCTGAGGTTAGCTACCAATCAGAAAAGTTGGTCCTGTTTTGAGGGATTGCTTGGTTATTATCAAGAACAATCGTAGTGATTAGGCTACATGTTTCTCATCAATGGGACATGTGTCTGGACTTTTTTACATGGAGGCTCAGGGTTCTGCATGAACAGAAAGCAAGATCAAATATGCAAATACTTTTAAATCTTACATATTATTGTTACATTGGCTAAAGCAAGTCACATGGCCAAACACAGATTCAGTATAGGATTATTTAATGGTATATTCTTCTCATATTAAAATAGGTATTCAAAAAGCAGATGAGAATAAATTGAGTCCATTGCTACCATTAATCTACTCCATCAATCTTTCACTTACTCAGACAAGGATTATCTTGGGATAATCTTTGATGCCTCTTTAATGCATACCGCATATCATGTCCAGAAGGAAATCCTATGGGTTTTACCTTTCTTAAAATATTTAATGTATCCAGAAGCCAGTTGTTTCTTATCACCACCACCGATTCCCATTCGTGCAAGTAATTGTCATCTCTCACCTAATTTGTTGCTATGAACTCATAAATAGTCTTCCTTCTCCAACTCAACCCCATGTCAATCTGTTTTCAACATTGTAGCCAGGAATAAAATGTAAATTAGATCATGTCACTTCTCATAGTCCTTCAATTATTTCCCATCTTAGTCACAGAAAAGTTGAATATATTAAAAGGTATGATATTCCCTACAAATTCTGGCACACTGATATCTTTTTTATCTCATCTCTTACCATATCACCTCTAGCTGCCTCAGCTCTAGCTAGTAAAGATGTTAAAAATATACCACTCTGACATATTGACTGTTTAAGTTAAAAGAACTTGAAAAACAGCAGGTGCAAAAAGATCACTCTGAACTTCCTGCTGTTTCTTAAAAGCAAAAGATGCAACTCCCACGTGAAAGATGCAACATCCTTATCCTTAAGGATAAGAAGTCAAGACCAAAAGAATTCTGTACAGACCTTGTTAAAGTAATTCTTATCTTTTGAGCCTTCCCATATAATTCTGTTGCTTCTTAACAACTTACCATGTTTTGTCCAATTCAGTATATAAGTAAATGACTCTAACTGCTTCTTTGGGTCTTCATTTCCTTAAGAGGGTTCTCATGCCACATAAAACTTGTACTAAATAAATTTGTATGCTTTTCTCCTATTAATCTATCTTGTGCCAATTTAATTCTCAGTACCAGTTGAACTCTAAGGGAATAGAGGTGGAATTTTGCCACCACTGCACTACAGTAGTCTCCTTGTCATTTCTCAAACTCATTTGCCACATTCCCATTCAGGGAGTTTTCATTTGATATTCTCACTTTTGACACTCTTCCAACCAGAACTCCACATTGTTCTTCCTCATTCCTTCTGATCTTCTATCATCTTCCCGCTACCCTATTTTCTACTACAGCTCCTAATTCTGCCTACTTGGTCTTGTAGTAAATATCACCATCTAACTGCTGTACTTTTAACTTATTTTGTTTGTTGTTTCTCTCTCCTATCATTAGAATGTGAGTTCTGTGATTCCAGGGGTGGTTGTTTGTCACTATATTATTCCAAGCATCTAGTGTATTCCAGGTACATAGTGGACAATTAATAAATGAATGTTAGAATAACCATGGAATGAATGAAGTACCTACTAAATGATAGAAACTGTCCTTAACACAAAGGACTATGGTAGTGAATGGCAAACTGAGTTCTTTTAGTAGATTGTATTATTGTTCCCAATTATTTGCTGCCCGTCATCTAAGAGGAATATAATCCTCACTTATTGTCATATGGCTTGCAGTGTACATCCAAGTAGGAAGATATTTTCTGTTCAACTGGCATCAAGTTTGGCCATGCTATTGACCATGGCCAATGCCATATAAGCAAAACTGATGCATGCTATTGCCAAGGAGAGATTTAAGAGGCCATGTTGTTTCTTACCATTACTCCTTTCTCTCTGCCATGAAAATAACATGTCTCAGATAGTGGCTGCTTCTTCAGCCTGGATTCCAGAATGAAGATAAGTAGAGCCTCAGTTGACCCACAGTTGACCTATAATGTGAGCAAACATAAACCTTAGTGTTTTGAAGCCAGTAAAATTATGGGGTTATTTGTTTCAACAAAACAATTTAGGGAAAGCTGATTAATACAGTTCCTGACCTCATGAAGTTTACAGATACAAAAAGAAAGCGATCAGACCTACTGGAACATTACTTATGCTCTACTTAATTAAGTTTAAATCATAAAGGAATAGACTAGACATGGAAACTTTACACACTGCAAAGAAAACAGAATTCAGGTGTCTCTGAAAAATGCTGGGCATCTTGCCCATGTTTCTATGATATGTCTTCATTCTGGCCAAACTCACAGTTTCTCACATCTGTTTATTTGATATACTTTTGTTCTTCAGAGACACTTTATGCAGATGTATGCCACTGAGATGAAGAGGAAGATGTAAATTTGAACAACTTGTCACAATTTAGCGTGGTTCATGAAGTTATAGTCCTATTATGATACACGGAGTCATTTTAAACCTTTAAAATACTCTTTTATTTTATAGATTTTGATGTAAGTACCTTGTCAAAGAAAAAATACAAAGTTTTACATATGAAAGAGTTATGGTTTGAGCCACAGAGCCCAACTGAATTTCTATGAATAGAGTCTCACAATGATTCCAGTGTATAAGCAGGTACAGGGATAAAACAGCAGGAGGGAATGCACACAACTTCCAGCTAGAAAAAATTTCTATAAGCTTGTGCCTAGAAGTCCATCCTCAGAGGCCAATACACAACTGATTCCAACAACATGCTTCTTTGTTCTTTGTTTGCCTGTGTGTGCCAAGTTTTACATTCAAACTCAATGCAATTTTTAATATGTGGCACACACACACAAAAAAAAAGGCTTGACTTTTATTGAGTTACCTTGCTTCCTTGCTTCTCAGGTAATTTTTTACTATGTTACTGAGTGTTAAAATGAAAAAAAAAGTATAAAATATAATTATGTCCTTGGGAATGAGCAAGAAAATAAAAATCTGGGTAAAACCAAGCAATAGGAATAAATACATAGTAAAGGATGATTAGAAAATCCAATTTCAGATGTAAACTGAGAGGAAGAGGAGTGTGATGTGTCACACATTTTTATATTTTTTACCTCATCTGGTTCTCACATTAGTTTTAAAAATACTTTGTAAACAAGTGTTTGAAGATAAGGTCTTTCCAGGAAAATACTCCTTGAGATCAAGATTTGTGTTTTTTTCTCTTAAATGTAGAATACATTATATATTTTAAAAGTGCACAATAATTAGAAAAGTATATTTAATAGATAATATTTATGTTTTTTAGAATTTTATGTAATATCTGAAACTTAAAAGAGAATATATGTAAAATATATGTAAATTATGACGTAGAATAATGAAATGAAACCATGAAGATAGACTCCCTAACATGAACTAGTCTTTTCTAAGATAATGCTGTTTCTACTATCTTACCTTTTTCTTATCTCATGTACCTGCTACCCAGGGAGGTAGCCACATCTCTGGATTTAAATCTAGTATTTCCTGATCACTAATTCTTTACTAAGCATCTATTATTTATTCCCCATTGTGTTTGAGAGAATGACGTGAAATCTTTCTGTATAATGACCTCATCTTTTTCCTTCTGGGCCTTACGTTAATGCCTCTAAATTAACACATTATTATAACAAAATAAAACAGGGTGCAATCATAATAATGTTGTACCTTGATGATTGGCTGTAGAACTTTACTAACATAACCGAACTAGAAATGTATAATTTTATCTCCAATTTAGAATAAATGATATTGATTGTGAAAGAAGATATGTTCAAAGTCATGTTGCTAGTAGCATAGCCATGTCCAGGGCCCAAGTTACCTGACTAATATCCCAGTGATGAATGGTTATTGAGCTTCTATAATATGCCAGAAATACCAGGAATTATGCTTAGCTTTTGACAACAAGCCATAGAATATGTTCAGTTACTATAGTCAGTTTTCTGTTGAGGAAAGTGGGACTCAGAGTAGTTAAGAAATTAATCCACGATCACACAGCAGGAAAGAGGCAATGCTGATATTTATGACAAGGTCAATAAGACTGCAGAACATTCTCTTACCATTTAATGTTGTGAGTCTCAAGCTATTTTGTCAAGTAGTTTCTTTCTTAATATACTAAACATAGACATGATAGGACTTCATGAAGGAGGGCTTAATATAGATTTATGTAATAAGAAAATTTTTTCTTCAAGGAGTAAGCATAAGATTTGAAAATAGAAAGAACAGAAAATGAGAGGGAACCATAAATGAAGGTAAAAGATGAAAGGTAGAACAGTAAAGAAGACAGAAATAAGCAAATCATATAAGGGGAAAACTGAGTAGATTAGATAATGCCTCTACAATTCAGGAGCTAAATGAGAAAGTTTGATCAAATGTGAATAATTTTATCTATTACTTGACCAGTTATATTTGCATACATCAGGATTCAGATATTTATTCAGATAATTTATACAGTAACTTAACTACATGTTAAAACTCAACCTCAACAACTGTGATTTTAGCTCCCCCTATTTGCATAGCCCTTTGATTCAAAGAGATGTAATACAGTGTTTTCTGACCATCTGTGCTTGAATAAAAGCTATTGCAGACCTATTCTTTAGAGTTCAGACGACAGCAATGGAGGGGCATTCTTCAAGCCCATGTCCTCTTCCATTAGCTCTGAATATAACATGGTCAGAACATCTCGAAGTGGTGTTGTTTTATCCACAATCCAAGGTTGCAAATTTGGGCAGGCAGTGACATAAGCCGTACTGTTAAAAGGTTAATTAAGGTTTTTGCAGTTTAAAAAGTCAAATAAAAATATTCCAAGCCAAAGTAATAACGTTGGCAGAAATAGAGAGGCAAAGAAATGATGGTAAAAATATTGTGGAGGATGAGGACTGGTATAAAGGAAGATTTAAAATGATCTGGTAATTATTCTGAAAGTTAGAATAAAAGAATAATTTATTATTTATAAACAGGAGTATGAAATAACACAATCTCTGTGTCAGGAAGACCTTTTATCACCAAGTAATGAATCTCGTAGAGAGACAGGATGCTAAAATGATAAGTTCTCTTTGTATTCAAAATTTATGAAATGTATTCATTAATCAAGCAATATTTCATAAGTACCTGATATATGCCAGACACTTCTATACCACAGTGAAAAAGGCAATTATAATTCTAGCCTTTGAAAATTCCATAATATCATCAGAAAAACAGGCATTAAACAAACAATATGTGTGAAGGAATGTTATAAAAGAGGTTCAAGATTGTATGGGAATATAAAACAAAGTGACATTTTCTCACTAGAAACTCATGAAATAACTTCAATACCCAATCTCTCATGGATTCATTGCAGTCTGCTTTTTGAAACTTCTGACAAAATCATTAGTTGTGTTTTTTTCTAAATATTAACTCACTCATTTTATCAAACTAAATTTGCAGCAGTCAAATACCAAGTCTGTAAAACCAATGTTATTTATAATGATGCCATTTATAAAAATTATGTTCAAACTCAATGTTAAAACTTTTAGAAATTTCCAACAAAAAGCTACTGGGAATAACTGAAAATGGAAAAATGAGAAATATTATCTGATGGGGCAGGGAAGAATATTTGGATGAAAGAAAGCAGAGACAAAAAACACAGATGTCTTTGAGTCTCATCCCCTCTTTTGAGGAAGAAAAGCTTTGAGGTGTGTTTGGGGAGCCTAGAAAATGCATGAGGGCATGGAGGATTAATGCAAATGTGAAGACATATTATTTCTGTGAACACCAGATATTCTTTGTTTTTTTCTATATATGAAAGCTAGGATGGTATCATTTTATATTATTCCAAGTGTCTATCAGTCATTACCTAAATTACTGGATGGTTAAGTCAAAAACCAAGTTAAACACATGTGCAATTTTAAAAACCATACACATAAAAACACATTCTAGTTTCAGAGAGTTTGGAATAAAAACAAGATTCCTTCTCAGCCTTTGTGGTCATGAGGCAAAGAGACTCTACTCTCAAGGAAAAAAACAGATATTAAGAAAAGTGTATGATTTGGTATATTATTTTTCCAGTGCTTTAATAAATCATAATGCTCATTGACAAAACCTTTTTGACCTAGTAATTTATTTGTATATCTAAAAGGAGAAGTGAACCATTAATTTTCTTTTTTTAATTGACAAAAATTGCATATATTTTTCATGTATAACATGGTATTTTGATATATGTGCACATTTTGCTATCACTAAATCAAGCTAATTGACATATTCGTTGTCTCACACAGTTGTTTCTTTGTAGTGAGAACACTGTAAATCTATTCTCTTAGCCATTTTCAAGTGTACAATATTTTGTTAACTATAGTCACCATGATGTACAATAGATCTCTTGAACTTATTCCTCCTAAATGAAATTTTGTGTCCTTGGACCAACATCTTCCCAATCCCCCCACCTACCAGCCTCTGGTAACCACCATTTTACTCCCTGCTTCTGTGACTTCAACTTTTTTAGATTCCAGATATAAGTGAGGTTATGTGGTACTGGTCTTCCTGGGCCTGGCTTATTTCACATTAACATAATGTCTTAATCCACAAACACGAGATATCTTTATATTCACTTGTGTCTTCTTCAATTTCTATCATCAGTGTTTTACAGTTTTCAGTGTGCAGCTCTTTTCCCTGCTAGATTAAATTTATTCCTATGTATTTTATTTAATTTTTTAGCTATTGTAAATGAGGTTGTTTTACTGATTTCTCTTTTGGATATGTAGTTGTTGGTGTACAGAAATGGTACTGATTTTTTTTTTATTTCAATAGATTTAGGAGATACAAGTGTCTTTTTGATACATGGATAAACTGTGTAATGGTAAAGTCAGGGCTTTGAGTGTATTTGTCACCCAAATAGTATACATTGTAAACTACAGGTAAGTTTTTGATCCCCCACCCTAATTCCCGTCTTCCCCACTTCCAAGTTTCCAAACTCCATTATACCACCCTGTATGACCATGTATACCCATCATTCAGCTCCCACTTATAAGTGAGCATATGTAGTATGTGTTTTTCTGTTCCTGAGATACTTCACTTAGAATAGTGGCTTCCAGTTCCATACAAATTACTGCAAAAGACATTATTTCATTACTTTTTATGGTATGTATGTACCATGGGATCTTTATCCACTCATCAGTTGATAGGCACTTAGGTTGATTCTATATACTACTGATTTTGTGTGTTAATTTTGAATCTTGAAACTTGACTGAATTCATTTATTAGTTCTAGTAGTTTTCTGGTGGGGTCTCTAGGGTTTTCCATTTATAAGATCATGGCATCTATAAACAAAGACAATTTAACTTCTTCCTTTCCAGTTTGGATGTCTTTTATTTCTTTCTCTTTCCTAATTTCCCTGGCTAGGACTTCCAGTACTATGTTGAATTAAAGTGGCAAGAATGGGCATTCTTACCTTGTTCTTGATGTTGGAGGAAAAACTTTCAACTTTTCACTGCTGTGTATGACACTAGTTGAGCTTCTGTTGTCACATATGGCCTGTACTGTGTTGGGGTTCATTCCTTCTATACTTCTATACTTAATTTTTTTAAGCTTTTTTTTTTAATCTTGAAACAATGTTGAAGTTTGTCAAATACCTTTGATGCATATATTGAGATTATCCTTTGTTTTTTTGTCCTTTGTTCTGTTAATGTGGTGTATTATATTTATTGATTTGTGTATGCTGAACCATCATTGCATCCTAGAGCTAAGTCTCACTTGATCATGATGAATGATCCTTTTAATGTAATGTTTAATTTGGTTTGTCAGTATTTTGTCTAAGAGCTTTGCATCTATGTTCATTAGGGATATTGACTTGTAATTTTCTTTTCTTGTAGTTTTCTTGTATGGTTTTGGTATCAGGGTAAACCTGGCCCCGTAACATGAGTTTGGAGGTTCTCACCTCTCAGTTTTTTGGGGGAGAGTTTAAGAAAGCTTAGTATTAGTTCTTTTTAAAATGTTTTGTAGAATTCAGCAGTAAAGCTACTAGATTCTGGGGTTTTCTTTGATGGAGATTTTTAATTACTGATTCAATTTACTTACTAGTTATTGGTCTGTCCAGAATTCCTGTTTCTTTATAATTTAATCTTGCTAGGTTGTGTCTAGAAATTTATTATTTCTAGGTTATCCAATTTATGATGTACAATTGTTCACAGTAGTCTATTATGAACTTTTGTATTTCTGTGGTATCAGTTGTAACATGATCAAAATAATCTCAAGAGAGTGAAAGATAATAATTCATAAAGTAAATTATAGCAAATATAGAGAAATTAAGGCTAACATTCTTTTCTATGATGCAAGGAGTGGCCAGATACTAGTGATTGTTACTTTTATTTAACCTTTTCCTGTTCAAGTGTAGCCAACACACTTAAAGATTATTTAAAAACTGGAATACTGGAAGACATTAGGTAACTATTTGAGTAGTTTGGGTAGTCTTCTGCACTTCCAGTTGTGAAAATGATTGATGTTCTTAGATTCTAAGAGTAGATCTTGTTGGTAGGCACACTTGAGACTTCAACTTATAAAATAAATGTTGGTGGAATCTAGTAAAATATGGAGAATGACATCAATGAAAATGAGTCAAGATTTCATTTCTTGAGTTTTAAAAACTAAGATTGAAGAAGGAATACATAAGGAAATAAATTTCATAGTTTTACATAGTACACTTATTTTGTGCCTGTGTGCCTTTGTTTTAGCTTTTTCTTCTTTATGGTCATCTTTTTTCCTTCTTCTTCCTTATGAATTAGTGCTCTATCTTCAAGGTAGAGTAATAATTGCCCTGAATATTATTGTGTTAAATACATTTATTATAACTATCTGACAGATAGATCTTATTATGCCCATTTCCCAGTAAGAAGACAGATGCCTGGAGAATTTTTTTTTTTTTTTGGAGGGGACTTATAAATGACAAAAGTTTATTTCTCACACTTCTGGAGGCTGGAAGTTCAAGATCAAGGCACTGGCAGATTCAGTATCTGGTGAAGGCTCACTTTCTGGCTCATAGTGCCTTCTCACTGTGTTCTCACATGATGGAAGGGCTAAAGGGTCTCTCTGGACCTCTTTCATAGGGGCACAAATCCCATTCATGAGGCATCTGCCTCCATGAACTAAGCACCTCCCAAAGGCCCTGCCTCTTAATACCATCACTTTGGTGGCTAGGATTTTAACATGAATTTTAGGGGAACACAAACATTCAGACTGTAGCATGTAGGGAACGATGGCAAAGGGAATTAGGGCCAAGAGATTAATTTTTTGCACAAAGTTCAGGAAATTCCCAGCAACTTGCCCCATAACTTCAACATAGTGTAGGAATGAGGCATCAGATAACCTTCTGTATTCTTTGTCACCTGCTCTTCCAACAAACTGTAAAATGTTTATAGTTAATTAATATCCACAATCTTCTCCCCACCTCCCCTCCTTTATCCCTGTCAGCAAAAACAAAACAAAATAAAAATTTAGACTCCACCATAGCATGAAATAAAAAATTCTAGTTATCTTAGATCATATTTCCTTTTTCTCCTGATGCAGACCAGTAGTCAAGCAAATAAAATGATATAACCCATCTGGCATAGCAACTATCTTGTGCCGAAATCATTTTAAAATGGTTTTCTAATAGGAGATTCGTATTTATTCTTTTTTTAATTTCAGAATATTATGGGGGTAGAAACATTTTGGTTACCTAAATTGTCCTTGTACCATTTGAGTCAAAGCCACAAGTGTGCCCATCCCCCTAGACATGTACCTTTCACCCATAAGGTATCCCCTCCTCCCTCTCCCACCTACTTGATTTCCAATGAATGTTATTTCCATATGTACACATAAGTGTTGATCAGTTAGTTCCCATTTTTGAGTACGTGTGGTGTTTGTTTTTCCATTCTTGTGATACTTCACTTAGAAGAATGGTCTCCAGTTCCATATGGGATAATACAAGAGGTAGTTCACCATTTTTTTCATGGTTGAGTAGTACTCCATGGTATATATTTACCACATTTTATTAATCCACTCATGTATTGACGGGCACTTGGGTTGTTTCCACATCATTGCAATTATGAATTGTGCTGCTATAAACATTCAAGTGCAGGTCCCATTTCCTCCAAAATCCTACTACTGGGTATTTACCTAAAAGAAAAAAGAGATTCTACAAAAAAGATGCTTGGAGAATTCAAATAACTTATCAAAGTCAGGTAGCAAGTAGCAGAACCAAGAGTAACTCAAATTCTTTCCTCTCTACACGCCTGTGAATTCTTTGCCAATCACAGCCTTTCACTTCTACCAGTTACCTCATTTTTCCTCTTAGTATAAGAATTTAACTTTTGAGTTTGAATTCCTTTCATATTACTTTTAAGGCATACTGTGTCCTCTCCCAACCTCCTCCCATGCCACATCTTTATCTTACAGACTGGATAACTACATCATCACGTGGGGATAGTGTAGTTACATAATATGGTTCATCATATTTGATATTTCATAGAACATGATATTAATTACTTCTTTTCTAGTTTTGGAAATTTGGAATGAAATATATTTTGATTAAAAGGTAATATGAAACATGTCCAGTGAGATTTGGACATACTTATCTGAATGTATGCAATAACCACAAATATCAGCAACTCCATGGTTTGAGTTTTACCTTCAAGTCTTTGGAAATAAAGAATATATCTAATAAGGATGATTAAATGCCCCTCGATTAGAGAAATAGATCTTTTTACTTTCATTGCATTTTTCTTGTTTATGTGATCAAAATGACAAGAGTAGGGGATATAAATATGTTCGTATACATGTGTGATTCATTGATGCCTTTCTATTTTTGTGATTTCCAGTGAACATGTGTGTATGTACAAGTGCATGTATGTGTGTTTGCTACATGTTCTTAATCTGATAATCAATCTGGTTCTATAACTTCCTTTTGAGGAAATCTCTTTCCAGATGATTCACATGGGATTCCTTCCCTATTGTTAGGTTTAGGGCAAGCAGGCAAGACTCAAGTCTGACCAAATGAAATAGAACATTCTCTTGCACACAATGATGGCTGAGTGATGAGTATCCAAACAAAGCCAAGGAGATGCAATGTGTTGCTTCCTGGGGCCACTGAAGGAGAGGCACAGACTCGTGCCTGTTGGACTTAAATCTGGAAGGCTAGGGGTTGAGAACAAAGCCAGTATCGTGTATGTAGAGCCAAGACATGGAGAGAAAAATAACTCCTGTTGACAGCATTGCAGGCTCTGGATCAAGCTGCACCTGAAAACTTACAGCTGGACATTTCAGTTACATGAGGCAATAAAAATTTTTTGTGCTGTTGTTTAAGCCAGTTTGAATTGCATTTCCTGTCATCTGCAAGAAATAATTTTATCTAATCCAAAACAGATGACTTGGATACGGTGACCTAGCAGAACCCGGTTTATATTACTAATTTTAAAACTCAGAATTTCTAAGAAATGGAGTTCTGTTTTGTATAGAAAATGGAAAATAGTTTGGAGATGGGGGTATATGGGAAGGAAAAAAGTCAGAAGTATTCATGTCTGCATTGACATTGAAACATCAATGACAATAATATTTATAAAGTATATTACTACTTAAAACAACAAACAAGTCAGATGCAATCCCTGCACTCAAGTTGTTTATTGGAGCAAAAGACAATAAGGATTGGACAAATAAATACGTGCAGTTTTGATGATTTAGTTAAGCATAGTTTTGATGATTCCTGGGAGAGTTAAATCATACAATAAGAACACATGGAAACCTTATGCAAATACATGGTATTCAATCTGCCATCAGAGGATTTGAGGATAAACTTAGGTGAATGGGGTTAAGGGGTCATGCAGATTGAAGGTTGAGCCAAGTAAGTATGGAGAAGACTTTGCCAAGAAGAAATAAAGTCCAACTTTAAAGGATTTAAAAGTCTAATGAAGCTGAGATGTAGGGAGAAAAAGGAAGTGAAAGTTACTTGCAAAGGAGAACTTGATTTGCTTGGCCAAAGAATCTATACATGGAGATAAGGAAAGTCAGAAAGCTGCTGGTGGATAAAGAAGGAGAGGAGGTATCAAAGGGTTGGAGATCCCAGTGAAGGTGTAGAATGGGGATGAAGTAATGGAGAAGGATTGATAAAAGTAGAAGGTGTGGAATTGTGATTCCAGATAAGCAAAGTGTGTTGGAATTAGAGAGTTCATGGTGTAACTGAGAAAATTAGTTGCCAAAATAGACTGGAAGAAGTTTCTTGGAAATAATAAAGTCCAGATCTCAGAAATTTAGATAAGTAATCCATAATGCTATTCATATTACCCTGTGTGATGGCAGGAATGGGAGAGTCAAATAAACAGACTGCCAAGTTTTCAAAGAATTAGGAACATTTGTATATGACATATGGCAAGAGGCAAATAAAATATTGAGAGCTACCTATTACTAAATACTTAGGAAGTAATGAGCAAATATTAAATACTCTATTTATATACATCATTTTAATTAAGATTCATTTCATCCCTATCAGGTAAGTACTTGATTCTTTTGATTTTATAGATTATGAAATCAAACTGTACAATGTAATGACTGATTAAGTAACTTGCCCAAAGTCACGTAGTTAGAATTTGAACTCATGATTTTGACTTCAGAACACATATTCTCAATATATATTTCACGTTAGAGGTAAATTGCATGAGTGTCAATAGATTAGAGAATGTGGCAGTGGGGTAATCAAAAAATACTGACCCCTACAGAAGTTTTAGAGACATATTAGAAAATAATATGCAGGGCTGGAGAAGTATTTACTAAGCAATGTGGAGATGCCAATAGGATAAAGGGTAGATCAAAGATGGATATACACTTGGGTAATATGGAATATGAGGCACAGTGGAACTAGTTCTAAGTGTCTATTAGGAATTAGAGAACATATAATTCATTCTAAGCCTGAGAGATCTGGGAGTAGTGGTCTTGGGATAGTTGTTATTTTCTTTCTTTATTTTGGTTTTTTTTGGCAGATGTAGGCCCTGTGGTGGACAGAATATAGGCTTGAGATAAGAAAAAATAATTAGAATTTTAGAGTGTTTGCAAAATGTTTATAGTAATTTACCTCCCCATATCCACACCCTTGAGTGTTTCTTCCCACACTGACTATATTATTTTTTTAAATTTATTTTTTTAAGTCAGCATATTATGGCAGTGCAAACACTTTGGTTACATGTAATGCAATTCTTGTCCATGGAACAATAACCAACTTTGATGAGTGAGAGAGACTGTAGAAGTGCTTGTTCATTAGGATTTTCTTGCTCTTGTGGCTCTTGGGAACCTTGCAACTACCACCATGAAAAAAGCCTCTGCTAGTCTGCTAGATGAAGGGAGACACATAACTCTCGTTTATTAATGAAGAGTGCTTATATTCATTAAACTTATAACTTATTTATGAGATTCAAGTATTTACTTCTGCCATGCTAAGAAGTAACAAGCAGGCTTACATTTTTCTCTTTTCATAGTTTTCTTTACTTCAATACTTTTTTTGTTATTTCTCCACTTCCAACTCTTTGAATCTTAGTTCTCATGTTTGTTGGCATAATAAATATCTCATAATCTCATTGTGAGAGTAATGTAAACAAATAAATAAACTGATCAGTATACTCCTTGGCATATAACATATGCTAAATAAACCATTATATATTTTATTAATAGGACCATAGCTATAATATTTTTCCATTGCTATCATTAAATCCCAACATTTCAGAATAAATGTTGGTTATAATAATTACTGTGGAACTATATGTCTTTTGTCTATAATGTGATATCAAAATTATAAAGAAAGCTTCAATACTGATAATCTATTGATACACTGTTGATAATCCATATTAAAAGTTCTAAAAATGAAACAATAGTTTGTAAGTTATTTTGGGTTACATTTAGAGATCTCAATCATTAATATTTTTAAATGTTTAATAAGTTATTATATTTTAAATAGTAAAAATAATAGATTGTGCTTAAATTACTAAATTCCCTCTTGTGCTACCAACAAATGAAAAAATCTTATAAATACCAATTTAATGGAATGTGAATATAATTTTAGAACTACATTAATTTTTCAAATTGCATACAATAAATATAACCATGTGTTTCAAAAGTTTTTTGATATATTAATATGGAAATATCATGACCAATTAAGTAGTTTTCATTTTAATCTCAAGACAAAAGGGGAAGTATCGGTGAAAAGGCATGACCTTGGTGCTAGAAAGGAGCAGGGCTAGAGCTACCTGCTTCAATTTTACAAACTTGGACAAATTTAGTAACTTTGTAAACTTTAAGTTTCTTTATCCATAAAATGAGAATAAAAATATTACTTTACACAGTTGTTGACGGGATAAAATGGGTAAAGTTTACATAAAGTATATACAAATTGTAAAAAAACATTAGGAACCTAGCAAATGAAAGCACACCAGCTGAACATTAGCACTATCACTTAATAATGATAGGACATTGGAGAAGTTTAACAAACTTTTCTTAAAATATATATCTAGATCTGTACAACTGAAATAATAATGTCTAGCTGATATGACTTGTGATGATGAGGTGAGCACACACAAGCCAAGGACCCAGGATGAACCTTAGGGCATTAGACAGTCATTATTATTATCATCCTTATTATCAGCCTTTAGATTCGTTGTTTAATAAAGTTGTCAGATAATAATTCTTTTAGATTATTAAAAGTTAATAAGCATGAAATAAATGCAGAAATAAAAGTTAATAAATGATTTACATTTAAATTGTTCCTATAGGACTTTTTCTCTAATTTATTTTCCTCAGCGTGATTTAAGCTTTATTTATTTTAACCTGTAAGGTCAATTCATTTTAATGAACACAGTAATATTTTCTGTACTAATTAACTTGGTGAACAATAACACGTTTTTGTGAGTATGAAATGTCATGACAAGCCTTATTATATTGATTGTATTGTATTTATTTATAAAATTAAGAAACTAATTAATAGAATATATTTTAATTACTCTAACATCATTGTTAATAACTTATGTTAAATAATATAAAAGTTTAGAACTTAAAATTAAGAGTTTATTTGAATAAATGGGTAAAAAGAATTTAGAATATAGTTGAATC
This sequence comes from Lemur catta, assembly GCF_020740605.2. Classification (NCBI taxonomy): domain Eukaryota; kingdom Metazoa; phylum Chordata; class Mammalia; order Primates; family Lemuridae; genus Lemur; species Lemur catta. The sequence continues at coordinate 31,899,167 of NC_059133.1, forward strand.
ACAGAAAATACTCTTGAAAGTATACATACTTAGTATTGTACACATGTCATGCTTAAAGAAGACAGTAGTAACTATCCCAGTTTTTGCCTTCAGGATAGCAAGTTGAATGAGGTTCATATTTCTTGTATTTTGTAGGATAGAATATATATTGTTTTGTTTGACAGCTATTGAAAAGTCCATATCTGATTAAGTCCTACATGCCATTCATAAGAATAAGCATAAAATTTTAATTATATGAAATAAGGTCATGTTAGGCTTTAAATATTAATTAATCATTCAGAGAAGATACAATCTCCATCTTTCATGTTAATCTTGCACCCTGAATTTATTCATAGTATTTTGCATTTTTATAAACTATTTCATCTCATATTTTCAAAAAGAGTAGAATTCAAGGTAAACTGTCTTTATCTTGTCCCGGCATTAAGCAGTAGAAACCAGAGAAGAAGAAAAGTCCTGGAGAACGGTAAGAATGAATGCTCAAATATTTCATAAGCTACTAAACTGGTCTAATCTCTCTGCTTTTAAAATATGGATGTAGAAGAGATATAATGACTTTTTTTCTTCCTCTATAATTCACAGCACATTTGGACCATGATCATTACAACAGCAATCAGAAGAAAAAGAACAAATTGATGTCAAGGAAAATAATATGGCAAACTAAGATTAATTACAGAAAAACAGGAATCATTGTTCTAAAATTAGTTCCATTAAATACACGGAGAAATATACTAACTATGAACAATAGGTAATATTTCATTGTGTTTTTTCTCTCCTTAGATTTCCTATAAAATGGAAAACATACGCAAAAGAGTCTTAGGATGTTTTCATTCCTCTGTTTAAAATGAATGATACAAACAAACAAATATACAAACACCTTATCCATAATGCCTGGGGGGTTACTTCAGAGTAATCTTTTACTCACCTCCCAGATCTATGAGAGTGGCATGACATTGTTCCTTAAAGTGCATATTTTATGGAACTTAAGTCCTAGGATATTCTCCAAAACCAAAAGGTCCAGGAGTAGAGGAGAAATGATTTCATGGTTGAATGCTATTTTTGTCTTGAATAGTCACAGATAGCCAGCTCACTGAAAATGCCTAGAAATCTCTTGGTTTGATAAAGAATCTTATTTAGCTTTGTTAACCCAGTGTTTCCCAGCTTATTTCTCTATATATTTCTCTATATATCACTCTCCTCACAGATTACTTGGCAGGAAAAGGGATTTTAGGGTCAGAATGCTTAGGTTCAAATTCTGGCTCTGCTACACACTAGATACTCCACTTTTGACAAGTTGTACAACAAATTTTATCAACTAGGTTCCAGTATTAATGCATTGTTTCTTTGTCTTTAGTCTTATAGTCTCTTCAAATTACTTAGGTTAGCTAGCACCTATTCCTGCTCCACCCTTCAGTGTGGCTGCTTCATAATTAATAATACAGTTAGATTGTTTTGTCATCTTCTGCATTCCATTCTGATACACCCTGACCTCCTAAATAATTTCTTAAATTAACATATATTAAGATTCACTGTGTTGTGAAGTGATATGAATTTTGACAAATGCATAGTGTCAGGTATTCATCATTACAGTATCACATAGAATACATTCACTGCTCTAAAAAAATTCCCCCTAACCTCTAAACAATATTTATTTATTTTTTTTACTTTCTTTATAGTTGTACCTCTTCCAGAATGTCATATATAGTACTTGGAATCAAAGAATATATAGCCTTTTCAGATTGGCTTCTTTCACTTAGCAGTTTGCACTTAAGATTGATCCATATTTTTTAAATGGCTTGATTGCTTATTTCTTTTTTTATACTGAAAAATACTCCATTGTATGGATATAACAGATTTGCTTATCATTTGCCTATTGAAAAATATCTTGGTTGCTTACAGTTTTTGTTGATTATTAATAAAATTTCTATAAACATTTATGTGTACATTTTTGTGTGGATATATATTTTCATATCAATTGGGGTAACAAATATGAACATGATTTCCATGATGTGGTAAGGCTATGTTTAGCTTTGTAAGAAAATGCCAAAATGTCTTCCAAAGTGCCTATACCATTTTGCATTTCTCAAAGCAATTCATAAGTTCCTGTTGCTCTACATCCTAGACAGAAATTGGTATTTTTGGATTTTTGTACCATTTTTAAACATACATGGAAACAAAATGGTATTTCCTTGTTTTTGATTTGTAATTCACTAATGACAAATGATGTTTAACATCTTTTTATATGCTTATTTGCTACCTGTATATCTTCTTTGGAGAAAAGTCTGCTCAGATCTTTTGACCATTTTTTTTTCAAAATTAGGTTGTTTGTTTATTTATTATTGAATTTTAAGCATTCTTTGTGTATTTTGGATCCAAGTTCTTTATCATATATTTGTTTTGCAAATATCCCAGTGTTTGGATTGTCTTTTGATTCTTTTAAAAATGTCTTCTATAGAACAGAAGTTTTTAATTTTAATAATGATCATATTATAAATTTTCCTTTCATGGATCATGCTTTTGATGTTGCACCTAAAAACTCTACATCAAACCCCAGGTCACCTAGAAGTTCACACAAGTTTTCTTCTAGGTTCTCGTATTTTGTGTTTTATATTTAAGTTTATGCTCCATCTTGAATTAACTTTTGTGAAAGGTATAAGGTCTTTAGTTTTTTGAATAAGGATAGACATTTACTCCAACACCACTCACTGAAAAGACTATCTTTCCTCCAATTGAATTGCCTTTGCTCTGTTAGTTGATGATATTTTTAAAGGGTGCAATAATAAATCATACATATAGTAAAGATGAGTATTAAAAATTGAGCCAAAGATTTTTAGATTCCAAGTCCAGTATACTCTTTCATTTTGTTCCATCATAAAACAATTAGATCTCATATCTGTTATAAAATTCCTTATATTTTATATACAGTTTTTTCACCTTTTTCCTCATTGCTTTCATGTTATTCCTTTTTATCTCCCATATTTGTTCAAATGATATAGCCAATCACTGACTTCCAGGATTTATCCTCATTAATCATTATCTATGTCAATAACACAGGACTCCTCCAGCCACATATATTAATGTTATCTTTTACTCTATGCATCAGTATTAAAGTAATTGGTATGTTCCAATTTTCTTTGTTATGTACCTCTTCCTTAAGTATAAAGAATAAATCTCTTCTTTTTGTACTCGCATGTTTGCTCAAAATGAAGATGTGTGGAACAATGGAAAGAATGTAGATTTTGAGTTAGTTTGGGGTTCAAAAACAATTTAGTCAATTATTCGGTTAGTTATTTTTTTCCTCACTGGGTTTTAATTTCCCTATATGCAACATCACTATAGGTATATATGACACACAGGGCTTTTATAAGGAATATAAGAGAAATATATATGTAAATGGGGGTGTGGTCTCTAGTACATAAAAGGTATTAAAAAGGGGGAAAGAATATAATATTTATTAAATATTTATTATGTGTTAGACACATATGTAGATACATATAATGACATCATAACAACCCACACGGTTGTCTGAAGGATGACTGATGGATAGACCAACAAATACAGACACAGGATAATGCACATTTATGAAAAATGTACATCATGAACATAGCCACATAGAATATGCGACAGAGCAGTTTGTCATGGTGGTTCCCAGGTATCAATGAAAATATCCCAATCTGGGTGAAGAGTCCATTAAGTAGCTTTGCTTGTCATTCTCAAGGAGTTGTTTTTAGTCTTAATACCCTCCTTTATCTTCCTAGGCTCTAGTTATATGCCTACCTACCAGGTATGCCAACCTACCAAGTACCAGTAGCTGCTATGAACCCTGAATTAGCCTGAGTGATAGTTACAAGAACTGGTGAAACAAAGGTTCATGTTCCAGCCTTGTTCTATCTGTAGACCCTGGTCAAGGCCCTTTCTTATGTCTATTCTTACAAATCCTACAAGTTTTGGTTATCCCCATTAAGATGAATATATTGAGACAGAGATGTTATGCTACTTCCACAATAATAGCAAAATTGTATTTTAAGCTTAGTTCAGTCTGTTTCTGAAGTCAGTACATTCTGGAAAATATTACGTTGTATTAATCCCTTCCTTTTCCTGTCAACACAGTTGACGCATAAGGAATCTAAATTTATTTTTAAAGTTATATTTGTTGAAAGATTGCTTTTTATTAATGGACTACAAATTGAAAAAGTTTAGGGCAAATACTAAGTTTAAAGGTTTTTTAACGTGGAAAAATAAGAATATTAAAGACAACTAATTGGTTAGATTCCATTGTATTTTGGTAAGCATGTTAGTCGTTATCTCTGTACAAAGTTCTTAAGAAATCCTTGAGATTTGGTTTCTGCTGTCATGCAAGTGAGAATAGTTATAGCAGTCAAATGGAGTGAGATGAGTTAATTGGTTTGAACTTCATGAAGTATAATTCAATCTTAATGAGAAAAGAAAAGAGATTTTGTATTTCTATGCTTAGAAAACAGTGTATTTTTAAAATGTAAGTTGAACACTGAAGAAGACTTCAGTCTTCTCGAAATAGTAGACTTTGAAAACATTGTGTTCAATGGGAGGCCATGGCCTATTTACTATAAAGGTGTACTTTATAAAAATTGAACCCTCTTACCAAATATTCCTTAGCATTTCAGGGAGATTTTGAAAAATGTTGACCTTTGGGACTACTAAGACTATGACATTTCATATTCTTTAAGCCAATATTAGCCGTAAATTGAACCATTTATTTTGTCCTTGTTAAATGTCACAGTTGTCCTTTACCTTGAGTTATTAATTTTATCACCCACATATTCTTTCCAGGAAAAACTAGTGGATTTTATAATGGACCAAAATAGAACTGATTCAGTCTGAAGTCTGGGCAACTAGTAATTGAAGAACGATAAAGTATCTTGGTCTCCAAAAAGCTATTTAAATCTAGGATTCTGGATATGTCAAGAACTGATCGTATTCAGTCAGTTCAATACATATGTATATTGAAACAAGAAAACAGACTTCTCTTCATTAAAGGGACTGTAAGGAAATTTTCTAGGACCACAGTTGTTTATCCTTTCTTCTTCCTTTAAAGGTACATAAAGTCAGATTACTCTCAAGAAATGAAAGACTATTTATTCCCTGAAACCAACATTATCTCATCTCAATGGTGGCCATAAACTACAATAGTATAGAAAGCACTTAGTGTGAGTTTGTAAGATAAATTCCTCAATCAGTTTGTAATATATATTATTACATTTGTATATCCATTTTTCCTTTGGCCCAATCTTTGTTGTATTTAAATGCAAATCTCTTAAAATTTGTTGTGTAAATAAATTTATCAGATTCTTTTTTATGGTGGTTTTTGAGAACAAATGAGTGAAATATATAAGGCTCTAAGGTGGGAAGCAGGAAGAAATGGCATAGAATTGAAGTGTGGACAGCCATGGAAAGCATGCAGAGAAGCAGGTAGAGAATAGAAAATCCAGTATGTCTATGCTTTTTGGCAGAGAAACCCCCCCCCAAAAAAAAAGAATCAGTAGAAGGAAAAGAAAAGAAGTTGATATGCACTGAGACAATTTTCAACTTGAAACCTAAAATAAATGATCGAATTGCATAGGAAATGTAGTAAAAGGCCTTTATTATTCATAACGGATATTGTATGGAACAAATTGTGTTTGATACAGAGAATACTGGAAGCAGAGTTTGACCCTGAAGAAAAATACTGGCAGGGACTGTGTGAGGAGTTCAGAACCCTCATCTAACCATGCTTGAATCTAGAGCTAAGTGAATTTCTGGTAGGGTATTGGGGGGGGATTACATGTCAGCAATTTAGTCAATAAATTGGCTACACCTAAGACAAATGTAGAGCAGCTGTGACCCAGTGCTCCTATGGAGCTGAAGAAACGAAATTTAACACATTTATTATTAATCCTCACCAGATACCCAGGAGTGAAGTGAGAAGTCTAGCCCCAAATCCCACTTTACATGAATGGGAAAGTAATCCCTAACGTGAGTAGAGCTTTGTTGTTGCAGGCCCTGGCAATGTGAGTTGAGGCAAATTGTACGAGCTTTTAATACACATGGCTGGACAGGTAAAGAAAAGGCAAAGACTGAAAAAGAAATCTCTGAATCCCAATAATATCTCTTTTTGGTTTGTGAGAAACTACCAGTCCTGCAGTTTATATGAACCTTAGTACTATAAATGTGGTACAGAAATTTGGGCAGTTAGCCTAGGGAGAAGGTCTGTGAAAAGAAATTTCTTAAGTTAAGATAGAAAATAATATAAGAATTGTCATCAAATTAGTGTGGGAAAACAAAACAATAATAACAACTGAGGAAAATGAATACATTGAATAAGAGTTTTCGAAATATTCTGTGGGAAAAATCATTTCATGTGCAGAGATTATTTTGGATATATAAAGGGTAGATGGTAGACTTTTTTCATTTTTAAAGCATTCACAACAGTATTTTTCCCCATTTCTGCTGTGAAAATATGTTAAATATTTTTAATAAAATAATATTTATGTTATGCACATTTGAGAAAATTCATACATATTAAGAATAAAAATAATGCTGGTGTCTATTTAGGATTTTGAACCAGAAAAAATGAAAAATATGAAATGTAAATATAAAAATCACAATGTCAAATCGCATATTTTGTGCATTAATATTAGAGAATTGATCGGGCATTTGTTGAATCTTTAGCATAATTTCTAAATTGCTCTGAATAAAGTGGAGTGTAACAAAAAGATTCAGATTTGGAATTGGACAGCTGTCTGACCTATGTTGAATTTCTTATTGCCTTGATCACTCATTGCCTTCTTTAGTGTAACTGAGGAACAGATCTTAATATTTTAATATTAAATGAGATGATGTAATATATATTCAAAAACCCATGCTGATCTGTATTTATGAATATAACCAGGATGCTCATGTGTAGCTAGTGGGTAGGGCCCCCTAGAAGGGCAGTTGCATAAGGATCTTCATAGGCTAGATATCATCCTATGGGGAAAGAAAAGCATGTAGATTTAGTCTATTAATAATGCCTAAGAAGTGACATTAAAAGAAAGTAATTTTGAATCTCACTTGAAAATAATCCTATCTCTAGCCTTGGTCTTCTATAGTATACATAATGAACCAGTTTTATTAGTGTCACCTAGAAGACTTATTAAAAATGCATGTTCCTGGTCCCTGTCCTAACAAGACATTCTGAATCAGAATCTTATTTTTAAAACCTTTCTACATACTTCATATTCAAGCTAAAATTTAAAAATCACTGCTTTATAGAATAATGTATAATTTCTATAGCCAAAAAGGCCTTGAGTGAAAAATAAATAAACTTATTTTACTGGAAGTTCTGTAAAGTATTAGAAAACCTCTCTATGATGCTTAGACTCCAATTTAATTGAATATAACAAGAATGAGAAATAATCATTTTTAATGCTTATATCAAGGGTATCTCCCATCATAAACTATTGATAAGAATCCCCCACATATTTTTTAAAACAAACAAATTTATTTATAATTATGTTAAAATATACACACACACACACACACACCATGGTCTTAAAATACACTTCCTCTTTTTTTAGTTTTGGCTGAGGTTGGAACACTGAGAAATCATATATTGACATCAGAGTCGCTTTTGAAAAGCAAGCTAAAATATTTTTTAATCCAGATTTGCTATCTTGAGCTGGCCAGCTACCTGGAGAGTTTAAAAAAGGAGTGTTGAAGAGCAGGAATTAAAAATTCTTTAGCAAGAGTTGTTAGTGTGCTGGGGTCACCGCCGAGTGAGGGAGATTTCAAGAGAAACATTAGAATTCCTGAATACCCACAGGAGGTTGGCTCATAAGAAAAGAGTCCAAAGGTGAAAGAATATGGGGAGAGAAATTTCTTCCCGGTTACAGAGCAATGACATTGAAGGCTACATTGGAAGTTGGCTGTCACTCTCCCTTAAGCAGAACACTAGTGGATTCCTTTGCACAATATTTGACCTCGGAGAAGGGAATCAGCTGTTTATCTGTTAACAAAACACTCCAAAGAACTCTCTGGAGAGACATCATGACTCCAACAAAGAGGCAAACCAGCAGAAGTCAGAATAATAGAGAAGACTCAAAGAAGTACTGGCAGTAAGAGTCAAAGCCCACAGTCAGTGTCAAGAAAACTACAGTAGAAGGCGCCAAGAAGTGAACCTCTGAAGACCTTGCAACAGCTCCTGTAGCGGAGACAGTGTATCAGTACTTCGCGTTTATCCCATTCTGCTTTTAGTGTGTCTCCTTGCACCGCAGAACATGAAAAGCTAAAATTTACATTTTCCAGAGTCCCTTGCAACTGAATTGTAGATAAAATTTAGGTTTGGCCAAACAGGGTATTTGTGTGGGATAATGAAGGTGGAAGTAGGGTGGGGTTCAAACTTCTGCTGGTTCTGTGGTTTCTACTGGTATGCACAATTGCAAAATCCATTGTTTTTCTGTGTTAATATTAGTATCAGTCACTAATTTACAGATGTCAAGAGGGAAAAATGGGCCATCTATCTACTAATGTCATTCATTTTCTGGATCCTGAACACCTTCCTGAATGTGATAGGTTTCTCATGTTGTGATTCCTGATTGAAGCCATGGCAATGCCAATATCCTTGATTAGATAAATCAGCAACTCTTTAGTGTCCTGCTTTTGTAATTCATGACTTTGGGAGACATTTCTGAAAGCTATTTTAAGAGTGTGCTCCTTCTTCTGCTCCCTATATTCCCTAAATAATAATAAAATGCTTAACATTTTATAACTACTTCTTTTAGAGTGGACACTGTTACACAGAATGGAGTATTGTTATCACATTTGATGCCAGAAGTGGTCACAGCAACAGGTGCTCAGAGAATTGGTAGTCCGACATTGGCTATCATTCTGGCCAAGTCACTGATGTTCTCACGCACATTAGAAAATGGAGACTAGTATTTCTACAGAATATAATGACAAAACAGATACCTTACTTAAGTAGACTGCATTGCTGAAGTAAAATACCTATTGAAGACAAGTTTTTTGGTAGTTTGAGGCCCTGCTACAATAGACTACTGTGGCAAAAAATAAGAAATATAATGATATTGCAATAAGCTGAAAACTGTGCTGGAGAGACTAAACATAAAAAGGACAAATCCAGCATAGTCGAGTCCAGCACTTTTCAAAAGAACAAGTCCAGGGCCTGAGGGAGCTCCTGTGACTGCTTTTATTTCAATGTTGGTGTGTATGTGGAGAGATAGGAACTCTCCTACGCTGCTGCTGGGACTGCAAACTAGTACAACTTCTGTGGAAAGTAATACGGAGATATCTCAAAGAGCTACAAGTAGAACGACCATTTGATCCAGTAATCCCATTACTGGGCATCTACCCAAAGAAAAAAGAGACATTCTGTAAAAAAGACATCTGCACTAGAATGTTTATAGCAGCACAATTCACAATTGCAAAAATGTGGAAACAACCCAGCACCCATCAATACATGAGTGGATTAAAAAATGTGGTATATGTATACCATGGAGTTCTACTCAGCCACAAAAACAATGGTGATCTAGCACCTCTTGTATTATCCTGGATAGAGCTGGAACCCATTCTACTAACTGAAGTACCACAAGAATGGAAAAACAAGCACCACATGTACTCACCATCAAATTGGTATTAATTGATCAACACTTATGCGCACATTTAGTAGTAATAGTTATCGGGTGTCGGGCAGGTGGGAGGGGGCAGAGGAGATGGGTATATTCACACCTAATGGGTGCGGTGTGCATTGTCTATGGGATGGACAGGCTTGAAGCTCTGACTTGGGTGGGGCAAAGGCAATATATGTAACATAAACATTTGTACCCCCATAATATGCTGGAAAAAAATAAATAAATAAAAAAGAAATTGAGAGGAAAAGATTATAGGAATGGTGATTAGGGGGTTGAAAAATACGTGAGGATAAGCCACAAATAATGTTTCCATGTTGTGAAAGTATGTGAGACCCATCTGGATGTTCACCAAAAGACACCCAGTGGAGTGCTAATTTTTAATAATCTGGTGGACAGGATGGTCTATAGTGTTTAGCCAGAAATTTTCCCCAGTTCTTCCAGTATTTACTGAATGGGATTGAGGACCAAATGGTCATAGTGGCAGAGATGGAAATTTCACATTGCTTCACAAGGTTGGTGTGAGCTCTATCTGACAGTAGCAGAGATCAATGCTTAACTATAAGTATCTTGTCATCTGGCAATAGATTGTATTCAATTTGATCCTGGAGGGCAAAAACATTACTAGGTGTGATAGGCTGGTAATGCATTCTCAAAAGACATCCATGTCATAACCCCTGAAACCTGTGAATGTTACTTTACATGGCAAAAAAGGACTTTGTATATGTGATTAAATTAAGAATCTTGAGATAGAGACATTTTCCTAGATTTTCTAGCTTAGCCTTAAGTATAATTACATGTGTCCTTATAATAGAGTAACAGAGGGAGATTTCATACACACAGAGAAGAGGGCAATATTAAGAGAGAGATTTAAAGATGCTAGCCTTGAAAACTGGAGAGATGTGGGCACAAGCCAAAGAATATCAGCAGCAATCAGAAGCTGGAAGAGACAACAAACAGATCTTCTGCTGGAGCCTCAAGAGGAAGTGCTGTCTTGCTGACACCTTAATTTCTGCCCAGTGATACTGATTTTGGACCTCTGGCCTCCACATGATGTAAAAATGCATTTCTGTTGTTTTAAGTTTGTAATTATTTGTTACATCATCTATATTGAATTAATATAACAGAATAAACACTTATTCTGGAAATAGATTTTTCTTCCTCACTTGCCATACCAAATGCATTCTTTTTATCATAGTATCCTACAAAACAATACTGACCTATAATTTAATTTTTACAGAAAAACAATGTGAGGCAACTATTTCTCATAAGATTCACTGGTTTCATATTCTGTCCTACACCATCCTGAATTATCTCACCTTATATAAACCAGTGTTTTATAATTTGTGTATTTCTTTATGGCAGGTTGGAGAATATTTTTATTTCTATTGTAACTGTTTTGAAATTTCAGTATGAAAAGAATGGATTATGAGTTCACCAAATGGTAGATAGTAATTGATGTGGTAGATTGACAGAAATCATGCATTTTATCCTTATTGTATTTTGTAATGCTATACTGCAAAGAATAAAATCTGAAGATTTCATTCCCCAGACACCATTTCATCTAAAAGTTTGTGGCTCATGTAGACTTTAAAAACAGAGGGAAGATAGAAAGCACACTTCCTCTGCTGCCTTTGCTATTTCTCTTGAAATATGGAATATAGACCTTAATTTTTTTTTAATTTTTCTGAGATACCATGAGCAAGGTTGCTTCAAAGTGGTTGATGAGAGAATGGGTTCAGGGCATTGATGATGTTCATAGAGATCACAGCAAGCATGGCACAGATAGAGTTAAGCAGTAGTAGAAGTAGCTTATTTTTCATGATGGCCTTCAGATATTTATTGTTGCCTAACACTGGAAATGGTGGTGGTGGTGGTATGGATCAGGAGCAGCTATCCCAGCACCCCAGTTCCATGATGCTGCTATAAAAATTATTCATGAATTGTGATTACTGATATAGATAAACTTATCATTCTGGTATTTTATTTTTGTTCCATTTTCAAACTTTTTTTCTCATTTCTACCTATTTCTGGGTTCAGTAATTCCATCTATCCTTTTTATTGGAATCTATCATCCATCTAGCTAGCTATTGCTATGAATACTATGTCTATTTATTATTTTACCAATTGCTTTAGTATTTAGGATATATTATTAAATTATTGAAGTATGACTTTAATTTTCAATGAATTAACATATAATATCTAAACTTTATAATATTAATAGTATACTCATTTCTCCTCTCCTTGGCCTATATGCTATTGTTGGCATACATTGCACATGCATTTGTGTGCACACATGCCTATATGTCTTATGGCCCTATAACACATTCTTTCTTTTTATATTTCAGAATTTTATGGGAGTACAAACATTTTGGTTACATATAATGCCTTTGCCTCACCCAAGCCAGGGCTACAAGCATGCCCTTCCCCCAGACAGTCCACTCCTTATCCATTAGTTGTGAATTTACCCACCCCTACCTCCCACCTGATTGGCACCCAATTAATATCACTACCGAGTGAGCACCTTAGTGTTGATCAGTTATACCAATTTGATGGCGAGTACATGTGGTACTGGTTTTTCCATTCTTGTGACACTTCACTTGGAAGGATGGGCTCAAGCTCTATCCAGGATAATATAAGAGATGCTAGTTCACCATTGTTTTTTGTAGTTGAGTAGTACCCCATGGTATACATATACCGCATTTTATTAATCCTCTCATGTATTGATGGGCACTTGGGTTGTTTCCACATCTTTGCAATTGTGAATTGTGCTGTTATAAACATTCTAGTGCAGATGTCTTTATTGTAGAATGTCTTATTGTTTACACAATTATATTATAAAGAGATACAAATAATAAGAAAAAACATATTTATGCATGTGGTTAACATTTCTAGTGCTCTTCATTTCTTTATGTAGATCCACTTTTTAAATCAAATATCAGTTTCCTTTTGTCTAAAGTACTTGCTTTAAAATTTCTTGTAGTATGGGTTTATTGGTTAATTCTGTCAGCAAATTAACTTCACTTTTCTTCTGAAAAATTTTTTTTTTCTGGATATACAATCCTAGGTTGCCTGTTAATGTTTTTCAGTATTTTAAAGGTGTTGTTCCACTGTTTTCTCAATTTAATTTTTTTTTCTGAGAATAAATTGATCCAATTTAACATTATCAATAATTGGACAAGCCAACATAATGTTCCTCCTGATAAGAGATGCTGAGAAGGGCTCAACATAAGGAAATACCACATAAACCGACAGTGAAGAACGTTCTTCAAGATAACTAGCCTTGACTGAGGAACTCTTCCTGATTAAAGGAGGCTATAGAGACACAAAAACTAAATGCAGTGTGTGACTGGACCATGGGTCGGGGCAGAAAATTATATATTAACTATATATAAATTAACATATATATTTTATATATGTATACACACACACATAGAGAGTGACAGAGAGAACATTGTTGGGAAAATCAGCAAATTGTGTATATTTACATGTGTTGTAAGGAACAGAAAATAACCTCTTTTCTAAGCTTAAGTATTTGAAAAATTAGACTGAATCATTAAAACTTTTATTAGTATATGCTTATATAATTTCCAACTATGTGACATAAGTATTTTAAATTATATTATTTTATGTTAGATGTTTGTAATCATTACATTGTTGTTAGAGTGTCAGGTTTGTGCATTTCCTTGTTCACATCTCAGTTCCAAAGAATGGTCAGTGAGACTGAGGTCCATGGCACAAATGAGTAGACCAAACAGATGCAAACAAGACAAGCACCAGGATTTATTAAGCACAGTATGTTACAGAGAGGGAATGGATCTATCTCTGCAAGTGGAGATGACCCTGAGTTTCTATTAAATAATACACACCTACTTTATATGGTAAATGAACTGTCCTTTCTGTAGGTGGAGTTTCCATTTCCCACCCTTAGGTGATTGGCAGGTTTCCTTACATAACTTCCTTAGTCTGTACACATGAATCCTCCCAGAATCCTTCACAAAATCCCATTAGGGGAGTCAAAACTGTGCAATGCAAATTAAATAGTAATGAAATCCACATCAGTTGAGGACATTTAAAAGCCCCTACTGCGCGTGCTCCAGTTTACCCTGTTGGTGGTGTTGAGCATATTTCCAGTTTGCATCTCTCTACCTCTTTCTGGTTGGTTAGTTCTTACATCTTCTTGTCCTAGACAAAAGATCTATTCCTCTCCCTTCCTCCTTATCCATACCTTACAAGAGCACTTTATCACTGATAAAGTGTATAGATACACTTTATGTATCCATAAGTACATAATTTTGAAAATAGTAAAAATTTGGTATTTAAAATATGTTCACCACATTTTGGAAGTAGAGTAAGTTGCAGAGGACAATGTTATTGGCATGGGGCAGAAGATAATGTCTTATGTAATGTTGTCCTTTAGAATAATTTCTTCTTACTAATTGTCTAAATTAGCAATTCTACCAACATGGAAACACAGAAAGAGAAGAGGTAAGGTGAAATCAAATGTTGATCATTTTATGCATTCAACTTCCAATTTCTCACAATTAATTTGTGATTTTAATTTTGTGGCTACTCAAAATTTATGCTATATACTGCAGTATCTCTTTGATTAAAAAAAATGTATACTCAAGCAAATAATCCTCCAAATCTCAAAAAGTAATTGATTAAGGAAGGAAGTTCTCAATACATATGACAGTCAAATAAAATTACTTAAGAGGAAAAGAACATAATATTTAGCTTTGTGGGGTTATTAATAAAGTTTGTACTTGGGAGTTTTTAAGATAAACAAGCATAAAATATTTAATAAGTAGAAATTTTCTCCAATGTATTAAGGACTGTTAAAAAACCATTAAGCATAATAACAAAAAGGTGACTACAGAATGTAAAAGGCTAGAGAAGTACAAATCAAGTCATGTAATAATGGATTTTGTAGTCTTCTTTTCTCCAGAGAGGTTAGATCTTAAAGCTCTAACAAGAAATGTCAACTTTAAACAAAACAGACTCACACTGTTTGTTTAATTTCCCAATACTGAGGAGTATATCTGAAACCAGATCTCTGTCTTCTTTTCTACTCAGCTTCTAAATGTCATTTTAAATAGAATAACACACACATTTACCCGCCTTTTCCCTGACCCTTTTTATAGTTTCAGCTATAAAATGTATCACTTTCTGAAGAACATATTCTTTATACATGAAGCTTACTGATGGGTTTTTCATTATTTCAAAATAATGAATATATATTAGACTGAGGCTTGTAAATTACAGCTTTAGTCTTCTTTGCAAAATGTCCTAAAAAATGTGGTGACATGTTTGTCATTTTCCAAGAAATATTGAGAAATGTGTCAAAGGGATTTTGTTTCCTTTTACACAAATAATGTATTAATACATATGATTTCTATAAGGTATAATTTTGACAATTAAGTATATTGGGTAAAACAGTTCCTATATCTGAGATTTAAAATGGGTTTTAAATTAGGGATACTATAAATATTAGGATTATATGGTTTTTCAGAATTAAAGTCACAGAGCCCTCATTGCCCTGTTTTCTTTTTTCAAGTTTATGTACAGATATGTAGGCATGTATATGAATGTCTATGTATATGTATTGATGTGTATATACACATGTATATATGTAAACATATAATCACATGCACAGACATGTGCATATTGCATGTTTATGTGTATGTGTACATGCACTCCCTCTCTAATAAAAGCGACTTGCTCTTTCCTGAAGACAAAGCAGTCATTTCTTCCTTCAGTTCATTCATTCCCTCTTCTTGGAAAGCCCTTCTTCATTATTCTCCATCCATGGAAAAACATTGCAGCTGGGCTCCTAATTTAATAATGCCATGTGATGGAGCTAGTTTTACCTATTTCATCTTGAGGTTATGTGTTGGTTCCTTGAAGCTAAGAACATGATTTCTTCCATCTTATTTACTGTGGAGTCTCATAATTGGTTGCTCAAAAACTGCTTGCTATATGGCTGAGTGATTTTTGCCCACATTATCTAAATTATCTTATTTCCTTGTCATCTCTGCTTGAAAACAGGGTTGCAATTTGTCTGATATGATGTTCCCACAGATGTTGTCAGGCAAGTACTCTATAAAGCCCCTATGGAGGGAAGACTTAGAGCTGTTTTTCATTTCTTCTGCTGCTTTAGTGGCCTTATTAGGAAATAATATAATATAGCTCAAAGCAATGTGAGACATGAGAGCATCATAATGAAGAGTTTGGGCTTCATCTCAGTTTTTTCATAAGCAAAAAAAAAAATCATGTCTACATCATATGCTTTGTAAAAGAAAAAAAAATGAACTGATGCGTGTAAAATACTTAGCAAAGGACAAACACATAATAAGCAGGCAATGATACCAGAATAATAATGAAGAACTTTGCTTTTAATACAT
The DNA here is from genome assembly GCF_020740605.2 of Lemur catta. Taxonomy (NCBI): domain Eukaryota; kingdom Metazoa; phylum Chordata; class Mammalia; order Primates; family Lemuridae; genus Lemur; species Lemur catta. The sequence continues at coordinate 31,915,209 of NC_059133.1, forward strand.
AAAAAACCTTCTCCCAAGCAACAAAACAAAACAAAACAAAATAAAACAAAAACAGAATGATTCTGCAACATCCTTTATAGTTAGTGATTTTATGGCCTCTTTTGCTGGAGACTATGGTTTACACCTGTTCTTGTTACATAATTATTAATAGTATTTCTGTTTACCTTCCAGAAGTTTTTTAGTTTGGGAAATAAATTCTATGATCATTCTACTCTTAATCCTTCTTCATGCCTCTGTTACTATTTAAAATTATAACTGAGCCATCTACAAATTAATTGTAGAACCAGCAAATTCCAGTAATCCAAATAAGCAAAGCAATCAAGCATTGCTTTCTTTTCTCTCCTCTTTAGAAAGAAGAACGTGAATAAAGTTTTAGGTTATGCCAAAGAAAAGCATCTCACTGTGTTGTATGAATGATTGCACTTTTCTACATTGCTATTAATACAAAAGTTATTTTTAAAGAAGTGCACATCTGTTTGTTTTAACGTTGAAATTGCACCATTTTACTACATGTTTTGCTTATTTCAAAATTGTGTGTAAGATTTTTTATGTAACAGTAACCTTCCCATAGTAAGATGCAGAAAAAATTTAAAATTCAGTGATAAAATCTTACCATAGAAACCCTGTTTTCAATGCCATTGATTTGCCTCTTAATGGACATAGGCCCCTGTCCTGATCATTGATCCGCAAAGGGATGTTTGCTAATTGTTTTTAGGAGAAAAATATATTCCTTTGTAGAAAGAAGGGCAGAAGGAGGAGACAGCTTTTTTTAGCCACCTTCACTTCACCTAGTACATTGTTGTATGGTAATTGATGCTTAGCTCTGCTGAAATTATCATCTGGATATTACTCTTGTTCTGAAGATGGCAGAGCGAAATGGTATGAAAAAACTATATTCTCAATAACATCATTAAGTCACTGAACTATGAAATGACCCACCTCCCGCCTTCTTGTTAATTTATGTAATAATTGTCTGAATTGTTCAAGCCATTATTACATTGGTATCATTTAACTTACAGTGAAGGATTATAATAGCCACAGGGATAAAGCCAGTCATGCTGAGTGCGAATTTTAAACTATTTGATACTTTTTTCTCTATGTTTACTGTCTTTATATTTTACCATTTCCCCCTCTTTGCCTAGGTTTCAGATCTTAACTTAGTATTTGTATTACTTATTTTACCTCATTATTATTAGATGAACTTTCTCCTTTTTAGTTTTTTCTTGTCTTTTTTTAAAAAAATAAATTGTGATTAAGGCCAGTTGCTTCTTCCCCGGTTTGATCTTGCAGCTAATACTTAATCAGATTAAGTGATTAAGGAATATTCAGTGGCAAGAATATTAATTTCATCAAATCTTAGATATTATTAATCTGTGAGTGTTGACTTTCCTTGAAATAGTTCTTTGAAAATTTCTTCCAAATCCTTTTCCTTTATTGTCTGAAATTACAGATGTTCTAACATATTCCATTTTATTTATTCTTACACTGAAACCTGCAGAAGCATGAGCTATAGATTATAAAAATATTAATTTTCATGGTAAGTAGAGTGAAGGTAGGATTTAATTTTAATGAAGCCTGGTGTAACAAACATTCCACTCCAGTGAAATCTTACAAAGCACCAGCTGGAATCCAGCTGTGTTCCATGCTCTGACTGTTGTGAAATCTTACTACAACCAAATAAAGCAGATGCATCCTCGAAGGTTTTCATGAACTTTGTAAATCTTCAGATCAGGTCTTTCATACTCTACTTTTAGCTAAAAGGCAAAAAAGTTCATTGTCTTTGGAGGCTCATTAGCTTCTCTTTGAGGCTCTGCCAAAATTCAGTTCTCTGTCAACAGATGGAGGTGATGCTACATTTGCCTAGTTTGGTCCTAATGCCATTCCTTCAATATAGATAAGCAAAGGCATTATTGCTATTTATATCTAAAGGCATTCTTTATTAAAATATAAAAGCAAAAAATATGTAATTGTAAATTATACAGAAGCACAAAATTTTAAAAATCAGGGCTTTAGAAAATGGAGGTTCCTCTTTGATAAAAATCACATGAGTAATTTAACAACCTCAAGAGGCAAATAATTTACATAACTATAAAACTCCTAGGAGAAAGTTATAGTAGTAAAATCTCATGAGTTATATTATCTAATAAATATTACAGAAATGGTGATATGGTCAGTATAATTTAAAATTTAAGTTAATAATTTCAATGCCATTGATTTATACAGGTGTCAGAGTTTCATGAACATTAAGAAGACCAAATGTAATCAAAATATTTGCCTCTATCTAATCAAAATGTGTTCCAAAATTATAACTGGACTCTTTTCTTAGACTTCACTATAGAAAAAGCATAGTTCTCATTATTCATGTCTATATTCCTAGAGTCTAGCAACTCCAGTTTTGGTTACGTATCAATCTTTAATTGTTTAAAATGTGGTTGGTTTACTTAAGTCTCTAATTAATCTATAAAAAAGGCACATAAGAATACTTATAACGTGGGTCATCAATTTTAGCATAAAAGAATCACAGTGCACAAATAGAATGAGAATGAAGAGTTCTTTCTGTAAGAATTGAAGGATATTTTTGGGTGGTTTTATTTTAGCCCAAGTAATTATGGTGTATCCCATTTAAATACAGTGTGTGTATGTGGGAGAGGAAAGAAAAGGATTTTCAGGCAAAATGATAAGCATGGAGTAGCCAATAGTTTAACTGTTGAGAGTACTGTATAAATAATGTCAAGATTTTCGATTCAGTGTATGTAAAAACAGAATGTTTTGTTCTAGAGATTCAATCATTTGTAAATTAAGCTATTATTTCCAGCTTGCTTATTTTGTACCACGTTTTATGATAATCTCTGAAAATAAGACAGTTGTTTTCATTATCATTATTATGCTTAAGGTCTAATAAAGGTCCATGTCATGTAAAGCACATGCAGTTGAGTCCAAAATCCAGATACATTATTAAATATGTGAACATTAAGTCTCAGTTTATTTACAATTCATATAATTATAAGTTAATAATAATAATATTATTTTCAAAGTTTAATAAAGTGACATATGTGCACATGTGTATTTATAATGCTCATAAGTGCTTAGTGCTTATTAATAAGTGATAATATAAATGCAGAATTTTGTGTTCAATAAAAAGTTATGTCATATTGTTGTGTCTAAATAATCCTCTCAATAATTAACCTAATATTTAATATATGGCATACAATGCATATTTTCTGAATGAATTAATGATTAAATAAATAAGTCAATTACTAAAAATGTAAATAAAATCTTTTCAATTAGTACATATCAGTGCACTAATAAACATAAAATAAAAAGAACAGAGGACTTCTTTATTCTGAAATTACAGAATAGCTGGCATCAGACTAAGTCTCCCAGTGAAACTATATAAAAAAAACGAAAAAAAAAATACAAAATATGAGCAGTTTGAGTCATTGGAAAACAACCAAGAGAGATAAGATTTGAGGACACAAGAGCTTCAAGACAAGGAATCCATTAAGATGATATCTACATTAGCCACTTTCTCCCCACTTCAAGGCATTTTCTGATTCCCTGCATGAGACATAAGCAGCTTGAGTCTAGAGGTTATGGTACTTTCAGCATGCTTTGAGAGGAAAAAAATGGAATTTCAGGGCCAAAAATGCAGGAAGGGTCAGTAATAATGGGCAAAATTTTCTTTTGATTAATTTGCCAAAACTGAATTTTATTTTATTTTATTTTTTTTTTTTTGAGACAGAGTCTCCCTCTGTTGCCCGGGCTAGAGTGAGTGCCGTGGCATCAGCCTAGCTCACAGCAACCTCAGACTCCTGGGCTTAAGCGATCCTACTGCCTCAGCCTCCCGAGTAGCTGGGACTACAGGCATGAGCCACCATGCCCGGCTAATTTTTTTGTATATATATTTTTAGTTGGCCAGATAATTTCTTTCTATTTTTAGTAGAGACGGGGTCTCACTCTTGCTCAGGCTGGTCTCGAACTCCTGACCTCGAGCGATCCACCCGCCTCGGCCTCCCAGAGCTAGGATTACAGGCGTGAGCCACCGCGCCCGGCCTTAAAACTGAATTTTAGAACAGAATAGAGACGCTGAGAAGCTAAAAAGCAGAGCCTTTAATAGATCATAGAACTCTGATACTAGAAATAGAGCTAAGGGTCTAGTAAGAAAGTGGTCTGAGATTCCTGAATCATAATTCCTAGGAGTAAGGGCTAACAAAAAAGACCCACCCTAATAGCTTGAGTCTGTCTTAGATCTAAGTGACTTGCCAATAATTTAACTGTCTCCTAAAAATAAACTCAACATTCTTTAGAGGAAGTTACAGAATTGAGAATCTCTACAATGTCTTATCCAACATATCCATTTTTTTTAAAATCCTAATCATGCAAAGAAATAGGAACATGTGACTCTTAATTTAGAGATAAAATGATCAATAGGATCAGACTTCTATTTAACTCAGATGTTGAAATTAGCAAATAAAGATGCTTAAATGACTCCTTTAACATGTTAGTAATTTTAATAAAAGATTGATATGTAAGTGAAGATTTGGTAAATTTGTCAGAGATAGGTAAATTCCAAACGGAAAAAATAGAAATCATAGAACTGAAAAATACAATATGAAATTCAAAATGGATTGGATAATACTAATATTGCACAAAAAAGTCAGTAAGCATAAGGTTAAATAAAACTTTTCAAGGTGAAACTCAAATAGAAGAAAAATTTAAATTTAAAAGAGCCTCTAAGATACGTACAGCAATATCAAGTGGTTTGTCATTTGTGTACCTGGAGATTTAGAAGGAGAGGAGTAATAGTATTAAAAAGAAACAAATGGGTTAAGATATTTATATTTTATACTCAAAACATTGCTAAAATTTTCTAAAAAAATATTTGAGAAAGTTTTCCTAATATATACTCAATTAATCCTAATCCTTAGAATTGTTTTTTTTTTTTTGGAGACAGAATCTCACTGTGTTGCCTGGTCTAGAGTCCTGTGGCATCAGCCTAGCTCACAGCAACCTCAAACTCCTGGGCTTAGGCAACCCTTCTGCCTTAGCTTCCCAAGTAGTTGGGACAACAGGCATGCACCACCATGCCTGGCTAATTTTTTCTATATATTTTTAGTTGTTCATATAATTTCTATTTTTAGTAGAGACAGGGTCTCGCTCTTGTTCAGGCTGGTCTTGAACTCCTGACCTCCTGACCTGACCTTGGCCTCCCAGAGTGCTAGGATTATAGGCGTGAGCCACCACACCCAGCCAAGAATTGTTTTAAATATTATTTTATGCAATAAAGCTTTTATGATTATAAATGAAGTTTTGTTTCCATGCATCTAGAAAGGGCATGTAATGCTTTATCTTTGAAAAATATTGCAAATAAAATTCAAAAGATTCTAAACCTTAAAAATCCAAGTGACTACCTGCCCTGTTTAGGCTTCAAATAATATAATTTTATTTATAATTTTCTTCAATCAGACTTGTATCAGAAATAGATAAATTGTGAATTACTCTTATTAAGATATACCTGAGTAGTATCCATTAATACCATTGTAGACTTTCATTCTTAATCACCTCAATGGAAAATCATTTATTTCTGAATGGTATTAAACATTTATTAAAGTATTTGAAAAAAGTCCAGGTAATTTTGTTTTCAATTTGATTACTATATTTACTCCAAATTCTTCAAATTACTGTGGCACTTATAAGCATGAATAATAAAAAATATCATTATATATAAAATGTAGACTCAAAACTTCTGTTTAAATAGAATTTGATTGGGTCATATGTACTTAAATAATATGTGCTGCATTATAAATTTTACTTGTTTGAATAAACGTTATGATTGAAATATATAAAAATTCCTCAGGGAAACACTGTGAGTTTATACTTAAGACAAACAATTATATAAGAAATGTTACACACAAAAAAATGAGGATGCTTGAAATAGCATCTTAACTTTCTCAATGAAGGCTGTAAAATTATCTTATTTTTGATGCTAAAAGTTTTATCATATTTTTTCATCACAAATGTAGCCATTTGCTAAAGCTGTCTGTTACTTCCAAAATGAAATATGGCACTTTCAATAAATGTGAAAAATGTGATGTGTTAAACACAAATAAAATGAGAAGGGAATGGAAATGAAAGAGGAAAAAAGCAAGGTACATGAAATTGCAGAAAACCTTGAAAATGAGTTTGTATTTTGTAAATTTATTCTCCAATCGTATGATATTCAGTAGAGAATACAAAGTATTGCTCCTAATAAGCTTTTGTACTACCTGTCCTAGCAGAAGCTTTTTCCACTAATATTGACGCCTTACAAAAGCTTTGTAGAATAAAAAGGAATCAGCAGAACCCAGACAGAGAAATCCAATTTTATCCTCAGACAGGCACAAGCTGTATGCTTTCCATTTTAATGGCTGCTTTATACAAGTGTCATGTAAGAAATGAACACAACCACCCATAGAGACATGAAGCCTAGAAGCAGCCGTGGTATCTTCTGTGCGGGCAGTTCTCTACACAGGCGCAACTTGGATTCAAACCCAGAGAAAACTATTACAATCCAATCAAGTTCTATACGGTATTTCCATGACAATATGAGTACTCATATTTAAACCAATGTGTCCATGAAGAATATCACTGGATTTATGAGGAGGAACTCCTTGACAGACTGCATACAGGAAGACCTGAAATTCCCAAATGCCTGAAGGTTAAATAATTTCTCTCTGTGGGAAAACATAATGAAAATATTGAGAGAGAGAGAGAGAGACATAATATGAATGAGAATAGGGGTGAAAAGAGAGCAGAGTACAATTGCCTGTTATGTGACTCTGAGTTCCTAGTTCTTCAGTAAAGTTACAAGTTCAAGAAATACTGGATGAAAGTGTCCATGTGTAAGCCAATGAAAGAACTAGATTTTGTGATTTGAGGAAGTAGCCACAGCAGGAAATGGACAGCAAATGCAGAGCAGAGTAGAAAGTCAGAGAGAGCAACACAAGGAAGTCACGGGCAGACAGATACTGAAATAATTTGCAGAAATTCAGGGAATGACTACAAACATAAGGAATTGGAACTGAGGTTTAGGCCAAGTTTATACTTTATGGATTTTTTTTAGCGCTACCTAAAATGACCACTGTAAACTACATTATATTCATATATTTAATAATTCAATTTGTGATATAATTTCATTTGCTGTTATGGTTTTGACTTCCTTAAATTGAAAAATTTAATTGCTAGCTCCTGCACAGCTGAAATCAATTTTGTCAGAATAGGCAATTAGTTAAATGAGAACTGGAAAACAGTTTGGAAGGGGGGATATACTTCAAGATTTATTATTTAAGTTATGCATATTGATGTTAATAAGATGAGAACAATTTAAGTAGTATATTATATTTTTGTTTCAAAGAGACTAGATGTACATATATTATGGAGCTCAAATTTCTTTTTGTATTCCAAAGTAATCTGGTTTCAGCACATTGGTTTTCAGCTCATGGTTTCATTTTGTACCCTATGCGACGTTTACGTTTCCTCTTTGTGGAGTCCCCAGACCTTTTCCAGTGGAAGTCAATTTTAAATATAATTGAAATCTTAAGTCAAAGGAATGAAAGTAGAGCCACTAATATTTTTTTAGATTCTAGTGTCAGGCTTACTGATAGAGCCTTGGAGTTAGCAAATAAAACAACCAAAATTTGGATCCCATTTCCAAAGTATATTAGCTATTCACTACTCAATGTCGACACTGAAGTCCATGATTACTGGCAGGAACCAGTAGAGGGAATTTATTAATATTTTGTTTGCTTTTTAAGAAGGATCTCTTATTACTTTTTTTTTTTTCTCTCTCTCTCTGTGTGTCTGTATGTTTGTATATATGCATATGAACATTATGTACATGATTAAATACATACTTTCTGATAAAACTTAGGGAATATTATCCATAGATATAATATATTAGTAAAACCTATATTGCTATTAAAATTATTCTCGGATTTAATAAGGCATTGGAATGTTCCAGTGCTAGACTAGACTGTTAGTTTGTGGTGTCTTGTTTGAATAACAATATTAGTTATTTGTGTTACTAATAAGTTCATTAGCCACACATTAGCCATGAATATTTATAAAGGCAATGGTTTCTATAGTTAGTGTACTTTTAAGCTGGCATTTTGAATTCATTTTAAGGTGAGGAAATAGACTCAGTAAAGCAAGTTTGCTGTAAAATTTTAAAAGCTCTATAATCTAAGTCTTTTTTTTCCTTTTCTATCCATTGTTTTCACATTTGATCATTTTTGACTTGATAATATTTTCTCATTCCAGGTTATAACTGGTAGATTTTGGAGTCAAACAGATTTGTGTTTGGATATGATCCCCTTTACTTACCAGCTAAGAGTCTTAGCAAATTTACTTAAGCCCCTATAGCTTATTTTCCCATCTATTCCAAATGAATGATAGATAAAAATCTAACTCAAAGAGCTAGACCTATAGTAAGCATAAAAAATCCTATCATTGTCATCATCAACATATCATGATTATCATTGCTATTATAAATAAATATCAGTAGTGGTTCATCCCAATTAGAGTTGAATATGATATCTACATGTGTGTTCTAATATTATCCGCCATTTGGTTTATGCCTATAATTGTTTTAATTATCAAATCAACTGATTTGTATCTACCTACTGAAAAAAGGCTTCAAGACTTTAAAAATAAATCATAGATATTTTTAAAAAGTATTTTTTTAATTGTGTGAGAAAAAATATTTACACTTTGCCTTAAGAAAGAAAATTTATAAGATCAATATAAACATATATGTAACTAGAGGCTAGTCAAGGGAAGGCAGGGTATGTTTCAGATAACTTGGCTATCATTAAGTATCAATAGTGTGAGAAAGAAAGATCAAAGGCACAAGCAGAAACTTAGGTCTCCTGTCAGATGGATCAGGATGGTTCAGCAATATTTAAGATAAGACTGTAAACTAAATTATTTGTGAAAGCTTTTAATGTACCCTTACATGTCACATGATGAACATTTAAACCTGCTTCGCTTATTTATCTATCCTCTGAGCACTATGGTTATTGAAGAGACAAATTTTTCTCCAATCATGGCAGAATTTGTTCCCTTAAGTCAAGCACTAAAATCTCATAGATTTTAAGGGGAGCATAAGAGTTCCCCTTCTCTACGTACTATTTTTTGTTGAGAATTTTGCATATATTGTTTTATTTCCTTCTATTCATAGTCCCCTAAAATAGGTATTCTTATTTCACTTTTATACATAGGGAGACTGACATTTGAGTTACTCACAGTCATATAATAAAGTGATAAACACGGGGCTTTACTCCTTGTGTTTTGACTTCAAAACCTACCCCTAAAACTACTACCTCAGGTGAATCTGTTTTGGGAGGCATATCTGTTCTGTCAGGTTTCTATCCTGGTCTAGGGCAACCATGGCACACATTTTATTTTATTTTTTATTGCAATTCATTTTTTATTTAAGTGGTTTTTTGTCACATTTTGCAGTGGATGAATTATATAGAGGTGAAATCAAGGTTTTTAGTGTACTCATCATTCAACTGGTGCACATTGTACCTGATAGGTAATTTTTGATACTTCCCTACACCTTCTCTCCTTCTGAGTCTTCCACGTCCATTATACCACTCTGTATGAACTTGTATATCCATCATTTAGCTCCCACTTATAAGTGAGTACATGCAGTATTGTTTTCCCATTCCTGAGATACTTCACTTAGGATAGTGGCTTCCAGGTCCATCCAAGGTGCTGTGAAAGACATGATTTCATTCTTCTTTATGGCTGAGTAGGACTCCATGGTGTATACATTTTCTTTATCTACTCATCAGTTGATGGGCACATAGATACTTAGATTGATCCATATCTTTGCAATTATGAATTATACTGTGATACACGTATGGGTGCATATGTCTTATTGATATAATGACTTATCTTCCTTTGGGTAGATAGCTAGTAGTGGGATTGCTGGATCAAATCATAGGTCTTCTTTTAGTACTTTAAGGAATATCCATGCTGTTTTCTATTGAGGTTACACTAATACGCATTCTCACCAATAGTGAATAAGAATTCCCTTTTTACCTCATCCATGCTAATATCTATTGTTTTTTAACTTTTTAACAGTGGCCATTCTGGCAGAGATAAGGTGCTATTTAATTGTGGTTTTAATTTGCATTTCCCGAATGATTCGTGCTGATGAGCTTTTTAAAAAAATATGTTTGTTTGTTGATGATTTTGTTTTCTTTTGAAAAATATCTGTTCATGCATTTTGCCTACTTTTTAATGGGGTTATTTGTTTATTTCATGCTAATTTGTTTGAGTTCTTTGTAGATTCTGGATATTAGTTCTTTGCCAGATATAAAGTTTGTGAATATTTTCTCTAATTCTGTAGCTTGTCTATTTACTCTGTTGATTATTTCTTTTGCTGTACAGAAAATTTTTTAGTTTAATTAAGTCCCATTTATTTATTTTTCTTTTTGCTGTATTTGCTTTTGGGGTCTTAGTCATTAATTCTTTGCCTAAGCCAATGTCCAGAAGAGTTTTTCCTAAGTTTTCCTCTAGAATTTTTATAGTGTCTTACATTTAAGTCTTTAATGCATCTTGAGTTAATTTTTGTGTATGGTGAGAGATAAGAATTGCAATTTCATTTTGCATGTGGCTCTCCAATTTATTGAATAGGGTATCCCTTTCCCTGTTTATGATTTTGTCTGCTTCTCTGAAGATCAGTTGGTTGTAAGTTTATTTCTGGGTTACGTATTCTATTCTGTTGATCTATGTTTCTATTTTTATACCAGTATCATGCTATTTTGGTTACTAGTAACTCCAGAAGTTTATTAATGACTTCATGGGGTCTGATGCACTAATCACTGGTGGCCTCATATCTTAATTTATGACGCCTGAACTAAAAACTGGAAAATAGGGACTATCCATCTTTTTCTCCCTTGCTTCTAGAAAGTGGCATGCTTAGGTAGCATCTTACTTTTGTAAATACTTCCTATCCAACAACCTTAAAACTATGGTATATACAATTGACCTACGAACAACATAGTTTTAAGGTTCGAACTGTGTGCGTCCACTTACAGGTAGATTTTTCTCAATAAATACAGTCAGCCCTCCATATGAGTGGGTTTTACCTCCTTAACCAAACACAGATAGAAAATACAGTATTAATCAGATGCAATGGCCCACTCTTTCAATCACAGCACTTTGGGAGGCTAAGGTGGGAACACCACATCACTTGAGCTCAGAGTTGAAGTTTATGTGAACTATGATCATGTCACTCCACTCCAGACTGGGTGACAGAGCAAGACCCTGTCTCAAAACAAAACAAAAGCAAAAACAAAACATAAAGAAAGAAAGAAAAAGAAAAAGAAAATACAGTATTGTCAGGAAGTGAAACCTGCAAATATAGAGGGTCAAATTTTCATATCTGTGGGTTCCCTAGGGCCACTGTGGGATTTGGGTATATGTAGAGTTTGGTATCTGCAGGGTGTCCTGAAACAAATCCCTCACAGATAACAAGGGATGACTACATTCAAGTGTGGAAGAATAAAATAAAATTAAAAAATATGAAAAGCATCAAAATTTTAGCAAATTAAAATTATAAAAATAATTTTAAAAATTAGTTATATTGATTTGTTTTTTAAAAAATATTAAATAATCATGAGGAAAAGAAGTGCCACTAGAAGGAGGTTCAACAAGGCAACTTAAATCTCAGATAATAGAAACTTATAAATAGTTGTCACATTTTTACAATGTATCACAGTGTAATTGTCACTAACCTAACAATATACCAACCTCAAAATTTTGAGACAAATTAAGTGATCAAAAAGTAATTTAAAAGTCTATAACAAAGCAAATCCCAAAAGAGAAAATAAAAAGGCATTTGAACATTAAGTGTGTTACAGTATCACAACTAATAAAAAAACTAAATAGAAAATTCCTATCAAATTACCAACATATTTTAAATGAGAATATTCAATTCTATGATTATGCATTCTCATATGCCACTACTTCATATATTAATTACTAATATATTTTAGGAAATTAGCCTGCCATTCAGAGATTTTCTTCATCTGCAGTTATATGCCCAACCAATAGGGATACTTTGTTGCTAAAAATATGATTTTCTTTGCACATGAATGTGTCATACCAAAGGGATGAAACACAATTGGTCCAGTCCAATTCTGAGCCTTTATCACTAGTTCTCAGTCTCTTTCCTACATTAGGAGTTGTCATGTGACTCAGTTCTGGCCAGTGAGTAATGAGAAAGCTGCCAGTGGTCTCCTGGAAAGATATTTCCTCCATTACCAAAGAAAAAAGACATATTAAGAAGTCTCTTGTCACTCTTGTTACTCCTTGTACTTTCTGTCTTTGGATGGAGATGTCTAAGGAAATAAAGGCTGAGGATATTGCAGCCACCTGGCAGCCATCTGGAAAAGATTAAGAAAATTGGGGAAGAGTCTTCTTTCTGTGCTTGGTTTATTTCATTGAACATAATGTCCTCCAGGTTCATCCATGTTGCTGCAAATTACAGAATTTCATTCCTCGTTAAGGCTGAATGTATTCCATTGTGTGTGTATATAACCATATTTTCTTTATCCATGTATCCATTGATTGACATGGTGATTCCATATCTTGACTATTGTAAATAATGTTGCAATGAATATGGAAGTGCAGGTAACTCTTTGATACATTACTTCATTTCCTTTTGATATATACCAAGTAGTGGGATTGCTGGATCATATGCTAGTTCTACTTTTAAATTTTTGAAGAAACTCCATACTATTTTCCATAGTGGCTGTACTAATTTTCCTCCCCAACAATAGTGTGCAAGGGTTCTCTTCTCTCCACATCCTCATAAGCACTTGCTATCATTCATCTTTTTGATAACAGACATTCTAACAGGTATTAAGTAATATCTTATTGTGTTAGACTCATGGGAGTAGAGAGAAGAATGGTGGTTACTAGGGCCAAAGGATAGAGGTGGGAGTGGGGAAGATATTAATCGAAGGATACAAAATTTCAGTTACATGGGAGAAATAAGTTCAAGAGATCTACTATAAAACGTGGTTACTATAGTGTTCTATTCCTGAAAATTGCTATGAAAAATTTTAAGTGTTTTCACCACCAAAAAAATGATAAATATGTGAGGCATTGCATATGTTAAATGACTCTATTTAGTCATTCCGTAATGTATACATATTTCAAAATATGTTTTTCATGATAAATACATGATTTTTGTCAATAAAAATAAAATAAATGTGAAGTAGGAAGGCAAATAAAAAGAACTGCTAAAAAAATTACACAGGATTAATTTCACTTAGTCACTAGGTGGCTTTCCTCTAGACTACTTTTTTACGTAAGATATTAAATTTTTTTATATTTATTGTCTTAGGAATATAACATACATTATGATGAGAAGGAAAAAATAAACCTAGGGAGTCACCTAATAATCTAGTAATAGATGGTTTAACACAATAAAATCAGTATTATTTCATTAAAATGGAGTTTTAGAAATATTTAATGGAAAGTTTTCATAATACATTGTTAAGTGAAAAAAATATAGAATCTAATTTACAGAAATAATATTCTAAGCATGAGAAAACACCTTAGAAAACAGTCAGAAATAAAATATTGTTATAGGTAGTAAAATTATGAATAGATTTTTCTAACCTTCTTTAATTCCCATAATTCTCAAAATCTTCATGAGTTTTTGTAATGTTCTATAATCAGCAAAATAAGCCAAAAATTCTTGCTATTAGTGTTCTTCATTGTTGAAGCATTTAGCTTGCCACACATAAGTGTGAATTCCTAAATGCCACACATAAGTGGGAATTCCTAAATGTATTCAATCTATTACAAAAATTGATGATTAAAACAGTAAACCACAACTGCTAAGAAAAATTTCAGTCATATTGCATTCTCCTTTTAAGAGAACAGAAAAATGTGTTCTTTTATTAAAAAATGTCAAGCCAAGTTGCTAATTAAAATATTTATTAATATATAAACTTAACTTATAAGGAACAACTTATTTTGCCTGTGGTTACTAAATAAATGATGTTGCTATGTTATTCATAATAAAACTCCTTTGAAATAGGGTGTTAAGAAATATAATGAATAATCATACTCTAAATAAACATTAGTCAGCCTTTTAAAGATATAATTTTGTTTACAGGGAATTTTTTATTTTAAACATTATAATTGAGTACAATTTTAATTATACCATTATGCATAGCAGTTTCTAGGATATTCTTTGAAATCGTTTGTTCATTTTCTAAGGGGTTTTCAGATATGTAATATGCATTTCATGTTCCCTTCACCTAGTTTTCCATATCATATTACCATTAATTGTTGAGATCACACCATAATTTCTTAAGATTTTAGTCACTATTTTGGGAAAAACCATTACTGCACTTGATATTCAAAAGTACACCAATTCTGAAAGTGAAATGCTCTGGGGGAGTATTAAATGTTCTGTACTGTACAAGAAGCTGACATCATCTTGGGGATGGTGCCAGCAGATATTTGAAGTGTCAAATACCAAAGAATCTTAGTATCCACTGACAGTCTCTGATTTCTCTTACTCTGGCAAGTGTATGAAAAGATTGAGTATAAAGAATAGTTTTCAGAGTTTCAAAAATGATTGTCTAATATAGTTAATTATTAGAATGGCTAATATTTTATTTACTAAAGATCTCATTCCAGAACACATAGGAATTACTCTAAAATTCAATCTCTAATAAAGAGCTTGTAATATTAACATTTCATAAGCAAATTTTGAACCAAAAGAAATGTTTAGAGCTGGCCTAACCTCAAAACGTATTTTGCAAATTGAGGCATTAAAACTAATATTCTTAATGATTTTTCAAACATGTTATAGTGATCTAATAATCTTTATAATACACAATTGTAAAGTTTAGCCAAATACTTTTTAAATTTTAATTTCATTTATTTATTTTTATTTATTTTTATTTCAGCATATTACGGGAGTACAAATGATAAATGTTTAGGTTATATATATTGCCTTTGTCCAACTGAGTCAGAGCTTCAAGCATGTCCATCCCTCAGATGGTGGACACCACACCCATTGGGTATGAATATACCCATCCCCTCCTCACACTTCCCACCTGCCCAACACCCGATGAATACTACTACTATATGTGCACATAAGTGTTGATCAATTAATACCAATTTGATGGTGAGTACGTGTGTTGCTTGTTTTTCCATTCTTGTCATACTTCATTTAGTAGAATGGGCTCCAGCTCTACACAGGATCATACAAGAGGTGCTAGATCAACATTGCATTTTGTGGCTGAGTAGAACTCCAGTGTGTGTGTGTGTGTGTGTGTGTGTATCACATTTTATTAATCCACTCATGTACTGATGGGCACTTGGGTTGTTTCTACATATTTGCAATTGTGAATTGTGCTGCTATAAACATTCTAGTGCAGAAGTTTTTTTTATAGAATGTCTTTTTTTCCTTTCGGTAGATGGCCAGTAATGGGATTGCTGGATCAAATGATAGTTCTACTTGTAGCTTTTGAGGTATCTCCATATTACTTTTCACAGAGGTTGTACTAGTTTGCAGTCCCACCAGCAGTGTATGAGTGTTCCTATCTCTCCACATCCATGCCAACATTTATTGTTTTGGGACTTTTTGATAAAGGCCATTCTCACTGGAGTTAAGTGGTATCTCACTGTGGTTTTGATTTGCCATTTCCCTGATGGTTAGAGATGTTGAGCATTTTTTCATATGTTTGTTGGCCATTAGTCTGTCCTCTTTCAAAAGTTTCTGTTCATGTCCTTTGCCCACTTTTTTGATGGGGTTGTTTCATTTTTTTTTCCTTGTTGATTTTCCTGAGTTCTATATAGATTATAGTTATCAGCCATTTTTCAGGTGTGTAGCATGCGAATATTTTCTCTCCTTCTATAGATTGTCTGTTTGCTCTCATGATAGTTTCTTTGGCTTTGCAGAAGTTTTGTAATTTGATCATGTCCCATTTATTTATTTTTGTAGTTGCCGTGATTGCCTTTGGGGTCTTCTTCATAAATTCTTTGCCTAGTCCAATGTCTGTAAGAGCTTTCCCAACATTTTCTTCTAGAATTCTTATAATTTCATCCCTTAAGTTTAAGTCTGTTATCCCCCATGAATTGATTTTTGTGAGAGGTGAGGGATATGGATCCTGTTTCAGTCTTCTACGTGTGGCTATCCAATTTTCCCAGCACTATTTATTGAATAAGAATTCTTTTCGCCAGTGTATGTTTTTGACTGCTTTGTCAAAGATTATATGGCTACATGAGGATGGTTTTATATCTGGGTTCTCAGTTCTGTTCTATTGGTCTATCTCCCTGTTGTTGTACCAGTACCATGCTGTTTTAGTTACCACAGCCTTGTAGTAGCTTGAAGTCTGGTAAACTGATGCCTTCCAATTGGTTCTTTTTGCTTAAGATTGCTTTTGCCATATGGGGTCTTCTCCAATTTCATATGAAGCATATAATTATTTTTTGTAGATCTGTGAAAAATGATGTTGGTATTTTAATAGGGATTGCATTGAATCTGTAGATCATTCTGGGTAGTATAGACATTTTAACAATGTTGATTTTACCGACCTATGAGCATGGTATGGTTTTCCACCTGTTTACGTCCTCTTCTATTTCCTTCCTCAGTGTTTCATAGTTCTCCCTGTATAGGTCTTTCACCACCCTAGTTAACATACATTCCTAAGTATTTTGTTTTCTTTATTGCTATTGTGAAGGGTATTGAGTCTTTGATTTGGTTCTCACTTTGACTGTTGCTGGAGTATAAGAATGCTACTGATTTCTGTACATTGATTTTTGTAACCTGATTCTTTGCTCAATTTGTTTAACAATTCCAGTAGTCTCATCGCAAAATCTTTGGGGTTTTCTAGATATAAGATCATATCTTCAGCAATGCCATATTCTGATCTTTATTATTAGAACTTACTGTTCCTCACTTCACTAGAAAACAAGAAACACATAAGCAACCAAAAAGTAATGGGAAAAAGCCCTGATAATATGTGCTATGCAGTTGCCTTATAATTCTAACTGGATATATACTTGTTACAGTAAAAAGAATGAATTTTGACACAAGCTCACCTTCTATTTATATAAATGTATGCTTTCAAGTTCATTACATGGGAAGGAATGCTTATATATTTACTTTTGTAAAAATTGCTTTTGTAAAAGTAATTTATCTCTTGCTTAACTTAAATATTTTTTCTTTGTAAATATGTTACTTATTTTGTATAGCCATTATCCCTTAAATATGGAAAACATAATAAAAGACAAGGAAAACTAGCCATTGTCATTTAAGAGAATAAGTGGGGTTACTATTTTTCATTTTTACTAGTTTTATATCTTGTCTTATGCAAAGCTGAATTCTATTTTTGTTTTTAATAACCATGTTGCAAGACTTTTTAGTTAACTTGTTTTCAGTAGTATTATATCTTCTTTTAGGTTCTTAATTGATTAGAGGGGGTGCTACTGAACTTCATGTAAAATAAGACATTGAAAAGAAAAAAGAATAATTTAAGTAATAGCAACCATAATTAAGTACAGTTTTCACTGAAAAATCTGTAATGCTATGGATGTATATGCCCGTATCTTTTTCATAAGACCATTAACAATTCAAATCTCATACCATAGTTACATACAATATTACTATAGACAAGTTTTTTAGTCAGGACAGTAACACAATCAGAAAATCTATGTGTAAAGCAGACATTAGTTTATGTCATGTGGTCAAAAACATGGTCAAATGCCTAGATTTTCACTCAAGTATTTTGGTGTTATTTGTAAATGTAATATAAGGGTTTGCTATATTTTTATATGTGTGAATAAACACTTGAGGTTACTTCTTAAGTTAAAGTGGTTAAAATAGTACGTGGGTCTTAAATATTCAAGAATTTGTTATGAATATTTATGTATATGTGTTTGCATAATTCTATGTTGATTTAAGCTTTCTTAGTAAGCTTGATCATCTCAGATTCCAGTCTTTAAGTTTTAAACTGAATTACCTCGTTGCATATTTTGCAATTTTTAAATCTATTTAAAATAAACCATCATAGTATTGGTTAACAAATAATGTTCAAAGTAACATTTTGTCACATGATATATGAGTACAATATTAAATGGAGCCCCAAATCTCTCATCAACAAATGCATCTGTCTGTGCCACATCTGTTTCACTACACTGTTACAATTTCAAAAGACTCCTACAGGAATGGCCCCCAAGGCTATAATGTAAATCACACATATACGCACACACTTAAAAATGAAGAAAATTTTATTTATATGGAGAAAGATAGCAAGCTTATTTCTCTGTAGACTAATACAAGGTTTTTCTTTCTATCACATTTTAAAAATAGTTGTTTTTAATAAAGCTTTACTCATTCTATTTTATATAGTTCTTTTACTTTTAACTTTCTGTCTACTTTCATTAATCTTTACAGCTGATGATAAATTTTGATTAGGAAATAATTACTATGCACTTGAATTAAAATGTATTATTTTTTTCTGTTGCTTAATGGTTATAAAGTTTTAGTTATGCTAGATAAATACGTTCTAGAGATCTGTGATACAATATAGTCCTTATAGTTGGCAGTATGATATTGTGCACTTCACCATTTGTTAAGAGCTTAGATCTCATGTTAAGTGTTCTTGCCACAAAAGCAAAATAAAAAAAAGGGACACAGGGAAACTTTTGAGGTGTTGGATATGCCTGTTACATTGATTGTGGTGATGGTATCACGGGTGTTTATATATGTCCAAAACACATCACTGTACACATTAAATATGTACAGTTCTTCATATGTGAAATATATTCAAATATTCTGTGAGGAAAAGAATTATATACTTATCCCCTCATTTTTCTTAACTGTTATCTCACCATCCCATTGGAATTATAATAAAAAAGTCTAAAATTGAGTTTTTATTATGTATAAATACCTTGAACTTGGTAAGTCTTGCTGCAGTAAGAAACAATCCCCAAAATATTCATGGCTTAAAAAGAAAAGATTTTCACTTGTGAATGGTCAAGTTTGCCCCAAATTGCCTACTTAGGAATCAGATTTCTACTATCTGAGTCATTGTCAAATGCTTTGCCCGATAGACAATTATGCACAGTGTGACACATGTCATATCACTGAAATTTTTTGGCCAAAGAAAGCCTCACCCAACTTCAAAGGGACAGATATATGTAATCATATTATATGAACAGCACCAGTGTCTTCTATTTATATATTTATTAAATAAATGTGATTTCCCAGAAAAAAAAACAGTGAAGGAATTTGGAGTTAGCATACTATTTTTTAATTACAGTTTACTAGAATGTTGAAAAAGCTAGGCTCTAAGCAAAGCTCAAAAAAGTATAAACTTAAATGCTTATGCCTGTTATTAGCTGTGTGAGTCATTGAGAAATTTATTCAATCTCTCTAAACCTCAGTTTTCATTCTGAAAAATATGTTAGTACTTTGTGGCCTTACAGAATGATCATTAAAGTTAAATGTGACAAACTATGAAAAATGATAGTTTACAACATAATGCTAACACATTAAGAGTGCTAAAATGACAATCACTATCATTTAATTATCATTATTATAATAGTTAATGTATTTCATAGGAAATTCACCAGGGAATATATAGTGTATCCAGAGTTAGTCCATAGGTTGAAATATTCACGATTGCAGAATAGTAAATTGGGCAGTTTAATTTAAGAAATAATTTTCTAGCTCTTATTTGGTGGCTAGTGTGTTAGATACAGAGAATATAAAGATTTGGTGTTATCCATAAACTCAAGTATAATTATATAGCAACATGTTTAAGTGTTCTACTGAAGGATTATACAAAAGCTATTAATAAAATAAGGCATAATGGGGAAGTGTCCAAACTGGTAACTTCAAGAGGGGATTTACACCTTAAAAGAATTTGATGAAACAAAACATAAAGCAGAAGACCATGGACAGATGGATATGTCTATGGTCATATTTTGTATATATCTATGATATATTTCCTTTTCTTTGAATTTCCAGCTTGTGTGATGCACAAAGGATTGTGACTGTCCACTATGATTACAGCATAAATACCAAATCTCAGCAAGCATAGGTCATATTTGGGATCTCATAAAAAGTAAGAAAAGGGATAAGAAAAGGGAAGGTCTTGAAAATAGTTTTTACTAATTTTGCAGAAATGTGTTCATTTTATTTGGAGAAAAAAAGACTGGATATCATCCTATTTTTATTTAAACTATTTCAATGTTATATATGTTTATTAAAATTATATTGTTTATATTTCATTTTATGTTGATTTATATTATACAATAGTAATGTGAGTACTTCAGTATGCTAAAGAGATTTATCCAATAGGCTATAGAGTTTCCTTTAATTAGCCATTATTGTGTTCGGAATAGCATTAGGGTTGGATGTTAGAGGTTGTCATGTATTCAATTATTAAGTGTCATTTTTTGCTGAGGAAACAAAAAAAGTGACAATTACTAAAACATGAGGAAAAAAACTATGGATGGATGGATTTGGGAGTTTTTATGTGACAAGACATCTCCAAATTATTTTGAATGGCTTGGTCTAGACAAAATATTTTGTCAAGCAGCATTTCTCATTGCTTTATCATGTTATACAAAATTTAAAGCACATGGTCATAATTATACACATTTAAGCAAAACATTGGTTTAAAAAACTTTTTGAATTATGTCTAGATTTATGAGTTATATCCCTTTACTAAAGTTTTTATAACATTTTATCTGGAAACTGGGAATTGAGGTACGAGAGCACTTAAGCTATTTAGAATCAATTGAATTCCAATGAGATGGGGAATTATATTTTCATCAAACAATATATCAGTGGATTTGCATACGTACAATAATTTTAGAGATGAGTCATGAGCAAGTATGGCACAGTGTAAGGAAATGTAAAACCAGAATCATGAAGGAAGGGTTGAAGTCTGACTTTTAATACTTTGGTTTTCTCATCTATATAATGGGGATATTGATTTGTGCTCTACAGGATTATTCTGAACTTTAAGTTAGTAAAATAAATTAAAATGCATAAATAATGTCTTGCAGATAGCAAGCATATTTGAAGTTCTCTATGAATGAGACAGTATACTTGTGGAATTTTTGTAGGTTAACACTTGCTTTAACACAACATGCTTTTTTTTTATTTCACCATATCATGGGGGTACAAATGTTTAGGTTACATATATTACCTTTGCCCCACCTGAGTCAGAGCTTCAAGTGTGTCCAACCCCCAGACGGTGCACACTGCACCCATTAGGTGTGAATATACCCATCCCCTCCTTTCCCCTCTCACCTGCCCAAAACCCGATGAATGTTACTAATATATGGGCACGTAAGTGTTGATCAGTTAATACCAATTTGATGGTGGGTACATGTGGTGTTTGTTTTTCTATTCTTGTGATACTTCACTTAGTAGAATGGGCTCCAGCTCTATCCAGGATAAAGAAGAGGTGCTAGATCACCATTGTTTTTTGTGGCTGGGTAGAACTCCATGGTATACATAAACCACATTTTATTAATCCACTCATGTATTGATGAGCACTTGGGTTGTTTCCACATCTTTGCAATTGTGAATTGTGCTGCTATAAACATTCTAGTGCAGATGTCTTTTTTATAGAATGTATTTTTCCCCTTTGGGTAGATGCCCAGTAATAGGATTGCTGGATCAAATAGTAGTTCTACTTACAACCTGTCTTTTTAAAAAATTGTTTCTATCTATCTATCCATCTATCTATATGTCATCTATGTATTATCTCTTGTGTCAAGATTTTTAGAGCTTGTTCCATTGATACTTCTATATCTCCGTGGTCTGCACAACATCCATGCCCAGCCATATCCTTATGCATAATTGGACAGGATGGTGGTTATTCAGTGCTCACCTCCTCTTCCTTTTAAGTACCTTTGCAGCACAATTCTAAGTTAAATTTTAGTCAATGAAAAATGCAGTACACATTAATAGGAAGTCACCCAGGGAAGAAAATGGATTTATCATCAAGAGTGGAAAAACATTTTACATGATAAACTTAGAAAGTTAAGATGTTTGTATATGACTCTTTTTAAATATTTTTATTCATTTAAAAAAGTTTGACAATTTAGCATGTACAAAATTCAAATTCCAATTCAGAAGACAAGCGAATACTCCTTTAATTTTAGGAGTCACATTTCTTTGCTAAAGGATCTAACCTGAACAAATTCTACATCCTATTTTATATCTTTTCCATGAATCTAACCCCCATTGACATCAGCGAACTCCCATTGACTTCAATATGGACAATTTAATTGAAATCTCTGAATGCCCAACTCTTACTGACATAAATTGAAGAAAAAAATAATTAGTTTCTGTGGGAGTTATGTGAATGTAGAGATTGAAGTTTGGAGCCAAAGCAGAGTCGTTATTCATTTTCACAGTTTTGACGGTCTCCCAAATTAGAATCCAGGTCTTATTTTTAAAACACAATATGAAAAATGGGATAACTTTTTCTCTTTTATACAAGTAGGAGTGAGTTGAGGGGACTGACTTTTGTCCCCACAGCTTCAACCCACACGTTTTTCAATACACTATGAGGAAACACTGTATGTACAACATATGAAGATTGATACTAATTTTCTTAGCAGAATACCCTGGTAAGATACATTTGTTAGGTGAAAGATGTTTCTCATTTTTATTTTCTGATGATATTATAAGTAACATTAGTGGCCTTATGAAAACAAACATTTATGTAATTAGTCTGTAATGCACTATACAGAAGCCTTTATAACTATCTTAAAATTTCTTTTAGCTACCCTTAACTTTTCTACTTTACTACATTAATCCTTAGTGCTGCAAATCCTTATGTAGATATGGTTTCCAGCTATTAATGCCTGGAAATTCACTCCTTCTTAGAAATCAAAGGGTCAGAACCAAGTGTGATGATCTTGCGTGTTCAAAAATTTATGCCATAAATTTCAGGCCAGCACACCTGAAACCTAAAACTAACTCCACATCTCAAATAAAAGTCTGTTTGCATAAGACAAATAATTCCCCCAAGTGCACAATTTCTTCAGAAGATGCAGTTTGTCTTGAATATATATGCTACTAACTCAAAGAAACTGTAACACATCTGATTAGTTCTTTCCAAAGTAACTAATTACAAACAGAATTTAGGACAGAACATTTTGCAAAATGGTGGAAAATAGGCCCATAATTCAGAATTTTTGAGCAGCTGAGTTGAGTTGATGTGGTCCATTTACAGTTTCCACAAAGACTCAACAAATAGCTAAAATAATTTATGAAACAATTCATTACTTTCTTTGTTTCAAATTTAAAAAATAAATAAAAGGAAAGGAATAGAGTCTTTTGTACAGAACTGGGTGGTGAACTGTTGAATAAATGTGGGTTGAGGGTGGTGAATAAATCTTCATTCAAAAAGCCAAAGGTCTGGCCAGTGGCTTAAACAGTCAAAATGAGCCTGGATAAAAAATTTATTGTGGAAACCTTGACAACAAAAAAATCTCCCCTTTTCTCAAAGTCTGGTTAAACATATGGATATTTCTTAGTAGAAATGTAAGGAAGAACATTTTTTTCCCTTAAGTTTTATGAAGAAGTTCATAAATTAAATAAATAAAAGACTGGTTAAATAATATTGTTCAAGCATCGCAGGTTGCCAAAGGTCTACCATTGACACTCACTGGAAAATCTCCTTCCCGGTGTTTTTCCTCTCAGATCCCAAACTTATGTGTTTTGGCCTAATACCCTAATCCTGGACTACCTTTAAAGTTTCTTAAACCATTGGGACTTGTGCATATTTGCACACTAGCCACATTGGCTTAGATTTATCACAGAGTGGTAAAACAATTTTGCAGTAATGTTTTGCTTGGTTTTGAGTAAAGAAGTAAATATTTAGGCATGAATTAGTGTTAAAATGGGAATCCTATAATGATAGTATAAATTTTCCTGAATTATAGTCTAATATTCAATAATTCTCATGACACCTAAGAATCAACTGCCAATTGGAACATATAATGGAGGTTACAAAAGGTTAGAATTTGTGGTATTTCCACCATTTAGCATTGTCATATCAGGTAGTGAATCTGAACTTGTGCCAGTACTATAGGGACCACCTAAGTGCTAGATCATTGAAAGAAAGTGATATGGAGCATTTTATTAAGTTTGAGTCACAGCAAGATGCTGATTCATTCTGGGTCAGACTATTATCCCAGACTTTTGAAAGGCTGTAACTGGAAAATACATCAACTATTATCTAATTCTGCCATTTCCAAGTTTGGCTGAGCATTAAAATCATTAAGGGAGATTTTTTGGAGATTATTCACTCAAGTAAAAACAATTGACTAGAACCTTATCTCAGTTAGAGAAGGGCATTCTCCCTCTTTAGCAACAGCCCTCAGGCTTCCTGTCTCACATAAGGGGAAAAGAAACTACATCAATGAAGAAGCAGTGTGCAGACCACAGCCTAGAGACGCAGGCCTACTAAAAGTTTGAGATTTAATCATGACATTGTAGAATGCTTCTCCGCTTCCACACTTTACTACTGCACCAACAGAACTTCAGTATAACAGTATACCTGACACAGCTGCAAGGCAGAGATTTGTCTCAGGAGGAGTACTCAGGGGAGTCCAAAACAAAGAAAGAATAAAAAACCAAAGAAACAATAGGGATTTGAGGAACCTACAGAATAGGATTCTGGAACCTACAGCCACAGCAAGCATTAAACATAGGTCAACTCTTGGCCAAAGAAACATAAAACCTCACACTAAAGCCCTATATCTCAATTTCTATACCTGTTCCATCATATCAGGTGTTCAAGAAAACATTGCAAGGCATACGAAAGGCAAGAAAAAAACAGTATAAAGAGACAAAGCAAGCATTAGAGCCAGACTCATACAAGAGACAAATGTTAATGATACAAAACAGAGAATTTAAAACAGCTATGATTAATATGTGGAGGGCTCCAAGGGAAAAACAGACAACATGCAAAACCACATACATATTATAAGTAGAAAGAAGAAAACTCTAAGAAAAAAAATCAAAAATAAAATCAAGGAATCAAAAATACTGTAAGAAAAACGAAGAATCCTTGTGACAGGCCCAAAAGTAAACAAGACACAACTGAGCTTGAAAATAGGTCAATAGGATCTTCTCAAACTAAAATGTAAAGAGAAAAAGAATTTTTTTTAACTGTTTTTTATTTTTATTTTTTGAGACAGAGTCTCACTCTGTTGACCAGGCTACAGTGAGTGCTGTGGTGTCAGCCTAGCTCACAGCAACCTCAAATTCCTGGGCTTAAGCAATCCTCCTGCCTCAGCCTCCCGAGTAGCTGGGACTACAGGCACGCACCACCATGCCTGGCTAATTTTTTCTATGTATATTTTTAGTTGTCCAGCTAATTTCTTTCTATTTTTTTAGTAGAGACAGGGTCTTGGTCTTGCTCAGGCTGGTCTCGAACTCCTGAGCTCAAACAATCCGCCCGCCTTGGCTTCCCAGAGTGCTAGGATTACAGGCGTGAGCCACCGCGCCTGGCCGAGAAAAAGAATTTTTAAAAAAGAATAGAACATTCAAAATACGGGATGATTTAAAAAATCCTAAATATCTATAATTGTTACACCAGAAAGAGAGACAGAAAGAAGTAGAAATATTTCAAGTATTCATGGCTGAGAAGTTTACTTATTATTAATTGCAAGCACCAAACCAGGGTTAAAGGAAGCTCAGAAAACACCATGCTTGATAAATATAAAACTATAAAAACTACAACTAGGCATATCATATTAAACTGCAGAAAACCTAAGACAAAACAAAACAAAACAAAAAAAACATGAAAGCAACCATAGAAAAAAAAAGCACCTTACCTATACAGGAACAAAGAAAAAAAAATCACAATTGCCATCACATTAAAAAACATGGAAGTCAAGAAGATGGAGTGAAACATTTAAAGTGTTCAAATACCAACAGCAACAGCAACTACAATACCACCACTACAACCCCCCAGTAACCTTGTATTACATATCCATTGAAATTACCCTTCAAAAGTAAAGAAGAAATAGACATTCTCTGAAAGGCATAAACTGAGAAAATTCATCACTGCTAAGCCTTTCCTGTGGAAACTGTTTAAAGGAATTCTTAGGCAGAAGACAAATGATATTGGACAGAAGCTCAAGTCTACAAAAGGAAAAGAAAAATATAAGATAAATAATAAATAGGAGTAAAATAAAATTCTTTCCTTTTCTTACTCTTGATTGAAATGAAGGACAACTTTAACAATTGTAGTAATCAAACTATAAAATATTAAAGTAAATACAAATCTATGTATTGGGACTATTATAGCATGTGGATAAGGGAAATGAATGACAGAATGTCATAAGGAATGGTAACAAAAAGAAATTTTTTCTTATAAAGTATGGACACTATGTGTAATGTTATATAGTGTTATTTGAAATTAGGCTTAGAACATTAAAAATGTATTTTGGAAGAAGAGCAATGGTAGCCTAATGCAAGCACAAGAAAAAAAACTAATAAAAATTAAAGCAAATATCGGTGAAATTCAAAACAGAGAAAAACAGTAGAGAAAAATCAACAGAAACAAAAACAGTCCTTTGAAAAGACCCATAAAATTTATAATCCTCTAGCCAGGGTAACCAAGAAAAAAAGAGAAAAGATACAAATTACCAATATAAGCAATACTGAACCCATGGACCTTAAAAGAATGCTAAAGGAGTTCTATGAGCAACTTTATATCTACAACTTTGATAACTTAGATTAATTGGAGAAGTTCCTTAAAATACCAAACACATTCAAGGAGAGATAGATAATATGAATGGGCCTATAGAAAGGGGCAGCCTTGCAAAAATTAACAGGAAAATATCTAATCCTGCAATTTCATAGTAACAGTTAAAGATCAATTCTATGAGTTCTCTCACCCTGCTGGAGTTCTGTTCTGCACAACTTCTGAAAAGAACTGAACAGACAGAAAAGTGAGATGTAAATCTTTCTCTCTTAAAATTGCTTTTGAGGATCTGTTTTTACAGAGTTCCTGAGTGAACAGTAGGGTGTGAGTTTCAGGCCACAGCCATACCTTGAGGGCAGAGTCACATCTCCTATGATAATTCCTTCTCCAAAGAAAGGTAGGAGAGACAACTCTTGGATTATGACATCCTGCTGCCACTTTTATTATCATCTTGCCACCAAGAGGTAACAGAGGAGTAGATGCGGTAGTTTCACAGTCTCCTATTAATTTGGCTACAGTCATAAATCTTCTTCACCTCCTAAATAAAAAGTCTGAGTACCCGATTCTCTCTGCTAACACTATCTCCCTCTCTTTCACCATGTTGGCCCTTTTCTGCCTGGGAAAAGTAAAATAAACTTCTTTTTTCTATCCTAATATTTGTCTGGAGAAATCTTTCTCAAAACCTGAATGTACTGCCTCTCCACTCTAACACTTGCATCTATTAAATAAATTTAATCAATAATTAATAACCTTCAAGAAAAGGAAGTACCAGACACAGTTTGTTTCCATGGTAAATTCTACCAAACACTTAAGGGAGAAATAATACCAATTCTCCCCAACTTCTTCCAGAAAATAGAAGCAGTAGGAACAATTTTTAACTCACTCTATGATATCAGAATTACCCCTAAACAAAACTAAAATCATTACAAGAAAGGAATTCTGTGATGGATATCTGTCATGTTGCAAAAATCCTCAACAAAATATTAGCAAATCAAATCTAATAATGCTCAACAAAGTCCTACATTAAGACTACTTATGTGAGCAAGGCTGATTGACTCAATATCCCAAAATCAATCAGTTTGATAAATCACATTAAAAGACTAAAAAGATAAAAATCATGTGATCATAACAATTAATGCAGAAAAAACAATTGGCAAAACTCAACATGTATTTATGATAAAAACTCTCAGTAAACTATATAGAGAGGAACTTTCCCAACTTAAAAAGAAAGGTCTAAAAACACACAAAAAATGTGACAATTAACTTTATATAAAATGATGAGACATTGGACACTTTCCCTTTATGACTGAGAACAAGGCAAGGATGCCTCCCCCCATAGTACCTATTTAACATTGCAGTGAAAGCCCTAGTAAGTACAAGACAAGAAAATAAAATAAAAGAGAGACAAAGTGGGAAGGGGAGAATTATCTTTACTAGTAGGTGGCATGATTATTTACGGAAAAAACCCCAAAGTATTCACCAAAAAAAAAAAAAAAAAACCTGGAATAAATGAGTATATTAAGGTTACAGGATATAAAGTTAACCTGCAAAATTTAATTGCTTTCCTATACACAACAACAAAACATTGAAATGTGAAATTAAAAGAAAAACACCACCATTTGACATAGTTTCAAAATTAAAAGAAATACTTAGGGTTCAAAGTAGCAATATGTAGGATGAACAAGCTTAGAGACATACTGCATAACATGAACACTACAGTTAATAAAATTGTACTGCATTAGACATTTTTGTTAAATAAGTACTTTTTTAGCTGCTCTTATCATGCAAGAAAGTAACTATGTGAGATAATGGATATGTAAATTTGCTTCATTATAACAGCAGTTACTGTTTTACCATCTATTTGTATCACACAACATCATGTTGTAAACTTCACATATATAAAATAAAATTTATTAAAAGAAGAAATACTTAGGTATAAAGCTAATAAAATATGTACAGGATCTATATATGGAAATCACAAAATTTTGATGAAAGAAACAAAAGATCTAAATAAAGAGTATAATACTCCATGTTCATGGATTGGAAGACTCAATAATGTTAAGATGTTGATTTTGTCCATTTTACTTTATATATAGATCAATGCAATCTCAATCAAAGTGCCAGAGACCTTTTTTGTTGATATGAACAAACCGACTCTAAAGTTTATATGGAAGGGCACAGACAAGATAGCATATGTGATCTTGGAGAAGAGGTTCCAATCTACCTGACTTCAAGGCTTACTATAAAACTATAATAATTAAAACACTGTGATATTGGAAAAAATACAGAAATTAGATTAATGGAAAATAACAGAAAGCCTAGAAATAGGCCCACAATAGTATAGTCAATTAATCTTTGACAACGGAGCAAAGTTAATTTAATGGAGAAAGGACAGTCTTTTCAACAAATGATGCTGGAAAAAGTGGACATCAAGGACATCTATATGCAAAAAAAAATTTGGACTTTATTGGAATGAAAAACCTCTGCTGTGCTAAAGACCCTGTGAAGATAAACAAAAGACAAGGCACAGACTGAGAGAAAAATAACTGGCAAAGCACAAAGAAATCATATCCGGTATATACAAAGAACTCTTAGGACTGAACAATAAGAAAACAAACAACTGAATGAAAAAGTTGTCAAATAATCTGAAAAGACACAGCAGAAAAGAAGATATAAAAATGGCAAATAAGCATATGAAAAGATGCTCAATATCTGAATTGTAAATTAAAGCAATTAAGACATACCAATACAAAACTGTTCAAATGACGAAGTTCAGTAACACTGACAATACCCCTTACTTGCAAGGATTCAAAGGAACTGTAACTCTCATTCGTTACTGGTGGAGATGCAAAAGATATAGCCACTTTGGAAGATTTTTACAAAACTAAACAGTCTTACCATATGATCCAACAATTATGCTGTGGATGTACACTTAACTGATTTAAAGCTTATGACCACACAAAAACTTGGACATGAATATTTATAACAGCTGTATTTATAAACAGCCAAAGCTAGAATAAAACTTAATGCCCTTCAATAGGTGAATGGATAAACAAATATCATGTTAGCTTGGTGCAAAAGTAATTGCGATTTTAGCATTGTTGAAGTTTGTTGACTGATATTACAATACGTTCTTAAATAAATGTGGTTATGTTACACATCATTTTAATATGCATTTTTTGTTTTATGTTTTTTGCTAATGACTTATTCCATGTTGTTTATTTTATATTTACTTTAGACTATGGAAATGATGTTAGACAAAAAGCAAATTCAAGCAACTTTCTTATTAGAGTTCAAAATGGGTCATAAAGCAGCAGAGATAACTCGCAACATCAACAAGGCATTTGGCTCAGGAGCTGCTAATGAATGTACAGTGCAGTGGTCGTTCAAGGAGTGGTCATTTTGCACAGTGATAGCGGTCATTTTGCAGTGGTCATCTTGCAGTGGTCGTTTTGCACAGGAAAGGAGAGACTTGACGATGAGAAATACAGTGGCAGGCCATTGGAAGTTGATAACAACCAATTGACAGCAATCATCAAAGCTGATCCTCTTACAACTACATGAGAAGTTGTCGAAGACCTCAATGTGGACCATTCTAGGTCGGCATTTGAAGCCAATTGCAAAGGTGAAAAAGCTCGATAAATGGGTGCCTCATGAGCTGACCAAAAATCAAAAAAACCCTGGTTTTGAAGTGTCCTCTTCTTGTGCGCAACAACAGCAAACTATTTCTCACTTGGATTGTGACATGCAAAGAAAAGTGCATTTTATATGACAACCAGTGATGACCAGCTCAGTGGCTGGACCCAGAAGAAGCTCCAAAACACTTCCCAAGGCCAAACTTGCATCAAAAAAGGTAATGGTCACTGTGTTGGGTGGTCTGCTGCTGGTCTGATCCACTACAGCTTTCTGAATCCCAGCGAAATCATTCTATCTGAAAAATGTGCTCAATAAATTGATGAGATGCACCAAAAACTGCAATGCCTGCAGCAGGCATTGATCAACAGAAAGGGCCCAATTCTTCTCCACGATAATGCCCGACTGCACATTGTACAACCAACGCTTCACAAGTTCAATGAGCTAGGCTATGAAGTTTTGCCTCACCTACCGTATTCATCTGAGCTCTCTCCAACAGACTACCACTTCTTCAAGCATCTGGACAACTTTTTGTAGAGAAAATGCTTCCACAACCAGCAGGATGCAGAAAATGCTTTCCAAGAATTTGTTTAATCCCGAAGCACAGATTTTTATGCTACAGGAGTAAACAAACTTATTTCTCATTGGCAAAAATGTGTTGATTGTAATGGTTCTTATTTTGATTAATAAATATGTGTTTGAGCCTAGTTATAATGATTTAAATTCAAGGTCTGAAACCACAATTACTTTTGCCCCAACCTAATAAATCCATACAATGTAATATTATTCCACAATAAAAAGAGCTATCAAGCCATAAAAAAGACATGGATGAATTTATAATGGATATTAATATTAAAACAAGCCAACCTGGGAAGGTTACATAATGTACGGTTCCAAATATATGACACGTGGAAAAGAGAAACCTATGGCAATTATAAAAAGTTCAGTTCAGGGATTGTAATAGGCTCAGGAGGAGGGAAGGAGTGTTAAATAGGTGAAGCATGGGGATATTTTAGAGTAGCGAAACTATTCTGTATGATACTACAATGGTGAATGAATGACATGATGTACTTATAAAAACTGACAGAACTTTACAGCACTGATGTTTCTTTTAATTCTATGAAGTATGTTATAAAGTGCATTCATAGGTATATAAATGTTCATCATCATTATATATCTACATCAAGTCCTGGTAATATTACTATGATACTCAGAAAAAAGCATTCAATTTTCTAGCTCATAAAAATTGGGATCTACTCTTTGTTTGTTTTCACATTCAGTAATTTTATTAATTACTTAAACTAAGAAATATATCATTATAAAAGTAAATGGGCTTTAAATTTATTAATTTACTGATTGTTCTTGTTCAATGTTATTAATAACATATGTTACTACAAACTGTCCTTTGCTTTGCTAATATAGGCACTGCTTTCAGAAACTGTCACTGTTAGTTATCTTGAAAAACAATTTAAGAGTATATTATAAAATCTTAACACAAATATCTCATTATTTGATTCATTTATTTTTTGAAGTTTTATACCTGAATCAGTTAGCTATTGTCATAGCAATGCTGTGTAAAAACCACCCCACAACTGAGTGATTCAAAGCAAAAGTTACTATATTTATTCTTGTGGATCTGTGGTCAGCTGAAATATGCTTCTTTAACAGTATTAGCAAAGCACAGATGACCAGGTAGTAAATATCTGGGACCACATAAGGCTTAGGCTCAGAATGAGCACATTAATCCTTTCATCCTCATGCCATTGACCAAAGCCAATCCCAAAGTCAACTAGAGAAGTTCACTTTACCTTCTTTATGAAACTACAGAGTTATATATCAAAGGCCATGGAGACAAGGAAGAGTAAAGAATGTTAGCCAATAGTTCCATTGAAGGCAATGTGCTCTCTTGGTCACAATCATTTATAAACTTACTCCATGTAAAACATGTGGAAAGAACACACTCATTCTATGACCTCTAATGTAATCACATTGGGACTGAAGTCTAAGATCTTGTGATCTATGTCTACATCAAGTTTGGATTAGCTTCTCATTGTTCCAAGATTTATGAACTTAAGAGAAAACATTCCTCCAATGTAAAATATGGTAGCAAAGGGAAAGTATATTCTCAAGAAAATCTTGTATTTAGAAAATTTGGAGCATGTAACAGTGACTTGTTCATTTATTCCTAAGGTTCGTGAAATCCTGCTGGATAAATGATGCCAGATCTCCCTTCTCTGCAGGGCTGGGAATGCATCTAACAGGCTTTTGGATCTGCCCTAAAGAACATCCTTCTTTTTTCATTATTATTGTTATTATTATTATTTTGGTCATTTCTAGAAAATTATAAAACATGCCTTTGGAGGATGAACAACTTACCCATCCTTCTTCTTGGCTATAGAATGTTGAAGATCAAGATAACTTTTCTCATCTTGAATCATCTCAGTCAAGGCTTGATCCACAATTTAAAATAATTTTTCTTAAAAACTTTTTAGGTTTTCTATGTATTTGAATTTGTTCAAATCTATTTGCCACAATCTCATGATATTTTTAAAGCCATTCATTTCCCTCTAGGTTTAATTCCAAGTAATTCAAGTGCATTGTTCTTAATCAAAGCCATTTCCTTATTCCTTTTGCCTAACTGACAAGATTTACTAGATGTCATCTTAATTTTTTCATAGCTCTTATCAAAGTGATTCCCTTGCCATTGACATTATCTGTATTTTCAGGCTGTATCTTAATTTGAGAATCTTTTGCTGATTGAAGAGATAGGAAATAAGACTGTTTTATTTTCCCATCCAGAATGTTTTGAGCTCTCTACATTACCTCTAAATTCTGCTTTCAATCTGTCTAATTCTTCTCTGAGGTTATTAATTTCTCGTGGGTAACCAGACTATGTAGCAACAAGCTCAACCTTTCAACATTTGTTTATAAACTATCTTGCCACAATTTCATTTGGAACATTTTCTATTATTAAATTTAACATAAGTGATTAGTTTTACCACTACAAAACATTTATTATAAGAACATAAGTTACAGATCATTTCAATATATCACACATTTTAAAATATTCAATAAAAGTTATATCCATTCTTGAATAAAACACTCAGATTAAAAATAGAACACACACACATTGTGTGTTGATTTGTAGCAGATCTTTCTTGCAGCAACAAAAATCATGGTACTGTTATGTAGGATTTTCCAAAATTGTGTGATTGTTAAGCAATAACAATTGTTACCAAATAATAAATTTTAAAAAATTAATATATATGACATTATGAGTATTGAGCTGTAGAAATATCCCCAGGTTTTTAACATATGAATCAGGATATAATTTAAAATTTTTAAGCCATTCTCTATTTAGAGATATACATGGGAATATGAAATGCTTAACTGAAGTTTATAAATGCTGTGTTTTACACTTGTATAAGTTCTTTGTATGTTAGTATGACAAAAAGCTGATTGTGAACTAATAATAATGGTATGGAGCCTATGGGAATATAAATGTCATACACATATTTTTAACAGTTACTCTTTGAAACAAATGGGATTAGAATGGTGTAAAGCACAGAGCACTTGTAAATAACTAAACATCTCTAGATATACTCAAATAGAAGAATTTTCCTTTCATAACATTGAAAGACAATAAACCTTCAAAACACAGAAGTTTTTTGTAAAATATGTGGCTCTATGTGGAGTTTGGCCAAATTAAAGTTTAAAGATTGCATAAAAATTTATGTAACACTATGAAATTAAGTTACTATAGAACTTTCTTAAAACATTTGGTAACATAGTAACTAATAGTTCAAAAAATTGCTGAAAACTTATAGGTCCTTAGGTAAGAAGAAATTTTCTTTTTACGGTTAAAGTATTTTCAGAACAAATGGTTTCTTTTTATTGTGGTTATTGTCTTTTTGACCTCTTTCTCTGAGAATTCCTTTGTTTACATTGAATATGATTTTAAAGTTGAAAAAAGCTTTTGCTACGAAAGTTTATATATTGTCACATCATTGATAACTTTTTTGCACAGTTTTTGAGTTTATTTCACCTGTATTTAACAGCAAAGGAGCCATCATCATACACTGAGGTAGGTATTCTATTTATCTCTAGACTTTGCTGCATATTTGATATATTAAAGATATCATTTACTAGTCACTATTGATGTTACCAGAGGTCCGAATATTGATTAAGTCTTCTTTTTCCAATAAAGCATAATAATATCTATAGAAGGGCCATTTTGTTGTGTGTAGCCTTCTTAGAGTAATATAGTCTCTGAGACCAAGCAACCTAGTATTGAATCTTGATTCCATGTTGTACTAAAGGTTTGTTCTGGGTAAGACTTGATCTTTCTAAGCTTCAGTATCTTTTACCTTCACTGATTGAATTGGTTTGATTATCACTAGTATTGTCGCTTTTCAAGTTATTTTAAAATTATTTTTCTTATACTCAATTCTGATTTTGAGAGTCTGAAAATTTAATTTCTCCATTATCAGCTAAATTCCTGTTGGACCCTGTCAACAGAGGGCTCTAGAGGGCAATCTGAAGACAGGAGAAAATACTCTCCCAGTTCCTTGCTGACCCTGCTAGAAAAACTCAGCCATACCCCTTCCATTGGGAAAGGCAGTTGCTTCCAGTTTTCAACTTTGTTTATTTTTACAGGAGTCCCAGAACCAGGATCATCCTGCTCTTCCTCCAAATTCCTGACATACCAGCACCAACCAGGCTGTTCACCCTCCTCAGAAGTCTGAGTTTCAGATCTTATAGTCTCTGCTCCGGGTTTATATTTTAACAACTCCAACTGCTACCTTTTTTAACCCCAGCCCCAGGGAGGTAGTGATGACCCATGGTTGGTAGCTTATAGTATTTGCTATCTCATATTCCCTATGTTTCTTTTCCACTGTTTCAGCTCTCCAAAACCTTTATAACCATTTGTTTATATCAAATCTTTCTATATTAAAACCTAGTAAAGTCCTGCTTCCTAACAGTACCACAGGTGATACTTCTTGAGGTTTTATGAGAATTGAATGAAGTATGTATGAAACACTTAGTATGATGTGTACTCAGTAAGAGTCAGCTGTTATTATCATGATCCTTATTGTAATTTAGAGAAGTTCATTTATTAATCCATTTTATTGTTCCCAAATCAGTGTTCTTTTAATGGATAAGTGTGTTAGTCCATTTTACATTGTTATAAAGGAATACCCAAGGCTGGGTAATTAAATAAGGAGGTTTATTTTTCTCACAATTCTGCAGACTGTATAAGAAGTGTGGCACTAGCATCTCCTTCTGGTGAGGACTTCAGGGAACATCCAATCAATACAGAAGGGGAAGGGGGCACAGGCGTGTTACATGGTGAAAGAAGGAGCAGGAGAGGGAGAAGGTGGTGCCAGACTCTTTTAAATAACCAGCTCTACCATGAACCAATAAAGGGTGAACTCGCTCATTATCTCAGAGAGTACACCAAGCACTTCCCACTTGGTCCCACCTCCAAATCTGGAGATCAAATTTCAACATGAGATTTGGAGGGGTCAAATATCCAAACCATATCAATGAGTTTCATATTACATTGTTAAATCTCTGAATTATCCCTGTCTTTTCAAAATTGTGTTTACGAATTTTTAATTAACATTTAATTTATCTTGTGACAGTTATGGCTGTTTTATAGTGGATCATTTTATCTGGTTCATATGATTCATCGTTTCCTATTTTTCTTTGTTATCTTAACCCATTAGACTTTCAAATCACCTATAAAAGACAGCTTTGTGTTTTGTTTTGTTTTGTTTTTACTAAGTGCTAATTAGGAAAATAATATAATTGTAAATTCCGTTAGTCAAAAATTTTCCCTTCTCAAGCAAAGCATTTCCACATCTTGATATACACTTATTCTTAAGTGCTAGTTTAAAGATAATAAAAGAATTTTACTCTTGAATTTTTTAACTAAGTGAATGAACATTCAGCATTTGCCAAACATTTACAATGAATTGGATTACATTTTTAGCGCCTTACAAAAAAATAATAATCAATCCAAGCACATTATTTTGTGGATATTTAGAAACTGATTCTAAAGTTTATATGGAAAGGCAAAAGACCTGTAACAGCCAACAGAACATTTAAAAAGAACAAAGACTGACATTACCCAACTTCAAGGCTTACTATTAAATTATAGTTATCAGGACGGTGTTGTATCAGTAAAAGAATAAACAAATAAATCAATAGAAAGAATAAAGAGGCTAGAAATAGGCCCACACAAATATAGTAACCTAATTTTTGACAGAGAACAAAGCCAATTCAAAGGAGAAAAGATTGTCATTTCAACAAATGGTGCTGGACCAAATGGACATCCACATGCAAAAAAATAAAAATAAATGTAGACATACATCTGACACCTTTCATAATATACTCAAAATGGATCATGGACCTAAATGTAAAATGCAAAATTATAAAACTTCTAGAAGACAACATTGGGTTTGGTGATGAGCTTTTATATACATCACCAAAAGTACAATTTATAACAAAACAGAAAAAGTCACTACAATAGACTTTACTAAAATTGAAAACTTCTGTTCTGTGAAAGACAATGTTAAGAGAATAAAAACACAAGCCACAGATGGGAGAAGGTATTTACAAAACATATCCGTTATTGGATGTATTGGTACATCTGAAATATACAAAAAACCTCTTAAAACTGAACAATCAGAAAACAATCCAGATAAAAAACGGCCAAAAAGATATGAACACATGAACACTTTGCTAAAGAAGATACACAGATGGCAAATAATCATATGAAAAGAAGCTTAACATCATATGTCATTAGGTTAGTTGCAAATGAAAACAATAATGATATACATACCTATTAGAATGGCTAAAACTCCAAACACAGACAAGAGCAAATGCTGACAAAAATGTGGAACAACAATAACTTTCATTCAGTATTGATGGGAATGCAATATGGTACAGCCACTTTGGAAGACAGGTTGGCAGTTTCTTACAAAGCTAAACATAGGCTTACCATATGATCCAGCAATTGTTCTCCTAAGTATTTATATAAACTAGTTGACAACTTATGCCCACACAAAAACTTGCATATGGATGTTTATGGCAGCTTTATTCATAATCACTTCAATTTGGAAGCA
This sequence comes from Lemur catta, assembly GCF_020740605.2. NCBI lineage: Eukaryota > Metazoa > Chordata > Mammalia > Primates > Lemuridae > Lemur > Lemur catta. The sequence goes on from NC_059133.1 coordinate 31,952,746, forward strand.
ACCAAGATATCCTTTAGTAGGTGAATAAATGAAAAAAAAAACTATTACATGCATATAATGAAATATTATTCAGTAATAATAAGAAAGGAGTTATCAAGCCACAAAAAAGATATTGAAGAACCTTAAATGCATGTGACTAAGTGAAAAAAGCCAGTCAGAAAAAGCTATATATTGCATTTTTCCTACTATATATGATGTTCTCTAAGTAGTGGTCCCCAAACTTTTTGGCACCAGGGGCCTGTTCCATGGAAGACAATTTTTCCATGGATGGGGGTTGGAGTGGGTACAAGAGAGAGAGCTCAGGTGGTAATTTATGGCCCAGTTCCTAACAGGCCACAGATCAGTACTGTGCTGCAGCCCCTGGGATGGGGACTGCAGCTCTAAAGAACAAAACTGTAGAGACAGTTAAACAATGATTGGTTGCCAGTGGTTTGAGGGGTAGGAAGGAGGTATGAATGGATAGATCAAAGGGGAATTTTAGGGCAATGAAACCATTCCATAAGATAATGTAATAGTGGATACATGACATTGTGCATTTTTCAAAACTCATAAAACTGTATAACACAAAGAGGGAATTCTAATGTACTATATGGATTTCAGTGAATAATAATGTATCAATATTGGTTCATCAATTGTAACAAATATTCCACATTAACTTAATAATAAGGTAAATGGTGTGCAAGAGAAGAGAGGCTGTATTGGAACTCTTTTTAATTTTTCCTCTATTCTTCTGTAAATTTATTTTTCTGAAAAGTAAATCCATTATTTTTCTTTTTAAAAATTCATGTATTGCCTGCTAATAGAAGATAAGACTGCTTATTATACTGTTTTATGTGCTGATAGATGCTCTGTAAATGCTCTCTCTTTTATTTGCTTTGTTGTCTCAGTTATATTTAATGCAGAAAATAATGGGTGTCTAATACATAGATATTGCTGTTGCTCCAGCATAAGAAAAAATTTAACTTTGAGTGATGATAAGTTAGAGAGAATGTTTCATAAGTATGTGTTTAATTCAATGATGATACTGCTGTACCATCATCAGAAAAAATCCTTTGCATACTGATGACAGATTATAAAGAATGTTCCATGTGTTTTAATTACCCATCCTCATGTAAATAAGATAAAATAATCTATGAACAATCTAAAGAAAAACCATTTGCTTATAACTAAATTTTTTTATAGTGGTAAGGTACCTTATTAGTTTCCTAATGATGCCATAACAAATTACTATAAACAAATGGCTTCAAACTACAGAAATGTATTTTCTCACAGTTCTGGAAGCCAGAAATCTGAAATAAAGATGCTGGAAGAGGCACTATTTTTCTGAAAGATCTAGGGAAGAATTCTTCTTTGACTTTTCCTAGTTTCTGGCTGATACCGTAACACATCATGCTCCTTGGCTTGTAGCTGCATCAATCCAATCCCTGCCACTGTTGACAAATGGCCGCCTTCTCAGTGTGTCTGTGTCAGAATCTGTCTCCCATTTTTCCTAAAGACACCAATCACTGAATTCAGGGACCACTCTAATACCCTATGACTTAATCCTAATTTACTTAATTATACCTGCAAAGACTTCATTTTCAAATAAGTTCACATTCTGAGGTGTTAGGTAGAATAAATTTGGGATGTAGGCCGGGCGCGGTGGCTCACACCTGTAATCCTAGCACTCTGGGAGGCCGAGGCGGGTGGATCGCTCGAGGTCAGGAGTTCGAGACCAGCCTGAGCAAGAGCGAGACCCCACCTCTACTAAAAAAATAGAAAGAAAATTATCTGGCCAACTAAAAAATATATATAGAAAAAATTAGCCAGGCATGGTGGCGCATGCCTGTAGTCCCAGCTACTCGGGAGGCTGAGGCAGTAGGATTGTTTAAGCCCAGGAGTTTGAGGTTGCTGTGAGCTAGGCTGACGCCACGGCACTCACTCTAGCCCAGGCAACAAAGAGAGACTCTGTCTCAAAATAAATAAATACATAAATAAATAAATAAATAAATGAATAAATAAATTTATTTGGGATGTAGAGGCATTTTTCAACCTAGCATAGTACCCTTCCAGTGAACCTATCAATGGAACTTGCTTATTTAGCACTGTGTCTAGATGCGATACCTTTTCAACTGATAACATCATGTTTTCTAATGTTTGCATTATAATTAATTCAAAACATAGAAGGCAGAATGGGCAGTAATGCATATACTGTGATGAAGGGGTGACTTTTAACTGGATCTTAATATGCCTTTCTTTTTTTCTGTGTTCAGCTCTCTAAACACAGAAAGTTAATGTGTTTATATCAATGAAAAATAATTTCATATTAATTAGGTCATAATAATTGAATAATGTAAAAGAGTACTTTAGACAAGATTTGTTATTCTTTTAATTAATTCAAAATTTCTTAAGAGACTTAATGATCTCAACTCAGCTTGCATGTGAGTATTTTAATGGAATTTAACTTTTTTTATGATCTGTGTTAGGGGCCCTATAAAACTTTCCATGTTTGTGTGTCATCACTGTAAGTGCAAAAAACAATGCCATGCAATGTAAAATAAGCTAATATTTCCATAGATTGATTTAATGTATTGGATTGTATAATGACAAAAAAGAATCTGCTGATACAGAATATATTTATTATATAATAATAAATACATAAAGGGTCTAATGTATATCTTACTTGTAAATTTGTTCAATAGTATTGTTTTTTGTTTATTGTATATTCAGTTTTTTTTTTCAAGAACTAAGATTTACAGTTGGAAGAGAAATTTTAAATAGAAAAGAAATACCCAAAAGCTTTATATTATCTGAGAACATATGTTCTCATAGAAGTAGTTCTGTATCTTATTAAACAAACTTTCTGATTTAAGTTAATCAAAGTATATTAAATGGAAATTCAAAAGAATGTCATATTCATGTTATTCCTACCTTTATTTTATTTTTTTATTTCAGTATATTATGGGGGTACAAATGAATGGGTTACATATATTGCCTTTGCCCTACCCGAGTCAGAGAGCTTCAAGTATGTCCATCCCCCGGATAGTTCTCACCACACCCATTAAGTGTTTATATACCCATTCCCTTTACCCCCCACCCACCTGCCTGACACCTGATGATATTACTATATGTGCACTTAAGTGTTAATCAGTTAATACCAATTTGATGGTGAGTACATGTGGTGCTTGTTTTTCCATTCTTGTGATACTTCACTTAGTAGAATGGGCTCCAGCTCTATCCAGGATAATACAAGAGGTGCTAGATTACCATTGTTTTTTGTGGCTGGGTAGAACTCCATGGTATACATATACCACATTTTATTAATCCACACATGTATTGATGGGCACTTGGGTTGTTTGCAATTGTGAATTGTAGTGCTATAAACATTTCAGTGTAGTCATAGAACGTCTGTTTTTCCTATCACGAGAGCAAACAGACAACCTACAAAATGAGAGAAAATATTTGCATGCTACACATCCAATAAAGGGCTAATAACTAGAATCTATATAGAACTCAGGAAAATCAGCAAGAAAAAAATCAAACAACCCCATCAAAAAGTGGGCAAAGGACATGAACATAAACTTTTCAAGGAAAGATAGACCAATGGCCAATAAACATATGAAAAAATGCTCAACGTCACTAATCATTAGGGAAATGAAAATTAAAACCACAATGAGATACCGCCTTACTGCTGTTAGAATGACTTTTATTAAAAAGTCCCAAAACAGTAGATGCTGACACAGGTGCAGAGAGAAAGGAACACTTGTACACTGCTGGTGGGTGCAAATTAGTACAACCCCTATGGAAAACAGTATGGAGATTTCTCAAAGAACTAAAAGTAGACCTACCATTCGATTCAGCAATCACACTACTGGGTATCTACCTAAAGTAAAAGAGGTCATTTTATCAAAAAGACACTATTCAGTCTTAAAAGGGATGAAGTAATGCCTTATACAATAATTTGGAAAGAACTGGAGTCCATTATTCTAAGTGAAGTATCTCAAAAATGGAAAAACAAACACCACATGTACTCTCTAATAAATTGGAACTGAGCAATGGGCACACAAGTACACAAAGGAAAGTAAAAGTCAGTGGAAATCAAACACGGAGGGGAGGCAGAGGGAAAGCCAAAAAGTCTACCTAATGGGTACAGTGAACACTATTCAGGTGATGGGCACATTTATAGCCCTGACTCAAGCCATGTATCAAAAAAATCTATACCCACTTAACATTTTGAAATTAAAAAAATATGATTTTCTGTTTTTCCTTGCCATAGCCTATTTGGATCTCTTGTTTATTTGATGATTCCCAAAACACAAGTTTTGTTAGAGATGTGACTTGTTCACTCTTTCCCTAAGGACATGCTGTGCTTACCACATACTTCGTCATATCCTGACTATTCTGGCAGGCCATCATGAGATGTGTCTTTTTTTGTTTGTTTGCTTTGTTTTTTAAATGCATTTTATGTCTGCAGCATATCTTCAACAGAGAGAAATACCTATTTTAATTTTAATAATGTTCCCTTAAGATATAGATATCATGCATTATACTAAAGCAATATACTTCTAACAGTAAGTAATTAAATACTATTTACATTGTTAACATAATTATCTCTAAGCTTTTTAACTTATTTTTATGAAACAATCAGTTTTTTTCATATTCTAGATCAATTGTGATCACATTTACATAAAAGCAAAAATCAAATTTTACTTGAATTATATATTTCTACTGTAATGTAATTGCTAATTGAATAACTAGAATGCAGAGAAAATAAATATGTTTGCCAATATGGGCATATTTTCCTATTATGTTTTAAAAGTGGTAAAAAAATGCCTTATTGCCTGTCTATGGCAGCATTCTTGTAAAAAAAAAGAAAAAGAAAGGTAATATTGAACCTATGTTTAAAGATACAAAAGAAAGCAAATACAGCTGTGTGCTATACATGTTCATGGGTAAGCTCATCTGCTTTATCTCTATTTCTTTTTTTCTCTTTCTCTTTATTAAAATTTCAAAACATGTTCATCTTTTGGTGTCCTAAAAGTAAAAGGGAAACAAAAACCGATGTCACTATGAATAAATCAACTACTTAATGAAATCTTCAAAAGTAAAGAAAATAAACCCATTCAATATTTATTCTATAAAAAAAATTAGAGGTAACTTTTTTCTACTTTCCTCTAAAATATTCCCCAAGCAAGAAATACATAAAAATTGATTAAAATGACTAAATCTAGGGCCAATAAAAAACAAATGCTAGAAATTGGGATAAATATCAGTTAATAGAAATTACATTTATAATCATCATTAGTGGCAGATTCTCTTATCCCCTTATGAAACAAGAGCAACCCTGCATGGCTGAAAGGGCATGGTGCCATGAGTTCTTTTCCACTATTTGTCCTTGATTCAGAGAAATAGTGTTTGTACCAAACAGAAAACGTGGAAGCCATTTTTCTCCTCCCTCTTGCTGCTATTTTTTAAGTAAACATTTGTTCTACATGACTGTTTTCTAATATTTTCTCCCCAGCACCACTTTTACATCTTTTCAGAGACTGCAACTCCTACCAATTAATATGGCAAGAAAAAATATGGGTTTCATAATATCATATTACATCCTGGGAGGTGTCAAATTTGACAATGAAGTCCTATATACAGGTAAGAGGCAAGAAAAGTCTGGATTGCAGTATATGGTCAGGATTACACAAATACACATCATCTACCTTTTAGGTCAAGATTATCTCCTTTTCCCACTGCCCCCCTCAGGTGGTGGGGAAAGGAGATAATCATGTTTGGTGCAACACACATCCTGGAAGTTGAACTGAGAAGCCAGCATATTAAACTGTTTTCCACAAGAAGTTCTGAAAAGGACTTCACTCTTAAGTAAGTGTGCGATGAATTATCGAAAACAAAGCTTCATTAACTGCTGTTCAGCAGACATACAACCTGATTATGTTTCTCCTGAATAAAAAAAAACATAATACAGTAAGTAAAGAGAAGTAAACAGACTTATGATAGGACATGACAGAACATAGGCAGAAAAACTTCTAGGGAGTCAAGACAGACTTTTACTAGATTATAGGTTCACAGTGTCATCCCCAGCACCTGGCACAGGTGAACGACTGTTTATGAATTATGTAAGAATTTGCAATGATTGGGGGTAAGGAAAGTAAATGACTAATAAGGAATATAAATTTTAGCAGATGTAGAAAATAAGAAAAAGAGAGAAATTGTAGATGAACTGTTTACCTTCTGGATGTTTGAGAAAGTGATGCTACCAAAAATCCAAATGGGGCTAACACCATAAGATGTATGAAGGAGAATGAGTTTTATGAAATAAATATGTAGTAATAGAAATTATTTCTATGGTTACATATTAGATAAAATTCTATTGTTATCTGATTTAAATAGGGCATTAAATAATGGCTTATGGATGCTTTGTTTGAACACTTTGACAATATTTTATTACAGGGACCAGAAAAATTGTTAGGCAATGGTTTAGCCTCATCTATGATATAAGAAGGTGGACTGTAAGAGAAAGGAGCAAAATTTCATAAGAGAAAAGGTTGACTTCAATAAGAAAAGTTTAAGAATAAGAAACTTAAAAAATGGCTTATCTTAAAGCTTGATTGACCACAGATTTCTCTTTATTATCACATGTGATTGCAAAACTGAATGCAAACAATTATTCAAATAAAAATGCATGTGATAAAATAACAAAATATTATGAACTAGAGTGAAAAACTTTGCATGTACTTTTATTATGATTATGATTTATACACATTTTAACTATATATAATCTTTAATTACATAACTCTGTTATCTCTTTAATCCTGTCAGGTAAATCAATCACAAGCAACTATCTTTATAATATGATGTTATAAAGAGGAAGATTTTTTATAACTTCCAAAAAAATAAGAAACATTTATGAAAATATATTTAAATTGGATATTAGTTCTGAGCAAAAAGAAATCATCTGTTATGATAATTTTCTAAAAGGAAACCAGATAAAATAGAAGTGGTTATAGTAGATATTATATTAGCCCATCAGAATTGCTCCTCTGCCAGATGTGAAACTTTTGAACTTGTGACTTAGTATGAAATCATACATTTTGAATGTGACTTTAGGTGAATAAAAATATTATTATGGGTAGTCTAATCTCACTTTCTTTAAAGAACAGGTGTCAAACCTTTTTTTTATTCTGTAATATAAGATTTTAAAAATCTCAATAACATAAAATTCCATTTCATTTTCTTATTTCTACTAGTAGTATGTGAAAACCTAGTAAATGTACATAATATGAGTTAAATACTACAGTCTACATAAATCCATGAATTTCACACACAATGAATGTTTGTGATACTAAGAACACAAAATATATACATCCATTTCCACTAAAAACAAAATTCGCAAACACCTCATAATTCAGAAGTTATGACACTTCTTTTATCAGAAGTGGTTAGTGAAATTAGAGACTTTATCTGTTTAATTTAATTCTCTATTTCCAGGACCTAGAACAATACATCAAATATGATAAGTGCCCACTCAATATTTATTGAGTAAATAATTTTTCTAATCGCTAACTAAATTACCTGACAAAACCTTGATCCACAAGGGTAATCAATGTCACCATTTCAAAAGTTCTGATCACTAAGCAGTACACTACTATAAATCGTGAGTCCACTTTTCAACAATGATATAGAATCTTGACCAATTTAGTTTCATAAATATTATGGTATAGTGGAAAGAACAATGAATGTTTTTAGCAGATCTGGTTTTGAATTTCAGGTCTGTATCTTGTGTGGACTTATAGGAGTGTATCAATCAATTAAAATGGGAAGAGAGAACCCATATATTATTTGAACAGGGAAAACTTACTCTAAAGAGTTATTAACTAAAATAGGGGCTTGGACTAATGAGGATTTACCAGTAAGAACTAAAGAGAAGCTACAGATATAAAGCGCAGCCACTATCACAAGTTACAATCTGAGGAAGTTTCCCCCCAGTGCCAAGATATACCTTGTTAAAAATCCACTGCCACCCTGCCAGTATGGATCACTGAGTGTAGAGGATGTTGAGAAAATTTAGATTGTTTTGGTGGGTTTTAGTGATAAGGGAAAGGGATCTCAAGGTTGTCTTTTTTTTTTTTTTCTGTCTTGAACATTCAGTTGATTCTAGTAACCAATTGAGGTAGGAAACAGGAGATTGGGTGAGTTCACTTTGTACCTGTTAATTGGAGATGCCTGTCCTGTTACAGTGGAAAGACTTGCCCTCTTTCTGACCATTACTAATTCCTCCGTTTCTGCTTTGGCTTACACTCTTTCCTCCAAAATTAAGAATTTTGCTCCTAAAATTATTCCTATTCTTTGCCATGTCACCAATATTCTCTACCATTAAGAATACCTTTAATCATCAAACAAATTGCACAGTAGAGCCATGTAAAAGACTCCTTTAATTCAACATGCCTATACAACCCAAGGTACCACATCTTTTATGCATTCCTGAGAAAGTTCTCAAAACTATTATTAATAAACTTAGACTCACACACTTTTTATCACCTTGTACTGTTCTGAACCTATTCCATTTGTGCTTTCTTCTTTCCTCTCCACTGAAAGGATCTTGTTGAGGTTACTTTGCTGCTTCTTTCATCTTTTTTTTCCTGCTCTCTCAACTAAGGTGAACTTATCCAAGATTGCTGTTCTGAAATCCACCTATTTTCTTATGATCCTTTGTTATTTTTGCATGGATTTTATTACTAATATTTTATTACATAATCATTTGGTTATTTATTTATTTATTGCATTTTTCCCTAAAAATTTATGATACAAGGAGGAAATATGTTTTTCTTCTGCATTGCATCTCAGCACTAAAGGATATGAACTAGCACAGAGTAGGTGTTCAATAATATTTAATAATCATTCAATGAATTTATATGTTGTATAAAATGGCCAATTTCCTCCCAGTGTTATTAAAATAAAGAACAAATTCCATAGCATGGTCTAAAGCCCTATATTTTATAATACATGCCAAACTCTTTAGCTCATGTTCATATATCCTTCACTTCATTTACTTATTTCCAGCTACACTGGTCTTATTTGTGATGCCGAACACACCAAACAGATTCATATATTAGACTCTTTTCTGGGGTTATTATTCTGTCACAATATTTATGGCTGCCTCTTTCTAACCGTCAGCTGAGAAATTCTATGTGTTATTTATTCTCAACAACATCTTAGATCCTCTCTGGCACATTATCGAAACTGAATAAATACTATTAAAATGAATTAATTATTGAATATATGAATTAATTAGAACATTAAATAAGCAGAGCAGGAATAAAAAGTAAACTTAAAAAGAAAGTCCTAAGGACTTTCTCTGCTGTTTTCTTTTTACACCTGAAGGCAGTTCAAATAGCATTCAAGACAAAACCAAGCTAACTCTCTTGTAGCATTGCACACATCTAGTCTTGGGTAAAAAATAGTTGCTGTATCCCAAGAAGCTCTGGGAGAATGGGCCACCCAAAGCAACTACTTTTCTATCACTTGCATGACATAGCTGCTAGACATATCATCCGTCTCCCTTTAGATATCTCTATAGGAGCCAAATGCCAATACAGTCTCCACAGTGCGTTAATTAAGCTCTCCAAGTTTTCTGAAAGTTCCTCTCTCTGGTGGAGAAGTAGAACTTAGAGCATACCCTGCTTTGTTGGTAAATCTGAGTCTATCCTATAACTCCAGATACTTTTAGACCTTACTATGTGAGTTAAAAGGGAACGTGGAAGAATATTTTTAAAAATTGAAACTTTAAAAAAAACTCATCGTTTAAAACTCCTACTTCATGGTCTTGTACCTTACTTTGGAATGACATTTATTCTGGTGTTTCCATAAACAGTGCTTTAGAAATATAAGTGCTCAAAATATTTTTAAATAGATGAATATTATTATGATGATTAACACTTTATTTAAGGATGTTTTATTTGGCTAGATATTTGCAAGGGATAATTAATTATAGGATGCTTTATATTTTACGTACCTCATGCCAAGAAATCTCACAAAGCATTCTTTTAGGCAGTTTCCCAGAAGCAGACTCCTAAATTGAGAATAAGTTTGAAAGTGACATACTGAGGAAGTGCTCCAGGGGGAAATCAGTATGGAGTGTAGGAAACCATAGAAAACAGGAAGAAGTCAAGCAAAAATAAAACCTCAAGCAAAACCATGCAGAGAGTTGCTTACTCCTGATCTCATAGGAGAAATCTAGAATGTAAGTTTCACCTATAAGTTGAACTGACCTAAGGCTAAGGGGCTGTGCTTTTCTTACTTCTGTCCCATAACTGTGAGTCATTAGTTAAGGGCATTCCCACAGAGGAAAAAATTACTGGGCATTATCCGGCTTTCAGAGGATGTCAGGAAAGTGAACTCTAGTAGCCTGAGGGTCCCTCCTCTGAAACACACACACAATGGTAGAAGGTATCCCAGAAGATCTGCGTGGAGTACCAAACATACAATACAGACATCTTTTGATAGCATCTGTGTATCAAAATAGATTTTCAGTTAAATCTTGTTACCATACTTTTGTGTTATTTGTGAAATTTAGTATTAGATCTATACCATATATATTTCACTTAAAATTTTCAATATAAAAGTTCACTGTTGCATCTACTGTCACAAATCAATCCTGAAAAGAATAACCAAATGTTATGAATCAGATTATGAGAAGTGTCTTTTCTAATATATACTACATATGGTGAGAGAGAGAGAGAAGAAAAGGGCTAGCTCTCTTGTCTACATTCATACTAGTAAAATCAATTCCAAAACAAGTTAGATTATTGACTGTTTCTAATCATGGTAAGTTATCTTACAAAATACATGTTATAATTAAAGATAAAGTCTCATCATGAATAAAACATACATTCTCAACAAAATGTATTGCCACCACTAAAAGAAAAATAACTCAGAATACACTCCTTGTTGCTTGTAAGTAAATCACTTATTTGTAAGAAATACAGAGATGTGCTGGCCACTTCCTTTACACGTAGCCTCTTAATTTTTTGCAGCCTTTGATATATCACCTGGTCTACCAAATCTCACCAATGACCTCCTTTCAAAATTCCATAGTACTTTTTCTATGATTGACTTCTTTTCTTTTATTTTTAGATGATATGTAATAACCATACATATTTATGAGATACAGAATATTTTAATAGGTATATGCAATGTGTAATAAATAAGAGTAATTAGTATATCCATCATATCAAATATTGATTGTGTTGTGAATATTCATATTCTTCTCTTCTAGCTTTTTGAAAATATACAATAAATTATAGTTAACCATACTAACCCTATAGTGCTACAGAACACCAAAACTAATTTTTCCTATCTAGCTCTAACTTTTTATCTGTTAAAGAGCCTCTCCCCATCTTCCCCTCCCCCTTACGCTTCTAACCCTCTAATACCCACAATTCTACTCTCTACTTCGATGAACTCCCCCCTTTTTTTTTTAGCTCCCACATGAAAGTGAGAACATGCCATATTTATCTTTCTGTGCCTGACTACTTTTGCTTAAATAGTGCCCTCCAGGCTCACACACGTTGCCAAAAATGACAGGATTTAATTCTTTTTTACAGTTGAATAGTATACTCCTATGTATACATATTTTCTTTATCCCTTCATTGGTTGATGGAGACTTTGGTTGATTCCATATCTTTGCTATTGTGCATAGTGCTGCAATAAACATTGGGGTGCAGGTATCCTTTCCTTTGAATAAATACCCAGTAGTGGGATCACTGGATCATATGGTAGTCCCATTTTTAGCTCTTGAGAAACCTCCACACTGTTTTCTATAACAGGTGTGTTAATTTACATTCTTATCAAGAGTGTTCCCTTGTCTCAAAAACCTTAGCTTTTTTTTTCTTTCTGATACTAGCCATCCTAACTGGGTTAAAATGGTATCTCATTGTGATTTTGATTTGGATTTCCTGGGTGATTAGGGATGCTGAACATTTCTCCTATATTCGTTGCCCATTTGTATGTCTTCTTTTGAGAAATATCTGTTCAGATTCTTTGCCCCTTTTTAAATCATATTATTATTATTATTTTTGGTATTGAGTTTTTGGAGTATTTTTATATACTTGATATTAGTCCTTTTTAAGATTTTTTTTTAAATTTCAGAATATTATGGGGGTACAAATGTTTTGGTTATGTGTATTGTTTTTGTACTGCTTGAGACTAAGTTGTAAGTGTGCTCATCTCCCAGATAATGTACATTGTACCCATTAGGTATGATTTCACCCATCTCTCTCCTCCCCTGTCACACCTGTTTGATATCCATTGAATTTTACTTTCTATTATGCACATGAGTGCTGTTCAGTTAGTTCCAATTTAATAGTTAGTACATATGGCATTTGTCTTTCCATTCTTGCAATCCTAAAGAATGGCTTTTATCAAAAAGTCCCAAAACAATAGATGCTGGTATGGATGCAAAGAGAAAGGAATGCTTCTACACTGTTGATGGGACTGCAAATTAGTACAACCTCTATGGAAAACAGTATGGAGATACCACAAAGAACAAAAAGTAGACCTACCATTTGATCCAGCAATCCCACTACTGGGTATTTACCAAAAGGAAAAGAAGTCATTTTATCAAAAACACACCCTCACTTCAGTGTTTATTGCAGCACAATTCACAATCGCAAATAAGTGGAATCAACCCAAGTGCCCATCAATTCTCCTTCAATTTTTGAATGACTGCTTTGCTAGGTGTACTCTCCTTGGCTGACAGTTATTTTCTTTCAGAACTTTCAACATATCATCCATTCTAACCTGGCCTGTAAAATTTTGGCTGAGAAATATGTTGTTAGTCTGATGGGGATTACCTTTTATGTGACTTGATCCTTTTCTTTCATTGTTTTTAGAAGTCTCTCTTTGTCTTTGACTTTTGACGGTTGAACAATACTGTGCCTCAGAGAAGACTTTTTTTGATTCAATCTATTTGAGGTCTTCAAGCTTCTTGTATCTGGTCATATATATTTCCCGTGGGAAATTTTCAGCTATTAGTTCATTGAATAGGTTTTTGCCTTTTCCCATCTATTCTCCTAGAATTCCCAACAGTCAAATATTTGTTCACTTTGTGATGTCCTATATGTCACATAGACTTTATTTTTGTTTATTTTTTCTCCTTTGTTATTTCTGTTTTGCCTGACTGGTTTATTTCAAAAGACCTAACTTCAAGTTCAGAAATTCTTTCTTTTACTTGATCTAGTCTATTGTTGAATCTCTCAAATGTATTTTTAAAATTTATTTTCTTTCATTGAACTCTTCAATCTTAGGATTTCTGTTTCACTATTTCTTTATATCTCATTCTTTGTTCAATTTCTCATTCAGATCATAAATTATTTTTCTAATTTCTTTATATTGTCTACATCTATTCTCTTGTATCTTTCTAACGTTTCTAAAGATCATCATTTTGAATTCTTTCTCTAGAATTTCATAGATTTTCTTTTCTTTAGGATTTGTTAGTAAAGAATTACTGTGTCCTTTGGAGGTGTCCTATTTAAAAATATGGAATATGCCACCAATTTATATATCACACTTGCACCAGGACTATTCTAATATGCTCTATATCATTTCAGTTTTAGTATATATGCTGTCAACCTGTATATTTCCATAGTATTTTTAGCTCTAATCTTTCTTAATCATTCTTTGGCTCTTAAATATTGAGGATCTACTCCTTGAAACTTCAGTCTCTCAGTTTACTTAATTATTACTTTTCTACTTCTAATATTTCTTTTATTCTTTATATATAACAATTCAATAAACATAACAAAATTTATCAAATGCTTATTTTGTTTGGTACCAAACTGAGTCCATCATAGTAACTCTCAAATTATCTTTGGAGTGCTTCTGTCTTCTCCAAATCTTAATCTGAGAACTTGGGGTCATCCAACTTTGTCTCTTCTCATTTTTAGTTATTTATTATCATTCAACCCTATCATATGAGTTCTTTTTCTACATTCCCCTCATACGTTATTCTTTTCTCTAATTGTCTCAATAATCCAAATAAAGGCAGTATTGGTCCTAGATTATAACTGAAACAAATGGCTTATTTAAAAAAATGTTGTTTGGAGAATGAAGTGCAATGGTAAATATGAGGATTTTGTCTTATACTTCTCATGCGATCACTTATTTGCTATTCAGCTTTGGATAAGTCATTTCTATCTACTGAGCGTTAGCTTCTCAGTTTTTTAATAAAGGAGGGAGAACTTATGTAAATATATTAACATGTCAATGATCACAAATTCTCAGTAAATGTTAGCTACTATTATTAAAATTATGAATAGATCTTATTAGATCAGTGTTTCTAAATCAAAACTATTGGAGGTGGAATAATATGTTGATAAAACCCCTCAGTTAATTATTGTACTCCCACCTTCCACTTGTTAACCAATGTATTAGATGCTTTGTTGGGTCTCCTTTAATTCAAAGCTGCTTTGAATCTATGTTTAATTGAAAGGAGAAATACGTATCTTCTCAACTCTTCGTATTTCCACATGGAGGAACATTTAAATTAAATCTATCTTGCCCATTTCTCTGCTCACCCACTCATGCAGCCCCATAGTAGAAAGAATGAAATAGTAAATGGTGAACAAAAACTAGGAATGTGTAGTTCAGGTCTCTCCCTTTCCCTCACCCATACATACATCTAACTACAGAGAGAACACATTAGCTGGTTTTTATCATCAGGTATCCTCTTTCCTGAGAGAAATAGGCAGTGATATTTTTGTACTGCCTGAGTTTGAGTGATTGGATAAACCTGTTCAATTTAAAGATACAGTCATATTTATCATACTTCTAAAGAACATAATCCACAAGTTCTAAACTTTGATATTTGACCTCTACTCATATACTTCTCTCTCTCTCAATTGATTTAGAATACAGAAAATAAGTTAAATATGCTACAAATATAGTGCCTCTCAATCCTCAAAACTTATCACTAAACACTAAAATATAGACATTTTAAGTGATGATTTAGAATATAATTTGAACATAAGTAAAATTTTGATTCAAGTTAGACACTAAATATATTTCCCCCCACCCATTCTATAAATTCATAGACTGCATAGAAAATAAATATACATAAACATACAAACACATATGTATACATGCACACAATACATACACACATATGGACATATATTTATTTGTCCATCATTCTGTCTACAAAGTGAAAGAAGAATTACAAAGTGAAATAAGAAATGGAACCTTCATTTGAAGGAACAGTAAGGGACAAAAAGAACTTGGCAGCAATAAACAGTGTGAACTAATGCACTAGGGAGAAAGAGCAATGGCCAAGATGGCTAGTGACACCTGGGAGATTCCTGTCCCAGAATATGTGACACTGGTTTAGTTCAACAAGAGGCAGCTGAACTTTCTCTCTTAACCAATCATTGAATTCATTCTTAAATAAAACTTGGCAGCATCATATCTGTCTACACAAAAAGAAGTGTGGTAAATAGATATAGAATTAAGTTAACATAATAGAAAATGAATAACACAAGAATAAGCATGGAACTGAGAAGAACCATATCTAAAGGCAAGCAACATTATGAAAGATAAGAACTAAATACCTATCAAACGATTGGAACAGAGCTAAAGAAGTACTCATAGAAAAATATAGTGCTATTTTTTTGAGACAAATTCTCACAATGTCACCCCAGGTAGAGTGCAATGGTGCCATAATAGCTCACTACAACCTCAAACTCCTGGGCTCAAGTGATCCTCCTGTCTCAGCTTCCTGAGTAGCTGGGACTACAGGCACATGCAACCATGTTCAGTTAAATTTATCCATTTTTGGTAGAGATGGGATCTTCTTCTTGCTCAGGCTGGTCTCGAACTCCTGATCTCAAGGGATCCTCCCGCCTCAACCTCCCAGAATGCTAGGATTACAGTTGTGAGCAACTGCATCCAGCCTATTGCTATTTTTAAATAAGAAAGATAGATAAAAAGAAATCAGAATTGCTATAGATAAAACCGAAGTAAATAACTAGTCAAAACAATTGTATAAATTATGAATTAAAATTCCTATTCCTTACAAACACTGTTTAACCAACAAAATTTTGACAGTTATGATTATAAAAGAAAAGGAGAAAGCATACACAAGTAACATTGATGAGAAAAAGAGCACATAACTAAAGAATAAGAAAGAAAGATAAGATAATAAGTGAACACTGTGTTCAAATTTATAGCAATAAATTTGACAACACGATCACTTATCTGTTAACAAATGCACTTTTCTAAAACGCTTAAAAACAAGCATAAGCCCTCAAGAGATCAATAACTGCAGTGGATAAAGAAAGATAGTAAATTCTCTACCTATAAAGAGAAAGACAGTGCCAAAGCAGTTTTAGAGAAAGTTTTAGCAGTCATTCAAGGAAGAGATCTTTTTCATCTTCATAAAATACTCTGAAGGGGAAAAATGTAGAGACTTATTCAACATAGTTCACAAAACTTACAGAGTACTAGTATAAGTTTCTTTAATACAAAAAGAGTACCAAAAAGCAAACTGACCAACTAACAAACAAATAAAACTATTGGCCAATCACACCTATGATCAGAGATGCTCAAAATATACAAATAAATGATTTAAAAAATAATTAAATATTATTAAACAAACTAATATATTAATAAAATATGTCACCATTATATAAAATTCATTTCAGGGTGATAAGTGTAATATAACAATGATAAATATCCAGATATAATCCTCGCCAATTTAATTAATTCTACTAGGAGCAGCATTCTGAGTTTACGTTGATCAAACTCTTAAAACATGATAGGAATCAGACAGCACCAAGCTTACTTAGCTTTAAAATGAAACAGTACAACTTGCGTAGCAATAACAGAGAGAAGGTATCATGATTCAAAACACAACTTCTCATGTCCCACTCATCATTTATCGGACATATGAAATCATGAGAAATGAAGTGAATGTATGTATGACTTGAGGAATTCAAATAATCTATCTCTTCTCTTTTATATTTAATTAATCCAGTGTATATGACTAATAGTCACGTAACTGTCTCAAGGATATATCACTATAACTCATTTTCTGATGCAGCTGTATAATTTCTAGATCTGTTACTTATAAAATAACCAATACAAATATATGTAATTGGTCTCATCCAGATTATCGTTTATCTTGAATCTGGCATAAACGTACTCTTAAAATTACTTGAGTTAATTTTGCAAGAAAATTTTAATTAAATCAGCATATGTTGCTGAGTATATTGACTGGTCCTTTGTCCAGTAATCTCACTTCTAGGAATTTACCCTGAATATAGACACCCACTAATCTGATAGCAAACAAACATAAAATAGCAACAACTAAAACATATGCACAAATTGATTTATAGGATCAATTTTAATAGCAATATACTGGAAAAATATCTGGCAGGACACAGATATTATTAACTGGAAAAATAGGTAGATCTATGTATTAGAATATTATGCAGCTACAAAAAAATTAAGAAAAATCTTCACAAACTGATATGGAATGCTTTCCAGAATTTAGTATTAAATTAAAAAGCAAGAAGAAACAGAGCATATGTGTTACTTTATATGTAAGAAATTAAAACTATATTTTAAAGAAGAATTTTATATACAAACAATAATTGAAACTAATGAAAATAGTTACATACAAGAGATGGGTTGAAAGTGATAAAGAAATAGATACATCTTTTCTGAATATACCTTTTCCCATAGGTTTTAATTTTGAACCATGTTATTAATTTACACACAAAAATATTAAACATTAAATTTGTTTATTAGAGTAAGAAATAAATAAGTATATATATTAATATTCTTTGGAACAATTGCTTGTATTCTGGATGAGGAGGTACAAATATGGTATGGAAAAAGAGGAGGAAGAATGATATTGAATTATCATATTGAATTATAATGTTGAACTGGAATTAAAGGCATTGGAGTCAAGACATTATAGAAAGGCATGGAAGCAGATTCATCAGCAATGAGAAAATTTTGTCCACTCCAGATACTATTAACTATATATATATATTTTTTTTCTTTTTTGTAAAAATAATTGGGTTCAGGTCTGGGCCAGGGGAAGATGAAAGTAAGCTGAAATAACTTATTGTCCAAGGCAGTGAGAAAATGTTCCCAAATAGGTGAAATTCTGGCAAAAAGACGCATGAGCCAGATTAAACAGCTCCACTGGCCAAATAAGAACTTTAAAATGAATAATGACATAAATGAATTCCAAAATATTGATTTCAAAGAAAAGAATATACAAGTCCATTCTTCTACTAAAACAAAATAACCATAATTGAGAGAAGAGCAAAAGGAAAACTTTTCTTTATAAAAGAATGTTGCTCAGTAAACAGGGGGCTTCAGTTCACCAAAAATTCAGTGCCTATTTTACAGAAGACATTTGTGGACATAAATCATTTTATAAAAATGAATTTAAAACTCAGTATTCTGTAATTTTTTATTTGAAATTTCCAATTTATTTATGAGCATTCATAATGAGCTGTTATTTAAAATATTCTTGAGGTATAGTAACAAAAGCTTTCTGGAAACTGTTAAAATTGCAAGTAACAATCCCTTTTGCAAATTGTGGGTAGAGCAATGGGTGTATACTTTTAAGTTTTATGGGCAAAACTGATTATTCTTTTTCAAATAAGCATATCATCGTATGTGATGCACTATCAAATATATTTTGTTATTTAGAAAATATAAAAAAGAAAATTAAAATAATACCCTGTGCCTCTCTTTGCTTAAAATGTATGCCTTCCTACTGTAATTTCAATAAAATCCTTAATTCTTAACAAGTTTTATAAGACCCTGCCTGGAATGGCCCTTCCTACTCTCCCACTTTCTTACTTTGCTCTCTTCACAACACTCCAGTCTCCTACTGTAGAACATACAAAGCTCATTCCTATATCAGAACCTACCTGCCTTTTGACTCTGCCTGCGATATTTTCCCTCTAGTTCTGTGCAGCATAGTTGCAACTCAAATATATATTTCATGCCTGGAAAATCATGGTGAGCCACTAGGATTTTGTTTGTATGCAGAATGCAGAAATTTAAACTTTTTTTTTTATTTCACCATATTACTGGGTACAAATGTTTAGGTTACATATATTACCTTTGCCCCACCCGAGTCAGAGCTTCAAGCATGTCCATCCCCCAGACCGTGCGCACCTCACCCATTAGGTGTGTATATACCCATCCCCTCCTCCCCGCCCACCTGCCCGACACCCGATGAATGTTGTTACTATATGTGCACTTAAGTGTTGGTCAGTTAATATCAATTTGATGCTGAGTACATGTGGTGCTTGTTTTCCATTCTTATGATACTTCACTTAGTAGAATGGGCTCCAGCTCTATCAAGGATAATACAAGAGGTGCTGGATCACCATTGTTTTTTGTGGCTGGGGAGAACTCCATGGTATACATATACCACATTTTATTAATCCACTCATGGATTGATGGGCACTTGGGTTGTTTTTCCACATCTTTGCAGAAACTTCTTATGGGAGTGGATGTGATAGTAGAACTGGCATTAATAACTGGCATTAAATACAAAACTATTAACTGCCCAGGCTTAGTAAAAAAACAGTAACTCAGTGGTCAGAAGAAAGGAATTCTGAATAAAGCTCCCTCAGTGGTCAGTTTCCTTTCTTCACAAGTAATAAGGTTTTTCTCATTCAAATTTGCCCTTAACCCAATATCATGAATTCATATCTGAATCCTTGGAACAGAAAGACAGGTAAAACAAGTAAAAAATGATGCAACTGTTTTTAGACAAAGTTTTGTGAGTAGTTGGTATCGGAATGTAGCATTATTTGGGGAACAATACAAGAAAGGACAGTATCAAGATTGGGAAAGGTAGATGTGGTTTCCTGGCTTTCAGCCCAGTGCTGGCTCAGGTACAGAGGGAATTGGTAGGTGGATGGGTCAAAACCTAGTATCTCTCTGGGTAATAGGCATCCTGACCATCAGAGGAAGGTGAGAATTTCAATTTGTTCTCTGACAGCATTCATTAGACAATCCCTTTGAGCTCCTAAATGTAAGAAGGAAGTCTTTGAGAGAGACTAGTATGTTTGATTGTGGATGGAAAAAGAGAAACTTTATCACCATAAGATCCCATCTTTACTTCCAAGTCATGATGACCCAGGGTTACACATAGCTTCTGGTTTCCAGGAATTCACAGACTAAATTATCTTCTAGTATACTGTAGAATATTTTGAGGCCAAAAGTGTACAGGTTTTTGAAGAGCCCTCAAATATTCCTATAAGTATTAGCCTTACAACTTTCTTAACAGAGTGTTTAGAAAAACTAAATTAAAAAAGAAAGTGTGGAACCATCTCCACCAAGGTTGTGGAGAGTATTTTGGGGGAAGAAAAAATTTGAAAAGAACTCATATAAAAGACCACTGTCGAAGATTATCAGCTTTATAAAATAATGAAGAAAACAGATTATTGGGTAACTGAATCCCCAGTAGCTGCTAGAATTTTTACTAGAAATTAAAAAGTATCATTTTCTTATATATGCACCTCACAAATTTCAGCAAAGAACACTTACAAACATCTTCACCTTTAATTTGAAAAGAGATTAAAGAAAATAGTACAATGCTGAAGACACTATTAAAAATTGTTATAATTTTAATAACATCTGTTATATTATTTTGACTTCTGATTGGTAAATTTCCTATCCAATAAAATCCTAAAATTGCCTCAATGATTTGTGTTTTAAGAACTTTCAACATGGCAGAGAATTTTTAAAGTATGGAATAAATCATCAACATATTTAATAATACTAAATTTGTGATTATTAAAATAATAGTTTCAAATTACAGATAGGAAAAATAGAAAGTGTTTCCAATTTTTTTTAAAAATAGACACAGATATAAGTAAAGTTTGTATTCTGCAGCATAAGTACTTGTATTTACTCAACAATGTTTCTATAATTTCTACACTTCTCAATAGTCCCTAAAAGTTATGTGACATTTGAGGAAAAAACCATATAGATTCTCTTTTTACACTATAATTCTTAAGCACCCAGTGCATCCTTTGTGCTCATCTCAAGTAACTTTATTTTATTAATTGCATAAATTTTTTCAGTGATGAGGACTGTTGAACTCAGTATTTTGTTTTCTTTTGATCAAGAGGTGTTAGAGTTTATTGCCTGAAGTGGTACCATTTGCTTTCTGTGAAATATGGTTAGCATCACCTTACTTTTTTATTAAGTGTATATTTATAACCTTTAGAAGCAAATGTACTCTATCCACATGGCTAGCATTTATTGTTTTATGTTCTGCACGCAAAGCTGCTTTTCTTAATAATAAGAAACAGCTGTTGTAAGCACAACAATGAAAGCAATGGGTCATACATTCTTAAATTAGATACAAGGGGAGCCAAGCAGGGCTAAACTCTAATTCTGTCTCACTCTTCCATGATTGATGCACTCTAAAAAAGAGCAGTCATACACTGTTGAGATTTAACAGATGCTAAAAGGAACCCGTTCCAGTGTACATTTGTTAGGCAGCTGTGTTTTACACCAGCAGTGATTACAATGGGGAATCAATGTTTCCATGACAGTTAGATCGACAAAACTTACACACGGTAAAACTAAGGTAGGATAATGGAAAATATTAGTGCAATACATAAATGCAATCAATCATTTCTATGGTGTGTATGTATATATATATTAATATATATATGTATGTAAATGTTACAAAGTTAGGTGTCAGGACGTTGGTTCATTTTTAACATCAGTTTGCATAGATCACTCATTTCATATAAACCTCAATTCTGTGCACAATGATAATTGAGTTACTAAGCTATGTATGATGGTGGTTACAAGACATATGGAGCTATGTATATTTTGGGGAAAAATAGAAATAAACTTAGAATCCATGGCATGTTGTATTTGAGGAGAGAGAGCCAAAATTTTGCTTCTATTTTAATGTCTGTGTTCATGGATTTAAAAGTCATCTTTTGATTATGTATTTCACATTTTAAACCTTAAATGTTCATATTAAGAATAATCTGACATAAAATCAAGTCATTTCCAGTGTGTATATTCTATTTTTGAAGGAAGTAACAAGAAATATATAGAATAATATATACAAATGATTTACACAACATGATTCCAAAGAATTTACAGTTAAGAATATAGATTTGAACATATTTCTATTCACATAGTTAATTGTTAAAATGTAGTCCTTTTAGTTTTAGAAAATATTTCTCAAATATGTATTAAAGAAGGTAAAGTAAATTTTTCTAAATTTAGAAAATATAATTCTGTATATTTAAATACAAATATAATTCCACACTATATCAACAATATATAGAAGTAATTTGGGTCCATTGAAGTTTGCTGAAATTTTTAATGGAACTTATATTAAAAGGAAATTGTGGATGTTTTAAAAGGAAATTATTTTTAAATGACTCAAGAGTTACAATAAAGACCTACTACAACTCAATAGCACAAGAGCAAATATCTGGATTAAAAAATGGGCAAAGGGCTTGAAGAGGCATTTTAAATGCCCAACAAGTATATAAAAATGCTCAGCATTACTAACCATCAGGAAATGAAAATCAAAACAACAATGAGGTATCACTCCAGTTAGGATGACTATTATAAAATAAACACACAAGCAAACAAAAAGATAACAAATGTTGAAGAAAATGTGAAGAAATTGGAACCCTTCCACACTGTTGTTGGGGATATAAAACAGATCAGCTTCTATGAAGAAACAGTATAGAGATTCTTCAAAAAAATTAAAACTAGAACTACCATTCAATCCAGCAGTCCCATTTTTGGGTATATACCCAAAAGAATTAAAATCAGGATCTGGAACAGATATCTGCACTCCCACGTTTATTGCAGCACTAGTCACAAATTGCCAAGTATGGACACAACCCAAATGTCCATAGACACATGAATGGATAAAGAAAATGCAGTATATGCACACAATGGAATATTATTCATCTAAAAAAGAGGGAAGTCCGTCCATTTGCAACAACATGGATCAACCCAGAGGACATGATGCTAAGTGAAGTAAACCAGTCACAGAAGGACAAATACTGCATGATTCCACTTATACAAGACCCCTCAAATAGTCCAACTCATGGAATAGAACAGTGGTTAGCAGGGGCTGGGGAAAAGGGATATGGGGAGTTGTTTTTCAATTGGTGTGAAGTTTTATTTATGCAAGATAAATTAATTCTATATCTCTGCTCTATAGCATAATGCCTATAGTCAACAACACTGTTTTATTCACTTAACATTTTGATAAGAGAGGAGAACTCATGTTAACTTTTCTTCACACACACACACACACACACACACACACACACGGGAACAAGGAAACTGGGAGTTGATGAATATGTCTATTACCTTGATTGTGGTGATAATTTCATATGTGTATGTACAAATTCATCAAATTGTACACATTAAATATGTGCAGTTTACTGTATATGAATTATACCTCAATAAATCTGTTAAAAAAGAGTTAGAATAAGGTCTAGAGTTGTACTACTGGCAATTCTTAGATATCATGACTTTATAATAGAATACTATATGCAGTCATGCATCACTGAATGACAGGGATACATTCTGAGAAATGTATCACTAGGAGATTTCATCATTGTGGGATCATGATAGAGTATATTTACTCTAGATGGTATAGCCTACTACATACATAGGCTGTATGGTATACACATACCACATATGTACTAATGCATAGTGACCATTAATTATCTAATTATTACATATAAAAATAATTTGATTTAAATAATTAATGAATACTTTTATTAATTTCTCCTTAAAATATTAGAATGAGTAACTTAGAATATTGATACAATATCTGGAATATTGTTTTACCATAAATAAAGGAAATGCATTTATATACTACTTCCTTGCAAAATATTGAGATGAAATTTTAGAAAATAACATTTTTAGAAGGCAATTGACAATAATTCTACACAAAATATTTTTTTGTTTGAAAGTTTATCCATACACTTTTGTTAAAATATTTAATATGTCCATGTAAAATTCACATGCAGTGAAATGCATGTATCTTCAATATATGATTTGATCAGTTTGACAAACATATTCACTTGCTGATAAGGTTTGGATGTTTGGGCTCTCCAAATCTCATGTTGAAATTTGATCTGCAGTTTTGGAGGTGGGGCCAAGTGGGAGGTGTTTAGGTCACAAGGGCAGATCCCCTCATGAATGGTTTGCTGCACTACCCCAACAATGAGTGAGTTCTTGCTTTATTAGTTCATGTGAGAGCTGGTTATTCATCCATGTGGCACCACCTCTTCCCTCTCTTGCTCATTCTCTCACCATGTGACACATCTGCTCCCCCTTCACCTTCCACCTTGATTGGAAGCTCCCTGAAGCTCTCACCAGAAGCAGATGCTGGCACTACACTTCTTGTATGGTCTGCAGAAATAGAGTAACCCACTTGCAAAACATGGCCATTGTATAGAAAGTTTAGAAACAATAATCACCCCCTCCCAAAACATTGTTCCTTCCTATTTTTGTCATCATAAATTGGATTTTCCTTTTTGCTGAACTTCATATAAATAGAACAGTCCTGTATGAATTATGTTATTGTTGCTGTGTTGTTATCATAATACTTTTTGAAATTTGTTATTGTTGAGCAGTATTTAATCACATAAATATGCCATAAATGTTCTGTCCATTCACCTGTTGTCCATTTTACTTGTGTTACAGATAAGATTTATCTATTATAAATAAAGTTGCTAGAAATACTCTAGTACAAGTTATTTTGTGGGCATATGTTTTGATTTTCTCTGGAAAGATGAAACCCACATTATTCCCTACAGTATATCCTCGTTTTCAGTTAGTGCATTACAAGAAACCCCTGAAAGTATTTCTCAGGTCCACTCTGTAGTCTCCCCTTCTTCTGATGATTTAACCCACAGGTCCTTTTATTGCTTCCTCAACTCAGCAGAACCACTATGCTCTGTTCAGACTCTAGCTTTCTGCGATGTGGTCAGGAAATCGTCCCTAAGCAACAAACGAGTTGGGCGTTTGTGGTCAAGTACATGCTCTGAACTTTGTTTGTCTCAGAGTTGTAGTATTTCCCTGTTGGCCTGAAAACAATTTCATTATATACATTGTCCACTTTAAAAATATTTACATCAGGAGAACTAATCTTGCATCAGTTATTGCATCACTTTCAAAAGTATATTTAGCATATTTAAATTTGTTAATTATTTGCTTAAATTTTCTTCACATCAGAATATTAACTGTAAAACCAAAAGGAAATCAAAGTTAAGATTCATCATGGTTATATTACATTGAGCAAATTTTTAGCAATTTTCCTTTTCTAGATATACCCGCTTTAATGTCTATAATTTCCTTTAAAAGAAGCTTTGTATATAAGCAATTATTTCATACAAAAAGTTTCTAATTTTCCTCCAATTATTCCCAGTTTTTGAATCCTAAAATTCCTCCAGTTATTACAAAATAAGAAGCAAGAGAATTAAATTAGAGAAATATTTCAAGGCTATTTTCAAAAATTTAAATTTCTCATTGAGAAGGGTTCATTGGAAAATGGTTTAGAAGATATTTTTGCTCACTTTAACTAGACTAAGAAATAAATGCCTACTCTCCCTGATCAGTCACTGAATTGAGTCTGCTGAGTATATTTTTTGATGACACAGACATTCTGAAATTATTTTCCCCTTGAAATATATTTAGTCATTAATTCAATCATTTAGTAGACACTGTGCTCCATGAGACACTGTAGTAAGCACTATTAATGATAGGATCCAATAACTACTTTGAATTAGAACACGAGGTAAGTGCTATTATGTGGAAATTTTCCCCACCAACAAGCAAGCAATCCATTCTGTAGTGGACACAAGAGAGGCATCTTCTACTCCAATTCAATTCTGACACTATCTGCCCAGAGATAGTGTCAGATCCCACAGCTTGAAGTTTCAGTCCCACAAGACTGTCCCCACTTCAGACACCAGTCACAGATCTGGCCCTCTGGAACTTCTGATTGGCTTGGCTTCAAGTTGTGGCTTCCATAATTCCCTCTTTAGGGTGGATTAATTTGCCAGAGCAGCTCGCAAAACTCAGGGAAACACTTGCCTACTCTTACTGGTTTATTATTAACAAATACAGTTCCAGATGTAGAGATATGTAAGGTAAGGTCTCAAGGGAGCTGAGCACAGGAGCTTCCATTCATGTGGATTTGGCTGTACCAGCCTCCCAGGACATGGAGGAGTTCTAATTCGTCTGCCTGCAAGCCTCCACGAGTTCAGCTGTCTGGAAACGCTTGTACCCCACTGTATTGTGCCTTTTATGGGACTTCATTGGATAGGAAAAGTCAAAGCATGATTAAAGCGTGAGCAACCTGTAGAAATGTGATTGAACAAAAAGGGTATGATCTAATACTAATAGACTGACTGGGGAAACCGAGCAAGACCTGTTTGTCCAGATTCTTCTTGGGCACTCTGTGCAGCATTGCTTCCTCCTAGGTATGGGGCAGGTCCCCTTCGGAAATGGCGGCATCATATGACCTCAATGTTAGCGTGAAGTCGATATGTGGGGTAGAGAGAGAACGAATTTTCAGACAGTGATGAGGATATACAAAAGTAGAAGTTTATTTATTTTTCTGAAAAAGAAAGAGAGAGAGAGAGAGAGAAAGAGTGGCCACGACACACAGAGGGAGGAAAGAAATGTTGGGTGGTGAGGAAAGTTGCTTGGTGCTTTTAAAAGGGTAGAAAATTTTTTTTTCCTCTGCTTCAGGGGACTGATAACAAAAGCAGCTGTGAAGCTGCTGTATTGGCTTTTTCTGTTTCTCACGTATCAAATTGATAGCAGAAATTAGTTTCTTCTTTCTTCTTGATGGTGTGAGGCATCTGGTACTGTCTTCTCTTGAGGAAACAGTACCCTTACCCTAACCCTAACCCTATACAGTTCACAGAGGAAGTTCACAATCCTACTGTTTGTTCAGGAACTTTTCAAAGCTAAGAAAGAACTCAGAGATAACAAGTTAGGCTACATGTTTTAATTAAACAAAGGGTGGTTGTGTTGTGAGTTTATATCTCTTACTTTCTGTTTGATAGTTTATTTTCCTCTGTTAGGTAGGTTTATTAGCAAGACTACCTTTCACTACAATCAGACTAGGTAAATTAGAAAATTTTTTGAAGGTCACCTCCAAGACAGAAAGGCTAGGAAAGATTGAAATATATTTTTAGTTTCTTTGGACTGCCTTGGGGAGAAAAAGGAGCAGGTGAAAGGAGGGAAGGAGAAGGTCAAAAAAGGGATTCTTCTTTCTGAGGCTGCTTCTGAGGCCTAAACCACCCTAACATTATAACAATAGACTATCTTTTGCTTTTATCTCTCTGAGGCTGTTCTAAAACTCATTCAGGAACCAAGGACAAAATAACAAAGACTTCAACAAAAGATATGTTTAGAGTTTTAGACACTTAGGAAATAATGAGAGAGTTATGAGCCCGAAACCATGAACAAAAATCAATATATATGTATATGTGTGTGTGTATATATATTAGTGTATGTTAATAGCACATGGTATAAAACCCCCAAAATATTATGTTTTTATCTGCAGAATCCTTAAGTCCTCCTTAAAGTGAGCAATAATGTGATACTGCAGGCTTTTTTCTTTACCTCAGTTAACATAGGATTTGCTATTGTAAACACAATGACGGCTTTAACCCAAAAGGTTGACCCTAATTGTTACTAAATTTATTAAATTTTAGATTTTTTTATTTTATTAGAGTAAAGCCTATATACATATATACAAACATACACATATGCTTAACATACAAGCACACATACACCTATATTTAGATGGATAGACAGAAAATAGTTTATTCTCTCTACACTAGTACCTAACAGTGGGATTTTTGTTCCTTAAAAGTTTAAAAGCAGTTGCTGACAAAATCAAGCCTAGAGCCATTTTCACCTGAAAATGTTTCTCAAAATTTCCTTGACTGATTTTTTCTTCTAAATCTAAAGCCAAGTTTGTAACTGATTTTTAATAAGAATGCTATTTATTCCAACTATATTTTTAAGCATATTTAGCACAGTTATATATAATCAGGGGTTTATGATGTTTTCATTTCTTTTGTTATAGGTAGACTCAGATTTTTGCTTTTCATTTTATTGATAAAATAAAATCTAAGGTTAAAAGATGTTGTCTTAGTTTGTTCATGTTGCTATAAAGCATTAGAAATTACCTATGCCTGGGTAATATACAAAGGAAAGAAAAGAAGTTTATTTGGTTCGCACTTCTGCAGGCTGTACAAAATGCATGGCACCAACATCTGCTTTTGGTGAGGGCTTCAGGGAGCATCCAATCATGGAGGAAGGTGAAGTTGGAGCAGGTGTGTCACTGGTGAGAGAGGGAGCAAGGGATTGGAGGCACCATGCTCTTTTATTAATACAAAAAAAAAAAAAAAAACAGCTCTCCAGTGAACTAAGTGAGTGAAATCTCACTCATTACTATTGGGAGGGCACCAAGCCATTCATGAAGGATCTTCCCTCATGACCCAGACACCACTCATTACACCTCATACTCAACATTAGGAATCAAATTTCAAAGTGAGATTTGGAGGGGACAAATATCCAAACTATATCAGACGTGAAAACTTGTGGCATCAATAAAACTACCCTGAGTAAAATAAATTTATTTTTTTATTACTCTGTGATTTGGAACCAGCCTTTTCTTCAATTAATTGAACTTGATCTATAGACAAATTTCCTTAGGGTTTCTGCCATATGGATACATGATCTCCCATGTCATTAATCAGCTAGGATCATTACAATGGATTTCTGGAAAGTAGTTATGCATCAATGTCTAAATCACCTTCTTGTCCAAAGTTTCTCTTACTGGTTTCTTGCTCTTTATGTCTTTAACCCCTATATACTTCCATAATGATTAATGCAGACATTCCAAAACAATTTATGTTCTTTCTCAGTTAAAGAGAAGTATTTTGTTTTATTTTTATTTATTTATTTTATTTTTTGCTACAAAGAAGAGAGACTTAACTCGAACAAGTCTCAGGCGAGTGTTTTCTTATATGGTTACACACTGTAGTCCCACAGAAACCCACAGACAGACCAAAAAATATCCAGGCCTCTATGGAGTGTAACTGGCAATTTAAAAGCCATCAGGAATACACATATCTATTTATCATGAGCAGAAATTCTCTCAGTCATTAGATCTCTGATTTTCTCTGAGTGTCTAGATTTTTTTTAATATCATAGTCTGACATTTTTATTGTTTTACCTGAAGTGCTCAATAGCAACAGGCTTCATCTCATGGTTTCCAAGTTCTAAATTTCTAAAAGGTTTATCTAATTGCCCTAATATTTTAATTAGGGCTCCAAGATTTAGGGAATGAAGTAGTATCCCTCTTCTTCATATATAAAATTTAAAAAGTTATGTCCTATATATATTAAATATACATCAATTATATCTCTTCTCCTCTTGTCACAATTATGAATATTTCTCTATTTTAGACCCCCTTTGCCTATAGTCCAGCTATTACAATGCCTTCTACTTGATTTCATTGCCTGCAATTTTCACTGCTTCATTGCATTCTCCAGGGTACCATGAATGTTGTCTTCATCACTTTTAGGAATGGGGAATATGTGAATATTGATGAGAATAAAGGGGAAGAGGAAGGAAGAGTGACTGGAAAACTCACAAACTTTGGAATTAGGTAGACCAGATTTGTGATCTTGGCTCTTTCATGAGTTATTTGCTACTAAGAAATTTGCTTAACTTCTAAAAAGCTTTAGGTTCTTTCCTGAAAAATGTGAATTTTTTCAGTTAGTATAGAATACCAGGAACTTTCTAGAGAATAAGAAAAGAAGTCTGACAAGATAACATGTTTCTTTATGAATTTGCAAGAGTCTGGAGACTAGTCTGACTCTTTGTATAATAGCTATTTAATAAAAAATTTGATATGTCAGCATATTCAGAATAGTTTCAAAGTATCTCCTTCAGTGATATTATTGCTGATTTTTCACATAATCTCTATTTTCCAAACATATTCTTCTCTCAACATTTATTGGACATGCAAATAAGACCTAATTGCTAAATAAGACCAAAGTGTTACAGATATTTATACTAAAATATTATATTTAAGAGTACCAGAATGCTGCTAAGGTTAACTGTCCTATCTGCTTATCATTCTGAAAAAAATATTTTGAGCCTAGAATGAGAACAGAGCTATATTCAGGGTTTTCCAGTACAGATATGTTTTGTTCTATTTGCGGCATCTGAACAGGAATATGCTTGTGGTTAGTCAAAACTCTAGTGGCTGCCATCCGTGGGAAAGTTTGTGTAGAGGAAATTAACTTGAGGCAAGAAAATAATAATGGCCTAAAACACAGATTTTCATTTTTATTTAGACAGTAATTTTCTGAGTCAATAATAGCATTTGTGGTGCCATTCGAGATTTGGTTTCAACAAAGTTTCCAATTACAGATGTTATTAATTTCCCTCAAAAACCACAGACTACCACATATTGCATGATATTTGATTTTTCTCTTTCAGAATATCACACAAAATTTTATTTGGAGTGAGGAAAAGGCAAAACAGAAAACTGTTTACTTATTCTTTAGTGCAAAACTTTGGTTTCAAATTCAAAATAAAATTTTACAGTAACCAAAAACTAAAAATCAAAAGTATGTTTTGTCATTTAAGCTTGTGCCCTACATATTACTCATCCTATTTATATTACAAATTCCATACAGTTTTTGATATAACATTTAGCAATTAATAGCCTAGAAAGAGTACTATCACTCAAAGTTTATGTTTAAAATAAGACCATTTAAAATTTATGTAGTAGAAATCTTTAGAAATATTTTAAAAACTAGATTTTTTAACAGCACATATTTATTTATATGACTATAAAAAAAATCCCCCCCATATTTTTTCAGAAAAGCCAGTGTCTCTAACACGCTTTAATACCAGTCCCATGTGCTGCCATTTTCATTCAACTGTGTCCGGCTTTCCCTTGTCCATGTTTATGTCTAGAATACACAATTAAGCATGAAAATTGGTCTTTTGGCCCTTGGGTGAAATCAAACTGATACGACCTATGGTCTATAATGGCTATCACCCAAGGCATGGAAAGATACTGACAAAATGGCCTCAGATAATCTGCATACAAAATTGGAATTCTGGAATCAGGGACTGAATCTACAAAAAGAGGAATTCCTCATGTGCTTGAAGGTTGTTCTATATAATGCAGTGGAAATATGCAATGTCATAGTATTGAAAAGGAGATATCATAAGAGTTTTCCTAAGTAAAATTGAAGTGACTATATGTCCCTATAAATAAGCCTTCAAAATTAAAGAAAGAGTCCAGTGGAAAGATAAGTTGCTTAGCATAAATCCATCAAAGTGAGATCAACATCAAGGAATCAGGGAAAGGGATTTCCATAACCCATGAATCCTTTGTTTAACATACCATAAATTGTATACAAAGAGCTGTCAGGATACAAGTGTGTGTATTGGGAAGTCCTTAAATCCCTTTTTGCCATAATTGGAAAAGTATAAACTATGAAGAAAGATTGGTAGTGGCAGAAAAGTTCAATGGGAAGAAAAAAAAATCTATGAAATGGAAACTATAGCAGCAAAAAAGACTGAGATCTTACTATACTACCACCAAAAGAAGGATTCAGG
The DNA here is from genome assembly GCF_020740605.2 of Lemur catta. Classification (NCBI taxonomy): domain Eukaryota; kingdom Metazoa; phylum Chordata; class Mammalia; order Primates; family Lemuridae; genus Lemur; species Lemur catta. The sequence continues at coordinate 31,984,447 of NC_059133.1, forward strand.
ATAATTTCTCCTGGTCTGGGTTTACTTAAACATTGTAGTGAGTGAGCAATTGTGCAAGTGGAAATGGTGGCAGATATAACATAAAATCAAATACTAATAATAAAAGTTCCACAATAGATAAGTGAAGGAGTTAACACTGCCTAGGGAATTGGAGAGATATACTTACTGACTAGCTTTCTCTTCAGCTATATAATTTAGTCCATGAAGAACTAAACTATTTGACTTGGACAGTTGAAGTTAGCCACTGAGAGGGTATAATTTTTCTAGGATTATGATTTGTCTGAATAATAAACTATTGAAGGAGAGACAAAAAGTGAAACTTACAATATTGTGTTACTTCTTCCTCTACCTCCCCTATGATTTTATTGTGTCCTTGTAATTGGTTTTCACTTTTTTAGTGTATCGGCTTAGTCTGAATATATTATATCAAGCCTCTCAGGTTGGCAGTAATTTTGAATATTTAGACTGGATGGTGAGCCAAGCCACTATTCCTAGTTTCATATAAATTTAAGATTTTACATTAAAGAATATAAGGGAAAATGTGATTTACATTCATGTAGACTATTCCATGCCTAATTTTCAAATTTAGAGTCAAATGAAACATTTAGTAAGCACTTTGTTAACTTTTGTTTAACCAAATTGTCTTCTATTTATTAATTATACAAATGTTGGTGTTGAAGTATTCTGAAGTCTGCTTTTGGACTCTGGGTTTCTTAAAGAAAACAAATATATCTGTGCATTTTTCCTTCTTGAAAATATGAAAAGTTATATTTATATGTACACACAGGAGTACATAAAATTGTATCATACAGCATATCAAATAACTAAAACCAATGCCCATGTAACCCCAAGGAGGGTTCAGAAGAAAATTGCTGCTTACCTAGACTCTGTCATGGGTTCCTGCCTGATCACCCCACTCTCCCCCAGGAGTAACTACTATGCTAACTTTTATGGTAAGTAGCTTTTTACTTTTCTTTATATTTTTACCACCTAGAATGTATGCCCCAAAATCCCACAAGTAACATATATGCTGACTTGATGGTAATTGCATGTTTATTTTTATACATAGTTTTACTACCTATGTGTATATTTCTAAATTGATGTAATTTATTATTGCATTTTCCACCTTTTTATAAATGTAATAACATTGTATATTTTATTTAGTGTTTGTATCTTTCACTCAATGCTATGTTTTAATAAAATACCTACATATTTACATGTGGCTAGAGTTCACTAAATTTAATTATTGTATGTTTGTTACTTTTTTATATGGATATATATTACAATTTATCCATTCTACTACTGGTGGAAATTTCAATTGTTTTGAGATTTGGGCTAGTACTGACATTTATTCTGGTACACATGTATATCAATTCTCTCTACCTTATAGGGGAATTTTTAGGTCACACGGATAACCTCAACTTTTCCACATAAAGCCAGTTTTCCAAATAACTTATACCTATTCATACTTCTACAAGAAGGGTTTCAGAGAATTTATTGCTCCATCCTTTAGCTAATATTTAGATTTCCAGTCTTTTTTGTTTCATTCAAATCTTTTGTGCGTGTTATAGTATTTCATTGCATTTTCTTAATTACTAATGAGCCTGATTACCATTTCCTATTAACTGATCTTTGGATTTTACCTTTTTTATTTTGAAATAATTTTTGAATTGTAAAGTTATGAAAGTAGTACAGAGTTCTCATAAACCTTCATCCTGTTTCCCTAATGTTAGCATCTTAAATAATCATGGCATATTAGTGAAAACTTTGAAATTCATATTGGTACAACAATATTAACAGAATTATAGATTTTATTTGGAGTTTAACAATTGTCTTATTAATATCATTTTTCTATCCCAAAGTTAAATCTAGGACACCACACTGCACTTAGTCATCATGTCTCTTCCGACCTCTAACAGTTTCTCAGTCTTTGCTTGTTTCTTTTAATGACCTTTACACGTACAAGAAATACTGGTAGGATATTTTATTAAATCTCTTCTATTAAGATTTGTCTGATGTTTTCTCAAAGTTGACCTAGAGTTATGAATGTTGGGGAGGAATACCACAGAAGTAAAGCTGTCCTTCTAATTTAATCATATCAGGGGCTACATAATAACATGAATTGTTTCTGATAATATCAGCTAGTTATTCTGTTCAGCTGTTGTCTGCCAGATTTTTCCACTGCAAAGTCAATATCTTTCACTTTCCATATTCTATTTCTTAAAAGCAAATTACTAAGTCTACCCTATGCTTAAGAGGAAGAGAATTAAACTCCACCTCCTAAAGGGAGAAATATTAAGGTAATTATGAACATGAAATAAAACCATCACAATGATTAATAATGATACTTTGAGATTATAAAAATTTTGATACTTCTTAAAGTTTTATTTATTAATTTTATCATTAATCAGATTTTGCAAGCAAAATTTATTGTGATTTTCAATGATGATTTTCTATTTGTATTCTTACTCCTTCTACATTTATTATTTGGAATAATTCTGTAGAAAAAATATGTCATTCTCCTCTATTTTTTAATTTATTTAACCATATGTGCTCAGATATTTATTTTATTCCTTGTGTTATAATCTAATAGTATTCTTGATTTTCTTGCTCAAATTGTTCTAGGTTTGCTCTTTGGGAGCTCTTTTAGTCACTTTCTGTGTTCCTCTGACTTGCCCACAACCTTCTGGGTTTTTTGTTTTGCTTTGTATTTTGTTTTATTTTCATCCTTTTTCACTCTTTGATACTGCAAGATGCTCTGGGATTGTCTTGTGTTTTTCCCTGCCCAAGTCCTAGAAACAGCCATTTCTCCGAGAAGCCAGGGTTCTCTTTATTGGAAAACATTTAGAAACCAAGATCTTAGTCCTTGATATGTTTGTTGCTTCTGGGGTGGTGCTTCTAAGGCCTCTCAGTGGACAGAGATAGTAATATATGTATGTGTACTAACCCATGCATGAACACACATCTTTAATTATTTTTGTATCTATCTATCCACGTATGTATTAAGCTAAAAACGAGATCATTCTGCAGTGAACTCATAATTTTATGCTATCCTGGCACCCCTTTTGAATACAAGTTTAACTTTCTTATACTAGAAGCAGTTGACACAGTTTCTAGTTCTACACCACACCCAATGGTTCAAATCAGTTGTCAGAGAAAAGAATTTAGAGGCATCACTTCTGCCTAGTAGACTGGACTTCCAGTTTTCCCATTGCTTTCTTTAAATTGACCATTCAGACATTTGCCAGTGAACTTAAAGTGACCCACACCATATTCTTTTATATATACTACTAGCCCTCTTTCTCTCTCTCTCCCCCGTCTCTGTCTCTCTCTGTGTCTGTCTCTCTTTGTCTTTCTCTCTCCTTGACTTCATTCTTGCCTTTGGTGACCCAGAGACTGAGAATTTCCCCCTGATTCATTGTGCTCTCCTTGCCCAGGATCTATAACTAAAAATCTTCAAACTTGTTTTTTACTGTGGTGATGTATTGAATGTGCACCTTCCTTTAGAAAGGACCAGGGACTACTCCAAGCTGAGTTTTCCCCAGGATGCCTGGGAGGACACAAAGTCAGTCTCTCAGCGCCAGAGCTATGGTTAGTCTGGCATAAGTTGGACATGGGTCAGACAAGAGCTGCAAGTTTATCTGCCAGTATAAACAAGTTTCCCACATGAGGGACCTCACTGGTCATGAGTTAGATAACTAGACATTAGGCCATCTGCCAGGTAAAAGAATTATCCCATAAAAGCACACTGTAAACACCCACATCTAGCTCCCCTTCATTTCCCATTAGGGCAGGGTTGCTAGCCTCTCTGATGCTAAAACTCCCATTTAGCTGGGGGCTCCCAAAATGATACTGATGTCAGACAAGACAGCTTCAAAATAATTTTGGCAAAGTAAAATTCTTAAGCAGATTTAATAAGAGATTTTAATGCAAATTGTAGTTAAAATAGCAAAAAAAGATTATAAAAACTTATCTCACCATTCACTGTCTATTCACTTATTAACAACACCTTAGCATAACAGCAAGTAGAAAAACACATTAATAAAATTTTTGAAATAGCAAACATTTATACCAAATTATAGCCACAAATTTAAGTGTGGTGATCTTAAAAAAGTATATGTTGAAAGTATTATAATTGAGTACTTTGAATGAGGAGGGTATGATGTTATATATTTAGTCATTCAACCTTGGTTTCTTTAGTGGTAAAACAAGACAAAAACCAGATATTGACTTGAATTAAGTACACAAATGTTTGGTACATTAAACAGGTACTGCTGCTCACAGTTGTATATAATTATATTTTTATGAACATTGTGACAGTAACAGTTGGTAGAATTTTGTCAAACAAAAGTATATTTAAGAACTCAAGTTGCTATAAAAGATTCCCCTCTGAGGTAGAGTGAAAATTATAAACTTTTTGCAAACTAAACTTAGATTTAATTTTATAATAATTTTAACCAAAACTCTGAGGCACTGCTCACATTTCTTGCCATCTGGAAGTCACTTCATACAAACTAAAACATTGCTAAAGAAAAGAATGTTAATGAGAGTTTAATGAAAAGCACTTGTTAATTTTAGATTAAATACTGTTTATTAAATTTTAATTAGAAGCGAAAAAGCCTAGTAAATACCGGGAAAATTGATCACTTCCATAGTATGGAAGTTAAATTAGATTTTATCATTATTTTTATAGAATGTCTGGATTTAAATCTCAGTTCTAGAGGTTACAAATTTCTAATACCAGTTCTAGATCTTAAAATGGTCAATAAAATATCCATAAAATTGAGAATATTTAATAAGAAAATTTGACTAATATGCAACTTCTCTCAATCGCTAAATAACTCTCCCCTAAAATGCACATTAAGCATCAGTCATACAATGAAAGGGAGAGAGAGAAAGAAATAGGTGGAAGGAAAAGGGAGATGGGAGTCCCTGCAGTGAAACTGAAGAGAAAAGAGGAGAGAAGAGTGAGATGTGGGAGGTAAATGAGGTGGGATGATAATTGCAGCCTCATGCATGAGATTTTAATCTTGGTTAGAAAGCTCAGACCGAAGGCTGTGAGCAGAATACTTGAGCAAATGCAGAGGTACTTCAGTATAGGACTGAGTTGAACAGAAGGGCCTTCTTCCAGACTCCTTAAGAAATCCAGTAAAATGTGTTTTGGTTTTATTTTTTTTAATTAACAAACATTTAGATTTATCTTTCCTTTTGGTGTACAGTTCTATGAGATGTAATGCATGTGTAGATTTGTGCAAATACCACCAAATCAGGGTATGAAATAGTTTTTAGCACCTCATTAAAACAAATAAACAGAACCTCCCTTGTGCTATTTGTAGTCACACACTCCTCTCTAAACCCTGGCAATCACTAATAATTCTTTTTTTTTCTTATTTCAGAATATTACGGGGGTACAAACACTTTGGTCACATATACTGCCTTTGCATCACCCGAGTCAGAGCACTAATAATTATTAACACTTGTAGTTTTTGCCTTCTCCTGCATGTGATATAAATTGAATCTTGCAATATACAGCCATTGAGACTGGCTTAAAAATTTGAAAGTTATAATTTTGCAATTTGAATTTAGATCTGTGATCTACTTAGAGTTGACCAGAGTAGAGTGTGAGGTTTACTTTTTTAATATGAGTTTTTGTTTTTTTTTTTTGCCATGGAATACGCATTATTCTAACACCATTTGTTGAAAGGATCTATGTAGGATATTATGTAGAAATATAATCTATTTGGGTGTGTTAACTTTGTATCCTTTGACTTTATTATTCTCACTTACTAGTTCTGGGAAAGTCGATGTAGATAACTTGGGTTTTTCTAGGTAGGCATTCACGTCATCTATAAATAGGGGCAATTTTACTCTTTTCAATTTGGTTGGACAATGTAATAACTTTTGTTTTTGACTATCAAATATATATTAAAGAATTTAATAATGAGTTTGTTACATTTACCCAGATATTAATCATTTCTTTTGCTATTTCTTCATTCATCATGTTATCTGGTCCCTGCTGGCCTCCATTCCCTTATGTTTAAAAAGCATACTTCCACATTTCTTTTAGATAAAGTTTACTGACTATGGATCCTCTTAATTTTCCTTCATCTGAGATCATCTTTATTTTATCTTTATTCCTGAAGTATACTTTCACTGGAAATGGACATATGACTGAGTTGACAGTCTTTCAGTACTTTATATATTTTATTTAGATTTTTCGTCACTTCATTCTGGCCTTCATCAGAAACCCACAGTCATTTAAGTTATTGTTTCCCTATAAGTGACGCATGTTTTCCTCTAACTGCTGCCAAACATTTTCTTTGTCTTTAGTTTTCAGCAGTTTGATTATCATGTGCTAAAAATGTGAGTTTCCTTGAGTTTTGCCTGCTTGGGATTTTCTTAGCTTTTTCAATCTGTAAGTTTATGTCTTTCACCAAATCTGGGAGCTTTCAACCATTATTTCTTCATTTTTGTGTGTGTGTGTGTGTGTGTGTGTGTTCCATACTAGTTCTCCCTTCCTTCTCAAAGCCTTATGCCACAAATGTTAAACATTGTAGTATTTTCCCACTGGTTTCTGAAGCTCTGTTCATCTGTTGATCTCATCTAGTGAATTTTTTAAAAATTGTGGCTAATTGTATTTTGCAGTTCTAAAAATATTTTCATTAGGTTTTCATTCGGTTTATTTTTGTACCTTTTATTGCTTAGGCTTTCTATCTTTACTGTCCTTAGTTGTTGAAAATGATTATAATAGCTGCTTTAAAGTTTTTTTTTTTCTATAATCCCAACATGTGTGTGACCTTTGATTTGGATTCTGTTGTTTTTTTCAATTCTCACAAGTTGAGATTTTACTGATTGTTTATGCTGAGTAATTTTGAATTGTATCATGATCATTTTGAATATTAAGCCACGAGTCTGATGTTCTTGTTTAAATCCTAAAAAATATGTTGATTTTTATGTGTTTTATGCAGGCAATCCACCTTGTTGGATTCTGGTTGTACTGAAAAGCTGAGGCTCTTTTTAAAGCCTTCTAAATACTATTTGGAACTGTTCCCACATGTACACCATCCACTGAGGGTCTGTGACCAGGACGATGATTTTTTTTCTGTAGTTCACATTTCAAAGTTTTTAGTATTGTATTTAGGGACAGATTTTTGATGTGCAGCTTGGGAGCATGCCCAGGAAATCATGAACATTTTTAAGGAATTGTTCTGTAGAGCTCCTTCTTCTCTGCAATTACCCTCACTCTTTCTGGCTCCTTAGGGCTTTGCTTAGCTTTTCTGCCCTGCTACATACTTTCTGTGACTATATCCACTTTTGGAGCCAAGTAGCAAGTCAAAGAGAGAGAAATAAATGTGGAGCTTCACCTCATGTTCTTGGAACTACCACTCATGTGGTCACAGAGATTCTCCTGAATTTATGGCATTTTCCTGGACACCACTGTTGTCTCTGTTCCACTTTTGCCACCACTGTCACAGCAATTGCTGGTGGCAGGGATGAGAAAGAACAAAGAGAGAAGGAGAGAGAGAAAGAAAGGAAAGAAAGAGAAAGAAAGAAGGAAGGAAGGAAGGAAGGAAAGAAGGAAGGAAGGGAAGGGAAGAATGTATGCTTTTCACTGTCTCTGATCATTAAGAGCTCCTTTTCCCTATTGTTTGGAACAGAAAATGAACATTTCTCTTCGAGCTTTTTCTTCTGCATAATTCTGGCACGGGGCTGCCATTGAATCTAGGCTGGGTAATACTAACAGCAAAAAAACAAACAAAATGGAAATCTTATCATAAGTTCAGTCATATTTCAAAACCTGCTCTTCTTCCCCAGTCAGCCTGCTGACATAATAAATACACTGAGGAAGAAATTTTGTCTGATCATAGCACCAAGAAAAGATGTGATTCATGTAAGTAATTAAAAGTCTTAATTTAAGGATATAGTAAATGTTGTAAATTATCTAACTTTTTAGTTTGAGTTAGATGTTAGAAAATGTAGAGTCAAAAAATGTTGACCTTTCACATACAATGTGTATTATTATGCATTGCTTCATTTCTGGATCCTCTGTGTCGCACAACTTTGTTTTCCTTTTTTCTTTACCTCCTGTTTTTAAATAATGGTATTGCATTGTTTATATGTTCTTTTGAGCTTTTTTAAACCAAAGTGGTAAAGTTATGGATGTCTTTCCCTTCCATTTTGTGATAGGCACAGATAAGTACTGCTCAGATCTCTTCTAAAGGACTGGCTGCTTAGATACAACGATGTGATTAGCTGCCAAGTTGGCAGCTCTAAGCTCCTACCTTAGCTATTGTGCCAACTCCATGTGCTTCCTACGGCAGCCCCCAAACAGGCAGTGATGCAAAAGACCCAGGCAATTTTGACCAATATGAAGAAAATATTGCAGAAAAGAAAATGTATTTAGAACAGCTAATGTATCTGGGATTTCAGGAGAAGATAAAAAAATTAAAGAAAATCAGTTCTTAAAAATAATTAAAGAAAGCTTCCCTGAGTTGAAGAGACTAAGTCTAAGATCAAATGAGCTTGGAGAATTTAGTGTGAATTAAAGACAAAGAAAGAAAACAAAACAACTCCAGGCCCCATCAAAAAGTTAATAAATAAAACAAAACACTAACCTTAGCATATCTTGGTAAAAATACTGATGTCTAAACGTGAAGAGAAAAATATCTTACATGCTTTCAGACACAGCAATAATTATTAGTAACATAAAATATGTAATATTACTCCAGCGTTAGAAGCTTGATGTTTGTGAAATAATATTCACAGATGATGAAGAGGGAAGGAATGCAACCAAATTATCTAACATCCCACCAACATATCTATAGGCAAAAGGAAAGAAAAATCTATGCAGATAACCAAGAACTGAGAGACATCACACAAACAGTACATCTAAGGAAAACACTCAAAAAATAATTTCAAGAAAAGTCTGGCCTCTGTAGCAAGCACAAACTAGTAATAAATGGTACAACAGACCTCCCGTAACAAAGCTTAATAGAAGCCTCAAAAAAGTCAAGCTTATTCACAAGTAACTTATGTCCCAGTTGTTAAAAAAAAAAAAAAAAAAAAAAAAACCCAAAAAACATACAATATCCAAAAAATACTTAAAATTCACTAAAATTAAAAAAATAGAAAATATAATCTATTACTTAACAGGAATTTAGAAATGGCAGAAGAAAGATCAGTGGCTTTGAAGATACAGCAATATAAACTATCAAAACTGAAGCACAAATAAATAAAACACTAAAACAAAAATATGGGAGATGCAGTGAACTGTGGAACAATATCAAACATTCTAAGAAATGTATTTGGAGACCTAGAAAGAGGGTTACAGAAAAATATTTGAAAAAATCATTGCTAGAGGGACTTCCCTGATCTATTGTCCTTTATAGCTGAGGGTGCTGCCATGTGAATGGCCCTGTCTTACTTTTTTTACCTTTCTTTACACTGACTTCCTTTAGGTTGGGGATTCAGCTTTGTTAACTTGGACAAGGGGAAAGTCTTATTTTCATAGTCAACTTGGATTGCAGGCCACAGGCAGAGGGCCTCTTTTAGCAAAGTTATTACCTTATCTTCATACATTTAGAGAGTTGCCATTATACTAACTGTAACTGTGTTTAGAATCTTACTCAACACTTGAAGAAACAAACAGCACCAACATCTTGTATTTTTTGTATGTAAATTACATATTATTCATAATTACAAAATTTCCGTAAGTACATAGTCTATGCTCCAAAGTGCAGCAGACTAGAATTTACTAAAATATATTGCAAGTGTTTAACAAAGTTCATCTATTCCCAGCCCAGAAGATTTTTAGTGCCTTCCAGTATACTTCTTCCAATGAACCAGTTACATTACTAGGACCAGTTACTTGCAGTGTCCCAATTCATGATATCTGTGTTGAGACAGGAATGATGAGAAAGTGGCAGCAATAAAAATATCTGCGAAAGAAGTTTTTCAAAGAGAAGAAACATAAAGCAAATGCAAATGTCATCAGACATGAATAAATGTGGGACATGGTCACAGAATTAAAAGAGAAGGCAAGTGTGGTTTGAAGTGTCCAAGGAGAACAGTGGAAGATGATAAGTTGGGAGGAAAGCAGTAGACAGATCATCTGGCACTTCACAGGGTAGTGTGATTGTGAATTTTAGGTGTCAGCTTGACTGGCTTAAGGGATACCCAGGGGGTTTTTCTGAAGAGAATAACTTTTGAATCAATGGACTAAATAAGGAAGATTTACCCTCACTCAACAAGAGCCTGCACCATGCAATCCAATGAGGGTCCAGATATAACAAAAAGGCAGAGAACAGACAAATTAGCTCACTGTCTCATTTTCTCTCACTCTTGGAGCTGGGGCACCCCTTTTATCCTGCCCTTGGACATCAGAACTCCAGATTCTCTGCCGTTTGGACTCTGGGACTTGCACCAGCAGTCCTCCAGTTTCTCAAACCTTCAGCCTTGGACTGAGAGTTATACCATATGCTTCTCCGGTTCTGAGGCCTTCAGACTCAGACTGAGCTATGCTACTGGCTTCCTCGGTTCTTCATCTTGCAGAAGGCCTATCGTGGGACTTCTCAGCCTTCATAATTGTGTGAATCCATTCCCATGGTAAATCCTCTCTCATATATCTATAGCTGTACCATCTATCTGTCTATATCCTAGTGGTTCTGTTTCTCTGAAGCACCCTGACTAAAGGAGGTAGGTAACACAAATCTATTTAATTTATTAAATTTTTTTGGTGGAATTTTGCCTCTACATTTGATGGAATGGCTTATAGTTAGCCGAAGTTCCCACTGAGAACAAAAAGAAAGTCCAGATATAGAAATAAAAAAAATATAAAAGGAAAAAAAGAAATAGACAAACAAAAACCTTTAAAGGCAATGGGAGAAACCATGAAGCAAACAGGATTAGGAAAGCCTCGCTGACATTCCACAGCTGCATTTTCACTGAGCATTGCTGTGTTTGGAGAAAGGGCAAAGGGCTGAGAATGAGGACTGTCCCTGGGCAGAGGGCTGCAGCTGGAAAATAAAGAATGTCTAGACTTCTCTCAATAATAAGAAGGAAATTAGGCAATAAAAAAGGGCACAATCTTAAATAGACAACTCACTATAAAAGATCTCTGAATGATAAAGTACCTGAAAAAGTTCTCACCATCATTATTTATCAAGGAAATAAAATAAAATCCATAATAAAAAGTCTGAAAAGACAAAATGATGGGAAGATTGTGGAGTAACTGGAACTCACATTATTGGTGACAGTATAAAATGTTATTACTATTTTAGAAAAATGTCTGTAAGCTTCTTATAAAATTAAAGTTACACCTACCCTATGACCCCACCATTCCAATCGTAAGTATTTACCCAAGAAAAATGAAAACATATGTCCACAAAATACTTATATAAGAATGCTCATAGCAGCTTTATCCATAATAGCTCCGAACTGGAATTATTCCATGTGTCTATCAATAGGAGAGTGGATAAATGTATTTTGGTATATTAATAAAATAGAACACTACATAGAAATGACAAACTACTGGCACATGCAACATCATGGAAATTATAATCTTAAAAAATTTATGCTGAGTGAATTGATCCTTAAACAAAAGAATAATATTGCTTGGTTCAATTTTTATGACCTTACAGGTAAAACAGGTAAAGCTTACCTTTGGTGGAAAAAATTCAGAATGGCCATTGCTTTCATCATGTGGGTCAGGGATTGACTGTGAAGGAGCATTGCAAAATTTTAATGGTTAATTTTATATGTCAACTTGACCAGAATAATGGATGCCCATACAGGGATAGCTAGTAAAACATTATTTTGAGATGTGTCTGTGAAGGTGTTTCTAGAAGATACTAACATTTGAATTAGTAGATTGAGTAAAGAAGAGCACATTCACAATAGTGGGCAGACATCATTCCAATCCATTGATGGCCCAAGTAGAACAAAAAGGCAGAGGAAAGTCTAATTTGTTCTAATTTCTTGAGCTAGGATGTTCCATCTTCTTCTGCCCTCAGGCATCATAGCTGAAGGTTCTAGGGCCTTCAGACTCCAAGACTTACAGCACAGGCCCCTCAGTTCTCTCCTTTGGACTCAGACTAAATTATACCACTGGCTTTCTTGGTTCTCTAGTGTGCAGGTGACACATCACAAGACTTCTTGGCCTCCATAACCATTTGAATCAATGCCCATAATAAATGTTAATATATTTAGTTAGTTAGTTAGTTATAAAAACTCCTGTGTTTTGTTTCTTTGGAAAACACTGACTAATACACAAACTTTCTGGGATGATGTTAATATTCTACAACTTGGTAACTTTATGGGTTATACAGGTGTATGCATTTCTCAAAACTTAGGGAATTAAAACTTGATATTATATATTTTTTAGAACAAAAGAGTTCACGTGATTTTTATTCCTTTATGCCCCTTGAAGTTCAAAAAATATAATAAGACTGTTTCTCTCAAGCTTTTATAATTATAGGAATTACATGGCCTTTTTATTAAAAATATGGATTCCCAGGTCTTTTTTTCAGAAGATTGTGATTTACTAGGTCTGGATTGCAATTCAACTTTTTTATAATTCTCATAGATAATTATTTTAATTTGAGAAATTTGGAAAATTCTACCTTAAGAAATATATAATATTTGCCTCCATGCTATAAGCCAAACACTTGTACTAATTGTTACCACAGGATTATAGCTTTGCCATTTTTAGTTCCTTTATCACTAACATTCAAAATAAATTTTCCCAATAATATTCATGTTTTAGAAATAAATGGTTTATCATGATATTCTTTTCAAATGTCTACTATGCCTTTATAGAATATTATGGTATTAGGGAAAAAATAATAAACTACGATTTTAAAATATTTTTAAAATCTCCAAGAATACTTACTTTCAAACATTATCCTGCAATTACAAAAAATTTTGGTGTTATTAATTACTGAATTTGATAACAGCCACTTAACCATGTGACTTTGATTCATCTAAAAGTATTTTCATGACAGTAAAAAGGAAAAACTGATAGTATTTGTCTACTTGTTGGGCACTCAATGAGAAATTCTATAAAAGGACCATTTTGTAAACTATAGATGACTCATAAGTGTTAGAATGTTTTGGGTTTTATTTTTAATGTATAACTTTTGAGAATAATGTAGAGTTCAATAGCATACATTTAAAATATAAACATTATAAGCAGGCCATTGCTTAGTAGTGGGGATTTTATGACAAGTTTGAAAATGAAGATCTTACCCTTGTTATTTCTCTTCCAAAAGTATGTGTCAATCTGTATTTGTATGTGTGTGCATGTATGTTCTGATATAGACACACATACATTAAGAAAATTGATATTGTATGTGTATTAATTAGTTCTTTCTTATAGTTTGGATGCAGTTTACATCTGTTTATTCAACAAAAGGGAGACAGAAATGAATTCCTTCATTAAAATTGTCTACATTGTAATGTATATGCTCTGCTGTTTTTCACATTTACACTCAGGATTGCTCCAACATGTTTTGACTGAACTTGCCTCAACCTCAAGACTCCAAGTGCCCTGTGACTTTTCATTCAGACACACGAAAGCTGGGAGTTGTCAGGAACACCTAGATATATGCATAGCTTTCATAAGCAACATCAAATGTTCAGGTGGGAGCAGGGGTTAGCTTATTTAATAAGTTCCATCATATATACATAAAAATAATCTTTTTGGATGAAAGGCAGAATCAAACAGGCTATTATTGTAACTAGAAGGAATTTACTGCTGCTATTAGAAAGAAGATAAATTTTGTGACTACAGATATTATTGCAACCATGACACATAGTGTTTCTGAAGCAAATGAAATGTTTCCTAGTTTTTGCCATTCTGGTATGCATAAGTATCTCATTCTTAATTTGACATTATTTATATTATTTCACAATAAAAATTATTAGCCCAAAGGTAGAGCTTTCAATAAAATGCCTTTTTTGGGGTCAAAAATGTTAAACGATCAGTTAGATTTTTTTGGTTTATTTTTATACCAATTATTCTATTCTCAAAAGCAGTAGTTTTGGAGAAGTTCAGATGGACTCATTCTACCATGTTAGTTGAAGAGCATTTATTAATGAAGGACAGATCAAAAAGGAAATTTTTCCTTGTTATTTTCAATTTGTTTGGTGTGTTACCAATAAATAATTATGTTGTTATTCTCTATACCTCATGTTTTACATAGTTATATTTTCACAAAATTGGGATTATCTACATTACTTTTGAGAAAAGTGGGAAGTCATGAATAAAGAATTAAGTTTGAAGTAAAACAAATCTATTTTTTAAAAAAGATTTTTATAAAAATGTCAGTTCTCAGTCTCACAGTACCTAATTATTTATGTGTGAAATGGTCCTAAACATGTACAACAACTTGAGATTTAAAAAAAAATGATACTTATTTAAATTATTTAACTGTATGAGTCAGAACAATGCCATTTCAAAAATTTTAAAGGTGCAAAAAGCCAAAGGTACAATATCAAATAGATTTTTAATATTTGTGCATCTAGACAACCTTCACTCATCTTTAACACTGAAATAATGGGCTGAGTAGTGAAATGGTAGCACTGGGGTTGGGAAAAGTATTCAGAATCTTTTCCAGGTTTGCACACTGGCTGCTTTACAGATAGATACTTGGTCAAGTGTTAAGGTATAAAATCATAGCTGGGAAACTATGTGAATCAGAATTTCCTGTGAAGACAAAAAAAAGTGAGATATCAATGACAATGAAAAAAAATTCTTAGAGTTTTAATTGTGATTAACTGTGTTGTATTATGCAAAAGAGCAAACTGCTCCTTTGAGTTGTCTCTGTTAAAGAGTTAAAAACAAAACAACCAATAAATAAAAAGAAAATAAATGTTGACTTGTGAACTCTGTAATTTTTGAAAATTAATTGGACTTAAAACATTTTTATAATGGTATTCACAGAGCTATTGAACATGTTGCTCAGAGAACTGGTTCCAAAACACAGTTTCTCTTTAGAATATTTTCCTCTCAAATAAAAATTTTATTGGCCTTTATTGAGCCATAAAACTGTCATTGGGTGAAGGGGTACAAAAGATTTCCCTTTTGATAATTCTTCCTAAAAGTTTAGATAAATGTGTGCATGGTATCTGGTCAATTAGACTATTCTATGTGGTTGAGAAGCTAAAACTTCAGTTTCATAATTTTCAGATGATTCATGATGCCTAAGAATATTAGATTGAATTGTCAAAGGGCTCAAGGAAATTACAGTGTTAAATAATCAACTTTAAATTTGACAGATACATTTATGTAGGGAAAGTTGCCTCCTTGCACTGGCATTAACTGGAATAAAGTGGCAGAAAGTAGTACTCTGTATTTAATGCTATATGTCTGTAAGTCTAAGAAAAGAAATCAAAAGTGCAATGCCATGTTTACGTCTTAAAGAACGTGCCCAAAACTCATTGTTTCTGAGATAAGAAGTGAGAGACTATTCACTCCCACTCTAATACTCCAAAGTGCCTACAATAAAAGTTAATATGAATTTGAGAAAATATATTTTCAAAAGTTCATCAAAAGTAATTGGTGCTAAAATCAATGGATGTGCCCCCTTGGACCTGGGAGATGAGGGCAGGGAAGTCTGACTGCCTCAATGGAGAATTGCCCAGACTGCTGAGCCCTCAAAAGAGGAGGCTTGCTAGACCCTGCCCCCAGTAGAGGACTGTGAGGCCAACTGCCAAACAGAATTGCATACCATACAACCTGCTAGTTAGTGTTGTCAAAAGACTGATAGATACTACTTTTACTGGAGGAATTTTGTGACACCTATAAAATATGTCACTAGCAATACTTTATAGACTTTAAAATCTTCTACTCCGTGAATTTATGAGCAGAGTTCACAAAAATGATGCTGTTTTGTTTTGTCTTACCACTTCACCCTTCCAGAATGTTCTTAGACATTGGTTATTTGCTGGCCAGTTCAGTGGGTGTGAGAGCTTGATACCAGCCAACCCCAAAATATTCACCCCCAAGTTCATCAGGTGTCTGGTTGTTTTGCAGGTCAATTTCTCAACCATACTATCTCCTACTCGGAAAGACCTGAGCATTGCCTGAGATTGAGTTCTGAAATCCACCCCTGGGAAATAGCACTCATGGTTTTTTGTTTTGTAATTTTATATTTTGAATCATTTTTAGTATTTTTTTTTTTTAGTTTTCAGAGACTTTATCTATGGGTGTCCTTTGCATTCACTTTTGTCAGTTCATGGTTGCTACCAAACTTGGAACTATTTAATATCATTTTTCTCAGTGTAAAACTTCTCGGTCATGTTACAAATGCTCAAATAAACAATTTTCCTTTTTAGTTATATTTGCTTGCCAGGAGAATTTTTGACAGCATTTTTTTACAGAGGCCCTGGATATTCTAGGATATGGCATTAAAGCCCAATACTCTCAGTTACCACAACTAGTAAATGCCCCAATTGTGACTATAGATTGAGAATTAGCTTACAAGTTTTTCCTCTTTTTTTCAGCCTCTGGTAATTTTTCTTGCTCTCCTGCAAGCATGGTGTTGCATTAAGAAATATTGCTGCATATTTTCCAGCGTTTATAGATATCATGTATCAGGAACTTTCTCAGAGCATCTACCTTGGCATATTAATGGAAAAAGAAGTCCAGGTACTTTCTGTTTTTTGCTTATATAACAAACAAGAAATGCTAGTTTTTAACTTCCTTAGAGAAAACATATGGCTCTAAAAGGAGATAAGGATGCAAAGGTCAAAAAACTTGAGAAGGATAGTTCTTTAGATTGGCTGCCAATGTCATAAACTAATAAAGAGTTAACTAAAAATATCTCACTGAAGTAAAAAAGGGTTTGTGTTACTTACATAATATATTGGTTTATGTAGCAATAAAAATAATTATCCTTTTTAAATTTGATGCTATTTTTAACCTCTGAAATCTTTAAAATTGTTTTATTTCCATTTTTATAAGTAAGAGTTTCATTATATAGTAATATAAAGTAAAAACTTCACATCACTTCTATATAGCTGTTTTGGAGACATTCTATGAAGAAATAGTTTTTTTTAAAGCCAAGAATTTTTGTTCAAGTATAAACACAAATTAAAATGATTACAAAATTCCTACCAAGATTGTTTAAAGAAAGATATACATTACAATTATTGAAATGTTACAACTATTCCACTGCACATTGTCAAATACCTTCTCTAGATATACACTGCTTATATAAGCACAGGATTAACTTGTCATCATTCTCTTCTGTTTGTACCTAATTAACTAAAATTCTTCACTAGGACTGTTTAGTCTCTGCTGGGCCAGTATATCACATTCTCATTAAAAATCTATATTATTTGTATACTTTACCATATAAGGAATCTTCCTGAACTATTGAGGCCCTAAACATTTTGTGACTTAATTGAATTATAATTTATTATTCCAAATTTAAAAATATGTAACTGAAAAATAAATGTATTCACATATTTCATCTTTCCTGTTGGACTGCACATATTCTGAAGATCAGTATGAATAGTTTATTTCTTTATAGTAATGTTTTGATTAACTAAGAATTTTAAATTTTATAAAATATACTAGCTCATAGAAAGGTTAGAGAGTTCACAAAGTAAGCACAATCTGATACCAAAGTTGCAAACATTACACTATATATTCATTTATATTAATAATATCAATTGCTTTATGGCCTTTTGGCTAAGATCAAGTATAGTATCTGTTCTTATCAGTTTAATAATAACAATATAATATCCACTCTTATTTTCACTTGCTTCATCATATGTCCTTATTTACTTGTTATCTTCACCCACAACTCTAAGAGGCCAATTATTATCTGTTGTTGTTTTCTTTAATGTAAGGTACAGCTATTGATTTTGGTGAGTCAGAACTCCTTTCTATTCCTTAAATTAACTGTTCCCAATATTCATTTGGGAAGCCACATCTCACTTACTCTTAGTGCATACTTTTCCTATGAACAGCTCCATTTCCTGACTCAGGGATAAAGTTTTATGAGCTAGGACTGGGCAAATGAATGGATCTCCATTAACCTGGCCACAAGGATTATATCCAGAGATATACTCTTGGCTTAAATTGCACCAATCATATTTATTTAGTCTGTTTTGGCACTTGGCTGAAGCAAATGAGTAAGCATAATCTCTCTTCTACTGGATTAAAACTGTGAAGATATGACATAGAATCTTCTTCAGCCATTGTGGCTGAAGCTTCTTTTTAAAAATGGAGAAAGCACAGATAAAAAAAAAAAAAGTAAGACAGAAATAGGATAATATTTTATTATATTAATACATCCCATACATTACAAGGTAACCTAAAATGCCAAAATTATTGAAAAATATGTAATAGAAGGAAATTAAAGCCATGTTAATATATGTGAATTTTTTTAATTCAATTGATTATTAAATAAAAAGTATATATTTAAAAAGTATATCTTTCCTTTTAAAATAACTTAATTGAATATATTTCTACAAATATGTCTAGATACAAAGACAGATGGAGAAAGAGAGAGAGAGAAACTCCCAATGCTGGTAGAATTGGGGTAACATCTGCAGTTCAGTTGAACAGGTTAATAATACAACCCCTTCATATATCAAACTGACTAAATATATCTACAGTTTTGAAAATTCTCTTACCCTTTGACTCTGGATAACTCTCTGTGCACAATAGTTTATTCAATGTGAAAGAATGTAGTAAATACATAAAAGCAGAGATTCCAGTGAGACTACTGATTCACATCCTGTATTCGTCTATAAAGCCATGTGACATTCAATTATTTATTTGACAGCCCTGTGCCTAGTTTCCTCCTTACTAAAGAAGGAATAAATGTTCCTGATCATAAGGCTGTTATGAGTATTGTGAGATATTAATAATAAATGGAAAGGATCAGCCATATTCTGCAAATACAGAAGCTCCTCAACTTATAATGGTTTGACTTACATTATTTTGACTTTAACATGGTGTTTAAGTAATACACATTCAGTGGAAACCATACTTCAAATTCTAATTTTGATCCTTTCCCTGGATAGCTATATGCAACACGATACTGTCTTATGGTGCTGGGCAGCGACAGCCAGCCATTCTGTTTTTCACTTTCAGTGCAGTATGAAATAAATTAATGAGATATTCAACACTTTGTTATGGTAGATGATTTTGTCTAACTGTAGGCTAATGTAAGTGTTCTAAACATGTTTAAGGTAGGCTAAGCTATGCTATGATATTCCATAGGTTAGATGTATTACATGTATTTTCAACTTATGATAATTTCAATTTCTGATGGGTTTATTGGAGCATAACCCCACTGTAAGTCAAGAAGCCTCTGCATTAACCATAATGATAATAATGATATTCATACATATACCTATAGGACAAAATATCACACAATCTAAACCTCCACAAATAAAAAAGGATAAGTAAATAAAGTATAGTATTTTATGCATCTTCCAAACTGATATTTAAATATACTATGTAATAACAGACTAAAATTTATGATAAAATTATAAGTTAAACCTGAGGTTAAATTTTGTATAGAGATCATAGGTGAAACCGTAAATATAAATGTAAGTATAAATGCACTTCCTAGGCATATGGACAGAAGTAAATAAGTAAGAATATTTTGTAGCATTTTGGAGTGCCTTTTTTCCTTAATATTCTGTAGTTTCAATAACTGCATAAGGAGTAAGGGCACCAGCTCTGGAATAGATTCCATCACACTAGCTGAGTCACCTTGGGCAAGTTCCTTAAGCACTGCATGGCTCACTTTCTCACCTATAAAAGGGGATGCTGATAGTAACTATCTCACAAGGGCACTATGGGGATTACCTGGGTTGATGCATAAAAAGCATTTCATAACAATCCTTTGTTTTTATTAAATGACATGTATTTTTTAAAAAAATAGGTACATAAGGTACTTTATAGAAATAAATAAAAATTAAAATCACACCTACTCTTCTTTAAAAATTATTTCTGCAAATTAATTGTGTACATTTTCTTGGTACTATATCATGCCTTTGTATGAAATTTGCCTATTTCATTTTTCTCTAATATCCAAGATAACTTTTTTCCTAGAAGAAAGGTCTAAATCTGAGACAAAATCAAACTGTATTGAAAATTTAGAAATGAGGATATCATGCTGTGAATAAGGATACTTTAAGAACACCATATGTCCACAGATGGACATGATATTTTCAAGAGTAAAGTGGTTTTTCCCTCTATAAAATGTTCAAAGTTATTAGTATTAATAAATGTAACAAAGTATAAATCATTTTTAAAGCTCTAGTGTGCTGTTTTATATTGTTGTGTAACCTTCTGACCCATTCAAAATGAACATGTAGGGAATCCATTTTAATAGCTTCTTCCTGTAGGCTTGAGGGATTCTATAGCTAGCACAAGTCCTAAACCAAAAATGTAGTTGGGTATTTCCACTCATTTAAAGATCTCTGTGCCAGAAAGATTTGTGTTCAGTTGGCATCTCCTAGGAATACAAATGAACAAACAACATGGAAAGAGGTAAGAGAACAGAAATATTTGCTCAAAACTCTGCATGTCGTAACAACGTGCAACATCATTTATGATATGTAACCTCAGCCAAAAATGACATGATGTTATAAATCACTAATTTTTCAATTTTGAAAAGGAAGTTGGAAATATGGGATAAGGTCACATTCAGTTCAGGTCATGAAAACCAAAAAAATGTGCAGGTTGGACTTTTTATAATGTTTTACCAAATCCCAGAGGCAGTTCAATATCATAGTTATTACTATTATTTTCCTCTTGGAAAAGAAAGGAAATGAAAACATTTTTTTGCCTGGTTTTTGAAGCATTATAACATGGCCTGGAAGAGTTTTATTTTTTACTTACTACTTATAAAATTCTGTCTTATTCTTTTTTTCATAAGTTAGTACTTTAGCAAATAAATATTAATAATCTTTTATTAACATTCCCTATTCCCAATAATGCATTTTTGTTTACTTACATTCATCATTCTAAATTTCTGCTTCCTAGATTTTATTTTAATCTTAAAGAATATTTCTAAATAGTATTGAAATATACATATGTGTGTGTATACACATATATATGTATATATAGTTTTCAAAGTTGAGATAATCTCTGCAATAGAACCTGGGGAATCAAACAGGTGTTTTGCACTGAAAGGACTGCTTTCTAGTAGAATGGAAAACACATGTGCTTGCAAAGCCTTTTTTTTTGTCATTGTGCCAATGGGCCTTCTTTCACCCTCAATAAAACTTCTACTTCTCACACTTGATATAGGTAAAAAGAATCACAAAAAGAACCACAGGTCACGAGATGAATTATCCAATGGAAGAAACAGAAAAAACTCCATGTGTGTGTCACAGGGCGTTTAATTGCATAGAAATGTCTCCCTGATTCTCCAAGTTTGGCACACTATGGATTGAGGTTAGCTCCCTGTTACAATCTATCACCTGTGTGTTTTGTATTCTAGTAAGCAGCAGAAAGCCTGTTTATTAAGATTATTTGACCTTTATTTTAGAACTTGCACTATATATCCAAGATAACTTTTGCCATATGGAATTCTTGCTGCACTTTCATCCATTTACTCCACATTTATTGCCTATTTCCCATGCTTAAACCTTTTAAGCAATTGAAATAGGGCAATGGAATTGACAACCCATACCTATAATGGAACTGATAGCCTAGTGAAAAAGACACATAAATTAAAAATGCAATAGAATGAAACAAGAGCCTTCACAAATGTATACAAAGAATGCAACAGGAGAAAGTGTGCCTTAGATGCAGTAGTCAGAAAGATGGAGCGAAATATATCATCTTTATTTATGACAAAAGCTAGGATAGAAGACATGGCTTGCTAGCACTGCATCAAAGAATTACACTTATTTGCCCAGGTACAAACTTCCTCTCTATTGAGGTTACCCAGTAATATTTATAGCATGAAGAAACCCCTGACTCTAAAAGAGGAAAGAGCTAAGCTAAGCATGTCTGGTTCCATTTTGCTAAATCTCTAATCAGAAATCTCACTCCTTCACCCGTAGAGAGAAATGGATAACTGGTGGGGAAAGTGCCTTGAAGTGTTATTGTAGTGAATTCTCCCACACGGAAACATGATGAGCTACAGCATAAACAGCAGTTTACCAAGGGGCTTGACCTTAAGAACTGAATGACTATAAGGCAGACACTCCCTGGGGACACTTGAGACCCAACCCCTTTTCCTAAATTTCATTACTTTAAGAACAAAGCAAAGTTTGGGGGAAGCTTGGACCCTGACATCTAAATCTCACCAAATCACTTCCTAAATACAGCATGAAATTAAATATTATATATGGTTTTTATAATGCTCAATATTCTGCGATTTTTAGCAAATATTAAAAAATATTATTGGCCACAACAGAGTGCGTCAAAATAATTGAGGATCTGTTATGTAATTTGAGTTTAAGAATAAAAGTATGGGCCAGGCGTGGTGGCTCATGCCTGTAATCCTAGCACTCTGGAAGGCTGAGGAGGGCGGATTGCTTGAGCTCAGGAGTTCGAGACCAGCCTGAGCAAGAGTGAGACCCCCATCTCTGCTAAAAAAATAAATAAATAAATAGAAAGAAATTAGCTGGACAACTAAAAATATATAGAAAAAAAAATTAGTCAGGCTTGGTAGTGCATGCCTGTAGTTCCAGCTACTCGGGAGGCTGAGGCAGTACAATCGCTTGAGCCCAGGAGTCTGGGGTTGCTGTGAGCTAGGCTGATGCCACAGAACTCTAGCCTGGGCAATGGAGTAAGATTCTGTCTCAAAACAAACAAACAAAAAAAAGAACAAAAATATTGAATTAGAAAATAATTCTTCTTATATAGTTTGCTTTATGAAGGAAATGTTTTAGTTCATTCACACTTCCAAAGAAAGTGATTTAACTATGTATTTAAACAAGTCAGTTAATGATATCATCTTTGGGCTTATAAAAGAATATTTGAGCTTAATAAGTTTTATCTATTTTTGTCTCTCCCTCTCCTTTTCCTTTATAAAAACAAAACTAAGATACAGAATTTCAGTTGAGGTAATCATAAATCTTACTCTAAAATAATGAACAAATGGAAAAAATGATCAACCCTTTTTTCTCTTAATTTAGTTAATACTATGGATTTCCTGCCCTTCTAGTTTTAGAGTACATTTAAATAGAAATTTGTTTATTATTTCTTAGGTTTACATAGTCTTCATAGTCTTCTCTAATAAAATCTTAGGATAGTCTTACTCTGGCCAAGGCAAAGGGTCACAGCTAGAGAGAGGCAGGTATGTTTTGCCAAGTGAGTATCTTCTTATTTGATAACAATTACAGACTAGTATTGCTGGTTAACCTTACTTCTGTTTCGGGAAACATCCCTGGATAGTATAAAAAAATTGCCCCTTAAACAGAGATGGAGTGGAGAGAACAAAGAATGGCTCAGGCAAGTCCAGCTTGGTGAGTTAGATCCTTTTATTAGTGGTTACTTACAAGGGCACTTGCTCCTGGGTGGCACAAGGAACTTCTTCCACAGGAGCTTGCTAGCAATATCCGCATCTGCCCACCCTGTGGTGTTGCCTTAAATCCCTTCCCAATGAATGATGTAGAGCTTTTATATTGTGTTAATATCATTGTTTATTTGCAGTGAAACAAATCACACACACACACAGTACTATCATTGTGCACCATCATACAACCCATGTTATGTTAATGATATTACAATTTTTCACTAGACAGGGATTTTAGTGTTACAATTAGCTAAAGTGTACTTCAGGATATTCAAAGCAGTTTTAAAACAGTCAGGGCTAATCAGAGCAGGCTGCTCCACAGCAAAAAACGTGGTGAGGCACCCAAGAAAGTGCTGGGCACTGTTCCCAGGCCCAGTAGATATCTTGGTACTTGCTGAATCTATTTTGTAACAATTTTGCTAAGCACTCCAGGCTAGCACAGTGTTTTCTGTTATGTGGTGTAGAACCTACATTTTCCCTTCAACTTCTTTCACAGCATCCCCACTTTGGGGAGTGACTACTCATTTGTGTTTTGAAAAAATCACCTGGAACACCTAAATTAAGATGAGGATACTTTGTTCTTTAACTCTTAATAACCAGAGGGAGAGAAAGTTTAAATTTCATCTTCTGATAAAAACAATAGCAAATAAAAATCAATATATTATTATAGAAATATTAATATGAACTTGTTAATACCAGTTATGGTATCATATGGTACAGCAGAACAAAATGGTTGCATTTTCTTCACAATTAGAAAATACAAACTTGATTACTTAAAATATTTTTGACATGCTGACGATTGTTAATCCCATCTGATTCACAGCCACAAATATACCTCTTTATTAAAAAAAATTAAAATAAGCAAATTTGCCTTGGGGTATTCTTCCTTCTGACTTGCCATTATACTACTAAGTTGTGGGTTCACTGAGATTCATCTTGAATCTGTCAGTTTAGATTTTGAAAATTTTTGGCCAGTATTTCCTCAAATATTTTTTATGCTCATTCTTTCTTCTGAGTACTGCAATTACTTATGTTACATATATTAGGATGCTTGCTGTTTGAAATTGTCACCACTTCCTAGTGCTCTGCTCTTATTTTATTTATTTAGTTTTTGAGTCCTTTCTGTCTGTGTTTCATTTTGGATGTTTTCTTTTGTTATGTCAACAAATCTAGTGCTGAGAGTATATCTATTATAATAGCTTACTCAAGCATAATGAATGCCTGACAAACCAAACATTCTTTTTTAAAAACCTGGAAATTTTCACTGAATAAATAATTCAATTTTAATAGTGTCTTTTTTACTTGTCAAAATAATTATTGAAAAATATATAGTAACATTTATTGAATAACTATTGAGTATCATTTCAACAATATTCAAAAATATTGAATGATTATTATTGAGTGACTTCTATGACAGTATTGTCTTGGGTACATTCAGGCACAGTACTGTAATCAGGTGATTCTCACAGAAAATCTTGAGGATAATTACTCTTCTCATTTAACATGAAAAATATCAGGGTTAGGGCAAATAAACTATCATAGCACTGGTAAACTCTACACTAAAAGTAACTCAGACCCTTAAGTCCATGCTATTTTTCCCATGAATCATAACCTGGAGAGACTTTTCTTCTAAAGGAAAATGGTATAATTTTCTAGTGATGGAAGGTGAGACATTGACTTTAAAAACTTACACCAAATATCATAAAATGAATTTTTATATAAGGAACTAAAACATACTTTTACAACATAATTCTAGAAATTAAATGCTACTCAGCTTTTGGGATATGAACTAAAATAACAGTAGGAAATACTGTTCTAAAACTTCCAAATTAATATGAAAATATAATTCCCAAAGAAATCAAAGACCCCCAAATCCAGTTATTCTGAAACCTGGTAAAATAAAAAAGTGCCTAATTTTACATTCCATAATTTCTATCAGCAGATACTCTTATGTCTGAACTTATGTTAGTGATAAAAAATGAATCAGTATTTTTTTAAATTAATTTTTCATTAGCCTGCATTCTCTCTTTGAATCAGTAACATTACTATTCATTTAATTGGGAACTAATCATTCAAAATGTTTAGATGTTGTGTTGGTGTCATGAAAATTGGTGTTCATTGGCTAAGAGGTTAGGCATTTTCCCTTAGAATGGCAACAGTTGAGATTAGAAAAGCTAGGCAAACCTCTTATTTCCAACTATAGAAACAACAATAATATTGTGCAATTTTGAGTATACCTTTTGGAAAAGAAATTGAATAATATCGTGTAATAGTGTATCACCAGCAGACATATTTCTTACTTACAATAATTATTCAGAGACCTAGAGTTACTTCTCTATTGAAATAATAGTTTCCTTTATTTTTATCTTAAAAGGAGAGTTTCATATTTCTTAATACTTGTGATAACCACTACAAACAAAAGCAGATTTTTGGACAAGTACACAGGGAATACATTTAAATTGGAGGTTCTTTCACATTTATTATTTCACACTTAATTTTACACAGTTAAAATATTTAGATCTTCCGGTATGCATTATTCACTGAGGATTTCATGACATGCATTACACAAGTGGGAAGAAAGCCAAAATTATTGTTTGCAGGATTCCACATTCTTCCCCCCAATAATGAATTGTTAAAAAGAAAAAAAGCCTACAATCATTCTCTTACTTTCTCCAGGCCTTTTATTCTAATATCTGTCATCATATTTCTTGTTTATTTTTTGGCTTAGTCAGAAAATTAGAAAAAAAAAAAAAAAAGCCCTGCGAAAGGTAAGAAAATATTTTTCTTGGATAACTTTTGCTTGAAATTGGATAGATATTTATTATATATAATGACATTGTACGCTAACTCAAATGGCTTACGTGAGTACAAGACATGAATGAGAAACCTTTAGTATAAGATCTTGTTGGGATTTTGTTAATTCACCTACAGTGGATGGGCAAAAGATTACAACTTATTTTCGATTTATGCCCTCAAAGGAGTGTCAAGGAGATATATTCACTTTTATTTCAGAAAAATAGTATAGCACATTTTATTCCTAGCATCAGGAAATGTTTGGAGATGGAGCAAATGTGGAACTGCATATTGAAAAGATGAGAAACTTTCAGCAGAACCTAGCTCAGAGTGATTCCTCCTTTTCTGAGGTTGGTCCCAATAAATATTTGAACCCAAGTGGCTATTTCAGTGCTAACAGTACTGTAGCTCCTTAACCCAATATACAGCATTAACTAACCCAAGCTGAACCAGTCACATCAGTCACACATCCATGACTATTGTTGAGTGATTCAGAGCTAAGCATTTGAATTAAATTTAGCCAATAAGAAACCTTTACTTGACTTTCCAAACTATAATAAGGAGCAGATGAGTCCTTCTCTATTGGTAGTAACTTTAATACATGAGCTTTAGAAGTTATTCATCACCATAGGTAAGTGTGGAAAATAGGGAGCTCACAGGCAAAACATAAAAAAGGATGAGATGAGTTTATGCGTGGTACTGTTTCAGAACATGCCTGTCCTTCCCAAGCTTTCATGAAATATCCCAATATCTTTCAAATAATGCTCACCTTTACTCTCAGCAATAGCAATATGACCTTGACTTATTTGATGGTGTATGTGTCCTAACTAATAAACAGTAACAAATTCCCACTGTCTGGGACATTTAGTTACTTTGTTTAGATAATTAATTAATTCATTCCATAAATATTTATCAATCTTCAAGAATGGAAATAAGAGAATATTTATAGTCATACATATCCTGATGCCTAAAAATAATCTAGAAATAGTTAACTCTAAATGGTTATTAATCTTGAAACACATTCTATGCCAACTGAAACTACTATTATTATAAATTAAGTGAGGAAAGCAAAGAGGAAATATATTTTTTCCTAGGAATTTCAAATATGGATTAGTTGTGTGAGGCTTATTTTTGGAAATTTGATGATTTAAAAATTATTATTTCACCTTGTTATTGGTTATACATAAATATTAATTCATGTTTATAATCTTCACCAATGCCAAACATACCCCCAAAATATTGAATTATTCTTTATCGATCATTGAATTTAAGGGTGCACTTAAATGAATATAGATGTTATTGTTTTATAAAATTAAGCCTATCTATTTTAGGAAACAAAACAAACAATAGCTTTACATAAATTTTAAAAAATTAGTGGTTAATTTGTCTTGTGTCTTAGATAAAGTCTTTCATAGAGAGAATTTATTATTTAACAATAAAATTACAAAATTACAGTTAAATCTTCCTTTTTTTCCAATTACTCTGCATTGAAAACTTACTTCTAAGACATTCTTAACATATTAAAAAAGACTAACACTAATTAAACATATATAGGAAATTATAAATTGAGACTAACACAGGTTGAAAAGATAGAGTTAAACTTACTGTGCTGAAATACTAACAATTGTTTCTATTTTTTGCATTTTAGACTGGTCTGTGCTATATTTAACAGTGACATTTAATGTTTGGATTGACAATATTTTTTCTGGCTGTGCATTTCTGCCCTGAAGTAGGACAAGGAAACAGGAACACATCACTCTCATCCTTTTCAGACAATTCCCTTGAAGCTTTATTTATATTGGTGTGGATTCAAAACTGCTCTCAACTTTTTAAGAATTGTCTTGTTCCAGTCTGACTTTTTGGTCTAAATTATTCCTTTTTCATTTACTTAGCTTTGTACAAGTTCTATTCTATAATCCTTTCTTTCTCCTTTGGAAATTATTTAATACTGATGATATAGGTATATCTTATTCCACTTTAATAAATAAATAAACTTTATCTAGGGACATAGCAAGTGGGTGGTATTCATGTAAGTACTTTCTTCAACTCTCTCATATTGTAATGGGGACTTAGTGTCTGGTTCCAGAAAGACATTGACTGATTGGTAAATCAATTCCTATTGCACTTAGATAAAATAGGAGTGACATAGAAAGATGGGAGTGGGGAGATGAAGGCTATTAAAATTAGTTTGATCGTAATTATAGTTATAATTCAATTGCTCCAAATCTCAAGTTCTTCTATAAGCCAAATTAGGATATTACGGTATGTGTTAAACAAGTCACTAATATTCCAGCCATCTCTTCTTCCAAACACTCTTGGTTATGTTTCATTTCCCTGCCACTTTTGAATTTAGCTTAGCAGCAGCCAATGGAAAGGATGTGTTGGATGTATATCTCACCTAGGTGGAAAGTTTAAGAGCCAGTAAGTGTCTTCTCATACTCTTTTCCCTCTCTTGTGGCTGCTGGCAGTAGCCCAGAAAACGGCAATACCAGCCTGGTTCCCGTAGCAAGGATGTTGACAAAAATGGGAAGAACCCACAGCTAACAAAAATAGACATCGAGCATAAAGAAAAGTTAAATCACAATTCTCACAGTCGATAGTATTTGAGAGCTGTTTGTTACTTCAGAAATGAGCTAGACTTTCCTGAAAGATACAACTATCTACACTTGAATGCCACAGAATTACTTATAATATTAATATTTAATATGAATCATATATACTTATTAATATACTTACACTAGGTTATATTGCTTTATAACTCTCCATTATCTTGTAGTTTTTAATTCATGATACAACATTTACTAAAATAATAAATCACTTTTGCCTGACAGGGAGCACTTTAGTGTAAAAGTATAACACAGGCCATGTTGCCTTACCATACAGAATTATGATCTCCTTCAGTGTGATTATATGTTGCTTTGTTCAACTTTTTGTATATTTTTTTTCCTGGATCCCTGTATTCAAATTTTATTTTAGTCATTTAAATTATTCAGCAATTATCACTTAAAATTTTTGCTTTCTTTCATTTTCTCTATTGTATTTTTCTGGGAACTTCATCAGATATACATTAAAATTTTCATCATTTTAAAAATCTCTTTTAACATTCTTTTGGTATTTTCTAACTCTTTGTCACTCTCTACTGATTGTATTCTTTGAATATATATTCTAGTTTGTTTTCTCTCTCTTTAGCTGTATCTATTTTGCCTTTCTTTTTAAATTTTTATTTAGGAGGAATGTTCTTGAAGAACTCTCCTAATTTTTGTAATACAAGCAATGCCTCAAAAAGTATGTTTTTTCAGCATCTAGTTCTTCTTAACTGAATGGTCTTTTAGAGCATCCTATCCCCTCACCACATAGTCTATGATTAGATCCGCAATTTATATTTTTACTAGTTCCCTCCTCAGTGATTCTAGAGCAGGTGGATCCTTGAAGAGCTTTTCAGAAATACTGCTGTGAAAATGTAAATAATTTATTTTGAAAGCCATTTAAAGGGTCTTAAGGAGACCAATAGCAGATCAAAATATTGTATTTCAGAATGATCATTTTGCTATCACTCTATGGAGTAAATTGAAGAGATCATTTAGAAGAAAACAATTGGCTCCAAGTTCAGAGAGAGACATTTTGAAGGCTTGAGCTAAGGTAGTCACGGTATGGAAAGAGAGAATTGTGACTGAAAACTTAAGTATAAGTAGGGGGACTTAAAAACTGTTAAGTTGTGACAGATCAATAAATGGAAGAGTCACATCTGAACCTTTGTTTTTGGCTTATCTTTATGAATTCTGATTACTTACCTAAAGTAGGAAAGTCAAAAGTTTTGATGAATTTTCTTTGGGGGTTAAAGACAGTATAGGATTACTTTAGCTTTGGACACTGAAACTGCTGTGAATCTCTGGGATATTCAGTAAGCAATTGTATGTACAGGTTTGGGAGGCAAGATATAGATATGGGTTTGCTATCTAAACTTGGAAGAAATTAGAATATATATGCTATTAGTGTACATGAAAATAAATGGCTGAACAAGACTGCAAGGAAGGGAAGGAAAAGAGACAAAGAATATTAGAGTATATCAAATTAAAAACTGACATAGAAGTGGGACTAGTAAATATTGCCATGCTAAATACATACCCAACCACAAAATAAACCATACTAAGACAATATTCTGTATTAGGTTTTATTTTTCCAGTTTTAGACAATCTGGAAACTAGTCTCTGAATTTAGATAATAATTTACAGCAGCATTATCAGCCATTATTGTTTATCATAATAACTTGCAGAGCTTTGCAGAGATATACATTCTTGGACCTCATCCCTGCAGGCTTCTAATCAGAAGATTTTTGATGCCTTGCCAGGTTTACAAATCACAATTTTATACTTATCTAGGCAATTTCACATGGAGCTAAGAATTAAAGGTTTAACTGATAATGACTTAATTTGTTCTATAAATAAATATTTATATTGCTATTTCATTATTTTAATCTTTATATGCATTTATTTATAATTGTGAGAAGTATTTACCTAATGTTTCTGAGATTCAATTCAAACATTCTATGCCTACAGCAAACTTAAGGAGAAACTTCTAAGAAATATATTTTCTTCTCTTTCTATCCCAATATAATGCTTTTAAATGTTTAATGCTATATAGCTGAAGGTAAATATATTTCAAGGTAAATATTAGAGAGAGAGAGAGAGAGAGAAAGAGAAAGACAAAACTGTGTTAATATATAGGACGACTGGATTAGCATTCTTTATGCATATGTTTCATATTATGTATCAGTTATACTCAAGGGACATTTTTCACTCAGAAATCCACTAGGTGGCATTACAAACTGTACTGTTTTAATAATGCATTGATTAAACACTTAATAAAATTGTGTTACAAAGCACCTGTTCATAATTTCTTTCAAATAATCTGAGCTATGTTTTGCACCTTTATTTTAGATAGTAATAATTTAAGACTTGCATTAAAATTGAAATTTATCAAAAGTTTTATTAAAAATCTATAAAGTTGCTTAAGTATGTATACAATACTGAAGGATACAGTTTGGGGGACATTGTTATAATGTTATATTCTTACTCTCCTGAGATACTTTAAATTTTCATTGGCTTTATATTTCAAAATTCCACCTGTTTTTAATAGATATTGTTGGAATAAGGAAATAAAAACAATGAAAATAGCTTATATAGCAAAACCTTGAGAACACTTATTAATGAAAGTTGGCATGTATAACTTGAGGCTAATCTGATGCAGGAAAATATTTTTTCTCATTTCTACTTAAAATTGTTAGACATTCAGATCGTGTCTGCTTAAAACCATAAGATTAAACATTTGAATCACCTAAGGAGTCATTTAAGTCAGATATTCAACTGAAATAATCCCTTGTTCATGATAGGATTGAATTTTTGTTTAGGATTTTCATAGAGTGATTATTTGTGTAATATACCCCCAATCTGGGGAATGAACATGCAGCTTTTTGGAAATGATTAGAAAAAGAAAGTAGAGGATTTTTGGAAGAGATACTAGATGTAAAGTGGATAGAAAAGCAGGAATATATGTTTGTGAAATATGGCCTTTCCAGAAATAATGGAAGCTGCAGAATTATACTTCCATGCCTTGTAAATGCATTTCTGCATCTGTGAGGGAGGTGGGAATTGGGATGAGAGGGACAAGTCAAGTGCCAGCTATGTTTGCTGGCAAGAATTCCATTTGAAAAGAGTTAAATTGAAATCAGCTACTGTGCTGGGGAAGTGGTTTTAGAAATGCCACAGGGTATATATTAAAATGTTTTTCTTAGTTATACAAGACTATGTGAGTTATAAATGGTACCTAAATTTTTCCTGTCTGATATGGTTGGGAAATCTGTATTTCTTGATTAAGAAAAGATTGCAGGGCTGGTGTTAATCTTATGTTTAAAGCAATGCCTTCACATAGTAAAATTAACTTACTCCCAGTTTAATAGCATTCTCCTGGACCCAAGTGGAACATGAAAAATTGTAAGATAGTATGGGGATGTGTGGATGACTGGTAGATGGTCAATATTTGTTTCGCTAAGAAATGTGATAGAAGAGAGAGATGATAATTGGGTTAATGTGGTTAAATTGTAAAATAAGTAGTAATATAAGGAGATTCATTTAATGGGATAAAATGAGAAATGTCATGCATCTGTGTTTCTCAATGATGGGGTAAATCCATTTCAACTTAAATCAAAATGTGAGGATTACTTTTCTGGATAAAGTATGCTAAAAAATGGAAAAAAGTAACTGAGGGTTAAAATACAAACTGGAAAAAGAATTTGAATATAATGAAACACTCATGGCAAAGAAAAATATTATGCTGTCACTTGGACAGAGAAACAAAAATCATTCCTCCAAAAAGATAATAAAAATAAGAAAAATTTAAAAAATACTTTCAGACTGTATTAATTAGGATACATATATGGTTGTTTGCATGTGTATATATATTTTACGTATATATATTTAAATAGATAATAGTTTATGTAACTAAATATCTGATCTATCTGCCATCATGGCCACCATACCTCTTCTTCGATCAGTGTCCCTATTTTAGCTAACTCTTACAGTATATTTGTTTGAGCCAAAACCTTTGGGTTATTTCTTTACTTTTTTTTTTCACACCACATATTTAATCTGTCTGCAATGCTTGATCCTGTCTTCAAATTATATTTAGAATCCAGTCACATCTTATTACTTGTACTGTTACCACTATGATCCCAGTGGCCAATATCTCTCATGATGTTTACAGTTTTATCCTCCTAACAATATTCCTGTTCTCACCATTGCCACCTCCTCAGTATACAAGAGAACAGCTTAAGTGAGACTGATAAAGCCTCCTCTCAACACTCTACTTACTTCCTGTCTCATTCAGAGCAAAAGCCAAAGTCATTTTAAGAGTCTCAAAAAGATTTAGTCTTCCTCCCTTCTCTCTCTCTCTCTCCCTTTCTCTCTCCCCCTTTCTCTCTCTCTCTCTCTCTCTCTCACTCTCACACACACACACACACACACACACACACACACACACACACACACGCACCCTTCTTCTGACCCTATCTGCAAATTGTATGCTTCTTTCTTTAATAAAAAATGGACAAACCTTTGGTAACATTAACCAGAAGGAAAAATAAAATAGAAAAGAAAAGAAAAAAAAGGTATTCATATCTGAATACAAACAATATTAGGATTTTTTTAAGTACATAGTCAACTTTATCATGACTAATTTGAAAACTTGGAGGAAATGGGTAAACCTCTCATAAAATTAAATGTATCAAAACTGACAAGACTTATTTGGCGTTTGACATGTGAGGAGCTTGGACGTCACCTCTGTACCCTAAGAAAAGCTGAATAAACCAAAAAATAAACAATTTTTTGTAGATCCATCAGAGAAATAAAGTCATTGGGCAAACAAAATCAAAGATATAGACAGATGGGTACAGAGAATCACAACTTACCAAAGCAGAAACCCCCAAGCAAATATCTCCCTTGGAATCAGTACCAGTAGGAAAATCCAGACTGTAATTGACAAATTACTGGAAGTTCAGTGTAGATAAGTCTGAGTTTAAAAACGTTGAGTTTCACCTCCTAGAGATCTTCAGAGTCTTCACAGTGAATATCTAAGAATAATCCCCTCAGGTTTCCAGCAGGAGGAGAGGAAAATAACCTTTTTGGAAACACTGCAGAACAGTAGTTCTTCCTAACAAGGCCTGTCCTCAAGAAAAACTATTTTACCAGAACCTAACCTATCGGAGCTTTATCAGAGTCTAACCAACCAGGGGGAAGCTGGCCTTCTATTTGGGGAAGGGAAGTACTCAATTCCAGCCCCCTGCAGCCATGCTGTCCCTCCTAAGTTGGGGGTAAAACTTGAGAGTAGTTGTAATATTCAAAGCCCAGGAATAGAAACTCACTAAAACACTGAGGCCTAATCATAAAACTGTAGAATCCTTCCCCTTACCCCATACCTTACTGCTATATCACTAAAGGCATATTTACAGAGTTCCTTTTACACAGTATGTTGTGATCAACTTTCAATAAAAAATTACAAGGCACACTAAAAGGAAAACACACACACACACACACACACACACACACACACACACACACACACACACACAGAAGAGACAGAGCTAGCATCAGGACCACACTCAGGTCTGACAGAAATTTGGGAATTATCAGACCATGAATTAAAAGAAAAAACTATAATTAATATATTAAGAGCCTAATGAAAAAAGTAGACAACATGCAAAACCTGATGGATACTGTAAGCAAAGATGGAGATCCCAGGAAGGGATCAAAAAGAAAGGCTGAAAATCATGAACACTGTAGTGGAAATGAGGAATGCCTGTGATAGGTTCATTTAATAGACTGGACAAGGCTGAAGAAAGAATGTCTGAGCTAGAGGATATTTCCAAAACTGAAAACAAAGAGAAAAAAGAAAAAGACTGGGAAAAAAATGGAACAGAATGTCCAAGAACTGTGAGAAAACTACAAAAGCTGTAACTATGCATAATGAGAATATCAGAAGAAGAAAGGATCACAAACAATATTTGAAGCAATAGTGACTAAGAATTTCCCCCAAATTAATATTAGATATGAAGTGACAGATCCAAAAAGCTCAGAGAATATCATGCAGTGCAAACATCAAAAATATTACACATGGGAATATTATATTCAAAGTTCAGAAAATAAAAGATAAAGAAAAAATCATGAAAGAAGATGGGGGGGCAATACGTAACCTATTGAGGTGTAAAAAAAAGAATTACATTTGCTTTACCACAGAAACCATTTAAGCAAGAAGACAGTGAAGTGAAATATTTGAAGTATTGTGAGAAAAAACAAATAAACAAACAAGAACTCCACCAATCCAGAATTCTTTATTATTCTTAAAAAGTGAAGGAGATACTTCAGTTAGAAGAATGGTCTCCAGTTCCATCCAGGTTGTTACAAAAGACACTAGATCACCATTTTTTTATGGCTGAGTAGTACTCCATGGTATACATATGCCACATTTTATTAATCCACTCGTGTATTGATGGGTACTTGGGTTGTTTCCAAATCTTTAAGTGAAGTATCATAAGAATGGAAAAACAAACATCACATGCATTCAATACTAAATTGGAACTAACCAATCAACGCTTATGTGCACATATGGAAGTAAAACTCAATGGAAATCAAGTAGGTGGCAGTGGGGAGGTGGGGATGGGTAAATTCACATCTAACGGGTGCAGTGCACACTATCTGGGTGAAGGGCACACTTACAACTTTGGTTAAAACTGTACAAAAGCAAATTATGTAACCAAAATGTCTGTACCCCCATAATATTATGAAATTTTCAAAAAAGTGAAGAAGAAATAAAAACTTTCTCATACCAACAAAAATTAAGAGAATCTGTGGCCTAAGAAGGAAAATAATATAGGAAAGAAACTCAGATCCACATTAAAAAAAGAACATCAAAAAAGTGAAAATAAAACAATTTTTGAAATTCATATTTGATCTAACAATTAATGGTTTTGTTATCAGCAAGGAGACAGTACTTGTGGCTCAACTCTTTCTCCCCAGTTTGGGATCTGGGACAAGTTTTAAGGGGTTGGAGGGCAAGGGAAAGTGCCAGGAATGTTGGTTTGGCAGAGTCTGACTGGGGGGCTCCAAATTTAAGCATTTGGGGTAAAGTTATGTTGAGGTGGAGTTTAGTTCTGGATTTTCCAGGTAAATGGGCCCCTTGCTTTTTTTTTATTTCAGAAATGAAATTTATTTGTTGAAGAGACTTTCCTTTTCCAATGGGGTATTCTTGGTGTCCTTGTCCAAGAATAGCTGATCACACATGTGTAGTTTATTTCTGGGCCCTCTATTCTGTCCTATTGGTCTATGTGTCTGCTTTTATGCCAGTATGATACTGTTTTGATTATTATAGAATTTCACTATACTTTGAAATCAGGGATTGTGACATCTCCAGCATTGTTCTTTTTGCTCAGAAGAAAAATAATTATTTTTCTGTTCTCAAAACTAATTATTGGTTTGCCTAAGAAAAGCTGAATGAATGTGGTGGTACCTAGGAAACCAGCTTTGCTAGTGTTAGCACTTGACCTTCTGTGAAGACAAGCAGATCCCTGACATAAGCAAATATTAGCCAATAGTATATAAAGTCTTCTTTATAGTAGCCAAATCTTGTTTGTAGATACTGTGGCAGAAATATGCTGCATCTGGATTTCAACCAAGCCCTTTTTTCATTGTGTAGTTTAATCTAAACTGGAAAGTTTCCAGATGATTACGATTAGTATTGTTTCAACTAATTTTTTCTTTAATCAAGTAATAATGTTAATTCACTTGAGGAATATCACAGCGCCAGTGAATGTTCTTTCTACTTCCAAAGGTAAATAAAACTTGAAGTTTTATTTTCACATGTACATATACATATAATAATTACTGAAACTAAAGTTTCATAAAATAATACTTATCCCTATTATGCTTAATGCATTCATATTTTCAATTTCATTCTATTCAATGGTACCAGCAGATTCATTTTACAACCCCACTACTGAGTCATGATTTTCTAATCCACTATCTCAGTTTCAGAAATACTACCCTAGATGTAATTATACTGGTAATTTTGACAGTGGAGCAATTCTAAGCATATGGAGTTATGGGACAAGAAAGCAAATGTTATGCTTATAACGAAAGGGTAATGAGTTGAAAAATAAAGTCAGAAAAAGAGGCATTGTATGTGTTTTCCTCTTATCTCTTTTCTTTACAGCTTCCTAATAGATCCTTTGAAATAAAAAAAGCATGACATATGGGTAAGTTTCACTTTAGCCTAAGCATAGGAAAGACAAACCTGGTTGAGTCTGTTGATAATGTAGTCTAGTGGGGAAAAAAGTGTAATCACTGAAAATTATATATACAGAAAACATTGTTGAAAGAGTAATAAGTACATAGTCTCAGTCTAGCCTCTTTAACTCTGGAGCTCGTCAATTAAAAAGAGGTTTAGAAAAAATTTGTGGTAAATATGGATAATAAAAAAATCAATTCCCAGATAACCTGAAGAAATCACCTTAGAGTTGGTAATAGTTAAGGAGAGGCTGTCAAATAATCAAACATGGCTGCTCTAAATAAAGTTTTCTAGAATTGTGCCTTGAGAAAATTATTTTTAGATTATGGCTACAAAAAAAATTCTCCAGAAATCCTCCTTGTATAACTATCTTTAGGATATTGGCAAATGGTGAAATAATCTTCTCTGTCCACTTAGTCCCAGGAGTAGATTTTATAATGCCATCTCCAGTTCTGCTGTTTAAATCTTTAGAAATAACTCTGTCAATCACTGGAAACCCAGAAGAGGCAGAGGACATAATGTTGTCAAATTTAGACATGATATATGCACAGTCTAAATGCATTTTTTTGGAAAGACATAAACACCAGGATATAATGTGTTATGATTATTAAAAGTTAAAATAAGAAAGTAATTGTTATCACATGAGTTTGGTTCCTTAAAACAAATGAAAAGAGGTCAACTTTGCCCCTACTCACATTTTTCCCTTCTCATCTGTTTTAATACGGCAAGAAAAGAACCCTGGAAATAAAGTTTATCTTTTTAAAAATACAAATTTCTTTAAAGTAGAGGATTTAAGTAGCAGAAATACTTTAAATATAGATCACTATTCTAATACATTTTGGAAGAAAAACTTGTTCCCTGGAAATTTCATTCCAAGGAAAATGCCTCAGAGCAGTGCAAAAGCAAAGAAAGCCACATGCAAAATGTGGTATGATTCAGCACAAGTTGCCAAATCTTGATATGCCAGCCCAGGCTTTTCTTATAATTGCTGTGCCCACCTCAAGAACTTAATGGGAAAGAAACAAGTGCTAGGTTAAAAAAATATCATTTGCTCTCAGTCACCTTGTGTGGTCCTTTATCTGACCACACCACAGGCCTTAGCCCCTACTTAGTTCTGAAAATTCATTGTGACACTGGGTGACCAATGTGATTTAATATGTAGTCAATCAGTCATCAGCTATTTAATATATAGCCACTCATCAGCCACAATCAGTCACCATGATGGATATTCTAATGCTCTTACTTCATGCCTAAAATAATAACATTATCTATATATTGTTTGATTATTTATACATACATAATGCTATAAGATTCCTCTCTAATGACTTAATTTACATCTTCTTCTTTCTCTCTCTCTCTCAAATTGTTCAATTGTGTCCTTGAAATTTCTTGATTCATAAATGCTCTACTTTTTGCCCTTAACCGCCAGTAGGCTCTCCTTTAAGGATATCCATTTCCTATAGCCTACACATTATCTCATCCTCAATCCCAATGCAGCATCCAGAAAACATTTTTTCCTTTAATAAAACTCTTTCTTCTTTGAGGCTTATTTCACTCAGTTTTACTACTTTCTATTCTTCCTATCTTTTCTCAAGCCATCTAATACTGTAATCCACTCTTGTATTTTTTTCCCTAAACATCACAGTTTTTTGTCATAGCTCACTCTAACTTTAAGTCCAAATTCCATCCCTTTATCTATTCTTTTTCAGATCTCCTGAGTATCACATCCTACTCTTTTCCTTTTTCACAATCCTTGAACAAAAAAACCAACAACCCTGGACTCATATAAACACTGATCATGTGTTTACACCAAAGCTGGTGATCATTGCTAGGAAAAAGAAAAAAAAAAACAACAGATTTTGAAAATAGAGCAAAATCATAACAAATGTCATCATAAAAAATTCACTTTTCAATACTACCTGTGAATCCCACACCATCTCACTACTCTGTTGAGTCAGCCATACTTTGCAATGAATCTTTTCTAAACATTTTAATTCTTCACCCAAACACTCTCTCAATAGAAAACATTTCCTCTTAACAGAGATAGTTAGTTGTTGAGCAGTACAGGTATCCTTTCTTTGTGAGAATCTTAATTTTTAAACACAGATTGGCTTATTAATGATAATCTTGTTTGTGTTGTAAGTGGTGATGGTAACTTTTTGTTTAGAAATAGTATATTTTATATGACACAGTTTAAAAATGCCATTACAGAAAACAGTATGGAGGATTATCAAAAACACAAGGATAGAACTACTAGATGACCCAGCAATCCCACCACTGAGTATTTACTCAAACAAAAGGAATTCAGTTTATCAAAGGAGTATTTGTACCCGGATATTTGTTTTAACACTATTCATAATAGCCAAGATGCAGAATCAAACTAAGTATCCATCAACAGATGAATAGATGAAGAAATTATGGTATATAC
This sequence comes from Lemur catta, assembly GCF_020740605.2. Lineage (NCBI taxonomy): Eukaryota > Metazoa > Chordata > Mammalia > Primates > Lemuridae > Lemur > Lemur catta. The sequence goes on from NC_059133.1 coordinate 32,024,002, forward strand.
ATACAACAGAATATTATTCAGCAATAGCAAGTCCTTCCCTATCAATAATTAATTTAAATGTATATGGATTAAACCCCTCATCCATTTTCATACAGTGGAAATGGATTAAAAAACACAAGATCCAACTATATGCTATCTACAAGAGACTAACTTTAAATATAAGGACATATATAGGCTAAAAACAAAAAGAAGAAAAAGATATTTCATGCAAATGGTAACCAAAAGAGAGCAGGCAGGAGGCCATATATAAACTTTAAGTGAAAAAACTGCCACAAAAGTCAAAAAAAGGACATTATATAATGGAAAAAGGGTCAGTAAACCAGGAATATATAACAATTATAAATATATATGCACATATATATTTATAACCATAACCATAGAGTACTCAAATGTACAAACAAAAATTGACAGAATTGAAGGGAGTAATAGGCAGTAACAAAATATTAGCAGGGGTTTTAAATACCTCACTGTCAATAATGCATAGATCAATCAAGCAGAGGATCGTCATGGAAACAGAAGACTTAAATAACACTATAGAACAATTGGGACTAACAAACATTTATAGTATTGAACTATAACTCAACAATAGCAGAATACACATTCTTCTCAAGCACACACAGAACATTCTTCGGGAGAGATCACGTTAGGCCACAAAACAAGTTAAAAAATCTAACAAGATGGAAGTCATATCAAGTGTCTTTTCCAATCACAGTGGAATGAAACTAGAAATCAAAAACAAAGAAAAAGTGGAAAATTCACAAATGTGTAGAAGTTAGCACACTCTTGAACAACCAATAAAGAAAGTTACCAAATAAATTAGAAAATGTCTTGATACAAATTAAAAAAAGATCTAATACACCAAAACTTATAGGATGCAGCAAAAGCAGGATTAATAGTGAAGTGTATCACAGTAAACTCAAACATTAAAAAAAAGAAAGATCGCACATAAATGGCCTAATTGTATACCTCAAAGAACACTTAAAGAAGAGTAAAACTAAACCAAGTTAGAAGAGGGAAGGAAATAAGAAGGAATACTTCAAAACTAATTGTATAAGACCAGCATCACCTTGATACCAAACGCAGACAAAGATAATACAAGAAAACTACAAACCAATATCCCAGGTGACTATTGATACAGAAATCTTCAACAAAGTACTAGCAAACCATATTTAATACATTAAAAGATTATACACCATGACACAGTGAAATTTATTTCTGGAATGCAAAGATGGTTCAACAAATTAAAATTCATCAATGTAATATACCATTTTAATAGAATGAAGGACAAATAGCCATGATTATCTTAATTTATACAAAAAACCCATTTTATAAAATTCAACATATTTTCATAAGAAAAACAGCAAAAAAAAGAGAATATACAGAAATTACCACAACATAATTACACTATATATGAAAAGCCCACACTAATATCATATGCAATGGTGAAAAGCAAAAGCTTTTCCTTTAAGATCAGGTATAATATAAGCATTTTTTTTTCTCACTACTTCTACGCAACAGAGTACTAAGTACTAGAAGTCCTAGCCAGACCAATTAGGCAAGAAAAAGAAATAAAATATATTCAAATTGAAATAGAAGTAAAAATATTTGCTGATTTTCATGTTATTATTAATATTCCCAATATGAACGTGTTGTATTGTTACTGAACATGGAGTTGGAACAAAATCTCTCTCAAAGGGAAATACATGTTGACTCCAGCACTCTACTCTGAGACCTAAAATATGCATATATTCTTTAGTCAATATTCAAAGCACTCTCCTATTCATTAATCAGAACTAATTTCTAGGATAGGCAACTATCTGTGTATGTGACGGAAGAAGACAGACATATTCAGATGACCATTGAACAATGCAGATATTAGGGGCACTGAACTATCTCACAGTAAAATATTCAGTATAACACTTGGCTCACCAGAAATTGAACAATAGCCTACTGTTTACCAGAAGCTTTACTGGTATCATCAAAAGTCAATTAACACATATTTTGTGTGTTGTGTATATTATATAATGTACTCTTGCAATAAAATAAGCTAGAGAAAATGTTATTTAAAAAAATCATAAGGAAGAGAAAATTCTTTTATAATACTATAATGTAATTATTGATACTGTAAGTTTATATTGTGTTTATGAGATGAATCACCTGTCTGAAATGGCAGGCAACTTCAGCTGCAGACTTCAATCTATGGTACATATCTAGCAATTCAACTTTTTCTTGTAACGTCATGACTTTTCTCTGCTTCCTGGAAGCATTTCCAGCATTACTAGTGGCAATCAATGTGGGTTTCATGGTGTTATCCCAGGTTTATAGTATGGCACTACATGTGATGAAAAATATGTAAGAACCACGAAAGATCCCATTTTACTGTTATATGCAGTTTATGGGAGAGATGATCTGCTCGTGCATAGATGATTAACATCACATGACATTTTAAGTGAATACTCATAAAACTTGAGCTCACCAAAATAGCAACAGGAGGTGGCCAAAAAATTGTCACAGTTAAATTAACTACAGTTAATTTTATGCAGTTATAATTTAATACTGTATTTTTACATTTGTTTATATTTCTCTTATCTGCTAATAGTGCCATGTATGGTGTATTAGTGTTTGTGTGCATGTTTTGGTAAACTTTAACTTTTTATTATAGATTTGTGTATGTTTTATAGTAGTAAGTGATAAAGTAGAGTAATATCTACACTCATGCCATACCTAAACTTTTTTGTTTTTTTCAATATTTCTAGGCTATGAGGTTTGTCTGCAAGTTTTTTCAAATTGTCACAAATCTCCAAAATAAAAATGCCCATGTAAGTTGACCCATAATTCAAACCCATGATGTTCAAGGGTCAACTACATTTTGTTAAGCCACATTAATTAATTTCATCCTGTGTTAAGGACAACTTGCATCTTGTTTTAAGGGATGGTTTTTAAAGGTCACATTACTCCCATTAGAAATGCTTAAACCTAGTGAAAGAACATTTTATTATAATATTTTGGATTTTTCCTAAATGCATGATGTGATTACTTATTATCACCTGAGCTCAGAATAACAATTATAGTAAAAAAATATGTTGTTGTCTGAATCTTTTAAACTTTTGACACCAATTTCTGTTGATTCCATTGTTTTAAATTTAGTTTTCACTATGTGATTAGTTACCAGTAGATTCAGTGATCAAAATACATATACATGATATTTGTCAAAAGTTTCTGGTAGAGACTCCAGAAAAAGTGTGTTCAACATTTAATGCTGATTGTTGAGAAGATTTTTTAAAAACTGACAAATTAAACATTTTTCATTGTTTTTCTAAGATTTTTGTTTGTTTGTTTTCCTACCCAAAACTCTATTCTCTCTCACATCTCCAACCAAACACTCCACCCATTCTTATGGTTTCCAAAAACTCTTCTAAGCATATATTTGGTAAGTCTATGTGTATGTGTCTTCCCTACTGTTTATACATCTTGGAATAGTTCCATTCCCCCTTTTATGGACAGGCACATTCTTGGTTTTCCAAAACAAAAGGATGTAATTTCTGAATAATGAGATAAAAAGATTATAAGGTAGAGAAAATAGATGCAAAAAATAGATGTTCTAGTGAAAATAGAAGGCATTTTCTATTCTAAATGATGATTATAAGAAGCTGCTTTCAATCACTCTGTCAGTGTTGGGGTTTTGTCATGATTTCAGCCCAGTTACTGTGTACTACAGAGATCTGCCAAGTCATTTTAAAAGATAATTTTATTTTTTGCAAATTTTAATGTTTACATTATGAATTCCCTGTAACAATTTTTTTATACTTTTGGAATACAGGTAGCTGTGTAAAAATCATTTTTTATATGACATTAAATTTTGTTAGAAAATAGCTGTACTTTTTATTTTAATAAAAATAAATCTAATATAATTTATGTTTATTAAAATTGTCTAATATCTTTTAAATAGTTCTTTTTAGAGTCATATATGCATCCTTGTTAAAATACTACTAGACACTGTTTTAATTATTTTTTATGTAAGTATATTTGTGTGTGTGCATATGTATGTCCATGTGTGTCTGTGAATAGGTATAAGGCCTGCTTTCAGCTGAATAAACTGAGGTACAATGAGAGTAAGTGACCCATGGAAAATCACACAGGCAATAAGTGATGAACCTGAGAGTCAAGCTCAAGCAACATAGATTTTAGTCTAGGAACTTAAAAATTGGCCTATCCTGTACTCGATATCTATTAACAAATTATCAAACAGGATACTGAAAGTATGTGATATGCTGGAAATTAAATAGGTTTTAAGAAGGGTTTGACTCAATACTTTTCAAATCATGAACTTTTTCAGTTCTTTTAATTTTTTTAACCTTCCGTTCTTTGCATTTGTGCTTATTTACTGTTTTCTATAATTGTCTTTTCAAGCACACTTGGCTTATATAAGCCACAAACATGTCTTAATCTAACATACATTAGTGTAATATATTTATCAATATACTTTGTAATTAAATCAATATATGATTCTATATGATATAGACATATTATAATTGTGTTATTAATATTTGCATAAGCTAGTTGACTTTTTCTATTTGTCAAAAATGAAATACTAAATAATGCAATACAATCCCTTATTAATATCATATTAATTTTTCCTGAATTCAACAGTCATTTTAACTCCATTTTGCTATTAAACCTTCAAGCATTTATTTTTTTATGTTTGCATTTCTCTCACTTTCTTTCTTCCTCTGACTTCTGTTTATTTTTTCTCTCTTTCTCTCAATCTCTTTCTGTTTCCACATTTCTTTAGTTATGTAAGTGATGAGTTTTTTGATAAAATTAGAAAATACAAAAATGATAAAATATATCTCATTAATTCCAAAATCCATCAATAAAAATTGCTAAACCTTTTCTCTATACACATGTAGATTTTGTTTTGTGCAATATAACTTTTCAAAAATGGATATATACTCCACAAAATTATGTGTAATCTGCAATGTTTTTCATTTTGTGATATATCATAAATATTGTTCCATTTTACAAAGTAAACACTTCGAACATCATTCTAACGATTATGTAGTGTGGTCTCATATGAATAGAACAGTTAGTTTACCAAATTTCTTTGTGTTGCACATCTGGCTTTTTTTCCCCAAGTTTTCACTATTATAAATAATGCAATGTTAACTATTGATTTGTAAAAATGTATTTGCACGATTCTTTGACTGTTTTCTAAGAATAAAGTTTTAAAAGGTGAAGTAAGTCAATATGTAGGAGAGCTGGGTTTCAAAAGTGACTAATGCAAGGCTGGTGGCGGGCACCCCTCCCCTCCCTAATGGAAAAAGAAGCAGCTCATGAGAACTGCCAAGGACAATGCCTGCAAGGCCCAGCTAAGTTAAAGGACTACCACACCTGGATGGTTACCCTGATAAGAGGCTCGGTTCCTAGAGCCCACACATACCACTGGCCCCTCCTATTCCTCAATACCTGCCCTAAAACTGCAAGGGACAATTCCTTGCTCTCCCGACCATAAATCTTCCTGCCAAAGAAACCCCTACCCCCATCCCTAAAAACATATATAAACCCACTCAGACTTCTGGGCGATGCGACTTTTCGGGTCTCTCCCCCCCCCCCTCCCCCGGGACCCGAAAATCTCGCCTGGGTCCCTCTCTTGGGACTCGTTACCTTCACCCAGGAACGCCCCAATAAAGCCTGTTTACTTATCCCTTTCTACTCTGTTCGTCTTTCTTTCTCTGGTGCCGGCCAATGCAAAAAACCTTACAACTAAGTCTTGTATGAGAAACAGTATCTCTGAACTGCAATAGAACTTCCTTTTATCCAGGGTAAAATCTGACAATTGCACTAATATCCATTCAAGCACTGCAGTTCTATATTTTCTGATAGAACAAAACAACCATTTACAAAATGAAAAACAAATGTCCTGAAACCTTGAAAACAGCTGAGTATTAGTAATTTCAAAATTTATAGTCTTAATGAGTAAGACAGAATCCAAAACTAAAGCTAAGGTGTAGCCCAATTTAAGAGTATGCTGTATATAAGAGATGAAATTAACATCAAAATTGTAAACATTTATTTGTTTTATTATCTTACGGTTTTTATTGTGCCCATATTTTATGAGAGCTCTTTATTTAGTGTAAAATATACAATATAAAATTATTTATCTAAAACTGATAAATCAAACCTGAATAGCAAGTTATTTTCACTATCCTTCATTTAAGAAAACATATTTTTAATTTAGATAAATGAAAGAAAAAACTGATAAAACTCTAAAAATATATTTTTCCCAAATTGCACCACAAAATTAGTGTACAAAATATCTATTACTAAACTGAGTTCACCACTGACACCAAAAAAAAAAAGTCTTTTATTTCTCAAATTTATGATAAGAGAATCATCAAAACCTAATTTTCTTGGTTCAAAATCTATGGGTTATATTTTATTTGACTTCACCAGTCTCATCTCTAATCTGACTTCTGGTCTCTTTTTCTTTTTGTTCTGCACTGAATATGTTGCTAACAAATTTCCTTTCCCACATGATGATATCACATATCTTCTGCTCAATCCTTTTCTAGAGCCCCATCCCATCAATTTAATATTATTTTCTAGTATCTCTCCTATGAAAAATTTTACTTTTGTTTCCTTAATTTCACACTCTCTAAAATCCCATCTGAATTGCCTATTCACGTATTCACTGTCCTTCACTGTTTACCATATGACCAAATTTTCAAACACCCTTTCCTTCCCAAGTTGATTATAATTTAAATTTTCCTTCATTTTGAAATCTTGCTATTTTCTGAAATTTATTTTGTGTTGAACATGTACAACATTGTTTTATCCTTTAGCTGTTATAAACATTTGAATTTTGTTTTAGAGGTTAGCCTTTTCTGACTAACTGGTTATGTGGTAGACATTATGCTTATTTTTTATTCTCTAAGCAACTGAACAAAGTTGATAGTTAATATTTGTCAATATTCAATATTAAAAATTAATTATGATGAATGTGGGAACATAATTTACATATTTCTTGCTCGATTTCAGCTTTGGCATTAGTTATGTTCTTTTTTTTTTTTTTTTTGAGACAGAGTGTCGCTTTATTGCCCTGGCTAGAGTGAGTGCCGTGGCATCAGCCTAGCTCACAGCAACCTCAAACTCTTGGGCTTAAGCCATCCTACTGCCTCAGCCTTCCAAGTAGCTGGGATTACAGGCATGCGCCACCATGCCCGGCTAATTTTTTCTATATATATTTTTAGTTGTCCAGATAATTTATTTCTATTTTTAGTAGAGACGGGGTCTCACTCAGGCTGGTCTTGAACTCCTGACCTCGAGCGATCCACCCGCCTCGGCCTCCCAGAGTGCTAGGATTACAGGCGTGAGCCACCGCGCCCGGCCATGTTCTTTCTTAAGTACAGTTCTTAGTGATCAAGCTGTTTTTCCTACAGGAAATTCACTTTCATTCTTATCTCTTCAATATATTAATAAGAATATATTTCTGACTACATGAAGCAGACTCAAAATATCCATAGTTAAAAGAATTGAAGTTTAGTTTTCTCCTATTTGAGATGATATATCATCTTTTATTTGTTAACTTATCATGGTCTGTATTCTGTTTCATTCCTCTGCCATCCCAGAGTGTTGCCCTAGTATGTTGGTAATAAGACTCTATAAGTGGTACAACCATCTGATCTGCATCTGCCTCCTCATCTCAATTCCCATCTTACTTTCACTCAGAGGTAAAAGTTCCTTCATTTGGAGAACATTACCTAGAAGATGCCTGTGATACTTTTGTTCATATGCTATTGGCCACAAGTTAGTTACATAGCTTTCTATAGCGACAAAGGAACTTGTAAAGTATCTTTGAGTCACAGTGTGCCCAGCTAAGATTGTTTTTACTGTGAAAGTGTGGAACAAATAATGAATAGAAATTAGCTGCTTCTCTCTCACATAAGGTCACTCTCCCCTCAAGACTAATTTTAGGCAAAATCTCATCCCCAAAAACTATTCTCATCTTTTGGGCTATGCAAAGGGTAATTGTATGTTTTCATAGCAACCCCCTCTAATAGCAATTAATATTGTACTGTAGTAATTCACTGATAATTCTTTCTTTTTCGGTAGCTTATAAGTACTTTCAAGGAAAAATATGTATTTAATTTTTCCACAATGTATCTATTATGGTATTTGAACCATAGTAGGTCATTAAGAAATATTTTAATAGTTGATGAATGCAGTTTATAAATAAGTGGCCAAGAGAGTGAAAGCTCTCAAATTAATGTGTTCTCATCTGAATTTATCACAACTATCCTAGCACAAATTAATGTTTAATTTCTTTCCACCTCTGTTAAATATGAAACACTACATTTTATTTTTACTCCTGTTGGTATTTTCTCATAACATTAACTTTTACTCCATTCCCATTTTATTGCCCTCATGTCATGCCATTAATGATCATTGCTTTATTTATATTACTTATAGTAATATAAACAGGAACATTATTTTAAATGTCCACAACATAATTTTAATTTAGCCTCCTGCACCTATGGTCACTGAGTTAGAGTCATTCTCAATTGATTGAACCTGGTTCACAAAAAAAGGAGTGGATCCCCTCCAATTTTAAACATTTTGGGCACTCAGTTAATACTTTGAACAAAACATAAAGAGTACAGTTTTAGAAACAAAATACATGCAGAATGAGTAGTTCTTACGGAGAGGCCATTGTGCAAGGCTTTAAGATTTAATGCCTCTGTAATAAACATGGCTATGCAGCCTCTATTCTTCTAGTTGTATGAGAAGCTTTGAGTGTCATGAACTGCAAAATGTTAATAAATAAGCAGCTTTAAATCTTACTCACCATATATATTTGTCCTTGGAGTGAGGCAAAGAAAAAGCTTGTGAGGCAAAGAAAAATTTTATGACAGGTCGAAAGGTCCCTATATAGTTTTTAGCTTGAGAACCCTAATAATCAAAAGCATTGCTACAGGCTTATCAATAAAAAGCATACCAGACATCAGCCTTAAAAACCTTAGCTTAGATAAAAACATCAATAAAATATAGAATAACAATTATCTGATTTAACATTGTTATTGTCTGTGTCATTCTATCAAAACTAAATTAGTTTTTCTATTATTTTTGAAAAAACAGGCATATCTATAAAGCCAAAAAATCCTTCTCTATGACAAAACTATATTTGCATATATCTGCTTCTTTATGTTTGAAAACACTTGCCGTTAACTCTTCGTGGCTCTCAAATATACAAACTAAGTTATTAATTTTAAACAATAATAAAATAAGTTTGTTTTCCATGTGAAATTCCTGGTGATAGGGAAACTTTAGAATCAAGTTAGATTGTAAAGAAAAGACATATTTCTTATAAATTGTTTAGGAAAATCCATATTATATAATAGATAATACATTTTTTGGCAATCAGAGTTTGACTTGTAGTTGAAACTACATTCAAAGAATGGTTTAAATTTAGATGTGTTTATATTTGGTAATAAACAGAGATTTCTATAAACCCAACTTGATTAAATGGTTATAAAAATAATTTCCTATAAAATCAGTCATTTCATTTTAATCACTGTCTGTAAGCTCACTCTGGAGAAAAGATTTGAATATCTATCATCATTCTTTAGCCATTACTTAGAAAATAAATGTAGCTCATGTATTTAAGTGCTTTCCCAGAAAATGCAATTTTAAAGTACACAAAAAAGCTCATGGCTTAGGAAAAATAAAAAGGTTTGCATGACTATTTACCAAAAATATTAACAATTTTTTTGCAAAATCAAATCATTTAACAGGTAAGATTCTGTGTCCTTAATTCTGATTAAAAAAAAAAAACTCTCAAAAATATTACAGCATTTGTGGCTGAGGTAAAATTTCAAATCTCAAAGGCATACTTTTTTAACGTTACTTTTTTATTTATTCAATCACCATGGCTACTCACATTCAACTCTTAACACCTGCAGGTGAATCAAAGCCAACTTCTAAGATGTTTTGGCTTCTTGCATCTTCATAGGGGAAAAGAGAATGTCAAATTCTGTTTTTTGCTAACCTTAAAGTAGCGCTTACATGAATAATGGCATCAGATATCCACATTATCTTTTTTTTTTCTTGGTTTAGTTCAATCTCAGTGATTCTTGTCTTCAAGAGACCCCAGTTAGAAAGATGAGCTGTATGTGCAAAAAGGGGACATAATTTTGCTTGTGCCTCAGAACCCATTGCCTGATTTAATGTAATAAATTGTGGCATATCTTTTATTATTATTTATCCTAGATGACTGAGTAATGCCTCATAATATATTTCTGAACTGCTTAAGTAATCATGTCTGCTATTGTAAGCTTTATCTGAGACTAATGGACTGCAATGTGAGTTACGGGCCCTCAATTGAAGGTCTTGCTATAATACGATACTTAACTTTCTTGCCACAGAGGTTACATGATATGTGAACATTATAAAAATATGTGTGTTTGAACACATGACTCTTGGCTAATAATCTTGACTTGTTTTTGATTAAGTAAAGAAAAAGAAAAGCACCTCATATATTAATAATTAAGTCTTCCCCATCTATAAAAGAAAATACTTTTTTAGAAAACAAACATAGCTTAATTGATTAAATAAAATCAAATTTTATGATGGTTGGAGTTATTTTTTAATGGTATTGATGTTTATTTATCCACGTCCAGAATTATTATTCATTCACTCTTTTGTATTTCTGGTTTTTGAACACCTAAAAAATGGGATTTTTGTCAAATACTATTCAAAACTATTCAAAAACACATTTATTGAAGTGTGGTTTGAAGCTCTAACATCTTATAGCAGGATTCCCCAACATTTTTGGCACCAGGGACCAGTTTCATGGAATATAATTTTTCCACAGACAGAGGGGCTGGGTTTAGAGGTGGAGCTCAGGTGGTGATGCCACTCATGGGGAGTGGCTGTAAATACAGATGAAGCTTCGCTTTATCACCCATCACTTACCTCCTGCTGTGCCACCTGGTTCCTAACAGGCCACAGACCAGTACTGGTCCACAGCCTTGGGGTTGTGGACTGCAACTTAGAGGACTTGAAAATTTTTTATACTATTAAAACCAAGCTAATGTGTTCCAGCAAAGTCATCTGATTCTAGCAACTACATAAGAAACTAAGGTTAAACAGTGGATAAAGAATTTTACTCCCACTAGACATAGCTATCATAAGTGAAGTCTGTAATGTTTACTAAGTCTGACTACTTAAATTACCTGACACAAAGCTTTTAAACAGTGTAGTGTACCTGACTTTATAACCCAAATAGCACAAGGAATAGCAGAAGAACAAGTCAAGGGATGGAGGTGCCAATCAATATTGCTAAATCTAATATTATGTTATCCTAAAAATGACATATTTCTTATACAGTGGGCTACAGTTGAAGAGGAAGTAGAGATGTTCTCTTTTTAGAAAAAAATTGGAAAAAGGAATCAAGAGTAATCATTGAAAAGAGCAGAATAAAGGCTTTTTACAATGAGTACATATCAAAATAACTTCTGGAGTTTTTGTTTAAAATAATAGTTATAGTGCAGTTTGGGAGGATAGCCAAATATTTTTTCACACAGTTGCTCATGACTACTACTGGATTCACTGAAAGCAATATCTAATTGGCACATACCCACAAAATTTCAAACTCATATTCTTAAACTCTGTGTAGAACCTACTCAAGTTAAAAAATGTTTTTAATTTGTTACCTACAACAAGGCAAATAATCAATTGTGGAAAAGCCAGAGTTGGATATTTTTAAAAATTCAGTAATTAGAAAACTTATAGGAAAATATGCTACATTTTATCAAATGTATCAGGAAAAAAAAAAAAAACATGGCCATGATATCCTCCAGAGAAACAGAAAGAGATGTATGTGCTACTTTAAAGACTTTGTTTTTGCCTTTGGTTTCATTTGTCATGTATGTGGGTATACATAATGTAAATCAGACCCTAAAAATATTTCTGCTCTACTTCTTCATATTTAAAAATATATTTCCTAGAAAATATTTCCTAGAAAAGGCCAATCAGAATTGCTCATCTCCATTAGACGATTATTATTAATCTACATAGTTCTTTGCATCAATAAAAATATAATATACAATAGCTATAAGTATAAAAACTTTGAGTTTTCCAAAATACAAAAGTCATCTCTATGTGACAATAGAAACTTGTGTTTTTGTTTTTATGAAGACTTGATCTAAACACTATATCTTTAGCTGGATTCCTGCAGATTTTTGTTGGCACTTATGTCTTCAAATGCAGTAGAGTAGTTTTAAGCTCAATATCTAATGAAAACTTGAATGTCAAAGGGCTCACAATTTAAATTGACAAAGATTCCTTTAAAGGGGTCAAAAGTTAAAAATTTCATAATGCTTCTTAAGATAAAAGAGGTTGACAAATACTGACTCATCCAAACAGAAAATGGGCATAGATAAAGGCCAGGTAGACAAGCTCAAAATGGACATAAAATACTGTTCCAAAAGGGGGGAAAAGGTTAATTAGACTAAAATTATTCAGTCAATGAATGTTGGAAGAATTTTAACTAGTGAGATCTAGACTTTCCAAGTTACAAATTTCTAAGGGAAAGAGAGTGATGACTACAAAGGAGATAAAGTTCAAGGCAAACTTTGCATCTTTTTAATTTTTTTAATCTTTCTCCTTGTACCTTCTTTTTAAAAACAGTTTTTCATTTAAAAGTGAAAACATTTTTAAAATACATTTTCTCCTTGAATGTTCTGTTAATTCTGGAGTCTAAATATATAACCCAGAATGTTTCAACATTAATTTGAAAACTTTATTTTGGAATCTCTTAAAATAAATTTATCAAGGGAATAATGCTGAGTTTAAAATATTAAATGAATTTACATAAAATGCCAGCCAAATTATATAATTTACTGGGATAAAATTTTTAAATTCATAAAATTTTTAAATAGAAACAATGGTTTTAATGAATTGCTTATTTTTTGATATTTCCCTACACAATTGTGTTGACTTTGAGGTTAGATAGCATGTGTTATGCATGTAATAGACTCTCAACATTTAAAAAATTATATATGTTTATGATGTACAATATATTGTTTTGATATATGTATATAAATAATTACCACAATCATGCTAATTAACATGTCCATTGCCTCACATAGTTATTGTTTTTCTGTGGTGAGAACACTTGAGATCTACTCTTTTAGCAAATTTCAAGTGTCCAATACACTTTTATAATTTAAATGTTTTCTTTTCTCTTTAAATTGACAGCTCAACTCTTCTAGCTGCAATTCACATGGATTCTTAAAGATAAATTATTTTATAATAAAAGCTTGGTAAGAATTATCAAGTCTAATGAAAATAGTGATATCTTTAAAATAGATAAATTATATTTTTGATATAATCAAATTTTGTCTTATTTAATTCATAATGGAAAGTAAAATGCGATGACATGCATAGAGAGATGGTGATGGTGACTGAACAGTCTGTTTTGTATGCTACTTATGTTTCTCGGCATGGTATTTCAATCCTAGTTGTCATATTGCTACACTATATAATCCAAAGTCTCAACATTTCCAAAGATAGGCAAAAACAAATGTCTTCATAAATTAGATTCCCAAAGAAGTTAACTCTTTCAGATTTGAGTTTTTGATATGTTACTTATTTTAAATAAAGAATTCTTTAACAATTACAAATAACTTTCTCTTTAATTCTGATTTATAACTCTTTTTATTCCAGCTTTGAAGAAGCTTAAAAAATATCCTGTCTAAAAATGTTTCTAAACCATGGAAAAATTATATTCTAAACAGAAATTAAAGCAAAACTGAGGTTAAAATTCAATTGCTTCTCCATAAAACTTGTCTCGCATATTATATTGTGTTATCTTTCAATTGTGCTTCTTAAAGGCAGAGTCTTTCCTTCATCTCTATTACCATATATCATTTGTTGCATCATAGTATCAGAGGGAAATTATTTTGTTCATTGTCATATATTAATATTTTTAAATGTAATAACAAGATTCATAGTAAATCCTCAGTTAAGTGATTAACAACAGGAGTTCTGAAAGTAAATTTTTGTAATTTTAATCTGAACTATGCTATTTATAAACTATGTTATGTTGGAAAACTCATCTATCTTTACTTAAGGTTTTCCAACTACTAAAATTTGGGAAATAACATCTACATCTTGTCCATGTTTTCAGAATTATAGTAATCCTTTCAAAGTCCTTAGCACATGCTTAATAAGTTTTAGCTATGTCTCTTTATCCTTCTTCTCCCCATTGGCATGTATTAATAGAACTATTGCTACAATTATCACTAGTCTGAGATTGACTACTATTACTAGTACCAATACCAATAATATCTTTTACTATTAAACCTAATACTATTTTCTAATAAGCAGAAAGAGTCAGATATTGGATAAAATAGTTAGTAGACTTTTACTAATGGTGTGGGTTGGGAAAATTACCTAATCTCTCTGAATCTCAGACTTTCCATTTGTAAGCATTGGGATAATGATACAGCCATGAAGCTGTCATTTTTGATATGTGTTAATACGCCTTGCAAAATGCCTGGTAGGTATTAGGCAGTGAGTAAATATTAGTTTCTGTTTTCTCTCCCAATTTTCACTTGTGTAAGACAATTACTAGAGTCTAATTTTCTTCCAAATTTATATAATGGTTATCAATACATTCTGTAATTTACGTTTACATTTTATTGGGGCAAAATAAGAATTGCCAAAGGTCCAAATGTTTAGAACAGTAAGAGAAAAAGAGAGAAAGAAACATTGTGAAAATATTGCCCAGGTTACACAAGTACTTTTATTGTTTCTACTCAGAAAAATCTGTTGGAACCAGACAATTAGAAGGCATAAAAGAATGTTTATGCTTACCCTAGTATAGTGTAGTTTTTGTTAATATTTTCTCTTAAAATGTATTATGCATTTGTGAGATAGTTGTGTTTCATTACGTTAATTTGAATAAGAATGACCTTGGTGGATAGTTGAAATCAATGCAGTATTTCAAAATAAATTCCTAAGGAAAGGTTAGTTTTTAACATAAAAAGTGCAATCCTTTCCCAGGGGATTAAAGATGTCTCCATCAAGAGTTATAAAATAATTTTTAAATATTGTAATACTAAGCTAAACTACTTATTTTGTCTCTTTTACACTTAAAAACAACTTTTTGCCCGAAGAGTGCACTTTTAAAATGAATATATTTATAATTACACTGAAGATTCTGGAAAAGATGTAGGCAGTTGCAGAAATCTGGAGGCAAAGGTGGCAAGACAAACTTCAAACACCTGTTCAAACAAAAGACATTGGTTTTGTCTGAAAAGCAGCTCTTGCACAGTATCTATATATAGGATTTTCCTTTCTGAAATGTTTTTATATTTGACAGCCACAAAGTCAATGTAATGACATTCAACACGTGTAAGTTAAGAAAAATGGATCCAGAGATCAAAAACTCACTAGTTCATGACAAAATGAAATATTTTAAAAGATAAATAATTTACATGAAGTATTATTAACTGCCATTTTGTTCAAATGTCATTATACAGTTTTCTATGCACTTAAGTAGCGGTTTAGTCCATTACCTTTACGCTTCCAACATTTTAGAGAGTATATATTTTTACAATATAAGCTCATTATATTTTTTCTACAAATCAATTACTATAAGTTAATGCCAAAGTATGATAACTAACCCCTGTATTTTAGTATTTTGGTTGTCAATGATACAAATGTAAGATATTTTTTACAATCTTAGCATGAGAAACGTAGTACCTTAATAAAGAAAGAAAATATAGCTAATAGAAAATTATTTAGAATTAAAACGACAAAAATAAGCTAGAAAATAATGTAATTACAGTCTAAGCTACAAGTAAGAATGACATATGGAATTGTCTTTGAAGTTTAGTATAGTGTGTATAAATATCAATAAATATTTGCTAATTTATAAATGTAAAAACATCACACGCTCATGAATTGGAATAATTCATATTCTTAAAATGACCCTACTGCCCAAAGGAGTCTACAGATTGAACAAAATTTCTGTCAGAATACCAACATCATTTTTCACAAACTTAGAAAAAACAGTTCTGAAATTCATATGGAACCAAAAGTGATCCTAAAGAGCTAAAGCAATCTTGAGCAAAAATAACCATGCTGGAGGCATCACATTATTTGACTTTAAATTATATTACAAGACTATAGTAACCAAAACAGCATGTTACTGGCACGCGCGCACACACACACACACACACACAAAATAAACACATAGATCAAGAGAACAAAATAAAGAACCTAGAGATAAAGCCACATATTTACAGCCAACTGATCTTTGACAAAGCTGTCAAGAACATATACTGGAGAAAGAACACCCTATTCAATAAATGGTGCTGGGAAAATTGGATTGCCATACACAGAAGAATGAAACTATACCCCTATCTCTCACCATACAAAATAACCAAATCAAGAAAGACTAAAAACTTAAGCATAAGTTGCAATATTGTAAAAATACTAGCAAAAAATCTAGGAAAAAACTCTTCTGGACATTGGTTTAGGCAAAGAATTTATGATTAAGACCTAAAAAATGCAATCAAAAAACCCAAAAATAGACAAATGGGATTTAATTAAATTACAAAGCTTCTTCATAGCAAAAGAAATAATCAATAGAGTGAATAAATAACCTGCAGACTGAGAAAAAATACTTATAAACTATTCATTCAACAAGGGACTAGTATACAGAATATAAAAGGAACTCAAACAACTCAACAACAACAACAAAATAATTCCATTAAAAAGTGAGCAAAGGACATAAATGGACATTTTTCACAAGAAAACATACAAATACCCAATGGGTATATGAAAAAAAATGCTCAATACCACTCATCATCAGGGAAATGCAAATTAGACCACAAGGAGGTATCATCTTACTCCAGTCAGAATGGTATTTATTAAAAAGAAAAAAAGATAGCAGAGGTTGGAGAGAATAGAAAGATAAGGGAATTCTTATACACTATTGGTGGGAATGTAAAGTAATATAACCTCTGTGGACAACAGTATGGACATTTCTCAAAGAACTAAAAATAGAACTACCATTTGATTCTGCAATCCCACTACTGGGTATCTACTCAAAGGAAAAGAAATCAATATATCAAAAAGATACTTGCATTGGTATGTTTATTACAGCACTATTCACAATATCAAAGATATGGAATCAACCAAGTGTCCATCAACAGCTAAACGAATAAAGAGCATGTAGTATATTATACACAATGGAATACTAGTCAGCCATAAAAAGAATGAAATTATGTCTTTTGCAGAAACATGAATGAAATTGGAGATCATTATGTTAAGTGAAACAGCTCATAAGTGGGTACTTAAAAATGTGTACACATGGAAGTAGAGAGTGGAATTATACTCAATGGAGATTCAGAAGGGTGAGGAGGTAGGAGGGGGCTGGATGATGAGAAATTACAACTGATGCCACGGAGAGACAAGATATCATCTATGAATTCTACAAAAACCTTTATGCACACAAACTAGAAAATATGGAGGAAATGGACAAATTTTTAGAAACACACAACCTCCCTAGGCTCAACCAGGAAGAAACAGAATTCCTGAACTGACCAATCTCAAGAACTGAAATCGAAACAGCAATAAAAAAACCTTCCCAAAAAGAAAAGCCCCGGACCAGATGGTTTCACACCCGAATTTTACCACACCTACAAAGAAGAACTGGTGCCTATCCTGCAAAAGGTATTCCACAACATTGAGAAGGACGGAATCCTCCCCAACACATTTTATGAAGCCAACATAAGCCTGATACCAAAACCAGGAAAGGACGCAACAAAAAAAGAAAACTACAGATCAATATCCCTTATGAATATAGATGCAAAAATTCTCAACAAAATCCTAGCAAACCGAATCCAGGTGCTTATAAAGAAAACAATCCATCACGACCAAGTGGGCTTCAACCCAGAGATGCAGGGATGGTTCAACATACGCAAATCTATAAATGTAATTCACCACATAAATAGAAGCAAAAACAAAGACCATATGATCCTCTCAATAGATGCAGAAAAAGCATTTGACAAAATTCAACACCCTTTTATGATAAGAACACTTAATAAAGTAGGCATAGATGGGGCCTATCTAAAAATGACACAAGCCATATATGACAAACCCACAGCCAACATCATATGTCATGGGGAAAAATTTAAAGCATTCCCACTTAGAACTAGAACCAGATAAGGTTGTCCACTTTCCCCACTGCTATTCAACATAGTGCTGGAAGTCCTTGCGACAGCAATCAGGCAAGAGAGCAGAATCAAGGGTGTACAAATGGGGACAGAACAGATCAAACTCTCACTTTTTGCTGATGATATGATATTATATCTAGAAAACCCCAAGGATTCAACCAAGAGACTCCTGGAATTGATAAATGAATTCAGTAAAGTCTCAGGATACAAAATTAATACACACAAATCAGAGGCATTCATATATGCCAATAACACTCAAACTGAGAACCAAATCAAAGACTCAATAACCTTCACAATATCAACAAAGAAAATAAAGTGTCCAGGAATATATTTAACTAAGGAGGTAAAAGACCTCTACAGGGAGAACTACAAAACACTGAGTAAGGAAATAGCAGAGGACGTAAACAGGTGGAAAACCACACCATGCTCATGGGTCGGCAGAATCAACATTGTTAAAATGTCTATACTACCCTAAGTGATCTAAAGATTCAATGCAATCCCTGTTAAATTACAAACATCATTTTTCACAGATGTAGAAAAATAATTTTACACTTTGTATGGAAACAGAGAAAACCCCATTTAGCAAAAGCAATTTTAGGCAGTAGGAACACAATGGGAGGTATTAATTTACCAAACTTCAAACTATACTATACAAGGCTGTGGTTATTAAATCAGCTTGGTATTGGCACGAGAACAGAGACCGAGACAAGTGGAACAGAACTGAGAATACAGATATAAAACCATCCTCATATAGCCATTTAATCTTTGACAACGCAGACAAAAACATACACTGGGGAAAAGAATCCTTATTCAATAAATGCTGCTGGGAAAACTAGATAGCCACATGTAGAAGACTGAAACAAGACCTGCATCTTTCACCTCTCACAAAAATCAAATCACGGTGGATAACAGACTTAAACCTAAGGTGTGAAACTATTAGAATTCTAGTAGAAAATGTGGGAAAAACTCTTATAGACATTGACCTAGGCAAAGAATTTATGAAGAAGATCCCAAAGGCAATCACAGCAACAACAAAAATAAATAAATGGGACCTGATCAAATTAAAAAGCTTCTGCACAGCCTAAGAAACTGTCACAAGAGCAAACAGACAACCTACAGAACAGGAAAAAATTTTCACACACTACACATCCCATAAAGGGCTGATAACAATAATCTATTTAGAACTCAGGAAAATCAGCAAGAAAAAAATCAAACAACCCTATCAGAAAGTGGACAAACGACACGAATAGAATTTTTTCAAAAGAAGACAGAAGTATGGCCAAAAAGACATATGAAAAAATGCTCAACATCCCTAATCATCAGGGAAATGCACATCAAAAACATAATGAGACATCACTTATCTCCAGTGACAACTGCCTTTATCAAAAAGTTCCAAAACAATAAGTGTTGGCACAGATGTGGAGAGATAGAAACACTCATATACTGCTGGTGGGACTGAAAACTAGTGCAACCTCTGTGGAAAGCAATATGGAGATACCTTAAACAGATACAAGTAGACCTACCATTTGATCCAGCAATCCCATTATTGGGTGTCTACCCAGGAGAGTCTTATGTTACCATGACCTTGATTGCCAGAAGTAACAGCCAAGGCCCTTAGAAAAATTATCCACATGCCACCTTCCTCTTCCAGGTCTTGCACAAATGGTACATCTAATTGTCAGAAAAAAATTAATATCCAGAATCTTGGCTTCAAAAGAGTCTCAATAATATAATATATATTTTTAGCTTCCCAATTCCTCCAAAAAGGAGGAAGAAGAAATTATATTAGAATTAATCTAAATACTGCCCATGCCCCTGCCCCATAGCAGATTTACCATATATATTGAAGGATAAGCCTCAACACCTCACTTATACAAATGTCCATGGATGTTTTAGAGTGTTCTAATTGAGGAGGGAAAGTCAGATTGCCAACATAAATGCTTAAATATATTATAAGAAAGTGTTGAATCTCTATAGCACATGGAAAAATTATTTTTATTCCTAATTTTTAATTTATAATTTAATACTATTTTTCTTAAAGTCCTTCAAATTATATAAATTTTAGGTCCCACACAATCTTTTTCTGCTCCTGTCTTCTACACAATCAAATGACGATCTTGAGAGTAAGCAATTGCCAAGAGTTTAGGAACTATGTCTGGGATGGTGATCTATATTTCAGAGTTGTCAGCATGTAGAGGGAATTTAAAGCCATGAGCCTGTATGATATCACCAAGTGAGTCAATATAGATAGAAAAAAAGTCCAAAGAATGATCTCCGAGGCACACCAAAAATTTAGAGGCCCTGGGGAATTCAATGTTAGAGGCACTGCAACAAGATGAGAAGGAACCAGTAAAAGATATTGAAAAAGAACAGTCAGGAAATAGGAAAATTAAGAAGTGTGGTGGGTCAGCTTTCAAATGAAAATAAGCATTACTAAGAGGAAGTGATCAGCTATGTCACATGCTGGCTAATATCATTAATATCAATACTGAAGATGGCAATAAAATAACAACAAAAACAATAAATAATACATATTACATTTACTGTTCTAAGCACTGTCTAAGTGCACTGTTCTAAGCACTGTCTATTAAAACCACCTTCATCCTCACAATTCTACGAGATATTAGTATATTTCCCATTTTGCAAAGGAGAACTCTGAAACCCACTGAGATTAAGTGACATGTTCAAGATCACACAACTGGTAAGTAAAGGAGTCAGGATTTACCGAGAGGTCACCTGACTCCAGAGTCTGTATGTTTAACCATTCTTTTCTTTGACTATTTCTTAGTCAGTGTTTGAAAACAAGCAAAAGTGTTGGTGTATGTTCTTTGGATGAGTTTTGTCAATGACTATTTTAGGTTTGAATGTGTTCATTGCCTGTGGAAATATGATTAGTTGGTATAATTATGGATAATTTATTTCTCTAATATAAATTAGTAACTTACAAACTCATAAAGGGACTCCCTCATATATAAAGTTTTTGAATCCAAGACTTTATTCTTGAGAACTATACCTGCCCCCGCACCACAACTTCATCCTCACTTCTATTATAGTCATATATCTACATTTTGGTTCTAATTGTCAAACACTGACATACCACTAAAATGTAAAGAAGGGCAGAAATTGAGCGGTTGGTGAAAGATTCAGCACACCTGTTTCTAATTAAGAGATGGCAATGGCTGCTAAATCCCTCCTCTACATATCTGGACAGAGGCTCTTGAGACCATGTCGTATATTTATTCTCTGAGTTACTCCAGAACAAGTCCAGCAGGGAGGATCTTCAGTGCTGTTGTAAGAGATTCTCCCAGCAGGGAATCACACCTTCCAGCAGAGTCCAAACCATAATTGAGATTTCCTGGCAAATTCCTTGTTTGAAGAATCAAACCCTGAGAAACCCTGCAGGCGAGAATTTCCACTGATTTCAGCTGTGCCTAATTCTCCATAAAAGTTTAGAGAAGGCAGTAAATTGGTTAGAATTTTGAGACGTTCTCCTACTATAGAGGACAAAAAAGAAAAGGAGAAAGAGTAGATGCAGTATTTTTTTCTTTGAAGGTGAAAAAAGATCTCTGTTCTTTATGCTATTTTGGATACCCATGACTAAACAGAGATGGGCATGTAGAAACAGTGGGAAGAATACATGTTTTGCTGTGAATTTTGGTTTAGTGTGACAAAGTTGATTGCCTTCAGCTTTAAAAACAAGCACAGAAAGATTGAGAATCAGACAACCTAAAATTATTCAGTGGAAACTTTGTGATGTGATGTGACAAAGTGTCACTAATACCTATGGTGCAATCTGTATATATAAACAGATTCTGTTACTTGTCACAAATCCCTAAAATACATTTGTTGTACTGTGATGCCCTCAGGAAGAATTGCATTTGATCATCTACCTTGCTTTTCTCTGAATGATTTCTACTGAAATAAAAGAACTAGCGTAATGTTTGAACAAAAGATCCCACTGGATTGATAAAAGATTGTGTCAAAAACCTATTTCTTTGAAATATTAAAAAGATGCCTAGTGGGGTTGGGGACATGTGTAAATCCTGCCTCACACAAAATGAAGGAGAAATCACACACTCATTGGGAACCACAAAGCAGGGGATAGTTATCACTTTATTAAAATGATATATATAGCATATTTGAAAATTATGAATGACCTCACCATAACCAAATGTCCAAATGTATCTGAGAATTTTACAAGGAATAATGAAGAATATCTGGTTGATACAGGTTTTTTTTTTTTTTTTTGTCCCAGAGACAGGGTCTTGCCATCCAGGCTGAAATACAGCAGTTCAATCATAGCGCACTGCAGCCTGGAACTCCTGGGCTCAAGCCATCCTCCCACCTCAGCCACCTGAGTAGCTGGGATTATAGGTGTGAGCCACCACACCATGCAGCTTTGGTGTCTTTATTCTCAAGCAGACTTATTTTGTTGTCATTTTTGGTGAATATAGAAGTGCCCATAATTGTGACAAATTTATAATGAGTCCTTTCTTGCAGTTGATAATATTTTCTGCTTCTTTAAATGGCTTTTAAAATATTTGGCCATTCTAACAACTTAGGGAAATGATTTCTTATCCTAAAAAAGTTTATGGTAAGCTTTATGTTGAAATACCCTATAGTCAGGCCAATTCACACCTAATTATATTCATGATTACTCTCTGTTTTCTAATTCATGGTGTTGAATATGGGATTAATGAAACATTTCAAATTACAACAATCATTCTGAAGGGAGAACAACTGGTGAGCGTGTATAGGAAATAATTATTTTGTTTGCTTTTGTTTGTTAGGTTAATGGTGGGAATTGTTTACCAAAAATGAATATTATAAGATTAAAGATATATGTGTGCATGTATGTGTGCGAAATACACATACAAACACACACATACACACACAGAGGGAGGGAGAGAGCACTAAGGAAAATGCTTCTAGATAACATGTCACTATCTTTCCTTTTTTTATTCTTGAGACAGAGTTTCACTCTGTTGCCCTGGGTAGAATGCAGCGACATCATCGTAGCTCACTTACGACAACCTCAAACTCCTGGGCTCAAGAGATCCTCCTGCCTCAGCCTCTTGAGTAGCTGGGACTACAGGCGCAGGCCACGATGGGGTCTCACCCTTGCTCAGGCTAATCTCAAACTCCTGAACTCAAGTAGTCCTGCCTTGGCCTCCCAGATTTCCAGAGTTACAGGAGTGAGCCACTGTGTCAGCCTAAGTCATTATTTTAAGTGAAAGAAGCTAGACACAGAAAGTCAAATATCTCATGTTCTCACTCATAAGCAGGTACTAAAAAGATGTGTACATGTGGATGTAGAGAGTGGAATGACAGACAGTAGAGATTCAGAAGGTTAAGGATGTGAGAAAGGGGAGGATAAGAAATTACTTAATGGGTACCATGTATGTTATTTGGATAATGGATACCCTAAGGCCCTGACTTGACCACTGCACAAACTACACATGTAACAAAATTGCACATTTACCCCATAAATTTATACAAATAAAACACATTCAATGTATGGTAGCTACTTTTATTCTTTTCTTTCTCCTCCTAATTCTCCTCCCTCTTCTATTAAATGATTTATGTTGTATTATATAAAGGTAATAAATGCTCTGATATACATAAATGGAAGAAATTGATATTTGAAAGATAACTTTTGTCATATTTTTCTATTACATTCATATAGTTTTAACTTAGTTGAATAACCCTAGTTATTGAATGCCAATATCACCTAGAGTCTACAAAACTAGTATTGATGATCAAAAATAAATATTGCCAAAATAAGGCCGGGCGCGGTGGCTCACGCCTGTAATCCTAGCTCTGGGAGGCCGAGGAGGGTGGATCGCTCGAGGTCAGGAGTTCGAGACCAGCCTGAGCAAGAGTGAGACCCCGTCTCTACTAAAAAAAATAGAAAGAAATTATCTGGCCAACTAAAAATATATATACAAAAAAATTAGCCGGGCATGGTGGCTCATGCCTGTAGTCCCAGCTACTCGGGAGGCTGAGGCAGTAGGATCGCTTAAGCCCAGGAGTTTGAGGTTGCTGTGAGCTAGGCTGATGCCACGGCACTCACTCTAGCCCGGGCAACAAAGTGAGACTCTGTCTCAAAAAAAAATAAATAAATAAATAAATAAATATTGCCAAAATGAGACAAACTTTTAGAAATGTCTTTTGCCTTTTATAAAGGGTAGTTATCACATTGATAGTATTCAGTTGACTTTAAAATTTATATCACTTGTTAATTTTTTATTATGAATATCTGTATTTTGTTTAATTATAGAATATCATTTAAAGATGTTAAAAGCTTTTGTAAAATTAATATGCTCAAAAATGTGTTTTAGGTATGATGGTCTATCTCACTACATTATTCTAAGATACAATCTATTTTTGTAATTCACAGTAGTTTTGTTCTATGAAGTGACTGCAAATGCTGAATTAGTGAATATTGTATCACTGATCCTAGGGGTTAGGGCCCTATGAGCCTCTAGCCATGTTTTCAGCAAAAAATCAGTACATGACCTTGTTTCATGTGTTTCTGTTTAAAGACATCTAATTTAATATATATTTTTGATTCATCAACATTGAACTCATGACCAACAGCACTGTAAGTTGTGCTTGAATGAAGCTTATCTAATATATGTATTTTCTCCACAAGGCACATCAGCCTTATTTCCTTATGAACAGGAGAGTCACTTTAGCACTCTGAGCATCATTTTAAACAGGAAAAAAAAAAAAAAACAAAAACAAGAAGCAAAAAATAATTATAATGATAAGAAAAATGTGGCACTCAGTACTGAAGAATCGTTTATAGCTTGAGAACTGGAATAAGATAACAGAGTAACATTGTTCAAACTGAATTGGAAACAGGTATGTCAGGCAACTCAAAATTTTTGCTTTTTCTCCCAGACTTGTGAATGACCATGAAAGTGCTATTGATTTGGGGGTTGCAAATAAATTTTAGCGAGCAGGTGAATTTGCAAATATGAAATCCATGAATAAAGTGCATTGACTTTATTTACAGTGAAATTTTGTCTCTAATGGATAGGTCTATTAGAATCTTGATTCTATTTTTCAAGACATATATTAAAACTGTAAATTTTTGTCTCAGAAAAAATGTGAATCACAAATATAAACATAAATTATCCCCTCTTTTATATTCACTGTGAGAATTTTCATAATAACCTATGCAGACTGATTTTGATGCACCTAGAAAGACATTTAGTTTAGAAAATGTGCTCTTTACTATACTAAAAATTTTCCTTATAACACAACACCCCTGCATTTCTGAACAACAAGGTCAACAAAAACAACAAAATAACATCTTTTCTTTTTGAATTCTATTGCTTTAGAAATGCAAATTGGAGCTCCAGTGGCACAACTAGTTAGTGCTAGTGCCTAGACTTACACAGAAATGCAAATTACCACCCTGAAAGTTTATATATTAAATACATCATAGAAGTAAATATAATTAGATATATCCTTTTGGTTTGACTAAATCATTATCTGGTTTCAAGATTTACTCCAGAGAACAATGATGTATGTGACATCACATTTTGTGCTTCTTTCAGTCAAGGAAGAAAAATAGCACAGATGTTGCCAAACTCAAAAATAAAATAAAGACAGAAGGTACTCTGACTATGCGATGGAGGAATTTGTCCCCAGAGAGGAAACATTAACTAACTGAACACCTTTTTTGTGTTTGTGTGTGATTTAAGAAGGGCATCTCAATCACCATGCAATTCATCCATTGGTTTTATTCCATTTTTTTCTTTCTTCCTAAAGCCGTCTAAAATGGGAAATTGATCAAGCAGATAGATTTTGACATTTACTAAATTCAGTGAAAGATGATGGACAGTGCCTGGAGAATTTCTAAACAGCACTTTCAGTTTCATAAAAATCATGTTCCCTAAAATATTGTTAATTCAAACTTAAATATTCCAACAATAAAATATATTTCAAAGTTATGGCTCATTATTCCTATCACACTTTAAAAATCAAACACAAGTACTTCTGTAACAGTAACTGGATTTTTAAATTAATGGCTCTTCTATATATTCAAAAGAAAAAATGTATATTTAAGGAAAAATATAAAATAAAAATGTGATCTTACTAAAATAGAGAGAAAAATAAAAACTAACAGTAACTGTGTTGCTAAATGTCCAAGGTTCAGGTGAAATCCAATGATGTGCTGGCTAATTTTTAACAATCAGTTCTCCAAACACACACATGCACATACACACACACACAAAGCCCCCCAAAACTCTTAATTTGTAGCAGCTGTTAATAACCATTGTGTAAATACTTCAATCATGGCTAATTTCAAGATACCAATATGTCAGCAAAGATGAAGCATAGAGATGGGAAGAGACAGGTATATTCACCTCTCACAAGCTGGTGAAATCTGACTTCAGTACACAATTAGTTATATTTCTAACAAACTTTTTTTATGAATATGAATTTTTCACAAACCAATGATAAAATTACTTTTTTAAGAAGTATGGTTTATTTGGCATTTTATGTAGCTCTTGGAGCAAAAAAAAAGGTCAATATTCTTGAAGCTTAATTGATCTTCCTAATTTTTAGCTTTTCTGTATCTTTTATTCATTATTGTACTATTGTAATTATTATTTATTTTTAAAGATACTATCATTTATGAATACCTACTTTTACATATAAGTAATTAATATTTATAAGCATACAGTTGCTCATCAGATATTTAGATTACAATGTTTAGATTGAAAATCAATCTTGCCTTTTTTCCAGTATCCTTCTTAATGAGGGCAGCATTGGGAGTATGCGTCTTTGTGTGTGTGTGTAGGGGCGGGGGTTGTTTGTGTATGAGTTATGGAGGTAAATGTGTTGTTGAGAAAGAAGGAAAAGGAGAGCTAGGGGAGAGAATTATCTTTCTTAAGTAACACTCAGATATTACCAACAAGTACAATCATCAAAGAAACATCACATCTTTTACTTGGTGAAAAGGAAATTACTTTTGATAAGGTATCTCATGAAAAGATCAATAATATATTAAAAGGATTCATGTTTTTTATTCACTTAAATTTGCGATCTGTGTGTTTTTTATTTTATTTTACATTTTCTTTATACTTTGGACTTAAGAATCTAAGGGAGGATTATTTTCTTCCTTTTGTTTGATTTCTGTAACAGGAATGAATCATCTAAGAATGTTTTCAGGCATTGAAGAACAAGTAGTAGGCAAGAAACTGGAAAGACAAATTTAGGATCATTGATACAGATACCTATTCAAATTCTATATACTTAATCTTTTTATTTTAGTCTGTAATTGCAGAATTTTGCATAAGTGCATGTTCAAAACAAATTTATGCATAATCAAATTAACACATTGACAGCCACAGTAGAAAAAACATTTTTTTTTTCCTTAGGGCCGTAGTGTTTAGAGTCTCGCTTTGTTGCCCAGGCTAGAGTGCCGTGGCGTCAGCCTAGCTTCAAACTCCTGGGCTTAAGGGATCCTACTGCCTCAGCCTCCCGAGTAGCTGGAACTACAGGCATGCGCCACCATGCCTGGCTAATTTTTTCTATATATATTTTAGTTGTCCATATGATTTCTTTCTATTTTTTTTTTTTTTTTTACTAGAAAGGGGGGGTCTCACTCTTGCTCAGGCTGGTCTCGAACTCCTGAGCTCATACGATCCGCCCGCCTCGGCCTCCCAGAGTGCTAGGATTACAGGCGTGAGCCACTGCACCCAGCCCGACCATAGTGTTTTATTACAAATAGAATAAAGACTTTGAAAACAAAATGATCCTTTCTAATTTAACGAAAAATTTGTTATTTTGTATTGTTTTCTGTGTGTGAGTTATATGTAACTTGAAAAATAGTTCTTGCAGCTCCCAAGGTGAAGACAAGTGTGAGTTACATAATGCTTCATGAGGTACCGGGCTCAAAACCAGCATGTGTTAAATACAACTTACGTGGCAGTTAATGTGTTAAGGCAGTGCTTTTCACACTTACTTCTATAGCAAACAATTCTTGCACTAACTAAATTAGATCAAATATACCCTCAACAATTATTATCACTTTTCTAATGCACAGTAATTCTCCTAAAGTATAATTTCAAAAGTTAAAACTTAAGCTAATGTGAAGAGAGCATTGCCAAATATTTTATTCAACATTTAATAATTAATTAAAGAACAATAAGATGTTAAAACCAGTTCAAAAACATTTGGGGATTTACAGATATTTACAGATAATTTAATGAAAGGAAGTTAGGTTTTGATTGCTGTATTTGATACTAAATTAGTTATAGCACAATAGCAATAAGCTTCTGAAAAGAAATTGTTTGAATCTTCACATACAATCGTCTATATCATAACATCTGAATCCACTAAATTTGGGAGTTTTACTTAATAGTTTTAGTGCAGATTCTTGCTTCTCTTGGGAATTTTCCAATCCTATGGAAGGAGTTGACCTAAATTATATCTATTTTTCAAAATTTAAACACAATTTGTGATATGTTTAACATTTGACCACTTCTAAAATGCATTTAGATTACTCAACCTTTATGACAAGTATCAGGAAAGTTTCAACAAATATATACTGACTGATTACCAGCTTGATGCCAAATATTTTTCTACGTTCTAGATATAAAATAGTGGCCAAAACAAAAATCTGTACCCTTGAGAATATTAGCTCTGGGGACGTGGGTAGAAATATTCCTGCTAAAAAAAACAATCAAACAGAAGCTGTAAGAGAAGAGATGCTGTTTCTCGAAGACAGTAAGGCTTTGAGTGTTTGCATGTGCACACACATGCACACTTGTCCTTGTAGGAATCTCTGCATACATTGTGAGATTTCAGAAATGTGTTTTCTTTCACGGTTTGTGTCAGCTCTATTTATGTTGTTTGCCCTTCTCCTAACTACAAATATTAATACATTTTCAACTTTATCTCTTGGGAGGAGGCTTGCCCCTTAGTGGAACCAAAGACAATGGAAGAAAGAATAACTATTTCCATACTTATTATATTGGAAACTTTATGTTGTTGTCTCTACCAAGGACAAAACAAAATATTTTTATTGTGCTCACTATAATGTTCCAGATCTGAATTTATTGCATAAATGTTTAATATTATTTTCTTAGTTATGATTACAGTTCCCAACTTAATATGAACCTTTACTTAAAGGTGGTATAAATTGTTTATTTTTTTCCACCATGTGTATAATTAAATCTTCACGTTGATCATCTTTCAAGTGTGAAAAAAATCTTAATTTTTGCATTAAAAATTTTTGACAACCACAATGTATTTCAGTGATTTCTCCTGCATCTGTTGTCTCCTAGTCATGTCAAGCTCAAGTATAATCTTTCTGCTGTGTTTCATAGTACTTTAACACTTAATACTTTAATGTTTTTCATATATTAATTAATTAATGCATTAATCAAGGACACAGACTCTTTCCAAAATCTTATTAATATTTTATCAACTCAAACATGAATTCAATGTAGCTGAATATGGAATATTTTTAAGTCTTTTAAGCCCCCAGTAATGGTCATATTACTATAAGGATACTGTGTAGGAAGCATCTCTGTTCTCTACTTCATGAGGGATGCCTCCCTGTAGTACCCAACATAGCAATTAACCTCCCACTATCTGGATTGTCACTTTATCACTCTTTTCACTCTCATTTCTTTACCTCCATCTTTCCTCTCTTCTTAGCTTGTGCTAGATTTATGTTTTACTACACTTATGGGATCAGAGCTGGAGTCATGTATTCACATTGAACAACCATGTAGCTGCTCAGCTGAGTAAGAGGCCATTTCTTTACTGTGATCCACCCTTCTTGGAGTGTGGTGTGTGTGTGTATGTATGCGTGAACATATGTGTGTAATCCACTGGAATATAATTATCTTAATATTCTAACTATCTGCTTAGCTTTCAATGTTTACAGACATTAGACTTTCTGGATTCTTTGTTGTTTGCTTTTTACTAACTAAATTTTGTGCACCAAACATGGTCCAAAACTCTTTAATTCTATTATATTATTTAATTATCCCAGTTACCCATTATGTTAGGTTGTGTTAAAATCATTATGTAAATGAGGAAACTAAGGGACAAGGAAGTTAGCTAATTTTGCTAATAAGTGGCAGAGCCTAGGCTCTTAACTGCAACCCTATACCATGTGTTCCTTAAAATGTGATAGCTAAAATGAATCATAAACACCACATGTAGTATGATCAATGCAGAGAACACTGGATCTATTCTGTTTAATATTTCAATACTTTGATTGCATTTATGAAATTTAACGTTGTGTTACAGGATTTTAGTATATAAAAGTGATGTTACATAGAATTTATAATACGGTTTTTAATTTTTTTCCCCAAAACGACTAGCATTGGCATTTTTTCTACAAGATTGTTGACTGCTAAGTGGTATAC
Organism: Lemur catta; assembly: GCF_020740605.2. Taxonomy (NCBI): domain Eukaryota; kingdom Metazoa; phylum Chordata; class Mammalia; order Primates; family Lemuridae; genus Lemur; species Lemur catta. The sequence goes on from NC_059133.1 coordinate 32,054,654, forward strand.
ATTTATTCATTTTTATTCAACTCTTCCTCCTTAGGAAAAATTATCAATTTTTATAACATTATCTCCTTTTTGTTCATGATACTATAGAGTTATTATTCAAACAAAATGTCTATTAGGCTAAGAAATGCTAAGAAATCTGAAAATATATTACAGTAGAACATGTTCTAGTCTCAGTATTTTTCTCATTGAAAAATGTAGGAGGAATAGATATTACAGATGCAAAAAAATATGTTCAACATATTTCTTGACAAAATGTAAAGATTATTGTACAAATGATTGAAATTTTATTGCATTTCACATTCATTCCCAGAAAATAGTTTTGTAAAATTTACAGAATTTTATAAAAATATTAAAAAATGTTTTTTAAATATTTTATAAAAATAAAGCTTTGTTAAGTTTTGTTCTATAACTTGAATACAAAAGGAATTTTTTTTCTTCCTGATATGTGTGTATGTTTTGTGGTCTTATAAAACAATTTATGATAGTACATTAATACATTTGTTGGAATGCTCATGCAGTAATACTCCACTTGTGATTCCATATGAGGAATTTTTCTCTGGGGGAAGATTACATATACGTGTATGATTTAATAAATATACACATACACACACATATATATAAATTTAAGCAAATGTCCGTATGGAACAAGTTTTCCTTTGGGGTTAGGATTGGAAAAGATAAGCTAAATTTATTAGAAAGTACATTTATTAAAAGCATCATTTCTCTGGTTTGTGTTCAATTTCAATAAAATATAATATATAAATCCTAGAAAATTACCTAATGACATCATTGATTACAAAAAGCTGCTTTAAGGAGGAAATTAGTCTTAATGTATTTATAAGAATTCATATGATTGGCAGGGGCCCTGTTATAGGTTTACAAAAACTGCTACTGCGTGTCTCTGGAACAAGGTTCAATAAGAAAACATGGTAAAACAAGACCCAGAGCATACCTGAATACATTAATACTATAAAAGTTTGTAATAATTCTCAAGGATTCTACTTGGAAACCCTCCAATTTGCTCCTTCTTTTTCCATCTGCATTTTATCAACTTGTTAGACAAGTAAGAAATTTATCTAGAAAAGTTATCCCCTGTTATTTACCTTGATGTGAAAGAATAGGATAGAATCTCAAGACTAAAATTTAAAACCATATTTAAGTGGATATCAAATTTTAGTGACACATTTCACGTTAGCCTATGAGTTTATTACATTCAAAATATAGAAATTAAATGTCATTTTATGTTAAATACCACAGAAATTATCAACAGATAAAATATGGTTTGTTACTTAAAAGTAAGACTACACTATACAATATAGTTTGCTTTAGATTGGGGGTATCTTAAACACACATGGCCACAGAAACTAAGCAAAAGACTAGATGGAGATTGAGACAGACTGGAGAGTCAAAGCTCCTCTAAAGGGAACAGTTGCTACTGAGCTCTAGTTAATTGTGGCCGTGAAAGAATTTAGAGCTAGTGCTGCCAAAGATTTCGGTTTTTCAAGCTATGTCAACACTTTCTGTAAGAGTTCAATTTTCATTGATCCTGTGAGCTGCCAGTTTTCAAACTCCGGTTTGGGAAGCATATTCCATCCTACACTCTATTCCTCAAAATCTGCCTGCACTTCTACCACCAACCACATAATATTAATAAAAAATACTTTTATCCACTATTTTATATGTGTAAGCATGATTACAGTAGTTTTTCATATGCATTACCTCAATAAGTGATTAGCTGATTTTCATTTTACAGAGAAGCAATTGTCCTTTAAGAAGAATGCAGCAAAGCAAGAATTCAAACACTGTTAGTCAAACTTCAAAACAACCTGCTGGATTCTTCACACCATGCAGCCTCTTCACAAATGTGTCAAGCAAAGTAGACAAATATTTGCCATCAGTAAAACAAGATATTCCTGCTGGCTTGTCATCTATTATAAGACTCTAAAATCCATACTTATCCTATCTATTAGCTCTCAAATTATTTTAACCCTTTAACATTAAATTTTTGCTGAAGGTGTAGGGTATGATTCAGATTTTTGCAGTTGAATGTTAATTGGTGTTTTGACTTTTGAAGTTGTTATCAAGCATACTAAAATTATTTGAGTCTGAGGATTAGAGGAAGCTATGCCTGAATAAATGAAATTAAAGGAAACATTTTTAAATTCTCGTTTAAAAAATATTTATAATAGGCATTAGTGTTTTGAACAGTTTAAGATTCATAGCAAAATTGCCTGGAACGCATTGCCCTATCACCACACCCAAATACACACAACTTCTGCCACTATCAAAATCCCCACCAGAGTAACACATTTGTTATTAATACAACTGATGAATCTTTATTGACACATAATTAGCACCGAAAGTCCACAGTTGACATCAGGATTCACTATTGGTGTTATATATACTTAATGAGTTTGGGTAAATGCATAATGGCATGTTCCCACCATTGCAGTGCCTTACTGTGCTCCACTTTTCATTCATCTTCCTATTCCCCAAAATCCTTGGAATCACTCGAGATCTCCTAACTATCTCCATAGTTTTGCCTTTTCAGAATGTCATATGGTTGGAAGCATACAGTATGTTACCTTTTCAGATTGCCTTTTTTCACTTAGTAATATGCATATTTTGGCTACTTAAAAATAGGCTTACTGTGGGCAATTTAGTTTGTTTTAAATTGGGAAGGGGTCTCAAATTCAATGGCTGCAGAGACTAGGCAGATGATATACAAGAGTGAAAAAAACTAGATAGAGATTGAGGCAAACTGGAGAAGTCTGCCTCCCTGTCTTTTCCTGTCCTTGTCTTTAAGTTTGCTCCCTGTTTTTTTCATGGTTTCATAGTTCATTTTGTGTGTGTGTGGAATAAAATTCTGCCATTTGAATGTCCACAGTTTATCGGTTAGCCTGCTTAAGGACATCTCACTTGCTTCCAAGCTTTGACAATTATAATAAATAAAGCTTCTGTAAACATGTATACATGCAGGGTTTTGTGTAGTCATAAATTTTTAAATAATCTGAGACCACGATTGCTGGATTATATGGTAAAAGTACTTTGGTTTTTAAGAAATTGTTGAACCATCTTCCAATGTGGCTGTACTTTTCTGCATTCCCACTAGTAATGAATGATAGTTGCTATTGCTTTACATATTTGTCAGCACTTGGTCTTGTCAGTGTTTAGATTTTAGACATTCTAATGAGTCTGTAGTGGTACAGGTTGGGTATTCCTTATTCTAAATGCTTGAGACTAGAAGGGTTTTGGATTTAAGATTTTTTGTATGTGTAATTTTGGAATATTCATATTATGCTTATTGGCTGAGAGTCCTAAATCCAAATATCTGAAATCTAGAATGCTCCAAATGAGCATTTCCTTTGAGCTTCATGTTGGCGCTCAAAAAGTTTTGCATTTTGGAGTGTTTCAAATCTCAGATTCCCAGATTTAGAATGTTCAACTGGTATCTCATTGTATCTCATTGTTGTGCAATTCCCTAATGACATAGGAGGTGGGACATCTTTTCATAAGTTTATTTGCCATTTTTATAATCTTTTTTGGTAAGTGTCTGGGTAGGGTCATTTTCCATTTACTAACTGGGTTGTATTTTTTCTTTTTCTTTTTTAAAATTCTACATTTTAGATGTGTAATGTGCTGTTTTGATATACATATGCACAGTGAAATGATTACCACAGTTATGCAAATTAAACTATCCTTCACCTTCTATTATTTTTTTAAATTTCAAAATATTAAGGGGATACAAATGTTTTTGTTACATGGATAACTCGTATAATACTTAGGTCAGGGCTTTAGTGTGCCCATTATCAGATAGTGTTCATTGTACCCAATAAATAAGTTTTTATCCCTCACTCCCCTCCAACCCCACCTCTTCTTGGTTTCCAATGTCTTTTACATTTCTTTGTGTCCATGTGTACCCATAGTTTACCTCCCAAATATTAGTGAGAACATATGGTGTTTGTTTTTCTATTCCAGAGATCTTTCACTTAGGACAATTATCTCCAGTTCTACCCAAGTTGCTGCAAAGCCATCATTTTATTCTTTTTATGCCTGTGTAGTAGTCACCAGTATACATATATTGCATTTTCTTTCTTCACTCATCACATGATCAGCACTTAAGTTGATTCCATATCTCGGCAATTGTTAATTTTGCTGTGATAAGCATAGGAGCAATGGTGTGTTTTTGACAGAATCACTTCTTTTCCTATGGGTAAATACTCAGTGGTGGAATTGCTGGATCACATGGTAGGTTTACTTGTAGTTCACTGAGGCATCTAAATACTGTTTTCCATAGAGGTTGTACTAATTTATATTATCATCAACAGTATATGTTCATTCCCTTTTCGCCACCTCTGCACCAACATCTATTGCTTTTTGACTTTTAACAATAGACATTCTTCCAGGGGTAAGGTGGTTTTAATTTGTAGTTTTAAATTGTGGTTTTAATTTGCATTTCCCTAACGATTTCATATGTTTGATGGCCATTTGTGTATCTTCTTTTGGAAAAAAAAATCTATTTATGTCCTTTATCTACCTTTTTAATGGGGTTATCTGTGTTTTTTCATGCTAATTTGTTTGATTTGCTTGCATATTCTGAATATTAGCCCTTTGGTGGATGTGTACTTAGTTAATATGTTCTCCCATTCTGTAGGTTGTCTATGTACTCTGTTGATTACTTCCTTTGCTTGCGGAGACTTTTTAGTTTAATTAAGTCCCATTTATTTATTTTTGTTGTTGCTGTATTTGCTTTTGGAATCTTAGTCATAAATTCCTTGCCTAGACTAATGTTCAGATGAGTTTTTCCTAAGTTTTCTTCTTGAATTTTTATTTTATGGTTTCAGGTCTTACATTTTAAGTCTTTAAGCCATCTTAAGTTAATTTTTGTATATGGTAAGAGAAAAGGATCCAGTTTCATTTTTCTGCATATAACTATCCAATTTTACCAACACCATTTATTGAATTGGGCATCCTTTCTCCGGTGTATGTTATTGTCTACTTTGTCAAAGATCAGTAGGTTGTAGGTATATGGCTTTATATCTGGGTTCTCTAGTTTTGTTGCATTGGTCTATGTTTCTACTTTTATACCAGTATCATGCTGTTTTGGTTACTAAATCCTTGCAGAATACTTTGAAGTCAGGTAATGTAATGCCTCTAGATTTGTTCATTTGTTTGTTGATGACAGTTTTGGCTATTTGGGCTTTTTTTGGATTCCATATGAAATTCAGAATTGCTTTTTCTAATTCTGTGAAAAATGGTGTTGGTATTTGGATGAGAATTAAATTGAATTTGTAATTCATTTTGGGAAGTATGGACATTTTAACACTATTGATTCTTCCAATCCATGATCATGGGATGCTTTTCCATTTGTTTGTGTCATCTCTGATTTCTTTCATTAGAGTTCTATAGTTCTCCTTTTAGTGATCTTTTACCTCCTTGATTAAATATTTCTAGGTCTGCTATTTTTTTGCACCTATTGTGAATGGTATGGAGGTGTTGATTTGATTCTCAGCTTGGCTGTTATTAGTGTATAGAGATGTTAGTGATTTATGTACATTAATTTTATAACCTGAGACTTTACTAAATTCATTTATTAATTCTAGTAGTCCTTTGGAGGAGTCTTTAGGATTTTCTTGATGTAAAATCATATCATCAGCAAACAGGTATAGTTTGATCTCCTCTATGCCCTTTATTTCTTTTTCTGGCCTGATCACTTTGGCTAGGAATTCCATTGCTATACTGAATAGAAATAGTGAAAGGTAGCATCCTTGTCTTGTTCCAGTTCTTAGGGGGAATGCTTTCAACTTTTTCCTTTCCCTATGATGTTGAATGTGGGTTTTTCATATATTCCTTTTATTATTTTGAGAAATGTTCCTTCTTTGCCCAGTTTGTTGAGGGCTATTATCATGAAGCAGCACTGGATTTTATCAAATGTCTTTTCTGTATCTGATTGAGATGATCATATGGTTTTTGTTTTTAATTCTGTTTATGTGGAGAATCACATTTATTGATTTGCATATCTTGAACCATCCTAGCATCCCCGGGATGAAACCCATTTGTTTGTGGTGAATTATCTTTGTGATGTGTGGCTGGATTTGGTTTGTTATTTTTGTTTTTATTACTTTTGCATCTATGCCCATGAGGGATGTTGGTGTGTAGTTTTCTTTCTGTTTTTATTGTATCTTTTCCTGGTTTTGGTATCAGTGTGATGCTGGTTTCACATAATCAGTTATAGAGGATTCTCTCCCTGATATTACGGAACAGTTTCAGTAGTATAGGTGCCAATTTTTCTCTGTAGGTTTGGTAGAATTCAGCCTTGAATCAATTTGGTCCTGTACTTTTTTGTTGGGAGAGTTTTTACTACTGCTTCAATCTCACTACTCATTATTGGTCTATTCAGAATTTCTATTTCTTCCCGATTCAAGCTTGGGAGGTTCTTCATTTCCAAACTTTATCCATTTATTCTATATTTTTCTAGTTTGTGTGCACAGAGGTTTTCATAGTAGTCTTGGATGGTATTTTTCATTTCTTTGGTAGTGGTTGCAATGTCATCTTTTTCATTTCTAACTAAGCTTATTTGGATCCTTTCTCTTATATTCATTATTAATCAAGTTTGTGGTCTATCAATTTTATCTTTTCAAAAAACACTGGACTTAAACAGGAATCTAGAACAAATGGATCTAATAGATATTGAGAGAACATTCTAGTAAAAAACTACAGAATATACATTCTTCTCATTAGCACATGGAACATTTTCCAAGATAGATCATATGTTAAGCCACAAACAAGTCTCAGTAGATTTAAAATAATCAAAATAATACCATGTATCTTCTCAGACCACACTAGAATAAAACTAGAAATCACTTCCAAAAGCAACTATCAAAATTACACACACACATGGAAATTAAACAGCCTTCTACTGATAGATCCTTGAGTCAATGACAAAATCAAGATGAAAATAAAGTTTTTCATTTGAATGACAATGCTAACACAAGCTACTGAAATATCTGAAATACATCAAAAGCAATGTTAAGAGGGATGTTCCTAGCACTAACTGCCTACATCAAAAAGACAGAAAAGATCACAATTTAACAATCTAACATCACACCTCAAGTAACTAGAAAAAGAACACACAAAATCCCTAGCTAGCAAAAGAAAAGAAATAACAAAGAAAGCATACCTATCCTATCTTATGGAAGTTTTAGAATTTTATATTTAAGTCTATGATTCATTTTGAGTTACTTTTAGTGAATCTTGTAAATTATGTGACTAGATTCATTTTTTTGGAGGTAGATGTCCTGTAGTTCCAGTATGATTTGCTATAAAAGACTATTTTTGCTCCACTGTATTGCTTTTGTTCCTTTGTCAAAGATCAGTTGATAATATTTGTGTGGTCTATTTCTTGAATCTATATTCTATTCCCTTGATCTATTCATCTGTTTTTTCACCAATATTGCGCTGTCTTAAATACTGTATCTTTGCATTAAAACTTGAAGTCAGTGTCAGTCTTCTGATGTGGTTCTGCTCCTTCAAAATTGTGTTGGCTATTCTGGGTGTTTTGCTTTGCCATATAATCTTTAGATTCAGTTTATCAATATCAAAAAATAATTTTCTCAGATTGTGTTCAAGTTTTGAAAAACTAACATCTTGGCAATACTGAGTCTTCCTATCCACAAACATGGACTATTTTCCCATTTATTTAGCTCTTTAATTTGTTTCATCAGAGTTTCATAGTTTTAGTCATACAAATCTTAAAGATATTCTATTAGATTTATGCCTAAATATTTAATTTTGAGAGGTGCTAATATAAATGGTATTATATTTTTTATTTTAAATTCTAACTATTTATTGCTGATATATAGGAAAGCAGATAATTTTTGTACAATAATCTTGTATCCTGCAACCTCACTACACTTGCTTAATAGTTCTTAGGGGACAAGGATTCATATAGTTGCATCTATCCCTCTGTGCAACAAAATATCTTATTGGTTGCTAATAATCATTTCTCTTCCAGGATTGTATCTCTCCTACCTACTTTATGGTCTCTTAATGTGTGTTATCTCTGAGATAGGGAGAACAAAATGAAAGTTTTGTTAAGCATGAACAGACTTCCTAATTGAAACTATTTCTGCTCTAGCAATGTTTGGCACTTCATCAAAACAGAATATAGCTAAATTTTCACAGCTCCTCCATGAATGCAATTCTAGGAAACTACAGGCTACTTTCTAATGTTTTTGTCACACAAATATTGCTTTTTTAAAAAAGTTATAGTCTGTGATTTTCATATCTTCCTTTGGTCAATGTTTGTATAACATTCTGGTAAGCATCACCATGTTTGATGACCAAATAACAATGGCAGCCAACTGCCCAGGCCTACTTAATTGCACATTGATTTTGTTGAATCCAATACAGGATACCTTCCTTATTATGCTAGGAGTATAAACATTGACAAAAGCCACTTATTTCCTAACCAATATTCAGTATAAACTCTGTGTCATTTCCTTATTAAGATCCTGTTTATATCCCCGTTTTGGCTTCACTCAGTAGTTTGCTGTCTTATTTTATATTTGTCCTGCTGGCCACAGATGGAGAAAAATCAACCAAGCAAATTGTTTCCAGGACAAATCAGAGCCCTCAATATAATATAGTCTTGCAGTGCTGACACTACATAGTTCTGAAGTTCAACTTTGTTACAAGTTGTGTTGCCCAGTGAGTAGATTCAGAGATTAAGATTTGCATGCAAAAATTTTACTAGTGAATGTTTTTAGAAGCTACAAGTCTGAGGGGTTTGGAGAGCAAGATTGAGTAGAGAAAGAAATTGAACAGTGAGGTTTTTCAACAAAGGCCAGTACATCTTATGGGAAGCTCTGGAGCTAAAATAATCCTTCACAATAGCAGGCTGAAAATAGAATGTGAATCACTCATACTTTCATTGATATGTCACCTTTTGGTCTCCCATTCCCTAATGAGAAACTTCTGCCTTTTTTTTTTTTTTTTTTAGCTTCTAAACCCAGCAGTACAAGGGTACAGATGAATCATTGTGGATAGATACAAATGCTAACTCTACCATTAATTACCTGTATGAAATACAAAATTAGTTTATGTGTCTTGGATCGAATTTTGTCGTCTTTAAAATCAAATGTTGTTTGTAATGATTTTATGGTTTGTAAAATTCTGAGTATGCCTAAATAATCATAGATAAAGTAAAATGATGATTTTGACTCTCAACAATGTAATATTTGTGAAAATAAAAATAAATGGATGTATAAATGAAATAATTCTTAAGGTAGGTGATGAATTCAGGGCAGGTAATTTTTAAATTCTACCTTTGAAAATTTCTTTAATAAAATGTACATGAAAAGGACATGGTTCCAAAAGTCTAATTTTGATATTCTGTTTAAAAAACTGTTGGGCAAAGGAATAATATAAAACTAAAAGATATAAGATCACTTTTTTAGTCTACTCTATAAATCACACCCATATTTTCTGTCAGAGGAGTTCATACACACACATATACACACACACTCGTACATACACCCTAAAATTAATACGAAAAAATGCCAGGAATGTCAAGTCTTCCTAATACTAAAAGTTTAAGATTTCTTTTTTATCATCATTAAAAGGTATTATTGTCACCTCCTGAAAAATAGCACCATGGCTTTGTACTCATAGGCAACAGACTCTAGGTCATTAAGTTTTTATTGCCTTCCATGTCTATTCCAGTAATTTATGATATTTGAAATCTTCACTTTGTCTTTTTAAGTGTGGTGATATATTTAAACATAAATTGAAAAAGAAATCACATATTAATTTTGGCATTTGTTTTAAGGACATTTTAATAATATTTTACTCTAAGAACTATGCCTTTGTTATTATTATCGTGTCCTTCGACTGCATTATAAATTTTTTGAGGATAAAGACCTTAACATAACTTTTAAATTACTTATTTAAGCAATAAACATAGCATCTGGCACAGAACAATGCAAAATGAATTTTTATTGAAACAAATTTAATTGCACTTTGCTTCTTTTTATTTTCTCACTCCTATTTTTTTCCCTGCTGCTACCTTTTCTAACCACGTTTTTTCTTACAAAAGAAACAGCACTGTGCAATTTTGTCATCTACTAAAAACATAGCACATCACGGCTTTGTAAACACTAGATTGAAGACTCTTTCCAGAGCATTAAGCTTTTATTGACTTTTAGGTCTAAATTAGTAAGTTATGATGGCCTTAAACCATTATCTTTCTCTTGTGCTCATCCCTATTGTTGATCTGCTTTTGGTTTTCCTTTTTCTTCTTCAAGGTGGTCTTTTACCATCATCTGACAGCAAGGTTCAATATATAACAGAAGGCAATTCCTTTAGTACCTGGAGAATGGGAAGCTTACTGATGATTATAAAAGAAAAAAATAATACCTTTTAAAATGCATACAAGTATATGAAGTATGCAACAAAAGTAAGCATACCTTCAATGGGATATAATTGTATACAAATATCATCTAATGTATCAAAAAGTAAAACTGATTATGTCCTGACCGTACCTGTGCTGAATGCACAGTTTAGTCTTTCTTGTGACTTTTATAGACCATAGATTAATTTCTCAAAATGTTGTATGGATGCTGTGGAATTTTTTGATTTAATAATATTTTACTCTAAGAACTACTGCTAATATTTTGTTGAGGATTTTTACATCCATGCTTGTGAGAAATGTTGGTATATAATTTTTTCTTTTCCCTTGTAATGTTTTGGTCAGGTTTTAGAATTAGAGTAAAATACTGGCTTCATAGAATAAGGTAGGAAGTATTGCCTCTACTTCTATCTTTTGGAAGAGATTGTAGAGAGTTTGCATAGTATCTTCCTTAAATCTTTGGCAGAATACACCAGTGAACCCATCTGGGCCTGGTGTATTCTGTTTTGGAAGGTTATTAATTATTGAATCATATACTTTAATACATTTAGTCCAAACCAGATTGTCTATTTTTTCTTGTGTGAGTTTTGACAGATTGTGCCTTTTAAGGAATTGGTCTATTTCATCTAGTATATCACTTTTTGGGGCATAAAATTGTTCATCTTATTCCTTTATTATCCTTTAAATGTCCCTGATATCTGTAGTGATGTTTTCTCTTTTATTTCTTATATTATTACTGTACATCCTCTCTCTTTTTTTCTTACTCAGTATGGCTAGAGAGGCTTGTCTATTATTATTTTAAACAATAAGTTTTTTTATTTCACTGATTTTCTCTATTGATTTCATTTTTAATTTCATTGATTTCTGCTCTAATTTTTATTTTGTTTTTTATGATTACTTTGGATTTATTTGTTCTTATTTTCCTAGTTTCCTAAGGTTGAAGCTTAGATTATTCATTTTAGCTCCTTTTTTCGTTTTTTTTACAGGTTATTAAACATGAAATGTCCCATTTTGAATTAAAAGCGTAGTTTATTATACCTCAAACAAGAAGTAGTATAATTAATCAAAGTATGGGCCTAAACTATTGAAAGAGTTTCACCATCTTAACAGTAGCTTGTTTATGCCAGCAGCAAAGAAGCCTGAATAGCGAGTGGCAATGAAATCACAAAAGGTGTTTTCAACAGCTTGTTGAGAATGGAATATTTTTCCTTGCAGGAAGTAGTACAAAGCCGGGAAGAAATGTTATTCAGTTGGTTCAAGTCTGATGAATATGATGGATAACAGAGTTTACAAGTCTAGACTCTAGTTCGAGCAGCATTGTGTGACATGTGGTCAAGTGTTGTCTTGCAAGAGGATTGCCCTGATTCTACTGACCAATGTCAGCTGTTTAATCACAAGCAAACTCATTATTTTACACAATTGGTTACAGTAGACATCCACTTTAATTGATTGGCCAGGTTTCATTAAGCTGCAGTGGATAATATGCTCTGGACCACCAACTAGACACCATTAGCTTTTTTTTTTTTTGATGAATATTTAGTTCTGGACTGTGTTTTGGCACTTCATCTTTATCCAACTTTTGTAATGATCACTTGTAACTATCAAGAAGAATCAATTTTCCATCACATGTAACAATACAGTGTAGAAATGGTTCCCCTTTATGTCGTGACAGCAAAAAAGGGCAAGTTTCAAGATTATTTGTCTTCTGATGCTCGTTTAATTCATGGGGAATTCATCTATCCAGTTTCTTTACGTTACCCATTTGTTTGAAATGGTCCAATATTGTTGGAATAGTAACATAAAACCTTGCTGTCAATTCACACGTAGGTTGAGGTGGATTCACTTGCACTACAGCTTGTATGTAGACAAAGCAGCAATTTAGTGATATATCAACAGAGAAATGTTATCATTGGGTCTCTGAACTTTATACATGCATATACACAATCATAGAATAAGCCAGAGACATGAAGAAAAAAGAGAAAGAAAGGAGAAAATAAATGGATGAGAAGTTTTTTGGAGAGGGTCTCATGTTTTTTTAAAAGAGTTTATTAAGATAAAAGCCAGGAACTCTGACATGGCATGATCTTTTTTATAGTACTAGCACACTAGCTCTCATTCTTTTTTTACAATTGCCTTCTTGTAGTTGACCTGTCCACTGGTACATTCTTAAGACTCCTATCAAGCTCTAAAATAATGTCATATGATGATCTCTCAAAATATTTACCAATTATATTTCTACACAATGGTGTTAATTAGTTCAGTTTATATAAAACATCCTTCTCAGTTCAGTGAAACTAACAATATTTAAATGAAATCTTTCAAAATGGATGTTGTAATAATCATAATTAGACGTGGCAGCTCTCAGTTTAATCATGTGATTCTCTGTGGACACACTGGCTTTCAGTCTTTCTTGATAAGCACTATATAATTAATATAAGTGGTTTATTGACAACACTCTATGGGAATTATTCACAAACATTCTAATGAGGTGACTCTTACAAAGGGATGAAATTAAATTTGACAATTATCTTGTTTTACTAATTGTTTTCTTGACTCTCTGAAAGGCATTTCAGTAAGCCTTTTCATATCAATTCAACCAACTTTTTTTTTCAGCAGCTACAGTTTGTATAAAAATATTTGGGGGCCCTGATAAAAGAGAATAATTTTTCAGCAGAAAATTTTTCAAGCCTGTTGAATAGAAGGCAGGCAAACAGAGCTGTGAAGAACTCCCTCAGGAGTGATAAAATAAATGTCCTTTACGCCCTCTTGAAATCTGAGACAAACAATAAAAATCAGGGACATCAGAATAGACAAATGGAAATTGTCAGTGGTTTGACAGTAAAGGAGCTCAAGAAATTTCACCCCAACATATGACTCCTTGGTATAAAGAATATTTTGAATTAAAAGCTCTTAGATTAACAGGCCCTTAGAAGAGGATTTCTCTCTATCTGCATAAACCAAAAGAACAATGGGCTTCCCTTCCTCTCCCTGTTATCTCAATATATTGCAGGAATGAAGATCAAGAATGCAACCAGACCTTGTCCAAATCATTTACAACATGATACCCGTCTCTCAGGTTAATTTACAAGTCAATTTGTTTCCCCTCCATATCCATTCATTCTCCCAAGTATTTATTCATCCTCCCTAGCAACCCTTTATTTCCCAATTACTCATACTCCTCATCTTCCCACTCCCCTCTAAATAGGCATGTATCAAAATATCTGAATCTCATTGGAATATTGGCTAATCACTCTGCACATTGTAAATGAATCTTTCTCTTACTAATCTGCCTTAAATGTGAGTTGATATTTCAGCGAATTTTCGGGGAAAGGGGAAGTTTCCGTCAACCACTGCAACAGAAATTAGCTAAGACAAGTTGACTAAATACTGAATGAGGAGAAAATGGTAACTTTTAATTGAAAAACTAAAACATAAGTTTAGTTATTTGAGTGAAAAAGATTATATTTTGTTAAGCCTTATGGAGAAAATTGTTATATAAAAACTCTAACCTGTGTTATTGTTAATTGACATTTAGTAAATATTTCTTGTATGTGGCTAAAGGCTTTGCATTTGTACTACCGTATGGTTCAAGTGAATTAATATTAACTATAAGCCTAATTACTACAACTATAGTTGGATTATTTTATCAACTGGCATGAATAAGCATAGTACACTTTGCAATTTGCTGATTCAGAAAAGTATTTTCTCACAGAAGTATAAGGGCTACCTTAAATTCAAGTCTATGATATCCTCATCCAGGCTTAAGTGACATTGACATGATACGTAATTAACTTTTATCTATGGTGACCTTTTACATGAGAATCGGTGTAGCTTTCTGTAAAGAATGTACTTTGACTGGACCATTGAGAAAATGCCTCAAATTTCATTGCTTACAGACATACAAGGGTGATGCAGTCAATAATTTAAAATAAAATAATTTTCCTTACTGAATATACTTCAATGTACTTGCAGCAGTTGTAATAACAGTTATGCTGACACATATGTTGATTCATATTAAAATTATCTACTTAAAAACATTCCATGAGTTGCAAAAAATTGCATGGATATACTAAAGAAGTATTAATATTCTTAATGAATTTATCAAATATACAGAAAAACAGACCAAATGTAATAGTGTGTTTCTAGGTACAAATCCAAAAGCAGAATTTAACAAAGATTTATGTTAGCTGATTTTTAAAAATAATTTTTGTATACTGATTTTTTTATGGTACTGTCTTTTCTTAACTCAAAACATCCAAATACTAGGAAATTAAAAGTTCTATTAATTACATCTAATCATAAAATACAATGGCTCTCATCCCCAGGAGTCAGACTACCTGGTTGTTTGTTTTAAAGAAGGGGGAGCCAAATGTCCCCACCTGAATTATTTGACTGATTTTGCAACCTCTCATTTCAAGGAAAGAGAATAATGGGGCTATTCCCCATGAGTGACTTCATCACTTCACTCATGTCTGAACTATTTTTATAGGTTGGCAGTAGTCCCGAAACCTAACAGTAGGAATACTGACAAAACTCCTCGTGGTGCATTTATAACTGCCTGCCTGCATTCAAACCTTTAAACCTCAACAAGAGGGTGTGTTGAGCATGTGGTGTCTTGGGTTATAAGGCCACTCAGTATTTCCTATGTTCTGTTTTCAATAAGATCACAAAGATTCCCCAAACTTTGAATTGTTACTTTTAAAAGTGTGTACTTACAAACACATAATATGAATTTCTAAATCATCAACATGGAAAATAGTCAACTAAATTTATGTCCTATTTTGACAAGCAACCCCATTAAAAAGTGGGCAAAAGGCATGAACAGAAGCTTTTCCAAAGAAGACAGATGTATTGGAAAGAACCTGAAATTGTAGTTTGAGAAACTTAGCTTCAAAATCAAATTCTACACTAGCTAAGTGGCTTCTACCCATTTACAATATGTATAAAAACATTATTTTCAGGTTTTTAGAGAGAGTACATGAGCTGTGTGTAGACTGTGGCTAGTATATAGATTATATTTATATAATATAAATATTTATATTAGAAAATCAGAGGAATTTTCTGAACAGATTCAGGAATATAAAACTTTAAAGGTACAATTTTTCTCTGGCATTGATTTTTTTGTCTGCTTCTCAGCTTCTCCTTGACAACTTTGGAAATATTTAACTATCCCACAGAGTGTTCATGTGGATTAACGAGTAGGTGGTTATGTGCTACTCTATTAAGTGTATTTAGTTGGTGAGTCCTCTATCTCACTAAAAATGCTATGATGTTCATTTATAAACATGCAATGTCAGTAGTCACCACAGGCATTTTGAACTTCCTACCTGAAATGATAATTTATTTATTCTGTGTCATCCACATATACCTGATGCCTCTTGTACCCAGCAAAATATATATCTGGGAATATATTTTCAACAAGTGATCACAGAACACAAAACAGAGAAAAGGGCTTGCAATTTTTCCTATGAGTCAAGCTGTTTGACAGCTTTCTCTGTTCTTATTTTTTTAAAGTGGTTTCCTTTTATTAATTCTGTTTTTTGGTGTGTGCATATTTTATTGAAACAGATTTCACTGCTCATGAATGCAGGTATGAGATAAACAAATTTTTTGGGGGGGCCCATTTTCACTGGGGAAAATTGAGGGAGGGTAAGAATTTATTATATGAAGGAGTTATGGAATGGCCACTGTAACTAGAACATGTATGAGGCTGCTTATAAAAGAGTCTGATGGAAAAACAAATTATTTTTAAAAATTAAACAAAAGAATAACTAATACATTCTGATGTTGTGAAATCAGATGTGATAATGTGATTTTTATGCTGTTCTGTTTATTTAATTACAGGAATAATTCAAAAACCAAACTTACATGTTTCTTTGCTGCCATTCTGTCATATATCCGAAAAACACCCATCTGTATGGTCAAAGGTAGTGAATGCCAATAATTTACATGCACTTGCCAAAGCAACCTCACTATTTGAGTTGTTTCTCATTAGGTGGTTTCCACAGACGGGAGGGAGTTTAGAGTCTGATTTTTCCTAACCATCCCTTTAATCACATCTTGGAGCAATTTATTCTGCTTGAGTATTTCTTTAATGGGAAGCTCATTAATTTTCATGACATCTTTTATTGCTGAATAGCTCTCATTACTTAAAACAGAACAAAATGATCAACTTTTGTTCAATTTTTCTGAGATGCATTTCCCTGTCACTTCTTCACTTCTTTCTAAATTTTCTATCTACCTAAAGAGAGATATTTATAGGTATAGATAACTATATTAATCTGTATTTATATGCTTATATCTATGAATATATATTACTATCTAGATCTATATCTATCTATATGGATATATTATTGTGAGACTGTCAGATTAATAACAGGAGAATTTACACAAAAGAGGAGAGCAAAAACCTATGGTTAATAAGTGAATACTTAATTGAATGAGTTACCCTTAAGACTGTTGATAAATTGGATATTGACAGGTTTATGGAAGCTACTTGGTAGGTTTCCCATTGTTTAATTGTGGTGGATCATAGAACTTGCTGAAAATGATATTGGCAAGAAAACTAGTACTCACGATCTTAGAATTTCTAAGAACATAATAATAAAATCAATGATTTCTGTTAAGTAGAATCTTTCTGTGTGTGGTATGGTCTCAGAGAGTCTGAGCTGACTTTACCTGTTAACAGAGTCAGTGGTTCCATATTGTCTGGGTGTCTTCCAGGTTAAATTGGCTGAGCCTGGACTGTATTAGTGATTCTATAGTAGCAGAACTGCATCTGGAGACCATACATACACTTTCTGTCTTACCAATTTTCACTTGGTTGTATTTATTGAACTTATAGAAGTGCTGAGTGAGTCATGGCAAGCAGCCTGTCAAGTGAAAGGTGCCATCCAGCCTGGCTGAAGTCAGCAAAGAGACCCAATGTCTTTATATGCAAGTGGCTGGTAGGCAAAAATTTTGCTATTTCACAATTGCATATGTGAGCAATAAAACGGATTTTATTAGATGCATGAAATTATGGTTGTTAGAGATTTTTAGTCATTTTATCTAATGTGGGAATGCCTTCCAGAACATTCCACTGAGATGTCTTCTTAGACTCTCTATGTAGTTCCAAAACAAGGAGGCTCTGTGAGTCAAACATTAGCATTGTTTAATCATTCCAATTGTTTTCCACATCTTACTTTCTAAACTTACATTTATAAGAAAATTGGAGAAAAACTAGCCTGTGTACCTGCTTTTACAATAGAAGAAACTGGAAACTGAACAAATCAAATGACATATATTTTCTTCAGGTACAGATGAGTTCATTTGTTAAAGGATACAAAATTACAGCTAGATAGGAGGAATAAGTTCTAACGTTCTATACCACTATAGTTAATAATAATATATTACACAGTTTCAAATGGCTAGAAAGATGATAGAGAATGTTCTCACATCACTATGTACCCTATGACTATTGTATAATTATTGTCAATTAAAAATAATCTGTCAATTAAAATTTTAAAAAGAAAAAAGTTGTACCAAACACTCATAGCAAATTTCAACTCTATGATTCTATTCTGAAACATTTTGCTTTTCACTTTCTGAAACATAAAATCCTCAATGAGTTTCACCTCATATATATTTTCCATTTCCTGATAACTGATCTCAGTGCTTTACTCTAAAACAGTGACTCTCAATAGAACAATGGAAGGGAGGGGGCAATTTTGCCCCTCAGGGTACATTTTGCATTGTCTGGAGACAATTTTGATTGTCACAACTGAGGAGGCTAGTGCTACCGGAGTCTATTAGACAGAGGCCAGGGATACTGCTGAACATCCTGCAAAGAACATGAGAGTTCCCCAAACAAACAATTAACTGGCCCAATTGTTAATTTTTCCAAAGTTCAGAAACTGTGATCTAAGGCTACATGGGATAATTCTAATTATTTTAAGATATACTATACTTTTAAATAGAAGTTACATTGTTTTCTACATTCATAAGAGTCTATAAAAAACTGAGGAAATGACTTGAGCAGTGTCAGAGGGATAAAATATCCTCCAATTGAACTCTGATCTGCCTGGATTCATACCCTGTGCTCTATGTACTTTATGCCCTTGTACTTAAGACAATGCTGGCTACTCATGGCAAAGTCACCATGAAGTCAGAGACAAACCGTGCCTCTCTTTGTTGATGATTGGACCCACGACAGTAATCAAGATCAGAGGAATTTTGAAAAGCTCTTCTGCATGCTGTTTCCTCTTTAAGTACAGAACATCTGCCTATGTATTCTTTTACCTCTAATGGTATTACCAAAAATAATTCAATGCTTTCTTACCTCTTCACTTTATAGGTTGTCTGCCAATGACTTCTTTCATATTATTTTTCCCTCTCAATTATGTGGGAGGAAGGAAGTGAGGAGTGGAATCTATGAGTCTCTGTAGTTTACTTAGTCTGTGTCTATGTTCATCTTGCATTTTGGGTATTGATGCACCATTCCCCCCATTTTATGTGTTGTATAGGTTATTTACTGTAAATATGCGTAAGGAATATGGCAGGGTTCTCAGGGGTCCATGGTCAATTAATAGTCATAACTGTTATATATGTTTTAACTCAATGAGTGAAGAACCTTTTTTTATAACTCAGTAAAATAATACCTGAAGCAGAAGAAGAACAGCTAGTTCCATTTAAATATCTGTGATAGTAAAGAAACATTGGAGGCACAAGTGGAACATGTCAGCCTCAATTTCTAGAAGATGTGAAAACTCATGTAGGAAAAAGGTATTAGAGGAACTTGAAATCAGAAATGCAATGGAAATTGTGAAATATAGCCATCACTCTAGTTTGGTTTTCAGCAGCAGTGTACAAAAATAGATGAAAAAACAGAAAAATAATCAATAAGAATTTTGGTATAGTCAACTGACAGTCACTCTTTTGTCATACTTTGTCTACCCGGTTTATGTTCAACTTGCACACACATTTGTCAAAATTTTAAAATTCCTATTGTTCACCATAAACGTATATTTCTTACTCTTCAGTAGTTTGACATTTTGTTCACAGAAGTGATTTTTATTAAAATATTTCTATATGTTTAAAAATATTGATTCAAACTTCTTATAAAACACCTTTCTCATTTATTTAATAAAAATTCACTTTGAAAACAGATGTAACTCTTCTGAGACTTCCAGCTAATTTGTGTTTTCCCTGCTCTTGCCTTCAATTTGCCCTCTGAACTTCTTTCCCTGGTTCAGCCCAGCAACATGCAGTCAAGTTTGGGAAGAATTTCTCTTTTACTTTATACAAAAGTGAGAGCAAAAGGCAGCCCAGGTGGAGGCTATATGGCATCAAATAAAAGAATTGTAAAGTGCTTCTAGGAAAACACAGGGATCTCACT
Organism: Lemur catta; assembly: GCF_020740605.2. NCBI lineage: Eukaryota > Metazoa > Chordata > Mammalia > Primates > Lemuridae > Lemur > Lemur catta. Next base: position 32,074,438 of record NC_059133.1, read on the forward strand.
TCAGGAAACACAGCTCCTCAGGACCAGGAAATAATAGCAATTATCCTCAAAAAGGATGAAGCACAAAATTATGCCTCTTTTGAATTTGCTCTACTTAAACTTGTACCTCCAGGGCTGCTGTGTTTGAGAAAACTGGATTCCCTTGTTTTAACCAAATAGGCAGTATCTTAGTACAAATGCTACAGACAATGACCAATGGTAAATATTATTTGGCAATATAATCCAGCACTTAGCAACAAGCCATTTTCCCAATTATCTCCCTCAGGTTGCAGTAATTTATGGAAAAAATAAAATTTTCTCTTTGATGATTTTTAAAGAGGGGATGATTAGAATACAATCAAGTGTTCAGTAGTGCAATAGAACAACTATAATTAACAATAACTTATTGTATATTTCAAAATAACTAAAGAGTGGAATTGGAATGTTCTTAACACAAAGAAATGATAAACACTTGAGGTGATGGATTTCTCAATTACCCTGATCTGATCAATATACTTTGCTAGTTATCAAAATATCATATTTACCCTGAAAATATGTACTATTTGTAACTATTATGTATTCATAATAATTTAAAATATTAAAAAAACTCTACTCATTTTTCAAAATGTAGTTTACTAAGTTTTCAAAACATCAACTTACTCTTTTGTTCTGACAGTTACATTGATGTTGTTTAATCATTGACCATATTTTTTCTTTTACCTATCATAGAACCTGTTTTAAATTATATTTAAAAATCCTCATATAATCTCATATACAGTTTTAATCCTTAATAAGGTTAGCTACTTAGGAACTGTTTTCTATTTTTTTGAAACACATTTTAACATGCTCCATTTTATGTTATTTTAAAGTGTATAGCTATTATTTGAGTAGTTTATGAAAACACACTTATTGCTCCATCAAACGTGATGGGCACCTACATATTATCCTAAGTTTGCTTTTAATTAAGAGGTCAAGCAACTGCTTTTTAAGCATTCACAAGGTGCCTGTGAATGTCCTAAGAGCAGAAGATAAATAGACAAACAGTGCAATTCGTCAGCCTAGAGAGATTACAGTCTAGTGGGAAAGATCAAAATCGACAACTACAACACAATGCTTATACACAACATACATATATACAAATATATACACACACACATACATATACTATATATATATATCTCCAGTTAGCACAAAAACGAATTAAATTTTATCTGGTGGTAAAGAAAGGTTCTATAATTGCAACATAAACTATTTTATCCAGAAAAATCCTACACCACCCTAAAATTCATGATCTTAATTTCCTTGCCTTAATTCTAACTTTGATATTGTTAAGTATACTATTCTAATCAAATGATACACTCTTTGGATAGGTAAATTATCACTGCTATATGCTTGTATTCAGAAAACAAATCAAACACACACTAAATACATAGAAAAGCTGGAATTTTCAATCATTTTCAGGACAGACTCAATGAAATGTCTGTGTGTGTGTGTGTGTGTGTTTGATATTGGTTGATATATCAGTAGCCCTTTATGATATTAATACAGAATTTAATATCTCTCATTTGTCCTTAAAGATTATTTCTCAAAGCAACTCTTTCTATTTCGAGAAAGCTGTAACTTTCAGCCTAGAAGCTTTTATAATTATATTAAATTGCAATAAAATGGTCCCAAATAAATGGAATGCATGTTACTTATTTTTAATTGAATTTTAATAGATCCAAAATAAAATTCAAAGTGATGTAATTTTTCTATAATCTTTTATATAATGGCTAATTCATGTTTATATCCATTCAGATCTAATACAGTACCTAGCAAAAAATAAGTATTGGTATATGGTTATTATATTTTCTGAAAAATGAGAAATTGGACCTTTTAAGCAATCTACAATTTACAAGGGAAAATGTTAAGCTTGAGGGTTGTATTCAGGTATATAATCTAAACAGAAAATGCATAAGAAACAACCCATGTTTGAATTTTATAAAGAGAAAGCAGAGCACAGTCTAAATACAAAAACTTCAGGAATGCCACGCAATTTGTTCAAACTTTCTTTTCAATTTGTTCTAAGATTAAACAGACTTCCTCTTCACCTATTGTATAATGTGTTCATTGGCTCTCCAGATGAATCAGAAGTTTTTAAAGTGCACTGATTGCTTATTCCCTTACTTTGTGTAAATCTGGAATTAATTTGGTGATGTATAAGCAGTGAATGGAATCTGAAATATTTTAACAAAATATGAAAGATATATTTATTTCAGTTAAAATTACTGCTACCATTGACTTATCTTCACACTTCCACTGTCATTATTTCAAATAAAAATAAGAAATAGTTTTTTATTTCAAGTAAGTGATTTTATTCATTATTTCTTATAAATAAACCATTTTTATATGAAGACTTGATCAGAAAATTTTCTTTAATTGTTTTTGATACTATCTTCTGCTCAGTTTTCCCTATTTTCTTTCTACACAATTCTTTTAGTTGGGATTTGGGTATCCTGGATTACATAAATATCTGTTAACCTACTTTTTCAAGTCTGTTTTGCTTATGATTTTTGGTTTTACTTTTTTTATATTTAAAAAATATTTCAATAAATTCAATAATATTCAATAAAATACATTTTTGGGGGAGAGTGTTTATTATTCATTTCAGGGGACCTGATACTTTTTTTAAAATTTCAAAATATTAAGGGCAAATGTTTTAATTACATGGCTACCTTTCATAATGCTTAAGTCAGGGCTTTCAGTGTGTCCATCATCAGAACACTGTTCATTATACCCAATATGTAGGGTTTTACCCTTCTCCTGCTACCCATCCCCCTTCTTGATTTCCAGTGACCTTCACATCTCTTTGTACCCATATGTGACCATCGATTAGCTCCCAAATTATTAAAAAGCACATGTGGTGTTTGCTTTTCTATTTCTGAGATACTTCACTTAGGATAATGGTCTCCAGTTGATGCAAACAAAAGACATTATTTTATTCCCTTTTGTGGCTGAGTAGCACTCCATTGTGTGTGTGTGTGTGTGTGTGTGTGTGTGTGTGTGTGTGTGTGTTTTCTTAATCCACTCATAAATTGATGGACACTTAGGTTGATTCCACATCTTTGCAATTGTGAATTGTGCTACAATAAACATTTGGGTGCAGGTGTCTTTTGGGTAAAATCCTTATTTTCCTTTGGGTAGATACCCAGTACTGGGATTGTGGAATTGAATGGCTAAGTCCACATTCATTTCTTTGAGGAGTATTTTTCTTTTTAATTTACATATTCTTTAGTTCCCTGAGTATTTTATATTTCCTCCAGGGACAGTTTTTGTTTTGTTTCATTTATCCTGATCTTTCATTTTCATGTTTCAGAGCTTTTTTAACTATTTTTAGGAATTGTTTGATTATATTTAAGAATTAAGTGAAAGAGAGGGGGTACTATGTGTTTTTCATTCTTGAGTGGAATTTACCAGTTGATACACTTCATTCTAGGATAAATTAGTGAAGAGTCTTTCATTATACGGCAAGTTCTCAAATCCCAAAATGCAGATGATTTGTTCTGGGCTATAGTCCTAGCTATCCTAGCCCTCTTTGGTCATATGATCATATTTATTTATATGTATTTCTGTAGGAAGTAGATGCTTTCCTTCTATTCTTCCTTTGTGCAGGAATTGTGGTGGGGTGCTTTCTAGTGTTCTGCCTCATGTATCAGAGCACTCTCCATCCTGAGGGATTCAGAAATGGCAAATAAGCTCTTTTCTATTGCTTCAGCCTTTTCTGAGCATGTCTTGGACTGAGGCTTCCATTGCCCTGTTTTATCAGCTAATACAGTTCTGTTTTTCTTCCAGATACTTATTACAACCATCTTGCCACTAATGGTGCCCCCTCACCATGGTTCCATTTATTGATGTGGGTCTATCTGTCTCTCACAATAATTTTAATGAGGCAAGAAGATATATCCAGTTCAAAATCTTGAACCCAAATCCCCAATTATCTATTTAATGTTTGTTATTTTGATTAGTCTGAGTCCTTGGCAGGAGATGCTATCTTACTCATCTTTTCTTTCTTAGTACTTGGCACAGTGTTTGGCTCAGAGCTGGTGCTCAGTGATGTTCATTTGACAAATTAATGTTTCTCAGCAAAATGGTCCTTAATTCACACTTACTGTCCTTCAGATGGTGAAAGGGAGAAATTCTCTAGTCATAGGTGTGTTTTAGGCATTCTTGTTCTATATGTCTGAACTTCCACCAGTTATTCCTAATTTTGGTAAAACATATATATCACTATGGACTTTGAAGGGAAAATAAATTATAAACATAAAATTGAAAGTATTTTTAATGTTACTGACTTGTTAAATGGTCCCAAACTGACTATGTCTCTGATCAAGAATTCTGTTAACCTAGATATTCAAACATACTCATAAGAGTTTTAAAAGGAATTAGATAATGGTGGATTAAAAAAAAATAGAACAAACTTAAATTTGGGGCAAATATTAGTCCAGCTTATATTTGTGATTTAAACACTATGTTAGTGCATTTTCATTTATTTAACCTAAATCCAAAACATAAAAAGTGGTGACTAATTAAGCCATTTTCTTTTAAAATATTTTTGAAAATTGAGAATTTTATTGAACATGGTGATCAAATATTTGAGGATGAGACAAGAGTGTATCAATATTCTAAAGAAAATAATGTTTATATACACCAAAGATAATCCAGCATCTGTTCAGAAGAGGTAATTCTTGTAACTCTAAAATGGTCATAGAATCATGCACTCATAAAGCCTTGACTAAGATTAAACTGGGCATGCAAACTGCACAGTTGGGCAACATACCCTGAGTTAAATTTGGAAATTATCAAAATTAAAACTAAGAAGCAAGTTTGAAGTAAAGCATATCTAAAGAACAGTTTTTATGCAACATTTTTGTTATAGAAATGACCATTCTGCTTTCATTATTAAACAATATTTTTTTCAGTAATATAATTTTAGTTGGTTATTTTGCTGTGGAAGCTATGTATACAGTTTTTGAATGATATCTGTCTTAAAATTTGTTACCACACTGCTTTCTTCTACTATAAGGCTTAACATTTCCTCTATTAAATTCCTTCCAAGTGTTAGAACATCAAGATTATTCATCTACGTTGCTTGAGAAGAATCAACTATCTTAGCCCTTTTCAGTAGAATCAGGGATTTGTGAGCAAACTGAGCAATAACATTTAATATAAAATATTCAACAATGTTCATATCCAGGAATATTTTAAAATAAATGTTTCCATGTTTTCCTTTAAATTGTATTGAGTTATATTAGACATCATTGGTTAAGAGAAAGAACATACTATTTGGAAGCAGATGGTCCTGGATTTCAACCCTGGCTCCACATTTATGCTATCTTGGAAAATTTACTTAACACCTTTAAAATTCAGTTTCCGTGTCTGTAAAGGGCTTGTGTGAACACTGAATGATATAAAAGTAACACAGTGGTTGGTGTACTAGGCTTATATGCTGTCTCTTTCTATCCTATCTAAGTGTAGCATCATAAAAACAAACTTGAATGTCATGTTTCAATATTCCTCGTGTAAGAAGTATTTCCTATCAAAAGATATGTTGTAATGCAAACAATCTGTAATACATTTTTCACCTAAAACTCATTGATACTTTATTTACCATAACTCAGGCATGTTTTGCTTCAAGGACGACTGAGCTTTCACTGATTTTGGCCTGAGGGGAAATAGTAACTGAACATGAGGCAACCAGGAAATACCCAGGTTGTGGAGTTAGCTCCTAAGAAAGCTAGTCACTAAGATTTCCAAAGAACTTTGTTTAATCTAGCTTCATAACCAAGAATATATGATAAAAAACATGTGATTTACAGTAGAGGGGCCCAAGTTTCTCCAAGTGGGGAAACTGGATAAATTATGTAACATTTCTAAAGTACAGTTATGGAAGAAAATCCATATGCTGTATGTAATTGTTTGAAAGGAGGCAGAGAGAAGAGGAGAAGTTTAAGAGTCTATCATTATTATTATGTTAGCATTCAATAATTTATAAATGAAAAAAAAAATCAGTAGCCAGTGAAGTTCTAAGAACAGTCAAAACACAAAGTCAGGACAAACAGCTGGTTTGTGGTTTTAGAAGATCCATCCATTGAAAATGAGGCCCTACACCAATAATCTGAGTGGTTGAAGCGAAGATCCTAGCTTTAGTTCCTGAAGAAACCCAAACTATTCATTAAGAAATAAGGTCAAAAGTCTGTAGCTCATCAGACAAAGTTGTTTAGGCTATTCCTGAATAACTCCCATCTCAACAGTGTGGACCTATGATTGACTTAGGAACTGGGCAAAGCTAGATTTATGGTGAAACTCACAGGTGAGGCTAGAAAAAGTAGGAACCAATACTAGGTTACTTTCACTGAAATAGTTAAAATTAATTGTTATGCTCTTTAAATTAAAGATGCATTTTCTATTATTGAATTCAAACAATATACTAGGAAATTGGAAATTAAAGCAAGTGAATAAAACTGAATTTCAATGTAATGGTATTACTTTTATTTGTAAAAGCTATGTATTTTTATTTTTGAAAATTTAAAGGTTACAAAAGTTTTAAAATTAGTAGAAAAGATCAAAAAGAAGAAGAATTCCCCTATAATGTGATATTGCCACAAAAATTATTAAAATGTCATTGTTTTCAAGAGTTTATATGTATGTGTATATATATACATATATAATTTTATAACATTGAGAAATTAATTATACATAATAACTTGTAATCTTTTTCACTTTATTCATTGTGATCATTGCTAAATACTCTCCTAGAACATCATTTTTAATCATTGTATAGTATTTAATCATATCACTGGGAAATTATTTAATGTATATTTTTGCCTTCAAATTACTTCCATTTAGGAACAGTTGTTGCCAATTAGATTATTATTCTCAACCTTTGTTATCTTCTGGTAATAGTAATAAATGTATAAAAGCTGTGCCATGTGATTTTGCAGTGCCTCCCAGCAAAGAAAGTTGAATATAATCCCTCTCCTCCTTCATTCCAGTGTCTTAGGCCGTGGCTTTGTGGCTTGCTGTGAACAATGGAATATAGTCAAAAGTGTGATAATGCTTCTATTTCCCTGAAAGACTTTAAGTGGTGTCTAGAGTTTAAGTTCACTTCTTTGCCATGAGAACATGTGCTTGATAGTGGAGCTTCTTCAGACTGAGACCTGCTGAGAGGTCACACTGAGCCCAGTAGAGCAAGACAGACTCAGAGCTGTCCTGTAGCCTTATCTCATGAAACAAATGCTTGTTTTTATATATAAGATTTTGGGGTTATTTATTATCAGATAAAAGTTGACTGATGTAATTATTATATAAAGTGGTGTACTGACAATTTTTGTAGACTTATCTTTTGCATTTACTATTTCATTGCAATCGCTATTAAAATATCCATTGGATAAGAGTATATACCAATACTTTGAATTGAAGCTTTAAAGGGTACTCATATTTTAAGATCTTTAATTTAAATTTCTTCTATTCAGAAATATATTCATTCTCCTACCCACCAAACTATATACTTATTTTTTAATACTTATTATGCTGCATCACAGGAAAAAAAAAGGAGTGAGGAGATTAAAAATGCATGTGTATAACATGATCTATCTAATTATGATAGAATCTTAAATGAAAGTTAAAATATATTACCTGAAATATTTTACAAACAACTTTTTAATTTTTTCCTTATTGGACATTCAAATATATCTCCTGAAAATCTAGTACACTGTGTATTTTAGAACATGCCTTGGGAAAAGATTTGACGCAAAAGGGCAGATTTTATTGTCCCATTGCTATGATTCATTTCCAGATTGATAGACCCCAAAGATATAGGAAATATCAAAATATCCTTATTATCCTTGCATTAAATAATTTAAACCTGGCTCTTATTCTGAGTATAAAGGAATGTAATTGTATACTCTGTTCACCAGAAGACCTATTATTATTTGCTGGAGATCCCATGAACATCATTTGAGCATTAATTAGGAGCATTAGGAGTGTTATACCACTAGCAAACTTTACTGTTTTTTTACCTGTGCCAATTTCAAAGTCAGGACCTTCCCTTTTCCTCTTTTGTTACCTTGTAGGGTAACTTCCCAGGGTTGTCATGGTATTTGTAAACTGTCACAGGGCAGGTGGGTGTGATTTTTACTATGTTAATGAGGGGAAACTTTCAGGCATGAGCTCCAGATTCTGTGGATGCTGCTGGTCGGGAAAAGTCCCTAACATCAAGTTGTTGCTGTTGTCATTTCTTTTCTCTGTTTTTATTGGTCCTGACTCTCAGCCTCGGACCACATCTCCTTACTGCCTGCCCTCTCACCTGCACGCCCTCGGCCCTTCCTAACACCCTTAGGTCAACATATGTTTCCACCACCATGAAGGTGCTTCCACATATTTCACTGGCCAAGCAAGTCACATGGCCATAGGTAACTTCAAGAAGACATGGAAGAACAATTCATTCTTAGGCCTGTAAGTGGAGGGGAGGTAATTCGTATTGAATACAAATAATATCTACCTTAAATCAATTAGGAAATCTCCAAAAGCAAAACCACGAGCCATTAAAAAACAAACAAACAAACAAAAAAAAGGTAGCAAAGAGTTACTTTCAGAAAGGGAAACCAGGTACAGACAGATGGGCTAACCAAAGAACTTACTCTGCTGACATAACAGGATTCTCCTTGATTCCTGTCTATCAAGAATTGATAATGGGATGTGATTTCATTCATCCTTTTTTCCAAATGGTAGTTTTAGTTGTACATAACCAATTCCAATTCTACCATTGTATATTCAATACGAGAAGATTTTTTTTAACGTATACATCAGTTAAGGATTATATGCAGACTGAATGGAAGAGCAATCTCAATCTCACAGATACAGGATTTTGAACTGGATGAGGTTAACTGCTTGGAAATTGGGATTTTTCTTCATCAGAGAGAGAGTAAATGTGTTCTATGTATGGAAAAAATGATCCACATGAATATTTGTTGGATTAAAATAGCAGATGATTAGAGACAACTCAGTATCCCTGAGATCTATTATAACTGTCTTCTTTTGTGACAGAGCTCCTGAGGTTTTATTTGGTCATATAGCCACCTATGCCATTTTGGATCCTCTAAGAAGCAAATGCCAATGCAGAATTAGATGGGAGACAGATTTAACCTCCAGCTTAAGTGGAAAAGGGTTAAAAGTTGGCAAAGAGCACCTTCAGACTATGATAGAGTATGACATCTGGGAAAAGAAAAATGGAGCTAAGTTGATTGGGTAATAAGAGTCTCAGAGTTTAGCCTAGCTTTGAGAAAATGTATGCCAAACAAATGAAACCCAGAAAAAAAGATTGCCCATTAGAGGAGTTTCAAGTTGAGCAGAAATAGTTTAGCTCTAGTACCCCAACAAGTTCAGTGATTGGCTTGCTACAAGACAAAGAGAGCCTTTGCTGCAATGAATCCAAAGATATAGCAACTGGCTGCTGTCAGCAAGCTACACTCCTCATAGCATCTTCTATTAAGGAAAATCTGAGTGGTGGATTCCCATGACTGTCATTATCACCCCAACTGGAAACTATCTTTTTATCAGCCTCTCTTGCAGCTAAATGAGGCCTTATTTCTGATTTTTGTCAATGGAATAAAAACAGAAGTGATTTGTGCAACTTAAGTATAGCATTTTATAAGCCATTGCTTGCTCTTCATTTTCTCTTTTTTTCCCCATTACAAAGGCTAAAATTCAGATGAGATTATTTGAAATAAGTAAAGATATTTGGTGATGATAAATCAAAATCTGAAATCTGAATCTCTATGACTTTCTGATGAGCCACTACCATGCTGGATCAGCTTCCCATTTCTGAACCAACTGCCCATCTCTAGACTGTTAACACAAGGCATCACTAACCTTTTTATCTTGTCTGGGCAAGATCCTGGAGTCTCTTTGTAGTAGCAATTAAAGTTATCTGATACAAAGACAAAATTCCCAGTACCTAATATAAACAAGGATTATCCCAATACAAAAGCTGAGGTAACAGAAATTCAGAAATACATCAATTTCCATCAATAGAACTAGTAATCAACAGAACTAGTACTCAAATTTTAATTGTGGAACACATTCTAACCAGAAACATGTTTAGCACTTAAAAGTCCTGCTTGGAGTCAGACAACTAGAATTTAAATATTGGCTTCACTATTTACTAGCTGTGTGATTTGCGACAAATCATTTAGCCTCTCTAAATCTCAAGTTCTTCTCTAATATAATGTAATTGTACCAGTTTTGTAAGACCATAAAAATTAAGTAAAGAACATAGTATTCTCGATAAATATAGAACTTAAATATTAATCGTAATTGCTCATTGTCATCAGTCTTCTCTTTCTATACCCCTTCCATTACTCTTCTTGTTCCCTATTTAAACCCCATGTTTATTTGTGCCCCTTTTTTGTAGATGCAGGTTGAAATCTCAAATACAGTTGCTAGCATTTTTAAATAACCCTATTATAACTCTATAAGGAATGATATTTATATGTTCATTTATATATTTTATTTTGATAAACAAAAATACCAGATTATGATAACTCAGTTTGAACTCTAAGATAACATTTTATTAATTTAATATGCATATCAATGACAGAAAAGTTGAAGACGTATGGGGAGATGTCATCAAGGAATGCTTAAAGTATTGAGAGAACAAATAAAAACACTGATTATGAATGAATTATCAACAACAATAAGGATATTTGTTAATAAAATATGACCAGTAACTCATACAGTCATCAGGAAATATAAAGGATATAAACCCTACTGGTCAATATAGAAAAGATATTGTCAATGAGTTAAAAAAAAAAGTTATAAGGTTAGGAAAAAGAAAGTTCTTTTTTTCTTAAGTGAGTGATTATTCAAGCATTTATTTTAGTAATATAGAAATGAAGGGAGGAATCATAAATTAATGGCATATAAAACAAATTAAACAGCTAAATCTATTAAAATCAACCTGGCTTAAAAATGTATTTAAGTGAAAGTTGGACTCTGAAAGTACTGACATGAAATGCATGTATTAAATAAAATGTATTAAATATATTTTATGGCAATGAGTTTTTGGAAGAATATCTTTGAAAGACCTGTCATTTTAATGGAGGAATTGGGCTAAAAGTGCATTTGGCTTCTGAATAAGAGGACTGGAACTGACTTGAGGTGTTTCCATTTAGAGACAGAATGTTCTGGCCCTAATTTATATACACCATCTGTGATTAAACATACAAATACCTATTAGCTTAGAGAGATTAACTAGACTCTCTTGTTTTAAGTTGTTTTTCTCTAAATTGCTGCTCTATATGTTTGTTTGAAACCATCTGAACATTTAAGCTAATTTTTTGATTTTCGTCCACCTATTTGTCTTCTATTACACGTGAACATCAAGTTCTATTTCAGTTCTGACTTGTACGCAATGTGGCTGGCTATCATCAAAACCATGTTGATTCCACGCAGTATTGCAAAGTAGGCTAAATTGACTCACCATCATTACCTCTTTCTCTCTGGTAAAAATGGAATATTTCCCCCATGTGTAAGGTTTAATTCGCCATCTTTGCATTGTATCTCATCACTTGCTCCCTATGCTCTCTACTAAGTTTTTCTCATCATTTAACCATGCTCTAGTTTTCAATTTAAAAAAAACTTTAAATTCATATGTCCTTTGGCTATAATTGTGTCTTCCATTTACACCTAAGAGTCAAATTAACTCTTTAATTCATAAGTTTTGTTCCTAAATTTTCTTCTCTTCAATTCTCAAGCTCTAGTAACCTTTTATATTCGAGTCTCTACGAAAACAACTCTGGTTAAGGTTGTGAATGTTCACTCTGCAGGAATATTGACTTTCGGTTGTTATTTTTCTCGGTTTCTCTTCAATTTGACACTTTTTTTCCTTCACAGGCTCTTTTGCCTTAAAATCCTGTATAATACACTTTCCTTTACATATATTTTTCTTCTTCTCTGCCATGGCCTCTTTGCCTCTTTTCAGTCATAATACCACTGCTATGGTTTGAATATTTGTCCCCTCCAAAACTCATGTTGAAATTTAATTGTCATTGTAACAGTATTAAGAAGTGGGACTTCTGAGAGGTGATTAGGCCATGAGGGCCTACAGGAACAGACTAATAGAACAGAATAGAATAATGCCATTATTGTGGCAGTTGGTTTGTTTATCAAATAATTAGTTTGATTCCCTTTTTTTGTCTCTCTCTTGCCCTTATGCCCCACTGCCATGGGATAATGCAGCAAGAAGGCTTTTGACAGATACAAGTTCTTTGACCTTGCACTTCCCAGCCTTCAGAACTATAGGAAATGGATTTTTGTTCTTTATACATTATCTAGTAGGGAATATTTTGTTATAGAAGCACAAAATGGACTAAGACAAGCACCATCTCAAACATAGTATATATTACACTGTGTTGTAGATGCTTATTTACTTTTCTATCTGTCCCACTAGGAAAACATTCTTTGGAGGCTTATATTGGGTTCCTAGAATTTTATGAAGTGCTTGATATAATAAAAGATTCATTCAGAAAACTGTTATTATAGTCAGATGTCCTGAAATCAATATTGTTACACAAATATATAATATTGGCACATTGCTTAAACTCTTCCCTACAGCATCTACTTTATTTTCAAGATGAGAAACACAATGATGCCTACAGCATATAGTTATTCGTAAGAATAACTATATGACACACTGTATAATAATATATGCAGCGCTATAGTGTGACAGTAAGTGCTTAACAAATGTTAGACAGTAATAGCAGAGGTATTAAAGCAGAATATAATAATACAGAATAAAGTACAAAATATCAGGAAGAGCACATTATGAGAGATATTAAATAATGTTAAATTAATAGAATACATAATTATTTTACATGAAAACTGGCCAACTAACTAAAAATACAATTTCCCATATGGTTCTAGAAGAGACTATCTTGTCTCACACCAGTCAAATAGTTTTAGCGTAATGCAATTGGACTAGGTTGGGGATATGATGAATTTAGTTCAAGCTCCCATCATATTCCTTTTTCAAAAGATTACTGTAGGGATTGAAAATGATAAGTGAAAAGTATTTTGCACTCTATATAAAAGGGTTCAAATATTAATATAAATATCTGCTGTGTTTTTTCTCTAATTTGGTCTTGAGGTCCTTCTCTGGAGAGTGGCCACAAACTCTAGCCTTGCACTGACGAGGCTCCAGAGGATGTGGCCATGAATGTTTACAGCGGTGTGCCTTTAATGGGATAGTTTTATATCCTGGTGGATGGCCTAATGCCTAATTGTCTGGCTTGTGACCAGGTGTTCTTCTCACAGGAAACTTATTTATATTAGCAGACATTCTTGTGGCTCTTGAACTTGTGTCAGTTTATTCCTACCAAGATAGCCACTCCCTAAGAGAGCCATGGGAGAAAAGTTTAGTTTGAGTGGGTTGGTCAGGTGAAACACAGAGGAAGTAACACAGCAGAACACATGAAATAACAGAAGCAGTGTATTACTTACAGATCCAGAGAGAAAAAGGCCCCATGCCTCAAGGGACAATAGGGAGGGAGGAGCCTTCAGGGACACACATGTTTAACTAGCAGGTGAGGAGCAAGAGAGGTAGAGTGCACACCTGTGGAACTAAAGCTTTCTTTAGGGTACAGGGCATTATCCAAGCAGGTTTCCTATGGGAAGTTCTAATTGGTGGGTTTAAAGCCAGCAGGCATGAGTTCCAGGGGTAATTCTGTGACTGAGAGGCATACCTGCATAGTTGATGGAGTGTGTAGGTGTCAGTGGGGTGAGTCAAGTGGATTGTATCTAGCTATCCCATAGGGAGGTGGTCACCAGGAGGTGGTAGTGTAGGGCAGATAGCTGCCTCAACTGCCTTGAGAAACTGGGAGGAGGTGGAGAACTGGAAAATGTGACGAGGTTGACTAAATCCTGCTTCTAGTATGAGAAAATCCAACTTATATTCAAAATAGATGCTGAGGCAATATAACATTTTAAGAATTTACTACAATATCATTTTTATTTATATTATTGTGTTCTACTTTCCTTCACTAACTTAAATTGTGGTCATACTTTTCTATATACTATTTTTTTATCTCTACCCTTCGCTATAATTAAAACCTGATTCTCTCCATAAATCTTCAAATAATCTTTTTCTTAAAGTCACTGTTTAGGATTATTTAAGACTTCCTAGAATATAACACAGCTGTTTCAAATTTTCTTCCTGTCATTCCTGTGCTATTGTGTTAGCAACTTGAAAATACATTTTTAACAATTCAGAATCCTTTCCCATACAGTTATTAAATGACTATGCAGATCCCTTCGTTCTTGTCATATGAGGAAGTAATATTATATATCAAACTTCAACAAAGGATCTTTAATTCATGTATAATGTCTGCTTCTCTCAAGTCATTACTCATTTTACATTTTCTCAGACATAGTTTATACTCTAGTTGCCAAATTTATGACACCAAATATGTATTATTAAATGAATGAAGTAAAATCAATACATTAAATCCCTGTTATGTGCTCTGCTCATGTGTGCTGTAATTGAAACAGAGATAATAGAGTTAGGAATCTAACAAAGTTAACATAGCAATAAAGAGAATATAAATATTTCAAGGATATTAGGACTAACTTGGATAATATCAGATGTATGGTAAAGAAAGGCTGATGGCAGGGGAAATTGAAATGACAGACTATACTCTACAGAATATAAGAACAGGAGGAAATGAGATTTGTCTATTTTGTTTATCACTCTTTTTGTGTTTTGTGTCCATTCCTTTATCCTCAGTATTCAGTAGAGTACCTGGCATATAGTGGGCACAGAATATTAAATATTTTAGAAATAAATTATTGCACTTAAAGAAGAAAGGAGATAGATCAATGAGGATCTTAAACTTAACATGGCCATGCAAAAATAACAGATTTCAATGATAAGATATGGAAAATTAGAAAATTCTATGCTCATAATAATTCAATAATTATTATGTACCCTCTCCTACCAAACCCTCATTCTTCTATAGAAAAAAAAAGAATAAAAAATCCATTTTTTGTTTTTTATTTTTATTTTTTCCTTCATTGTGGGTTGAGAATGGTGAAAAAGTCAGAAATACTATTTGGTTACAAGTTATTTTGAATACAGATTAAAGAATCTAAACCTATTTAGACAGCAATAAAAATTGTAATTTTTTAAGCAAAGTAAGATCATCACTTGAATTGTATTTTAGCATGATAGTTATGGTAGGAATACGCAAGCTTATTTGAAGGGAGAATATACGGGGGAAAGACCATTAGAGACACATGTCAAAATGTGATTCTTCCTATTTCAGGGTGATTCAGGCCCCCTCAAGGTCAAGACTTATCCAAATAATCCCAAGTTCTAAATCAAGTTGCTGAACTATCTATTCAGGATATGCGAACAGAGTATGAAAGTGGTTCTACTAGCAATAGTCCATCATCTTCCACCAGGCAGTGTAAGGAAAGCAAAGTATTTATTGAGAGTTCAATGAGAGTGAGGCTTTCTTTCTTCATAAAAGAGTTGTTAGTGTGTTATGTTATAGGTGGATAATTTCCATCAACTCCAATGCAGTAAAAAGATATTCAAGAGAAGAAATGTGGAAATTCTTTTAATAAAGTTTTACAGATAGAGTTGAGGCTATGTTCGTGATTCCTCTACTATCTCATTTTTTTTCCTCTGCTCTTCAAAGCGAAGTGCTACTGAATCTATGCTTCTGTCACTGATTGCTTACACACTTGCCCGTATATGCACATATCTACATACAAACAAGTATATACATACATATAGAAAGAGTAAAAAAATATATTGTTTTATGTCTATAATCAACAAACTTGTTTTCAAAAACATTTTTACACAAAATTGTTTTTATGGTTTATCCATTTTGCTAAATATAAATCAAATTCATGCACTTTGTTTGCCACTTGATGTTCCATTGTATGGATATTTCATAATTTTTTATACTTTCCAATCGTGAAATCTATTTTTTTTTCTGTCGTAAGTAATGTGGAAATGAGTAACATTGTAATTCTCTCATTATACAAGTATCAGCAACTTCTGTAGTATAAATTGGAGCCAGGGATTTTTCTGGGCTTTAGTATGTGGACATTTTCTAAGACTTTATTTGCCTCCTTTAATTATAAGGTTACCTATGAACTTTCTATTTTATTTCATTAATCTGTTTGCCTATCCTTGCCCTAACACCATAATTCTTGAATTTTATTTATTTATCTTGTTCCTTAAATGTTTATATATTATATCTTTCCTCCTTAGGCTGCTATGTTATAGAGTGTTGGCTATCCTTGGCGTTTAAAATTTCATATGAATTTAAAAAAGAGTTTTAAGTTTTCATGAAAAAAATCTTCAGGGTTTTGATTTCATTGCTTTGAATTTTTAGGTTAATGTGTAGACAACTGATATCCCTTGAATACTGGACTTTCCATTCACAGATATGACACATCTTTGCACTTATTTTGGTCTTATTTTCAAATATTCAGGAATAATTATAATTGTACCTGTAAATACCTTACCTATTTTATTCATAAGTACTGAAAAATGCTATTACCACTGTGAGTTATTTTAAAATTATGTTTTCTGATTAGTTGTTGCTAGTACATAAATTTTTTATATGTGTGAATATCCATGAACTTGCTATGTTCAAGTATAAAATCGAAATTTTGTTAGTCTATTGCAAATAAGTATATTATCTGAAAATGAAGAAAAATATTCCTCATTTCTAATGCTTATATCTGTTATTATTATTATTTCACCTAGGAATACCCATGTAATACCAAAAGCAGTAAAAGCACTGATGATATTTTTATTTTTATTGATACTAAAGGAACGAATTCTAATACCTTACCATTTATTAAAATATTTACAGGGGTTTTTGTTTTTGTTTGTTTTAATCTGGTGAAGGAGATTAGCTTCTCTCCCTCCTTTGCAAAAATTTTTGAATTTGATAATGAATAAATGTTGAATGTTTAAGAATTTTTGCATATGTTGAAATCATTATCAAATTTTTATATTTTAATTTGACAATAAGGTATATTTTACTGCTACATTAAATATTCTAGTTTTAAACAGTCATTCCACTTTTGGTTCTCTGGTTCTCCAAAATATATGCGACTTATCCATGAGTGAGGCTGCCTACATCATATTCATACTTCTGTGTTTCCAACATTGCATAAAATTTATCTTTTTCTTCCTTAAAAACATGGGGAACTAGATAACCTCACTTCTACTCTAAAATTTCTCCTCTAATTTTTAGAATCCATACTGATGCTAGGTTTTTTTTTCTTTTTATAAATTAATACACAATTGTAATAATTTTGGGGATGCATATGATATTTTGATACATCTATACAATATAATGATCAAATTAGGGTAATTGGAATATCTATAAACTCAAATATTTATCTTTTCTTTGTGCTGGGACCATTCCAATTCTTCTCTTCTAGCTACTGTGAAATATACAATGAATTATCATTAACTATAGTCACACTACTGTACTATCAAACCAGGTTTTCTTAATTTATGTTGCCTTTATAGTCATTATAACATTAAAGAATATAAATTTTAATCTAAGTGAACTACTTTTCTTTTCTTACATTCATAATAAACTTAATGGAAAAAAAATCCTTTCCTTAGTTCTTTGCATTTCTTTAGTTTTTAGCATACTGTGGCATAAAATGGATACTCACAATGTAATGCTTGATTTACTAATTGAATGATTAAAAGACAAAAATTAAGCTGGAGATAGAATATATCAATGGGAGGAGAAAGAGAGAGAGATCTACACAGAAAGAAAGTTACATAATGAGGGAAAAAATGAAAAGTAGAATGAAATGAAGAAAGGAAAGAAGGAAGGAAGGAAGGAAGGAAGGAAGGAAGGAAGGAAGGAAGGAAGGAAGGAAGGAAGGAAGGAAGGAAGGGAGGGAGGGAGGGAGGGAGGGGGTAAGGAAGGTAGGGAGGGAGGGAGGGAGGGAGGGAGGGGGTAACGAAGGAAGGGAGGAAGGGGAGGGAGAAAGAAAGTGAGAAAGAGAGAAAGCAAAAGCAAAAGAAAAGCTCAAAGGATTGACTAAGGCAAAAAGGCAAAATGTGTTCATTGTATCCGTTATACATAGAGGGAGTCTGATTCCAGTAATGCTTGACTCTAAGACTTTAGGGAGTAATGAGTAAAAGAACAATAATACTGCTGAAAAATAAAAGGGAAAATATGAAGAGTATTTTAACAGAGACAGGATATTGTTTGAAAGTAATTAATTTGGGGAAATTTCATTTTCTATTAAATTTGTTATTCTATTCAATTATTACTGCCATTTGTCCATTTTTTTTTAACCAGAGTTCACAACTTAACAGCTGAATATGGTAGTGATACAACAAAGTAAAAAAGGGTACCTAGTAGACAACAGAAGGCCTGCATTTCAAATCAAGTTCTGTTATTATTTGTTTGACCTTGAGCAAAACTTCAAAAATGTTATCTCTTTGTCCTTTCATACATTCGTGTCAGATGAAAACTTCTCCAATAACAGCATTTCTTAAAATATATTATTTGGAACTACGAGGTTTTTTTCAAAGTATTAAAGGGTACAAATAATTTTGGTTGCATGAATCACTTTTATAATGCTTCAGTCATAGTTATAAGAGTTCCTGTCACCCAGATATTGTTCATTATACCTGTTAGGTAGGTTTTTACCCCCTCTTCCCCCCTGGTTGATTTCCGTTGAATTTGACCCCCCTCTACGCACATGTGTGCTCATCAATTAATTCCAATTTAGTAGTGAGTACATGTGGGGTTTGTTTTTCCATTTTTCAGATACTTCACTTAGGATAATGATCTCCAGTTCCATCCAAATTGTTGCAAAAGGTATTAAGTCATTCTTCTTTATGGCTGAGTAGTACTCCATAGTGTACATATACCACATTTTGTTAATCCACTCATGAACTGATAGCCATTTGAGTTTAGTCCACATCTTTTCAATTGTGAATAGTGCTGTGATGATAAGACAAGTACAGGTGTATTTTTGATAAAATGATTTCTTTTCCTTTGGGTAAATACCCAGTAGTGGGATTCCTGGATCAAATGGTTAGGTTTGCTTTTAGTTCTTTTAGGAATCTCCATACTGTTTTCCTTAGAGGTTGTACTGATTTGCAGTCTCATCAACAGTGTAGAAGTGTTCCTTTCTCTCTGCATCCATGCCAGTATCTATTCTTTTTGGACTTTAAAATAAAAGGCATTCTGACTGGTCAAGGTGATATCTCATTTCTTAAAAAATACGTACACATGTGCAGATAGATAAGTTGATATGTATATACATATATGTGTGTGTAGATAAATATACACCACACATATATCTACTTATCTATCTACACATATACACATATTTGTGTGTATATCTACACACATACATATACACACATCATACACATATATACACATTTCCAAATTTCTTTCTAGATGTTTATATCTCTATCTAAATCTATATCTCTATATATCTATCTCTATATATACACACAGAAATTTGGAAATATGTACATTTGTTTTTGCATATATACACACACATACAAATATGTACACACATACTATATATATACTAATATATAGATTCAGAAATGCTGCCTATTATATCACCCCTTGTAGATTTATACTGCACATGAACTTATATTGCACATGAAGGTATTATATAAGCTCTGAGAATTCCTGCTATAAAGAAATTTATTTGACCATTCAATCTTACATTTTTTAAAGGTACTTGTGAAACACTAGATGGACCATAGTATTTTCAAGGTCGACACTTTAGCATGATTGTACTTATTTGGTAATTCTAATCCCAGAAATCTATTTAAAGAGTGAATAATTATTGAACTGCAGAAACAATATTCCACATATAATCATGTCATTGACTGTAGCCATTTAAGCTGACAATTAATCTTATACCAAGAGTGTTCAATCTTTAATATAGACAATAAAATAGAATACTAGAATATCGAACATTGCTATGGGAGAGATAATCTAAAAATATTGGGCATGATTATTATGTGGAGAAAGTGTTGAGTTAATTCATGTGCATAACTCAAGAAACAGCACAGGAAATATTCAATATATATAAGTTGTGTCTAACGTTGTACATTGGTTATTTGGAAACAAGCTGATATTTTTCTGTGCATAAATAATTATTTGATTTACAGAATATTCCAGAAAACAACTTTTAACTGTGATTTTGAAACTTTATGCAATTTTACATTACTCTTAATATTAATTCAACAAAAGTAGAAAAAAAGTTTAAGTGGCAGTATTTTTATGAAATATTGTGAGCCTTAATATTTCAGATTAAACAAAAAATAAGAGTATAGAATGGAAACATGATTTAGAATTCCTTAAAGGATGTTCTAAGCAGTTTCAAAATTATCAGAAAAGTGACCTTTATATTTTTATGACTTTATGTTTAAAGAAAAGGCTCTTTTATTTGCTAAAAACATATTGCTAGTGCTGCTTTTCTGTATTATGTGGATTTATTTATTTTTTAGTTATGATAAATAAGTTATTAAAATTCTTTCCTATGGAAGTTGGAATTAAAGGAGGCAAAAATATCATGACAAAGACAGAATGAGATTTTTCATAATATTGCTGAGCAAATAAAAATGCTTGTGAAATAAGTGAATGTTGAAGAAATAACAACAAATGAAAAGTTAAAGATAATACATGTAACATCCTCAGGTAAATTATGCAAGCCATAAATTTTCATGACCAAAAGGAATTTGGAGAGTGTGAAGACCTCACACTTCTTAATAGAAAAGATGGAATGTGTGCTGTTTCAACAATAGTACTTACTACAATATATTTTTATCATGTGATTACCAACCTTTTATCCCATTAGACTGTAAGATTTTTGAGGGTAAAGAATGGGTACAAAAGTCTCATATGTGAGCCAACATGGGTAATGATGAATCTAAGGAAATATTAACAATTTAGATTTTGATATCTCTGGGATGTTTCTGTCTCCTTCAATCTACCATATGCAATATTTGACATATATAATGAAAGCCTAGTTTTAAATTATGGAATGTGTTATATTTCATAATAGTGAATGCGCATTTAACTGTATTTAGTTGTGGGATCACACTTTCAAAGAGTTATATTAAAATTGAAATGTATGCAAGGGAAATAAATGGTTATGAAATAATATAAAGAATAATTGCTGGAAGCTGAGTTTGCTATCCTGGGGATAGCAATGAGTCAAAATGGGAAGGGTAGTAGGATACAATGGTTGCCTTCAAATATTTGGAGAGCAGACTAACATGTGTGGAATCAGATTCAATGGTCCCCACAGATATTGTTGGATCTCATTTGCTAGAAGGCTAATAATTTCCATGAAAGACAAAGTTATATGCCTCAGAAAGTAGAAAACTTCTATTATTTGTGGTCTCAAAACATATCCTCACAAAAACAGACATTTTAAGAGGAGTTAAACATCAGAAAGTTATTCTTTTTTTTTTTTTTTCGGATTTCATCTAACCTTGATATGATATAAATCTTTATTTGCGTTTAACCTCTGCAAATCAGGTTTTGGCATCTAAAACAAAGTCATATTCTTACTATATAAATGTTCCACTCATTTATTGGTGTGAAGCTATGAAATCAACTTGTTCTTTCTCTGCATTATCTGTAAACAAAATTTCTTTAGGTTAAAGTCATTAATCTTTTCAGCTGTGCTGTAAATCTGACATCTCAAAAGGGTTCTTTCATTTTGGTAGAATTTGTATTTCATCTAGCACATTGAAAAATGGACTTGCTATTACATGGTGAAATCTGCAGTTTAATAATTAATCAAAATGTGTGGCAGCCAATGGATCTTTTGAACCCTCCCTTTGCCTGTACTTGAATGATTTTTGCCTTTTTTCTGTATCATAAAAAGGGTCTTAACATGTGGAAGAAATCATCAGAAACTTGAACAAGATTTTATTTTTATACATATAAAATTGAACAAATTCTTGACAATGACAGGGCTATCAAGGAAGTCTGGCATCCATCTGGGGAGGTTCTCCCAAATAGCCACCACAATTGACCAATCCTCAGACAAGTCAATGGGTGCCAACATTAAGTAAGCAGTCTCTGGACAGTCACTTTCCATAGTGCAGTCAACCAAGCATCCAGATGTTGCCACTTCTGCTGTTACTTTTTCAGGGGAAGAGGGGGAAAGAGAATGTGTGTCAACCAAGTAACTGAGACCTGAAGTTGTACTATTCCCTATACATCCACTGTACTTTTTGTTTTATTTCTAAAGAAAATCAGAAGAAAAATATGCAGTGTCAAAAATCATGTGGAAAACATGAGAAAGTCAAAAGTGCATTGGCCTAGCAATGACATCTTAAAACAATACCTTGCACCCTTGCTAGTGTATTTGATTAGTGTGTATGATATTCTTTTATTGTTGTGAAGGTGAATATTTATATTCCTATGGCCTTAACAGTATTAGCCAACTTCATAGTTAATAAAATGCAAAGACATACCTAATGCATCCTTTAGCTGTATATGATGTCAACACATTCAAGGTTCAGTCCTCAAATGGAATTAGATAATATAATCAGTAATATTGGAGAAGTGATTTATTATCATAGTTTGATAGAATGTGTTTAACCTGTGGTGATCTATTTAACAGACCCTGATGATAAGCTTTCAAATGATTAACCTTAAATGTACATCATAATTTACCTGGCAATCCATCCCAAAGTACTGTTTTGCTAAATCACATTAAGGAAGATGAGCTATGAATTCTAATATATATTATAATGGGGATGGTTAAGTAATCCTCATTTTTGGAGAAAGAGGTTGCAAACTAAATGAAATATCAATTTTGATGTGTAAATGTATACTTATATACATACAGAATTTACAGGTAATCTTACAAACAGTCTTACCTTACACAAACAAATTTCATTTTAATGTCCCTTGAAATGATTGCTTTTATCATAAGAATAATTCTTCAATAATTTAATTCTTATTGTATATGTTTATTTATGTTTCAATAATTTTATAATAGTTAAAATGCAATTAGCTGGAAAGTTCTCCATAGAAAATCAATGAGAGATCCAATACTGATTTTTTTCTATTTTAAGTTATTTTAGAGCTACATTTGGCAAGTCTATATTATTAGCATTTAACTGCATATTTATTATGTGGGGGAAAAAGGGCACACAAAATGTATTCCTTCTTCTTGAGAAGCTAACATTAAATTATATTAAATTATTTAAATCTCATGTTTATTTTTAACTTTTAATTTCAAATAAGAGATTCTCTGTTCATTCTTTCATGGCTATTAATTTCTCCAAAAATAAAACCTACAATTCTTTAAAGAATCTTGCTTGCTATGCAAAAGGCCTAAGAGCATATTTTGTATAACCAGTCCCATCTCTGTTCCCTTTCCCTTTTAATTTCTCCTCTACCCTAGAATTTCCCAATAAGATTTTTCAGGGTTAAAATATATTTAGTTTAAAAAATTAAACAAAACTCCCAAATATAATATATTAATGCACTTTTGTGAAATTTCCAAGCACGAGAGGATGTAATATGGTTTTTCTTATGCTTAATGGACCCCAGACACCTTTCATTACTGAATATATCTTTCGAATAATTCTTTAAGGAATACATTTTGTAAAATGCTTCAACTGCAACTATGGCTTTTTTGTTTGTTTGTGTTAGACAACAAGCAGATGTTTAACCTTTCTGCCTGTTGTATGGAAAACTTTCTCTGTATTTCTCCTACTGTTAAAACTTCGTGCAGCCTCCTTCAAGGCTCAGTTTCATTGTCACCTCTTTTTCATATATTCCCCTTCCACAGGCTATGACAATTCATTACTGTCATTGGATCTTGCATAGGTTTTTCTGTTTTTCTCTTAGTGGTTTTCGTATTATTTCATTATTTTCATATATCATCAAATCTAAGGCATAATTAGTTGTATCATATACCAAAATTTTTAATCCTCTCAGAAACAAAAACTCACTGTTGATATAATTAATAGATACTGTTTGATTCTACTTAGAATTATCTTATACTAGTATAAATGTGCCTCTAGGTTTATTTAAACATGTTTTTTATGATGTTGTATTTTTGTGCATCAATAAGAACAAAAATATAAGTGTAATAAAGGGAGTAAAATGTTTCTAAAACTATTCTGAATCTTTTGATTTTTACTAAATTATTTTTAAACTTCGGTTGTCAGCATTTGCTATTCAGACTCATTCTTCGCTCTCAAGAAGATTGATAATTTTCTTAAGAGAACGCCCCAGTACTATGTTTGGGGTTTTACCCCAAGCCACAGCCTATCATTTTTTAAGTTTTGATGTTGGTATTTTCTTGATCATACAAAAAGGTTTCATGCATGTGAAAACAATGATAACTTTATGATGATAGAAGCTTGACAAACTAACATTGTAGTACACTATTGATTGTAAAATACAACCTAACTTTAGATATGTTGCAATATGATAAATATGGACCTTAGAATTGATGAATTATGGTATTTTTCCATTTCCCCAGTAAGCAATATAGCTCTTCAGAGCAGGACTTTATCATTTTCAGAAATATCCACTGGCATTCTCAATACCGGCCCCCCGACACATGCACACATTTTTTTGCCACCTTTCTGAGAATCAATATGTTCTTGTTGATTGCCTTTGTATGAATTACCCACTACTGAGCTGTATGACACATATTCATTAAACACCTTTGATGTTATGAATTGTAAAATAAATGATGAATGGGTGAATAGGCTTGTACAAGTTTCGAATAATTGAACAATGTTTCACTGAGTCTTAAAGATTTCCTCTTAGTAGCCAGATAAGTTTGCAAGTATTGAGCCAATGTGCTCTTTAAAATTTAAGAGGCATCTTCGAGCTCTATATGAAGCCAAGAAGTCTGATTGCTTACTGTTATTCATTAATTATATCTATAATGACCAAACAATAGAATAATATATTTCCTGGTAATTTTGATGCATACCGATAGAAAATTTTTCTGCATCAATTACACTCAGCAAAGAGCTCTACTAATTTATAGGAACATCCTTTCCATACGTATGTTAAAAATACAGAGAATCTGCTTCCTAATGAGTAAGTCTGTTTCTGTGGACAGATGGAACACTGACCGAAGTATCTGAGCAGTCTTCAATGCTAATAGAAAGTAGTGACCTAAAAAAAAAAATTAACCTCATTTTACACACAATTCAGCAATCTTCTAACTTGATTTGTTTACTGATAATTTAACATGCTATGAAAATTTGTCTGGAACTATTTCCAAATTCAAAACAGAAAGTAAAGTTAACACTCCCTAAGCAGATGTTTTTATCTTGAAGAAATTGTTGTTTATCAGAAAGCCACAGCAGATATTATGGGTCAAAATATCATAATCCAGAAATTTGGGATTTTTGGACCTTAAGTAAAAATGTTATTCATAATAATCTGCCATTTTTGTTGTGGAACATTTAAGCTAACTTTTTAAATGTTGATAAAACATTTAAAATAACTTTTAGGAAACATTTAATTTAAGACAAGAATAATTTATGCAAAAGTCTCACTCTTTTTGTTTAACAAGTGTGTTGTATGATTCATTTTCTGAGTTTGACATGAACAAAATACGGATGCTGGGCATCAAAATTTAAATAGGAGTTAAAATAAACCAGTTATATTTAGAAAGGTATAAACACATTTTCTTTTTAACAAACAGTACCTCTTAAAATAGATAAAAGAGATAAATACAAATAATGAGTTAAATATTGCAATCTACTGAGTCATGTAATATACTTCCATTCAAAGGAATAAATATAGCAATGAAAGTTTGATTTGGAATCTAAATAAGGAATAATTTTGATAATGTTTTTCACATAGTGACATCTTTTTTCAATTTTGCCTCCAGAGTGGAACTATAAAAAATTAGTTTGCTGTCGTCGTCACGTCCAAAATAGCCAATATATACTTATGCATGCACGCGCACGTGTGTGTGAACACACCAGAACTTCATAAAGCCAAAAAGAACATTGTCCTAAAACATTTTGAGTATAAAAAATATGATAGTCTAAGCTACTGTTAAAATATTTAAAAGAATATCATCAGTCTTTATTAATTTAATGAAATATTTAACACTTTAAAATTTTGCAGTGTTTTTTACTTATTCTCTTGTAGTAAGCACAAAAAGTATTTAATTTGCTTATATAATTTCTGTTATTGACTGGCTGGTATGTCAATATATATTGCACAAATTCCTCTGAGGAGTTTTAGAAGTAGCCTCAATTATTTTGTGAGGGAAATGGGATAACCATTATGCTATGGAAACCTCAACCTCAATTATTTTGTAATGATTGTTAGCATATACATTAAATACTAAGAACTGAAACATAACTGATGAATTCTAATTTCTGTATCATTCTCAGAAACTAAGAAGGTTGAGCAACTGTGTCAAATATTTTTGACATGGACAATTTACTTCTAAAAAGGCAAGCATTTTGTACTGTAAATGCATCACTATTTTCTATATGTAGTCATTGTAAAATAATTTAATATGAATAATTGAGTCATTTAATTAAAATATATGAATTTCATAAAAATATCACTATGTTCAATGAGAATATAAATCTTGATTATTTCCTATATTTCAATTATTATGCCATTTAATTATGGAGGAAACTGGAAGGAAGGTATAGTCCATGTATATATATTTTTTAATTGCAGAAATCATCATATTTTAACGGAGCAGTGCTGTTGCAATGCACAAATCCAATACTGCTATTTGAAAAAGGACTCATTTGGAATTTTATTTATTTCCTATTCTAATCTCATTATAGTGTACATTCTCAGCTAAAAAGCTAAAAATAACCAAACAATATAGCAACAATGAACACACATGTACACAAAAGAAAATCTACATATCTCTAATCTCACTTGTAGCTAGGTTGTTTCTGGATCATTTAGATTCTACAATCTGATGCATATCCGTGATTTTTGATTCAGAACTGAATTAAGTGATAGGGAAAAAGCATCATGCAAGGCATCCATTTATTGATAACAAACTGCAGCAAGGCTTCCTGAGATGGTGGCTTCCCAAGGCCTCAGCAACAGTTTGGTCAATCATGGCAGTAACAGTATAACCCCAGAGTCTGAGAATTATTGCAGGAAACTTGATGTAGAACCTACTACTCTGGGACTATAAATGATTTGTAAGATGCCTAGGACTTGGTTATATTCATTTGTGCAAGAGTGGTTTCTTTTATTTGCAACTGACCTGTAAGTATTACAGCAGTAGCTGTTAAGAATATTTATAGCTTTCACTCTCACAAAAAAATGAGTCATTTCACTGGTAGCCTGATGCTAAATTTTTTAGATATAAAGGTGGTGAGCACTCATCTACTATTAAAGGATAAAAATGATATTAACTGCATTTTTAACTGGATCTCTCATGCTGCTATACTGAGAAAAAGTCCAAGGAGCATCAAAGAAGAAGTACAGACACAAATGGCAAGTGAAGAAGAAAGAAGACCTCAAAGGTCATTCTATAATGCCAGCATTACTCTAATGCTAAAAACAAAGACATTAGAATAAAAGTAATCTACAGAACAATCTCCTCATAAACACAGTTACAAAAATTTTTAATATAGTATTAGCAAATCTATTCCAGCAATATATAAAAAGTACAATACATCATGACCAAGTTGGATTTATTGCAGTATGCAAGATGGATATAACTTTTGAAAAATCAACTTTCAAAGTATATATGTGAGGATGATGTAGCTTCTGAAAATCATTCAATCAATATTAACAGATTAAAACAGAAAAAAAGATCATCTCAATAAATGCTGAAAATATTTGTCAAAATTCAACAATAATTGATATTTTTTAAATCTCAAAATATTCAGAAAAGAAGGGAAATGCATCAGTCTTTTCAAGGCCATATATGAAAAGGTTCTGCTTCAATGTTGGCTGTTTGAAACCATGGGAATGAAGTGGGTTGCCCAAAGATACCATGTATTAATCAAACGAGAAGAGATGACCTAGAAACAGACCTTTTGTTAAATTGAAAATCAGATAAACTAAGGGAAGTATGGCACAAACTATTCAAAGATGTTTAAGAATCTGTTGAAAGTGATCCACATTCTGGAAGGGCTGCAACAAGCAGAACACCTGAGAATGTTAAACATGTACGGGTTAGGTTAAGAGACACCGGGAGAACTGTGTGAGGACCTAAGGTGCCTACTTTGAAGGGGACTAAGGCATCATTGTTCTATGTACAATGCTTCCTGTATCTTGTATCTTCTTCAATAAATGTCTCTATTTTTCATATTACATGGCTGTATGCATTCCGGACAGACCTTTTGTGTGTGTGTGTGTGAATATAATTTTTTTTTTTTTGAGAAAAGATGGTTAAACACCAGCAAATATCTCAATGAAAGATATGAAAGATAAGGACTGAAACAAGATATGGCAATTAGGTCTTGGCTATCTTTGGAAAAACTATTTTGGTAGAATTACAGGGATAAAGTTACATTGCAGGAAATCGACTGGTGGACATGAGGCATTTGAGACAATAAACATCAACTACACTACCTACATTAAGAATTTTGATAAATGCATTCATTGTGATGGCTTTAGAATGGCCTCTGTACCATTTGAAATCCTTACTTAATATAAGAAAGACATACAAGTATTTATTTCCTAAGAATAATGTGTCAATGGAAAGTAAAAGCTTATAAATACACCAGAGAGAAATAGCTATTATAAAAACAGGATCTTGAAAAAAGAAGGGTGGCAAGAGATCGGAAATTGTGGTTATAACAGGGTTGGTAGTGAAGATTTAAAGGTTTTTTATTTATCTTTAAAAATATGAAGTAAAAATTACTTATTAGTTTTAGTATGGTTTCAAGAGAGTTGTGTGTTTTAAAACTACTTAAAATAACATAAAAACTGTACAGATAAATCACTGGACAGACAGTTTCTGGGTATTTTATAAACTTCAAATTAACAAATAAGAATGGAAAATAACATAAAACAATAACTTAGAATAGATCCATTGTTTCATTAGAGACACTGCTCTCAGGTTTTCTGGCTTGTTCTGTTTATTTCTCTGCAATCTTTTTCTAGGTCACAGAACACATCAATATTTGTATTCCTTTGGAATCAAGAAAAGTGTTTTTAGGATTTGTGTAGATATTACAGCAGTGAGCTTTTTTAAGCCTACCAAGAGTACTCTTCCATTTTATTCTAAAATGTGATTCTGCAAGCCATCGTTTTCTATGAATGTTAACATGCTAACAGCAGCTGCATGTTACTGGAAGAACCTCAATTGAATTAGCATTGCAGATACTTTGGAAGTTATTTAAGAATGAAGAATACATTCTGTATATATTCCGTGGTGCAAGTATATTCAATTACTGGATAGGATTTTTGTTTCAAAGAATTCTAAACCACTATTGTATCCCCCAGCACTATGAATATTAACACATTTTGTTTGGCAAAAGTTAGTATAATAATTTGACATAAAAAGCAGAAAGTATTAAAGAGACAGATCATTTTGCTGCCTATAGATTTTTCAGGTCTGACACACTTTACTGTGTTAAAAATATGAATGCTATGTTTTTATTGTTTACTTTTATATTTAGCATTTTTATATTCACTACTCAAAGAGGAACAAGTGGAATAAATTATTTGCCTTTATATTACTTAAATTCTAGAGGATTGCTTATACTTAGGGCTTCTTAGTTATTTTAATTAAAAGTTTTCCTGTTGTCTTAGTGACTTCTAAACCAAGAAACAACCTCAAATTAAATTTTAAACATTTTTTTTGATCCTTCCAAATGAAGAGATGCTAGAATATCATGAATTTAAGGAGGGATCTGTCTCTGAGATAATTTTAATTCTTCCATATTACAGGTGTAGAGTTAGAACCATAGTCGATATTTCATGATGACATGTCCCAAAATAATTTCTAGGACAAAACATTTAAATGAGAATGAGATAAAAGCCACTTTTGAATGGGTTGTTTGATTTTTCCTTGTTGATTTGCCTGACTTCTTCATAGATTGTAGTTATTGGCCCTTTATCGGTATGTAGCATGCAAATATTTTCTCCCATTCTTTAGGTTGTCTATTCACTCAAATGATAGTTTCCTTGGCTGTGCAGAAGCTTTTCAATTTGATAAGGTCCCATTTATTTATTTTTGTTGTTGTTGTGATTGTTTTTGGGGTTTTATTCATAAATTCTTTGTCTAGGCTGATGTCTATAAGAGTTTTTCCAACATTTTCTTCTAGAATTCTTATAGTTTCCTATCTTAGGTTTAAGTCTGTTATCTACTGTGAATTGATTTTTGTGAGACGTGAGAGGTGTGGATCCTATTTCAGTCTTCTACATGTGGCTATCCAGTTTTCCCAGCACCATTTATTGAATAAGGATTTTTTTCCCCAGTGCATGTTTTTGTCTGCTTTGTCAAAGATCATACGGCAATATGAGAATGGTTATATATCTGGGTTCTCAGTCCTGCTCCATTGGTCTGTGTCTCTGTTCTTGTGCCAATATCGTGCTATTTTGGTTACTATAGCCTTGTAGTATAGCTTGAAGTCTGATAAACTGATGCCTCCCGATTTGTTTTTTTTTTTTTTTTTTGCTTAAGGTTGCTTTTGCTACATGGGGTCTTCTCTGGTTCCATAAAAAGCATAGAATTATTATTTCTAAATCTGCGAAAAATGATGTTGGTATTTTAATAGGGATTGCATTGAACCTGTAGATCACTTGGGGTAGTATAGACATTTTAACAATATTGATTTTGCTGATCCATGAGCATGGTATGGTTTTCTACCTGTTTACATCCTCTGCTATTTCCTTCCTCAGTATTTCATAGTTCTCCCTGTAGAGGTTATCACTTCCTTAGTTAAATATATTGCTAGGAATTTTATTTTCTTAGTTGCTACTATGAAAGTTATTGAGTCTTTGATTTGGTTCTCAGTTTGACTGTTGTTGGAGTATAGGAATGCTTTGTGTACATTGATTGTGTAACCTGAGACTTTGCTGAATTTATTTATCAATTCCAGTATTCTCTTGGCGGAATCTTGGCTTTTATGAAAAAAAAGCCCCAAAACAACAAATGTTGGCATGGATGCAGACAGACAGGAACACTCATACACTGCTTGTGTGACCACAAACTAGTACAACCTCTATGGAAAGCAGTATGAAGACAACTCAAAGAACTAAAAGTAGAACTACGATTTGATCCAGCAATCCCAATACTGGGTATTTACTGAAAGGAGAAAAAGACATTCTTTAAAAAAGACATCTGCACTTGAATGTTTATAGCAGCACAATTCACAATTGCAAAGATGTGGAAACAACTGAAGTGCCCATCAATCAATAAGTGGATTAATAAAATGTGGTATATGTACACCATGGAGTACTATTCAGCTATAAAAAAAAAGTTGAACTACCTCTGGTATTATCCTCACTAGAGCTGGAGCCCATTCTTCTAAGTGAAGTATCATAAGAATGGAAAAACAAACATCACAGGTACTCACCATTAAATTGTTACTAACAGATAAACACTTGTATGCACATATGGAAGTAACATTCATGTGGTGCTGGGCAGGTGGCTGGGGAGGGAGAGGATGGGATGGGTAAATGCACACTTAATAGGTGCAGTGCACGATATGTGGGGGGTGGGCATGATTGTAGTTCTAAGGGTGGACATGATTGTAATTCTAACTGAGGCAGTGCACAGGCAATTTATGTAACCAAAGGCAATTTATGTAATCAAAGCATTTGTACCCCTGTAATACTATGAAATTAAAAAAAAATTCACACATGAGGGGTAAAAAAACTAAATGAAAATAAGAGAAAAAGTTAGGAGGAGGGAGGAAGGTGAAGAGATGGGGGTAGTGGGACGGAAGAAGAGGGTAATGAGAGAGAAATACCCATTGAAGTGAATGGGATTCTTAACAAAAATAAATGATTTTCACTCTGGCTACCTCAGGCAAAAAAAAAAAAAAAAGACAAAAAATTATAAGGATACATGGCTATCTTCAAAAATCTAAGCCATGGATACAGTTGGGTCTCAGGCACAAACTGGAACCAGGGACTACAATATTTGCCGTGTTCATGAACTTGTGACCAGTGCAGTTACTCTGAGCTTCTCACTCAGAAAGTCCTGTGCTTATGGTTTAATGTTCTGTTATTGCCATCTTAAAATTCTTAAGCATTTCATCTTTGAAATTGTATGGTTTAAGTGAAGTTTGATAAGACAATGGAGCATTTCAGGGCTTAGAGATCAGGCACCTATGTGGTCTTCCCTCCCACTGCCTCCCTCGTCCCAGGTTACCACTCCCTGTCCCCTGGAAACCTGGCCTGGCTGTACCTACCCTCAGCTCCCCAGTGACCCCTGCTGCCTCTGTCCCTCCGGAAGCCTTAGCTCCTGCACTGTCACTCATTCTGCAGGTTGAGACTGTCTTGTAACAGTAAGTCAGTTATCGAGTGTGTCCCAGCACAGAGGTCACAATCCCTTGGGGGTCTTCTGTCACTATGGGGTGTACTAATGTGCTTGTGGAAAGAAATTGCTTTTCCTTCCCCTAGCTGGTCACAGCACCTCAGTCCAGTGGCTGGCAACAAGGGGGACCCAGAATGCGTGCACGAATGGGTGCTTTGAAGGGTCTTTGCTTGCCTTGTAAGTATCCTCATTCACAAGAGAACACAACATTAAACAGGAAATAAACAAGTGCCATGAAGGTGAAGAGAGGGACTACAGAAGAAAAGCTAGAAGTTTTATATTTCAATACCTTTAGCAGCTTTTGTTCCTGCTTTTTGAAGAAGAGGTTATATGTTCTCATTTTACACTGGGCCCATAAATTATGTAACCAGCCTGATACCAGTAATACTCTTCCTATTTACCACATCTCCGTTGTTTTCCAAATATTTAATTTATTCTTGAATGTCTTTTTCCAGTTCAATCTTCGTTTGATATTCTGACCCCTAAGGCAAACACTCATGCAGATTTACAAACACACACAAATATGACTGCAGGAAGTACTTAAGTTTTTAAGTCAGTTACCAGTACCAAGAAATAATTTATTCCCAGAGAAGCAACTCTGAACTATCTTTGGTCAAGTTTAAACATGCCTGCTACTATTTTAACCACATGAATCTTGTGGGTAGAAGAAAAATTTCCAGAAAAAAGCGGGAATTATGTGGACTACATGGGTAATAGAGGAAAATGCAGACTAATAGGGTCTCAGGTTGAGCAGGAATTTTCAAAGCATCCATGTAAAAATAAATTTCAAAAATAAAAATGATGATAAACAAAATTCAAAAATAAATCTACTATCCTTTAAAATATACCATAAACTAAATTGATAATAAGCACCTTGGCACATGTATGGTAAAGTTATATCTCATAACTATGAGGGTAGTTTGGTATCAGACCTTTGTGTTCCCCAATATGCACTAGAACTGAGACCACTGATGGAAAAATAACTTGCTGTATAAAATATAAAAATGCAAACCAATACATTTCTCTACTGTTTGCATTAGAATATTACAGTAAACCAGTTTAACCAGGCAACCAATTTTCTTATCTGTACAAAATTTTTCTTATTCACACAACAATTTTCTGACCTGGAAAGAATAGTTTTCTGATAAGGCAATCCATTTTGTTTATAAAAATTTGTCTCAGACCCTTATTCTACTACAATGTATACTCTATTATCCTGAATTATAATATTGTGAATTAGCCTAATTTAAAAGTTGTACTTCAAAATCCAAACCTACAAATACCCTTCCCTAATTTCTACCTTTTGAAATACTACAGATACGACTCAGACTTGTCAAGATAATGGTCTTACTAGGGAAAGGTTATTCAACTCAGTTTGCTTGTTCACAGATATTTTTAGGGTACCTCCAAGGAGTGGGTAAGCCAACAATCTTGGAGATTCCAGTATCATCAAACCAAACCTCCTCACCAAAATTGCAATGAGCAAGCTCACCTGAGGCTTCTTGGGTCCCCTGCTTGGGGGTCTCTCCATCATGATAGAGAGGTAAGTTCCATGCTGTATTTTAGTAATGATTTTTTTTTTTTCTGTTGAGCTCACAAATGTCTCAATCTCTTTTGGGGAAACTTTAAAAGAAAGTTAATAGTA
Source organism: Lemur catta (assembly GCF_020740605.2). Taxonomy (NCBI): domain Eukaryota; kingdom Metazoa; phylum Chordata; class Mammalia; order Primates; family Lemuridae; genus Lemur; species Lemur catta. Next base: position 32,108,618 of record NC_059133.1, read on the forward strand.
CAGAAACAGAATTAATAACTTCATGAACCAGCTCTGATGAACAATGAGTAAATACTATTGTTAGACTGGCTTCTGTATGAGAAAAACTTCTCCTTTGACACGTATCAAAACCTTATGAAGCTTTCCTCAGTGTTGTTTTGTTTGTTTAAGAAAATCTGGCACTGAGACACATGCTTTTTCAAAAATTTTCATCATTTGGAGATTATAAAGCTCTGCAATTAGAGATGGCTACATTAGTTTGGGGGCCTGAGACATGAGGTACAGAAACCATATAGCTGATCAATTTACCAGACTTCAACTATACTACAAGGCTATGGTGATTAAAACAGCATGGTATTGACACAAGGACAGAGACATAGACCAATGGAAAAGAACTGAAAACCCACATATAAAACCATCCTCATATAGCTATCTAAACTTTGACAAAGCAGACAAAAACATACACTGGGGAAAAGAATCCTTATTCAATAAACGGTGCTGGGAAAACTGGATAGCCACATGTAGAAGACTGAAACAGGATCTGCACTTTTTGCCTCTCACAAAAATCAATTCACGATGGATAACAGACTTAAACCTAAGGCATGAAACTATAAGAATTCTAGAAGAAAATGTTGGAAAAACTCTTTTGGCATTGGCCTAGGCAAAGCATTTATGAAGAAGACCCCAAAGGCAATTACAGCAACAACAAAAATAAATAAATGAGATCTGATCAAATTAAAAAGCTTCTGTAGTAGCATGAGACCAAACAGACAACCGACAGAATGGGAGAAAATATTCACATGTTACACATCCAATAAAGGGCTGATAATGAGAATCTATTTAGAACTCAGGAAAATCAGCAAGAAAAAATCAAACAACCCTATCAAAAAGTGGGCAAAGGATGTGAAAAGAAACTTTTCAAAAGAAGATAGACTAATGGCCAACAAACATGAAAAAATGCTCAACAGCTCTAATCATCAGGGAAATGCAAATCAAAACCACAATGAGATATCACTTATCTCCAATGAGAATGGCCTTTATCAAAAAGTCCCCAAACAATAAATGTGGGCATGGATGCAGAGAAATAGCAATACTCATACACTACCTGTGGGACTGCAAATTAATACAACCTCTGTGGAAAGTAATATGGAGATATCTCAAAGAGATACAAGTAGAATTACAATTGTATACCAAATTCTTATAGGTTCATTTTATTTTAAGTCCTTTCCTCCTCCAGATTAGACTTAATTCTTACATATATTCACTTTATAACTATAATATATGTTTATCTTTCAAAATCCCCTAATTTCACCACGAATAATTTCAAATTTTAGTACATCTTCTGGAGAATTTTCAATATAAACAAAATTGTTTTCTTGAGAGGAACATTCGAACTAAATGGTAGCAAAATTCCCAACATTTAACAGTTTGTATTTTTTTATTGCAGGAGGAAGCTTATATCCATCTGAGTGAATCCTACCATTGCAATTACTTTTCCCTGGTTTAATACCTGCCTTTATGTCTCCTTGTGACTCACATCACTATCCTTCATGTTGGCCAGAAATCCATATTACAACTTAAGGTTTAAACTCACATCACAGAAGGCCAACCCCATTATGGTTGAATTTAAGATGTTGTCTCAGTCTGACCTGAGATCCAGTGTTAAAGACATTCCCAAGCCCAGAAAGGATACAGAAAAATTCATAGAGAAATTTAGGTTTGTTCTAGTCACATATAACCAAAAACCTCTGGCCCAGAGCAATTGGTTTAGATGTTAGTAGGAGCTTCACATAAAAATAATTCAAAGTGAATCTGGCAAAACTCCGAGACTCGCCTAAAAGATCCCAAACTGTACAATACAATAGAGGAGTTAAGAAAAGCTGTAGTTGAATTCCAGCAGATTCTTTTCCATTATATTTTCTCAAATCTTTTGTAGCCTTTAATTATTTATTCTAACAGCAGAACTCCTACTCACATTAGGGTTAGCTTTGAGATGACATCTACTCTATGAGAAGAAAAAGGATCAATTGACAATAGATGAGTAAAGCTATTTCTATAAGAGGATTCTCCTAATTTAATGTAAAATCAGAATCACCATCGATGGAAGTATTAACAGTTGAAACCTGATATTTTTAATTTCTATGATCTCAGAATTTCTACCCCAGATGACATTTCTCAGATAAAATTATGTCAATCATTCATGAAGGAATGATGAGAAATGTATAGTTGAAAAATAATTATTATGAAAAATAAAAGTGTAGTTAGCTAAGAACAAGACGGTTATGACATTCGTAACAATACATTTGTCTTCTAAATATGTAAAATGTTGCACAAAACATGAGTCATGCATGTTTTTACATACTTAAGCCATTCCGAAACATTGAGAACCAGAGCTTAAGTGTTTTATCATTATAAAATACCCTCTAAAACATACTTCATGGTAACATAAAAGGGACTTATTAGTCACCTAACAAAATCTAGACAGTTGTTTTTTGTCAGTGTTCAATTTTCTGCTTTCATGAATTGTTATATTCAAATGTACCAAGTATTTTCCATCTTATTTTTAAGAAATATATATGTTCTGTGGTGTAATGTACTATTGTACAGCATGGTGGTATTCTGTTTAAATCTTTTGTTTGCTGATACATAAGCATGACTTATATCTTAGAATACCCTATAAAATATTTTTTCCTAAAAAGAATTACATGTGTGCAAGTATATAGATATTAAAAGGACAGGCTCTGAGGTCACACCATCAGGGTTCAAAGCTTGACACTTAATACCTCAAGGATGCTGGGCCCTAATTAACTCTGTGAGTCCCAGTATTCTAATTAGTTAAATAGAGTTAAAATCATATCCTGTACGATTATTAGGAGAATTAATTGAGCTAACATACAGAGGACTTAGAACACGCAGAGTTAACATGTAACACGTGTTTTGTTATTGCTACTGTTATTATTACACAGTTCATGCTAGAATAGTTTTCAAATGAAATTCAAATATTGCACCCCCCAAAGTTACCATGCTGGTGATACAAAAATATCTCAGATTCTGTTAGAACTGTAATTATCATTTTAAGATCAGTCGTTTTACTATAACTATATAGCTAATATTTGTAGAAAAACAAGCTAAGAGAAGTTAAAATCATAGAGAGTATGAAAGAAAAGGATAATCTTTCTCATAATAGTTCTGCTTTTCTGGCAGCCATAAAGAATATTCCCTGAAGAACATGCTCTGAAGAAGAGGTTCTTCAGCCTCTTAATAAACAGTGTGTCCTAAAAGTGTCCATACAAAGGAAAAGCTTTGTAAAATTTTGTAATGAATATTTTATAAATAAAGGTACATTTAGCTACAATTTCCCTGTTTCCCTGTGTATGGCGACTTTTGGGACATCCTGTATAATACCTGTACAACTCCCTCACATCTTAGATGTATTGTTGTGGTATCAAATTTGTATCACTGCAGTCCATAACCATTTTGGCACCAAGGACCAGTTTCATGGAAGACAATTTTTCCACAGATGAGGGGTGGGCAGGGTATGGAGGCGGAGCTCAGGTGGTGATGTGAGTAATAGGGAGAGGCTGTAAATACACATGAAACTTTGTTCCCTAACCTGTCGCTCACCTCCTGCTGTGCAGCGCCCCCCAGCTCCTAAATTTCATTAGTTTCACAGAAGATAATTTTTCCACGGATTGGCCGGCAGCGGCAATGGAGTTCTGCCGCGGACCAGCACCTGTCCGCATCCTAGTGTTTGGGGACTGCAGTTGTATCAGACAGCATTCACTAAGTTCTGTTCCAGTAGCATAGCCTTAATATCTCAATGCCTTAGCATAAGCAGCATTTATTTTTGACTCACATTGCATGGAACTACAAGTCATTAGACTGCCTTTAGCCTTCTTCCCCATACATCATCTTTGTGCTAAGATCCAGGTTGAATGAGCATCTTTTAACTGTTACACATACTTCTTATATGGGGTTGGAGGGGACAGAGTAAAAGAGCTGGAAAATCATGTAATGCCCCTTAAAGATTTTGCTTAAAATATGTAAAGCACACTGTTAACAGCTTTCCACAGTCAATTGGCCACAGCTGGTCACATAACCAAGCGGATGTCACTGGGGGAGGAAAGTAAAGCTCACCTTTCAAGTAAGTCACTACAAGTCTCAGGGCAGCTGATTGAGATGTGTAATATGGCAAAGGAGAGCAAATAATTAGGAACAATTTCGAAATGTATCATACAGGGATAATTTTTTATGGTATATCTCTTATGTGCAGTATATTCTTCAGTTTTGTTTTGTTATATATTCACAGAATCTTCCTTTAGTACATAAGCTGATAAACTTCAAACCTCCTGAATAGCTAATGGGTTCCTGTTAATCCTGTCCTAATATTTAAATTAAGCATTTTATCCCAACCAAGTTCTGCTTTGTCAATGGAATGCTAAAGGGAGTCTGGACGTCTGGAAGAAGAAGAGATTGCACCCACCTGTTTGCTTCCCATTCTTGACAGTGTCCTGACAGCAACACTCCTTCATCCTGGCAGCAGCAATTTATTTCAACCTACAAAACCAGCTTTGCCTTGCCCCTTCAGATAACCCTGAGGATTCAGCATGAGCCGTGCCCTGCACATCTATCAGAGGTCTAAGTTGCACGGCTTCCTGGTGTCTCCTCCAAGCTTTCAAGGGATGATAATGCCACCCTCTTCCCTAAGGGTGGTAGCCAGTCTTTTTACCCTTGTGATTTCATTTTGCTGAGTATTTTAAAAATAATTATACAAAATTTTTTGTAGTAGATAGTCTCTATTGAAATAATTAATGTGGAGCTGTCTTCTGACTGGACCCTGATTGTTAAAGTTCCTCTTTACAATACTGAAATGCTGTTGAGATTTTCTTCCCACAATTACTCCCTTTTCAAAAATCACAAATGAAGTACTTTGGAAAGGGAGGTTAAGGATAGAAGCGCAGACCCACTTCCCTTCAGGAGGACAAGATCGAACAGGGCAGTGTGACAACAATAACAAAAAGCTTTCACTAGTATTTGGTTCCCCGTTGAGCCAATCGTATTAAAAACAGATTACTGATCAAATATTCCAACTGTAGTCCCTCTTTTCATTTTCTGTAAATTTATGCAGTCACCTGTCAACTGCTGATATCAGAGCCAAACACCAAGTAACCTGGCCTGCAGAAGGAATTGGATATGCCATTTACCAATTTTGCTGCTACAAGTGATATTTTTTAGCTCATATTTTACCTAAGAAGTAAACTCTCTTATCTTTATGATATTTAATGTATGACATGACAAGAAAATGCCTTCACTCAGAGTCTTGCCAGAGTCTCTTCCTAACACTGTTTTTGACAGCTCATTTTTCTTGTGTGTCATACTGCTTTAACCTGAGATATAGTCTCAATATTTCATTGCATGGAGAATTGATAAATATTCACAATGACATTTCAGGACTATTGTCAGATTTCGGCAAAGTGAAGAACCACGCCAAAGTGCAACGCTCTTTAATCAGGTCCTGCATGCAGTCTGACATTGTTTCTGTCTTCTCTTTCTCAAGCTACCGATTCAAAACTGTTCTCACTTTTTGCATATTTTTCTTTCTGAAAAATAATATTCTTAATGTCTCTGAATTTGGTTGGCAAAATCTAGCTATCTAAGCTCTCCTTTGTAGATTTAAAGCATGGAAGACCAATACTTTTGTTTTTTTGATTCCTTATTTGTTTGTTGGTTTTGGTTGGGAGTGCCTGATGGCACCCACATATACAGAGTGCATTAGTCACATCTCCATTAGTGGAGGCATTGTGTCAATACTTCAAATAATCCACATTTTTGGAGAAAAGACTCACTTTTCTAAATTTTGTCAAAGAAGTGAGGCCAGTTTTCTCTAATAGCTTAAAGGAGATAGGAGTGGCATGCTGGTAAATGTTTAACAATCAGCTTTTTTTTTTTTTTTTTGAGGGGAGCAGAAAGGTGGAGCAACAACAGGCTTTCTACAGGAAACAAATAGATGAATAAAGCCCTGATTTGTACTCTTTGCTGATTTTTATGTTGTTAAAACTCCCACTATGTCCAGTCTCAGCTATTAATCTGTTGTTAATAAACAGAAAGTTGGGACAAAATAGCTCTCAAAGGGAAATACAAGTTGGCTCCAGCATACCACTGTAAGACAAAAAAATATGCAAATATGCTGTAGTCCAACTTTGAAGCACTCCTCTACCCATTAATCAGAAATAATTCCAGGATAGGTAACTTTTCCTGTGTGTGATGATCTTCAGCCTTGTAAACCATACATTTGATTAAGCCACATTTATTGATTACCTACTCTGTTAAAGACATTTTGTTCTAAAAACAATAAAAAAAAAAGAAAGTCTCTAGAAAGTCATATTACTACTATTAGCATACTTAAACCTACTGAAACAGCATCATATTACTATGGACATTTCAAAGTACAATATATTATTATTTTATATCATTTGTTGCACAGAAACTAATTGCAGTTATTGTAAAAATTTGTTTGGACCTGAATTTTTTAAACTTGTTGACATCATAATTCTGTTGATATCATTTTTTTAATTTAGTTTTAATCATGCAATAACTTACCACTGGATTTGGTGATCAAACTGCATACACACAATATTCATCAAAAGCTTCTCATAAGGAGTCTAGAAAATAAATTCAACATTTGATGCTGATTGTTGAATGAATAAAAAAATGAACAATTTATACATTTTAGACTCTTTTTCTCACATTTTTGTTTTTCTATCCAAAATTCTATTCTCTCCCACCCTTCCACCAAATTTCCCACCCATTCTCATGGTTTCATAAAACTTTTGTAAGCATATATTATACTTGATGTGTCTCTGTGTGTGTATCTTCCCTCATGTTTATAGAGCTTGAAATAGTTCCTTTTCTCCTTTTAGAAGCAGGCAAATTCTTAGTTTATCAAAGCATGAGGATGTAATTTCTGAAAAATGAGATGAAAATTTTAAAAGATTATAAGGTAGAGAAAAATAGATGCAAAAAATAGATGTCCTAGTGAAAATAGAAGGCATTTTCTATCCCAAATAATGGTAATTATAGTCAATGTCTTTCAATTGTTCTCTGACTGTTGGTGTTTTGTTGTGTTTGCAGCTCCATTACAGTTTATTTTAGCAGTCTAACTAATCATTATAAGAGAAACATTCATTTTGACAATGAAGACAATTTTATTGTTCATATAAAATCCTTGTAAACAAAAGATATTTTAACTTGGAATGTAGGTAGCAGTGTCTAATAGTTTTTTTTATATAAAACATTAAATTCTGTAAGAAAACAATCATACTTCTAAATACACATATCTAATATGACTGATTTTTATTAATATCTGATATTTTTGAAATGCTTCCTGTATGCCAGACACTGTTCCAAATGTTATTTTGTATGTGTGTTTTGTATGTATATACAGTATATATATGTATGTGTGCATGTATACCCACATTAATTTATCCTTGACATAAAGCCTGAATTAAAGCCTGCTTTCAGATGAAGACACTGAAGCATAAAGAGATTAAGTCACACAGCTGGTAATTAACGAAGCTGAGATTCAGGCTCGAGTAGTTTGGCTCTTAGCCTGAGATCTTAAGAGTAGCACTACCCTGTACCACTATCTCTGTTAACAAATTATCAGCCAGAATGTTGAAAGTATGTGTTGTACTAAGAATTAAATGGATTTTAAAAATGGTTTGATTCAGAAATTTTCAAGCCATGAACTTCTTTATTGCTTTTCATTGTTTTCTCCTGTACTTCTGTGCATTTTTTTCCTATAATTTCCTTTTTCAAAGAAATAAGTTTAAATATTAGGGGAATAAAGAATTTTTTTATAAAATTCACATGAAAGTACACATAAATCTTAGGAAGTAATGTAAAAACAGAGTTTGATTAATGTTTTAATTACAGAATTACTGTGCTATTGTTACCCTTTCCTTCAAATAATATAATTTTATTTTATAACATATATGTTTGTTATTATACATTAGGCCATATTCATATAATACAGTTAATATAATTATATTATTGTTTATTAATATATCATTAATACTTCTGCATTAATTCATATCCACATCATTTATTTATTGATAAGTGCAGTAATTATAATAGTCATTGAAATAGTTTTATATCTGGCTAGACTGGTTACAACCTCCAATTTACACCAATACAAGTCATACTTTTAGTGATCACTTGATTGTTTTTTCATACACAGAACTCTTTCACACCTCTTAAAGAGCTCCCTGACTTTCATCTGGTCCCAATGATCTACACATCATTTTCTTTTAAAAAGCATATTGGCAGACTGAAGAAGCATCATGATTTTATATTCTGTACTCTCTGAATATTTGATAAATATATATTGATAATTTTCCTGTGTGGAACTAGGAAAGACTGTGTATGTCAATCTTTTTGCTGAAACCTATACTTCTAGGTATTATTTCCCAGACCTTTTCAAAATTTCTCTAATGCTCTTAACACAAAATACTAGACTACTGTTGGAAAAGCCCATGATACTGAAGCTACCAACTAAATCCAGATGTGCAAAAAGCCAAACCAGGGTGAAATTATGCCAGAGTTTTGTAGGTCACAATAATTTAGGTATATGGGCACAGAATCAAAAGTGTACAAATATTCCCCAAATGATCTTTTTTGGCTCTCTTTATAAATACTTTGAGGTTCACCTATTGATTCTACTTTCAAGGCTTATTTTCCCTGCTGTAATTATGGGATTCTTTTTTTTAATAACATTGTGTCTTTTACTACACACACAATTTATGAACATTTAATAATATGAAATGAGATCATAAAGGTATAATATGTGCACATATTTTCCAGTTATTCTTTGCTATACAGTTAAAGCTTGTTATACAAGCATTTACTGAAATGCATTGGAATCCACTAGAGACAATTTATCATATCATTATTATTACTGTTTATTAGTGGTTTACTTGAGTGTAAAGCAGGGTACAATAGTAGACTTCACGAGTTTGAAAAATTTCTTTTAAATCTTTCATTTCAAATTCTTCTGCTTTTCTTATTCAGTTGTATTTTCTTCCCAGTTTGTAATACCCAGGCTTAAATATGTAAACTTAACATCTGGTTTACCAGAAGTAAATAATAAAATGGAATTTATTTTTTCTAATATGTAACTTGCATTTATTCATAGTGACTAAAATTGATTGAACTATTATCTGCTAACAACCAAAAGTATTACAATACATGTGAGTGTGTATATATACATATATGTATATATACACACTCACCCCTATACATGTATATCTTAACCATACTCTTTTGTTTTCCCCCTAACCCCCCTCTAATATATTCTTGATACTGCTGCTGGGGCAATGTTTCACAGACACAGGTATAAGATTTCATTTTATTATTATAAATGTTTCTATAGAATCCCCATCACAAACAGGATGAAATCATAACATTTTATTGTTGTATATAGATGCCTTCAGGACCCGTTGACTTGTGAGACAATGTGGTTGGCACATAGCAAGAGATGCATACATCTACGTTCCCTTTCATGAAAACTTGATCAAATCTATAGCCTAGGGATATTTTGAGGAGGGACAGTGTGAAGACTAAGAGTTTTTGAGGCCAAGAGAAAGTGTTCATATGGGGTCCATTCCTTTGGCCCAGCAGTCTTCATCATTGCCATTGTGTAATACTTCCTTAACCTCTCCTACCAACCACGTTCACCTACATTCATATTTTATTATTTATTTATTTATTTGAGACAAAGTCTTGCTCTAAGGCTGGAGTACAATGGTGTGATCGTATCTCACTGTAGCCTTGAATTTCTTTTTTTTTTTTTTTTATTTCAGCTCATCATGGGGGTACATAAGTTTAGGTTATATACATTTTCCATGTCCCACCCATCCCCCCGAGTCAGAGTCCCAAGCGCGTCCGTTCTCATTCTCCAGACAGTGCACCTGGCACTCATCATGTAGTCATACCTCCATCCCCTCCCCTCCCACCTCCCCGGGTCTGCACCTTCAAGCATGACCATTCCCTAGAGGGTGTGCAACGCACTCATCATGTAGGCATACACTCACCCCCTCCCCCACCCCCCATCCCAGTCTGATATCCAATTGGTATCCTTCCCTGATGTACATTTAGGTGATGATCAGGGAAACCAGTTTTCTGGTGAGTACATGTGATGCTTGTTTTTCCATTCTTTGGATACTTCACTTAGTATAATGGGTTCCAGCTCTCTCCAGGAGAACCAAAGAGATGTCGTATCATCGTTATTTCTTATAGCTGAGTAGTACTCCATGGTATACATATACCACAGTTTACTAATCCATTCGTGGATCAAGCCATCCTCCCTTCTCATCCTTCTTAGTAGGTGGGACAACAGGCGCATGCCACCACACCCAGACTTTTGTTTTTTTTTTTGTAAAGATGGGCTCTTGCAATGTTGCCCAGGCTGGTCTTGAACTCCTGACTTCAAGCTATCCTCCCACTTCTGCTCCCAAAGTGCTGGGATTACAGGAGTGAATCAAGATACCTGGCCACACTCATATTTTTAACTTCCAGTTACTTCTTTCCTTTTAAGCAGTAATAGATATAGCATAAATATATAACAAGTTCCTTTATGATTTTTTTCCACTGGAAATAATCTTTATCCTTTGGTTTCCCTTGCAAATCTCCTATTCACTTTTCAAAGTTTCTTTCTGATTTTTTTGTGTCTCCAAAGCCTTCCTTCCCTGACATTAATAATTCTTCCTAGAATTATTCTGTCACTATACTTAAATATTATTCACTTTATTCGTATCACTGCATATTTGAATTATGTTCTAGATCTAGTCTGTGAACAACTTGAGGGCAAGATCATGTTTACTTATTAATATTTATTTTCTGTTAGCACTATAGTATTTAGCAGATGTTAGGTACATAAAGTTATTTGCTGAAGCTGAAAATGTGGCTGTATAATTAGGATCACATTAATAACCACATACATGGGAGTAAATGAGCAATTCTAATTTATATACCAAGGGGTCAGGAAAAATGATGATGGTGAGCTTTTATAATCTTGTCAAAATTTTAATTAAACCAAATAACAGAAAAAGTAGATTAAAGATAATATTGAGTTAGCTTCCATTAATATAGGCTTTTATAAATTAAAGATTTAGATAATTCAGCCCACATATTTTAGTTGATCAAATTAGGGTGTTTTATTTTCCTGAACTGCAGTAAGTATATTTAAGTGCTGAGATATCTTTGTACTTAAACCAACCCTACTAGGTGAATGGTTAAATAGTTGAAAAGACCTGAATGACCTATGATGTCCCAAAACCCTTTAGATAGATTCTGCCAAATAAACATCAAGGATACAGTTAAAAACTTTCTTCTGACAAAACATATCCAATATTTCCAGGTTCTTGTTACTCAGACTCTAAATCTAGTATTATATTTAACACCTTCTTCCTTTGCCCAGTGTCAACTTATTTCTAGCAATCAGTTACTCTGTCTTACTGAATTCCCTCTTCAAATATGAAATTCATCCATCTACTCTCCTCATGCTATTACCTATTTTATTCCTTCTCAATTTATGTAATTCAACAGCATTCTTCCAATTTGCTTGCTCAATTACTTCCACAAATAATTTGAAAAACAATATTTATACTCACATTTTATGTGAGGTTTTTCATCAGGTTTAACAATTTTAAGTAAACTACACTGACTGACATTATAAAATAAGCTCTTGAAACACTGTTCAAATGGGACCAGCAAGTCCCAAATACTATAATGACTTAATATCTCTCACCATTCATTTAAATGTCCATGTAAATAACTTTCTACACAATCAGAAATCCTACATTGCTGCATGAAATTATAGTTGAATTTATTGAATTTGAGTTTACATTTTACTTTTCCCGTGAACCTTACCTTATTATATTGTATACCCTAAAATAGAAACTATGCACACTTACACACAAATCATTTCTTGCAAGCATAATACTTCCTGTGTGTACATATGTATTTATAACAGATGGTCCCAACTTACAATGGTTTGATGAGATTTTTACTTTACCATGCTGTAAAAGTGATATGCATTCCATACAAGCCTTACTTCAGTATTCAGTAAATTACATGACATATTCAACACTTTATTATATTAATAGAATAAGCTTTGTGTTAGATAATTTTGCCTAACTGTAGGCTAAGCTAAGTGTTCTGACCACATTTAAGGTAGGCTAAACTCAGCTAGCATGTTTGATCGGTTAGGTGTATTAAATGAATTTTCAACTTATTATATTTTTAACTTAGGATGGATTTATCAGGAAGTAAGCCCACTGTAAGTCAAGGAACTGCTGTGTATGTATATGCATATATATTACTTGCACATAGTTGTACTCATATGGTTATTATATAAATAACCTTATTATCTTTGTTTAGTTACTTTTCTACATTTGGGAACTTCGTTACTGGAAAGGAGAGGGAGAATTCTGTAAATCTGTGGTCCCCACCCCCTGGGAACCTGGGTCGCACAGCAGGAGGTGACTGGCCGGCCAGCAAGCGAAGCTTCATCTGTATGAAGCTTTATCTGTATTTACAGCCACTCCCCATCGCTCGCATCATCACCTGAGCTCTGCCTCCCTCCCCCTCTTCCCATCCTGTCGGTGGAAAAATTGGCTTCCATGAAACTGATCCCTGATGCCAAAAAGGTTGGGGACCACTGCTGTAAATGATTGCCCCCTGTGATGAATGACTATATGCTCTCCCTTGGCAACAATCCTTAGCCTCATATTTGTGTCACATGCTTGAGCTACATATATACACACAGGCATGTAAGCTCATCTCACACACTAGAATCAATTTTTTAAATCACTCCCTTATGTAGCCTCCAGAGAATGCTACAAAGCCATATGTTCAGTTATGCACTGAGATAAGAAGTGTGGAAACATTCAGAAAGCATGCTGAAATGTTGAATAATAAATAGTTTAGCAACTCCATTTATGGTTTTGTTTGAATAAATCTAAATTTAAGGTATTTCATAGTAAAACAGACACATCATTATAATTTAAACAATATTCTTTAACACAGAGTATTATATACAGAAGATACATTATCATTTGCCTAACCAGATTAAAAGTAACTGTTTTCATTTTAAAAGTTAAAATTTACATAAAAGAATACTAATAAATAATGTCAAATTACAGAATAAAAAGTATATGAGAAGATAATATAATAATTTAATTTTATTAATAAAGTGGATACATTATTTGTACATAGTTTGGAATTTGATTCAATATGTGATGTTGGGTTTGTCATCTTTGCTTTGCCTCTAAAAAACTGTTATTGCTTTTTGTAAAAAAAAAGTCATTGGACTTTTAGAAATGTACATATTCTAATATTACATTTAAATAATTGTTCATTTTCTTAAGTAGAAAATCTCTAAGAATTTGAAAATGAGGTAAGGTGGCTCTCTGAGAACAAAATTATGAAATCATTACATAATTAATCATAGCAGAAATATGCAAAATCACTGTAAACTCCTAGAATGACATTGACACACAAGACAGAGGAGGGAATAACATATTAATTTTAAATAAAAAGTGCATCAATTCACTAAGAATGTTGTTCCTGCTGGAACATATGAGGACAGTCACTGGGGGAAGGGCATTCCAAGTATAATCCAGAAGAAACAACTCTCTCATCTAATGACTGCACCTGACTTGTCCAAATGGTTTATAAAACTGTTTTATAGAGATCAATTGCAAAGACATTATACTAGAAATAGGGTCATAACAGTTTTAGCTCTTCATTTTACCAATATGATTCAGGCAATCACAGCTATCTATTTTCATTTTTATTTTATTGACATGAGGATGAGCATACTTTCATATACTTGATAATTATTGGTCATTTGTATACCTTCTTCTGGCCTCCTATACATTCTTCTATGCTGAAGTTATCTATTTCTCTTAATTCTATTTGTTTTGTTTTCTGCTTTATTTGTGAGAATGATTGCTCCTATAGCAATCCATCATATGTTATGTACTGTAAAAATATTGTCTTTTAATCTACCATATGCTTTTAATTTGGTTTATAATATCTATTTCACAGAAAATATTTTTACTCTTTGAGGGTCTTCTTTTTATTGCTTATTCACCAATTGTATGTTCACCCTTGATAGAAGGAGCTACTATCACTGAGCAGAAAAGTCAGGCTTCTAAATTCAAAACTTAGATGTTTACTCACTAGGCCAAGCTGAACTCACTAAGGCAAAGACCATCTTGCGAAATATCTTAATGAATGGCCATATGGCTTTCCCTTGGCAACAATGCTCAGGCTCATGTTAGGTACCATACTGTTTTTTTAAATGTTCTACAGTCATTAATAATTTTAACTGGCACACAATGAATATTTAATAAATAAATAAATCATACTTGAATATGCTTCTAAAATTAAATTCCCAGCTGAATAAATGTCTCCAAATATATGCAAAACTGTCAAGGAATTATTTGATACTTTCATTTATTCACTTATTCATACTTTGTAAGCTTGGTGTTTAGTTTCAAATGCAATATAAACTTCTTTATTAAAAAAGACATTGAAGTCTAGTTAGATACATAGTGATAAAACACTTCAAAATAACAAATGCCGTGAAACAATATAGAACCAGATTACTAAATTACCATATAATTGTAAGATTGATCTCTGAACATTTTAGAAATCACAGCTGGAATAATGATGAATTATAAAATCATTGGCTCCATCACAGGCTTTCTTGGAATTTTTTAAAATATTATTTATTGGAACAAATTCTGATTTAAGTATCAGAAAACTAGGGACATAATGTTAATTCTGTTATTGCTAACCTGTAAAATTCAATTCACTCTTATTAAAATTCAATTTCCTCTACTTTTGCATAAATATGAATAGTTATAAAATTGTCATAAGCATCAAATGAGACCATACATGAAAAGATGCCATGGAGTAGTAGGAAATTCTATTATTTCTGTCATTTGAACTGTAAATATCTCTTGGAAATGTTTAGTCATAGTGTTTTAGAACAGAAGTTTGCCTTACAAATTGAATTCAATCACCTTTGTTTTATATGGTAGGAAACAGAGACTCAGAAACATTATTTAAACCTAATTTTTTCTTTAATTTCACACTTCCACTAAATTAGAATGGTATCTTTAAATAAACTTCTGCATGTAAAAATAATATATAAAAATTACATGTATTAAATTGCTTTCTGTATTTCAAACACTTTTCACTCCTTTTCTTTATATTAAGCAATCAAACACAATCAGACCAATGTATATGGCCATCTTATTTCTAAATTTAAAGTAAGTGTAAATCTGAAACTGGTGACATATTATTTCCAAATCTAAAAATATAGAAAGTTGCTCAAAATAATTACAGATCAGCTTTTAGATGTTTAAACCATATTTTAGAGAAATAATTATTTATTATTGTTATAAAACATCTGAAATAGCTGAATGTTTTGCTTTATTTCACAGGTAATCTTTCAAAAATAATAGAATTCACTTGCTATCTCAAATTCTCACTTCCCATTTCAACTTTAATAACTTGGCTTCTCCTCTTATCACTCGAGGAAGCTGCTATCTGGATGATTTACAATAACCTTGTAATTGATAAATCAATTTGCATCTTCATCACTTGATTTTTCTACAGCATCTGTCAGCACAGCCCTGTCTTTTGTGACATTTTTCTACCTAGGCATCTGTGATGTTACACTTTTACACTCTCTACATTCAAAAATAAGAAAAAAATGAACTCATTATTTTTTATACCAAACCTCTTCCTCCTTTTCTTTTTTCATCATGGAATCATAATTCAGGTCAGACAACCTCAAATCACTGAAGACATCGTCTACTATTCATTCCACCTCATATGGTCGATTTTTGATAAAACAGCCCAAATAAGATTTTAAATACTCCAAACTCTGCCACTTTCCTATTTAATGTCCTCCAATCCCACTTGAAAGAAAAATCATCAAAATTCCTTATACTGACTTACAAAGTTCTACTCTATCTTGTTCTTCTTCCTTTTACCATTCCATCCCTGGCCATTCAAGCTCCAAGAATAAAGATCTTTTTCTTATCTTCTGAAATCACCAAGTTTCTGTATTTCCTCCTCAGCAGGACTGTGCATTAACTGCACAGTCTGTGTGCAATGCTCATTTCTTTTATTGTCATATAACTGACTGCTTCTTTCTCAACCATATCCCATCTTCTGTCATTTTCCCAGAGAAGCCCTCCCTGACTAGCCTGCTTTAGAACATAAGCTCTCCAAAAGTAGGGAGTAGGAAGCTTCTCTGTTTTGAACCCTTCTCTATTACCAGGTACTACAACAGTGCTTGCACATAGTTGGCATTAAATACTTTTTAAAGCAATGAACACATATTACTTCTATTTCAGAAATATCTTCATCCACACCTCCTTTCCATCCTACAATAGTTAAGAGTATTGTCGCCTCTTCCCTTAAAGCAATAATTACCTGACTGAGATCTGTCAAATATGGCCTCTTTGATATCACATCACTTTCATTCTTAAAAATCAACAACGACTCTCCACTTCTCAAAGAACAAGTCTCATTCATGGCCTTTCATGATTGGATATATACTTGCTGGTCCCATGCTGTGCCACTTATGTCCCTCAGCCCTTCTCATTTTGGAAACACTTCTTTCTTAAAACCAAGGTATTACATTCACTAGTCTAAATAAATATATTGGACTTATCTGTTCCTCGAGTATATTCTCTACTTTTTGTCAACTATGGTTTTTCTCAGACCATTTTCAAAGCCTTACCAATTAGTCATGCAATCTAGTCTCATTTCAAATTCCATTCCTTTAATAAAGACATTATTGTTCCTTTGAGTAGAATCAATGTCTCTCTGCTGTAAAGAATATAAGAAGCAATTTTCCATAAGTGCAAAGTAAACTTCTCACGTCAGTGGCCCACTTACCTGTCCCTACACAAGTGTACCAGCTTCCTTAAGATAGGAGTAAAAACTCTTAGGCCATATTTTTAATCCCCCACTTCATCCAGTGCCATGTTTTGCACAGAAAGGAACTCAATAAATAGATATTGAATGGATATTATCCTGTTTTAAACTTTATAATGCTAATAGTGTGACATTTTAATTTATTCATTTCATGAATTATTTCATAAAGTATATAAAATATATATCAAATTTGCCAGAGAATAATTTCTTTTTTTTTTTTTTTTTTTTTTTTGAGACAGAGTGTCGCTTTGTTGCCCTGGCTAGAGTGAGTGCTGTGGCGTCAGCCTAGCTCACAGCAACCTCAAACTCCTGGGCTCAAGCGATCCTACTGCCTCAGCCTCCCAAGTAGCTGGGACTACAGGCATGCGCCACCATGCCCGGCTATTTTTTTCTATGTATATTTTAGTTGGCCAGATAATTTCTTTCTATTTTTAGTAGAGACGGGGTCTCGCTGTTGCTCAGGCTGGTCTCGAACTCCTGACCTTGAGTGATCCACCCGCCTCGGCCTCCCAGAGTGCTAGGATTACAGGCGTGAGCCACCGCGCCCGGCCTCAGAGAATAATTTCTTAAAATTATATCTATCTTTACATTTCGAAGTTCAAACTTCGAAAATAAGTCGAACTATCTTCAAAAGTCGAAGATAATTTGTCTTACTATTTCACATATGAATTTTTTCTGTCCATTTTAATACTTTAATTTTATGTTTTCTTTAAATTTTAACTAATTTTTTGTTCCTCTAAAACTTCTATTTCAATTCTTTTAGGTTTGTTTGTTTTCATTTATTCTTCTTAGGGCACAAAGCTAATTGAACTTGCCCATCTAAACACCTTATATTTCAATGATCATTGCAGCTCTATTTTGGAAGTATTTTTTTCTTTTTGGCTCTGATTAACCTGCTGCTTCTGAAATATAAGTTGCAAAAAAGCCTAGAAATTCATCAGTAATCAATATTTGCCAACTTAGGGACTATATCCTTATTTCTTTATCCTTATTTCTTACATTGAGTTTCATAACATTCAATTCTAAAAAAAGAGTGAAATAACAGTATACCTTTATTAAAACATTGAAATACCATATTGTATACATTCATTCATTGAGATCTGATATTGAACACTGTAAATTAATTTATTATAAATTTATTTTACTAAATAAATTTTAATATTTAGTTTAAATACTTAAATATCACAATTACTATAAATAATTTTTTAAACACAGTAATACAAATTATACAACCTTGAATAAGTGCATAGATTATACTTGACTGAGATTCTAACAAAAGTCTTATGTAATGGTTCAGATTCCAATGAACAAAATACTTTTTATTATTTAAAAAAGACAATTTACCTATTGCTTGGTAATTTGAGAATTTAGAAGAAGCTTTGGTTGGTTGCTCTTCTAGGATATGTCATTCCTTAAATGAGATTTAAAAGTTTTATATATTGAGAAGTACAAAGATTAACTATCTAATTTCCTTGTCTCATCACTCTGAAATATATTACCTGATGTCACATCTCTAATCAACCATAGTAAAATGTAACAAAGCAGACACCATTTAATGGTTCATTTACAGCACAGAAGAATTTTCTACCCCATCCCATTTTTCTGTAATTTCATATGGGAAATGTCTTCTGTAGAATAAGTTAGGAATTGAGAAAATGATCACAGTTTGAAATATATACTATTCTGAAGTCTTTAAAGGTAGTGCCTCTTTTAAAATGTCTATAAAAGAGATAATTTCTTCAGATTATATACTAATGTTTTATTTCATTGGACTATTTTTTACATTATTCCCCAGTTAATTTATTTGAAATTTTCTTATTTGAAAAATGCAACTTGTGGAACTAAGTCTTCTCCCTTTAGGCAAAACCTATGGTGGGAAATATATTTTTGTATTTAGAGTACTAAGTACAACTACTTAATTAATAAAATTCAAAATGGGAATTATAACAAAAATTAAACAGTTTAATATATCTTGTCCACACATTAATATATCTACTATTATTAAGCCAAATACTGAACAAATAAAAGAAGTTTTCATTCCTTGCTTTATTTAATACCTAACACAACCCCAGAATAGATGTAGAGAAATGCAGTATTTTACCCAATTTCTGAAATAAATTACAAAATACAAGTTTTATTTGACATCTAATGCAAAGATAATATTGTGTTAACTTCTATACTACATATTGACTCAATTGTGATAGACACGCACATTGATTCAATGTGGGAAAATATTTTTAAGAAATAAAGGGAAACCTATCATTTGTGGCAACATGGATGAACCTAGAGGACATTATGCTAAGTTAATAAGGCAGGCAGAGAAACACAAGTACTGCATGATCTCACTTATATATAGAATATAAAAATGTGGAACTCACAGAAGCAGAGAGCAGAACAGTAATTTCCAGGGTCTGAGGAGTGCAGGGAATGAGTAGCTGTTGGTCAGTAGGTACAAAGTTTCAGTTGGACAAGATGAAATTTCTGAAGATTTATTGTACAGCATGGTCACTATAGTTAATAATATGTTGTACACTTGAAAACTACTAAGAGAGTAAATCTAAAATGTTCTCACACAAAAAAAGGATAGCTATGTGAGGCTACAGGTATGTTAAATAGCTTGATTATAGTGATCATTTCACAGTGAGTACCTATATCAATAAGTCACCTTGTACACAGTAAATGTATACAAATTTTGTCAATTATACCTCAATAAAGGTTGACAAATTATTTAAAAGCTAATTTATAATTATGAATTAGGTACTATAGCTGTTTTCCTTTCTATGACAAAATTTATTTTGGGCAGTTTTGTTATTGAGTAAACAACATGCTAAAATTGTGTTTCAAAGAAATTTCATCTGGCCAGAGAAAATGTATATTTTGTTTGGGAGGCTGATATTTTTCTCAGTTTGCATTATTTACTCAAATGTTTTTTCCTCAGCTTTGTTTCTTAGTTTAATAGTTGTCATATTTATAATAGAAAAGGGAATACACAAGTTCTATTTTTTATTTTAGGATATTAGCTATTTTCTAATAATATTTTAGTCAACTTATTTCTGGAGTGTTTTCCCTTTTACTACATCCTTTTGAGGCATTTTATAACTAGTAAAAATGCAGTGTCTGCTAAAGTGGTACACACACACTTTCTTCTTTTTCTCTCTCTCTCCATATATATATATATACATACACAAATTACATATATTTTGTCTTTATCCTCATAGTTTGAATATTGACAATATAAGCTAATTTTCATTAACAAACTTGAGATTTAGTTAGAAAAATTTAATTATTAATTTAAGATTTATTTTAATACACAATGTTTGATATTGTATACAAATTTAGTTCATCCTCTCTGAAAATTTCTAAACCCCCATGACTTTGATTTAAATATTGACAATTTGGACAATTTTAATGTGTATGTTACAAATTTGAATATCCTTTTAACAAGTAATTATTTTGACACTCTGCTAGAAGTTAAATTTGAAATAGAGAGAAGGTAGATGTGGTCCTTCCCTCTGAAAATTTACAATATATTAAAAAAGCAGGTAATTAAAACATAAATACAAAAGAAAATGTGATGCTGTGATAGCTGACATACTGAATACTTTGTTTATCATAAGTTAAACAAAATGGAGAATCTGGAGAGTAAAAAAAATTTCTGAAATACATAAAGAGCTTGACTTTTAAGCTGATACCTGAAAAAAAAATGATCAAGATGTATTCAGGAAAACAGAGCAGGAGATTATCAAAGGAGAGGTTGTAGTGTGTAAGAAGGCTTAGGGATGAGAAAGAAGAGCAGAATCAAGGAACCTTAATAGAGTGCAAACAAGAAAATGATGAACAAGGAAGCCAGATAAGCATGCAAGAACCAGGGTTTGAAGGGCTGTATAAGACATTTTAAAGATTTTGGCTAATTATCCTAAGGACCGAGGAAGCCATTTTAATTTGGGTCTTGCATAAGCAGATTTTCATTTCATGTGAAATTGTCAGTCAACTTACATTCAGGCAAAGAAATTGTAGGGGGCTGAAAATGTTGGAAAAGAATATGATGAATATTTTTATTGTAGATACAAAAAACAGTACAAAAAAGGAGAGGAAGAAGAAGAGATTCTAAAAGTAGAACAGGCTTAATGGAGACTGTGAAGAGTGAAAGGGCAGTGTAGGAAGAAAATCATACATACTCCCTGGATTTGACTCCATATGGCAGGATGAACTGTGCCAAGGACCTGAGCAGACCTTGAGAAGAACTATGATGAGGGAGAGCAACAGAAACAGGAAAAAAAACAAGAAATGACAGGTTGTTACTCATTGACTGAGTATGTTGGCCTATGAGAAGATACAGAAGAGAAAGGAAACATTTAAGAGTTCTTGTATTATTCAATGTAAAATGACAGACTTATTTGCTGTTATCTGTTCCTCTTGCCTCATATTTTCTCTTAATGTATATGCACAGCTGTTGTTTCTGACCCAAGAGATGTTATATTCAGCCAATTAGTCTGTGGTTTTAAGGATTTTTTTTTTATAGTTGTCATTTGTCAAGCTTTTAAATAAGTTTAGTTGGAAACACATGTTTTTATTCCTTGTGGGATAATTTCTCAGGTAAATTAATGTTGTATTGTAAAACATTATAAGATTTCTCTATATAAAACCTGTGATATTCAAAGTCTTTAAGCTATCTGAAAATCATTACATTCCTTTTCCTTAAACAATGTATTTTTAAATCTTTAGTTATAACTTTTTAAAAATAAATGGTAGAGAAGAATATTTAAATTTTAGCAAACTTCTTCAAATTGGGTTATATTGGCACTTAGACTTATTTAATAAAATTGATTGCTCGGAATATTGAGGTTTTGGTTTAAATTGAATTCAAGTGCTCCACCTGAGGGAATAGACCTTACCAAAGGCAGAAAAAGAACATCTCGGCAGGTGGCTCCTTCCTACAAATGTCAAGCACTAACGGGGAGAACAACTCTATAGCTCATTACGGCATCTACCAGCTCAATCAAACAGAATGTGACAGATTCTTACAAGTATCACCCACCATCTCAGAGATTAAGCTGGGGGTCCCAATACAATTTACACTGCTGGAAAGAGGTGAAGATAGCAGGATAGAGGCAACCTGAGGGGATGCTGTTGTTTAGGAGAGAAATAATAGTTACAGTCAGCTTAATTGAGGAAGGGTCTCCCTCTTCCAATGCAGATCTCTAGGCTGATTGGGAGTTACTCAAAATCTATGCAGAGACATTCCGTTGGAGAGAAGGTTCAGCAAAGATCTGGTGCCTGCCAATCCCAGGTTCCTGCAACTGATGATATCCTGATTACTCTGGTGCATGGAGCCAGGTCTGCTCCGGACCCAGCCTTCCAAGCAGGAGCCTTTGCATCACCCCCACCAGGCCAGAGAGAGAAAAAACACTCCTCCATGTCATGCCCTGTGACTGGGGGCCAAGAACACCTCCTCCCTGGCATGGGAGCTGAAAAGAGAGGGAGCCTCAGACTCCGCAGGCACCACTTAGGAAGCCTGGGACTACTGTTTCAGTGGGTCCTATGTGTGGGGGGAGAACCTCGTCCAAACAGCAACTCTAGCCCACCTACGTGGACCCTGGTATACACAGACAAACCTCTGCCCGCATGACTGGTCATCAGCAGTCCCCATGCTGGTAGAACAGCCCTCCACATGGGTGGTTCTACCCCTGAGATCCCCAGAGCCAGCTCTGAAGCCCTTGCTGTCTGAAGCTCTGCCCCTGTAGCTCTTGGTCCCCTGCTGGGCCCATGACTCTACCCTTGAGACTTTTCAGTTGTGTTTGGACCAAAGACCCCACAAATGAGTCCCCTCTACTACCACTGGGACAGCAGAGCCTCCCTGAAGTACAACATTTCACTCAGAAATGCCCATCCCTGAGCAGCCATCAGTCCTAGACTTGGTTCAAGAGAGTCCCCAGCAAAGGAGAACAGGTTCCCTGCAATCCTATTCACCCAGAGCCATGAGAAGAGGAGCCAGATGAGAAGAAACCAGCAAAAGAACTCTGGCAATGTGAAAAAAGAAAATAGCTTGACAACCTAAGGGAACACAATGAAACTACAGTAGTGGACTCCACCCACAAGGCAATTGCTGAAATGACAGAAATGGAATTCAGAGTATGGGGTAGCAAATAAGTTGAATGGAATTGATGAGAAAGTTAAAAACCAACAAAAAGAAGCCAAAAATATTTCATAAAATCAATGAAAAAAATGAAAAAGTCCCTAGAGAGCTAGACAACATAAGAAAGGATATAACCTAAAGAAATGAAAGTCATTTAGAGAATTTCAAAACACATCAGAAAGCTTTAACAACAGGCTAAATAAACCAAGGAGAAGACTCTCAGAGCTTGAAGACAAGGCCTTTGAGATAGCCCAGTCATTCAAAGAGGCAGAGAAGAGTATTAAAATGTTCAAGCAAACACTGAGAGAGATATGAGACTACGTGAAGCCAACCAACATTCAAATTATAGGTATCCCTGAGGGTGAGAAAGAAAGAGGTAACAGCAAGAGAAACATATTTGAGGAAATTATTATTTTACAGCTCCCTGAAAGAATGCCCGTGTTTTTGGGTGTTCTCTCAAAATCTTGATAATATATCAGATAATTGTGATTGCAGTAGCATATATACATTTTTCTAGATATGTAAACAAAAATAACTGAGGTTTGCATAATTTTATTCTGAGTACAATCTTAAAAAGTATACTATATATAGTATATAATATACAAATGACGAAAATGAAATATAGCTCATTTGATTCTCTGAATTCCTAATTATAAGAGAGAGAGAGAGTGGATAGAAACAAAGAAATAGGCTACAAATATTTGGGGAAGTTAACCTTCCAAGAGTTTCTCTACACTCCTTTTACATACTACCAAAATGTGAGGTCTCTTTCCTCTCCTACCCTCTCTCCCCCCATCTCACCCACTCCCATCCTTCAAAGTTCATCCATTTCTTTTCCTTTACTTTCCAGTCACTTTGCCCTTTGTGTATAATCCAAGTATTAAATATATCCACTATACAAATATCACCAGGGTACCCTTTGTCTATTTAAAAAAATAGAAGCTAAAGTAAGTTCTTTGTTTTTATACTGCTTTATTAAGTTTATACAATTCTATGAATAAAATAAGAGTCTCCACACAAATTTCAGGGTTTTGTTTTGTATTGTTTTAGTTCAGATTTATCTTTTGGAGTCCATTCTGTATTCAGCATTATCTATGTAACCTGTGTAACCGGAGAAGTAGAATTATAACATGTATACAATCTATAAAAATAGTCAATCATAGGAATCAGAGTAGAGATTCTACTTTAAAATAAAACAGTATTATTTAATCTTCCCTCAGGTGTATGGATTTTTATTTTCAAATTATACAGTCTCTATTCAAATAAAGAAAAAGCAGAAGGATAATATGAGAAAACATTAAAATGTCAAAATATTTCCAGAATTACATACAGAATAAAAGAATCAAATATTCCCACTAAAGATTTTAGCATGAACAGGTCACAAAGGAGACAAAGTACTGAAAGGAAGATCTTTCCAGCATCATTGCACTAATTATCGATATTTTATGGAAAGGAGCCTTTGCAATGACCTGAATATGCAAATACAAAACTTGCCTCATTTGAATAAAAGTATACGAAATAAAGTCTTTCTCTGGACATTGCTTTATTAAATTCATATTAAAGTTATGCAATTTTAAAATGACTCAATATCTTACCATAAATGAGTTTTTTAAATTTATATTTCTTTTAAGAATCCATACTCTTTATAAAGGTTTTCACTTGACCTGCATTAACTGAGAAGCAAATATATGTATGCTAAGATAGTAGATCTTAAATGTTTTTTACCACATACACACACATACACCCACACACAAAGGTTAATTATATGAGATGATGAATGCATTAATAAGCTTGATTGTTTTAAACACTATACAATGTGTGCTTATATCCAATTGCCTTAAATACATATGATTTTAATTTTTCAATTAAAAATAAAGTGTCATTAACTCAACATTGTGAAAATGTTGAGTTTTTTTGAGTGTTCACATTTCCGAGCATTATCTTTTTCTTCACTTTAAATTGACTCTTTTTTTCCAACTGGGCAATGTGGAAAGAGGATATCAAGTTTCTGCGGTTGGTGACAAGGGAGGCTGCATTGTACAGAAAATCTCAGGCCATAGAAGATAGGCAAGTGGGATGGCAGAAGAGAAGGTG
This sequence comes from Lemur catta, assembly GCF_020740605.2. NCBI lineage: Eukaryota > Metazoa > Chordata > Mammalia > Primates > Lemuridae > Lemur > Lemur catta. Next base: position 32,133,849 of record NC_059133.1, read on the forward strand.
CACACTGTCTGGGGATGGACATGCTTAAATCTCTGACTTGGGTGGAGCAAAGGCAATATATGTAACCTAAATATTTGTACCCCTGTAATACACTGAAATTAAAAAAATACATACATATATATTCAAAAAATGGGGAAATTTGACTCTGGGTCCTTACCTGACAACTTTGCCATGCTAGACTTTCATTATTCAAATTAGCGATTAGATCAAAACCTATCTAAATAATGCTTGATTGCCAGTTATTATCAAGAAAGTTTTTAGATATTATAGAATATGAATAATATCTGACCCATGTTATGCTATTTAAGAGGACTCCAGGTATGATCAAAATCCTGTGGCTCAAGAAATAGTTGCTTGACATTTTTTCCTTCAAATTGGAGGAAAAAGCTTTTGTTTTTCTTTTGAAAAAAAAAAACTTTTGTTAAACTATAAGTCTTTAATGGGGGCTAAAGGAAATTTTAGATTATTCAAATGGGTAATTGTTTCTTTTCTTGCCTATTTTGCCATACTTAACCTCCTTTATAAATACATAATATTTCTATCTTAGCTACTACATAATTCATGCTCAATATAATTAATAATTAAATTTGTATAATCTCATTTAATATATATTTAAGATTATATTCAGATTTTTAAAAATTAAGAAATGATATAATTTGTCACTGACACACAACCTCAAAAGGTCTCAAAATCAACCCAGAGAAGAGTACTATCAACATTTGCTGGTAACATAGGTACAATGACATCTTAAAACTAAAATTCCATTTAGTGGTTTCATGTCAAATTCTTCCCACTTTGTTTTTTCCTAGGGTATTTTCAAGCTATTTGAATGTGTGAGGAACAAGTCTCCTTCATGTGTAGTAAACTGATCCTGAAAATACTATTTCATATGCTGGAAGTTAGATTGAAATTTTTGAATCATTGTTTAAAATAGAAAAGCATTATTATGCTTAATGACAATTTTAAATTCTCTAGTTCAAACTTTATAATAATGCAACATAATTTGTGTGAGGAATTCTACTTTTATAGAATTGTGTGGTTCCTCTCAGGCAGCCACTACCTGATCAGAATGTCTTTTTTTCCCCCTACCTATGAGTATTTATGCAAGTTTTCCTTAATTTTGATGGGTCTAAGAAGAATAATGATTTGTAAAGGCCATAAACGAATCCTGCTTTTTTATTCTTATTCTGTACAAGTTCCCTTGTTTTCTTTTCCTCTCTTCTGTTAGTTACAAGGAAATTACTCTTTGTTTTTTTCCTGGCCTTTTAAGTCTTTTCTGTGCAAATACCCAGACCATATACTCCTTCCTAATCCTAATTATTTTACTTGACATTTGACCTCCTCTGCCCTGGTGTCTAGTTTCTCACAAAACTAAACACACTTTTACCATAAAATTCAGCAGTCATACTCCTTGGCATTTACCCAAAGGAACCGAAAATTTATGTCCACACAGAAACCTACACATGAATATTTACACCAGCTTTATTCATAATCACTCTAAATTAGAAGCAACCAAAAAGTCCTTCAGCAGGTAAATGGATAAACAAATAGTGGTACATCCAGAAAATGGAATATTATTCTGTGACAAAAAAGGAAATTAGCTATCAAGCCACAAAAAGACATGGAGGAGAAACCTTACATCTATATTGCTAAGTGAAAGCACCACTCTGAACAGGGTTATACTGTGTGATTTCAACTCTATCACATTCTGGAAAAGGCAAAACTAGAGAGAGAGTAGAAAGGTCAGTGGTTGGCAGGGGTTAAGGGGGAGGAGGGAAGGGATGAATAGGTAGAAAACAGGGCATTTTTAAGGTAGTGAAAGTATTCTGTGCATTACTGTAATGGTGGATAACTTACATGCATTTATCAAATCCATAGAACTGTATAACACAAAAAGAAAGCCTTAATGTAGGCTATGTACTTTATTTAATAATTAATTAATATTGGTTCATTGATTGTAACAAATATACAATAAATATATTAATAATAGAAGAATCTACATGTAGGGGAGAGGCAGATATGGGAACTCCATTATTATTTGTACCATTTTTCTATAAATCTGAAACTTCTCTAAAAATAAAGGCTGTTAAAAATATACTATTTTATAAATGAATTCTATATGATTTAACAAATACTGAATGAAATAAAATGAATTAAATGACTTTGTATTGATTTTTGTTTAATTTGCAAACTGCTTGGGATTATTGTAGACATTGATGGTTCACAAACATTGGGATTGCACTGGCTAATCTACATGATCTGGTATTCATCAGATTTTAGCATATGAGAAATGGCTTACATTAAATTGGTTGTTTCTGGTTTTAATCATTTTTATAGTAAGTACTAATGATATATCAATATGAACTATATTAACACATGACTACATTTTAATAAATATTTTATATACCTTTTAAATTGGAAATCAATTATTAACTTAGAGGGATTTCTAGTGCCATACATATACATATATATATATATATACACACACACACACACACACACACACACACACACAGACACACACATACACATATACACATATACATATAAATACTTTTATATATACTAATGCACTAAAATATAGAAAAGAGACAATACATTTTAATCACAGAACTTGGAAAATAAAATCTCAAGTAGTGAGTCAAATATTCTGCTAATAAGTAATTGTTTTTACTTTGATAATATCTAATATCCAGACTTAATTCCTGGTTTGCAAAATGATAATATTTTATGTATGATCTTCAATTATCATTCTGAATTTAAATTGCATGTGTGTGGGTTCATACTATAGTAATACTGATTTGAGATAGACATCAATTATAATCACCCTTCATGAAATAATGCTCATTCCCTGCTTTTTAAGTTGCCTAATTATCCAAAGGAAGATTGCTAAAGTGGCATAATATTCTATTTATTTATTTTTTTATATGTCTTTTTTGAGAGTTTAGTGTGCAATTTATTGTTGTAGGAAATTTTGGCAAAAGGGATTTCTCATTAGTTTCATATTCAGTATGTTTATAGTGATTTTAAATAATAAAAGACAGTTGGTTTACATCATACTAGCTATGGAGAAAACATTATAAGTGCTCTCAACTTAGCATTAACACTTGTCCTTGACTCTAAAACTTGACCTAGTGAAGGGTCTGGTTCTTTATTGATAAAACACATTGAAGTGTTTTGCCTCTGTTCTTCAAGAACACATAATGCTTCCCTTGAGTTTCCAATAAAACTCCAAACATCTTCCATATTTTGGTACAAAAAGCATATGTATTTGGCTCTTTCACAGATTTTAAAGTTAAAACTTAAAAAAATAAGCATTTGACTATACATACAGATTTTGATATTATGCAGCTTTTGAAATCTTGGACATCTGGGCTACTTGGTGCATAATTAACCTTTCCCACCACTGTTATTACTCCTTTAGCCTATTGGTGTAAATAAGTTATTTCTTTTGGTAATATATTTAAATCATTTCTTACACATTAATACATTAGTGTGGGTTTCTCACTACCTATGATATTTCCCCTATACTTTCTTTTCAACCTATTTCATCCAATATATCCCAAACTACAGTACCCAATCTTCGATGGTACATCACTGTAACTTCTCCCTTGGCAGCACCCAACAACTATGCTCCATACTCTTCCCACCACTCTCGCTCCATTCTCTCCTTTGATCCATTTCACAATTGTACTCCTTTAGTCTAAGAATCTGAGTTACTGAACTTGCTGAAAAGGACACAAAGGAACATTGGTCATAGTTAAGAATACATGGTTTCTAATCACATGGGCTCTTATTTAATTCAACAATCCATCTACTTGTCCTTAATCATCTCCTATTCATACACTCCATTCCTTTTCTTCTGTTGGCCCTCATGTCCAACAGTCTAGCTCCCCAGATGTTAGAGCAACACTATCTTTAAAGACACACATACACACACACACACACTCAAGTTGAAAGAAAATTTTGCCATTGAGTGTGACTACATAACATTTAAGGAATCCTCCTACTATAACAACTCTGACTGAGAATCATTTCATGTTTACTTTAATTGTATAATTGCTTTGATTTCAGGAACAGGAACCTCAGTGTTCTATAAGGCACAACTTCACTTTTCAGATAATTCTATTTGTTGGAATATTACTTATGATGAAATGAAACCTAAATTAGTATATCTGTACTATTGTATTTAAGTCATCTGAAGTTGAATATATTTCCTTTACCTATTTTCAAACTTTTAACAATAGACACCTTACCTTATTTCTATGATTTTACTGTGTTCCCAAAACATTTGGATTTTTATTTGGTTTTTATTTTTATTTGTTTCATTATAAGGTGTTTTTAGAGAATGGTTTTCCAAAAGTAAATGTAAGAGACTTCAGAAAAGAAAATCAACCAACAAAGATAATTTTTCTTAAACTCAAAATGCATTCAAATCTGAACTTTGTATTAATATGAAAATAAATGTTGATTCAAATATTCTTGTTAAGAGTACAGTTATATTCTAGTACATTAAGGAGATATGTTTGTCTCTAGATTTTAATAACAAAGTTATTCTTCTTCCCATGTAAGTACTCTTTATACATTAGATGTACATCCACAGATAAATTATAAATGAATTGATTTATCAAAGAACATATAACAATTTATATTGATTGGTAAAAGAATATATCCTTATTTAAGTTGTATTAGCCCCCTGCTTGCTAAGACATCATTGAAAAGGCAGCCTATTTTAAAATCTGTTTCAATTAAGAGAGGTGGGCAATCTGTAACAAGCCCCCCAGATATATATATGAGTACTCTCAGGTGGTAACTGTAGCCTCAGAAATGAGATTTGTGATATGATTAAATTTATATTGTTCTTTGTTCAAGATCAAAATGTATACTTTCACAACATACAGTGTTACATAAAAGAAAGGGATAGAATAAAAGACAAATTAAAACTGAAGTATTTAAAGAGGTCATCCTATAAGTAGTAATGGAACTTGGATTGATGGAGGAAAACAAGGAAATGCACATTGTGAAATATGGACTCACATAGGCAAATGTATAGCATGAGAAATTGCTCTGATAAGTCTTGAGAGCCTGGAGAGACTGTTCCAGTTAAAAAGCTGATGGTTCTAATTTAGCAAGAGAACAATTATAAAATTGTGTAATTACCAATATTTGTGCAGTGGTTTTATTTTCAAAGCAATTTTCCTTACATTTATCACAATTGGTTCTCAAAATGACCTTGTTCAGTAGTCAGTAATAATGAGCATTGCTCTAATTTATGCAAAAACTATGTAAGAGAGATTTAGAGACTTACCAGCAAATCCATTGTGCTGTGTTCATAATATACTTATTCAACTAAAGCTTAAAAGTAAATTTGAGGAGTTTGAACTTTTCTTTTGAAACCCTAAGAAACTACAGTGTTGAGGAAGACAAATATGCTCTTGCAATAAAATCACAAAAATTACAGTTGAAAGACTGTATTGTTACAATTTCAAAAGCATTTGATTTCACCAAAAACTCAACATAGTTAAAATACAACCCTGCTTCTTAAAGATGTAACACATAATATCTTGCATTGAAAATAATATCCCTAAAAGTCTCCTAAACAAACTTTCTATATTTAATGTAACTATGACAAGAAATTTCCCCTCTGTTTTATGATTTTCCATAGAAATAAGCTTTGTGATTTTAAGTTTATATTTGCCTGTCAAAAGAAGAGGAAAAGAGTTAAGCCATTATAATGTATATTCTTTTCTGAAAAAAATGGCCAAAGAATTCATGTTGTAACAACAAATATAATAAACAGCATAAAGGGACATTTGGAAGCCCATCTGTGATTATTTAAAACTTTAATTTAAATTTAAACTGAATCTGAGCCATATGTTAAAGAGGGTTTGAAAATGTTATGACTATTTCTCATATTCTTATATACCCCCACACAAAGATATTTGTGTAAGGCCTCCTTAATGCTACTTAATTTTGAAAATATATAGGGAAAATCATGGCTATGGACGGTTTTGTGTCCCTCCAAAATTCATATGGTGACATCTTACCCTGCTCCCAAAGTGATGATATTTGAAAATATCACTTTGGGAAATACCTTTTAGAGGTAATTACGTTTAGATGAGGACATAAATGTGGGGCCCTCGTGATGAAATTAGTGCCCTTACCAAATAGAAGAAGTGACACCAGAGCTCTGTCTTGTGAAAACAGTGAGAAGGCAGCTTTCTGCTAGCCATAAAGAGGGCCCTCACCAGGAACCAAATCTGCTGGCACATTGATCTTGGGCTTCTCAGCCTCTAGAACTGTGAGAAATAAGTGTTCCTCGTTTAAATCACCCATCACAAATTTACTAACTCAGTCAGCCACAAAATAAACTGTAATTGGTAGCATGAAGATCAAAACTGAGTCTCTGAAAATGATTTTTTGAATATTATAGGATACTTTCTCATGTGAGTAATATAAACTGTTACTAGAAAACATTATTAGGATTATTCACTACTGAGATATGGAGGTAATCAATAAATTATTTCAAGTTTTAAATATTAATAATTTAAAGTTATTTCTTGAGGATACCTGTTCTTTTTCAAAGGCAAATGGTAATTACAAAATAAGAAATCTATGGAAGGTTTCTTTGATTCATGTAAGAATTTTACCATCTTGAATACCACTAATTGATTATTCTTTTTTGTTTCTTTCTCTCTCTGTTCAGTATAATGTATAATATGTAATGTCTTATGTCATTTTAGGAAATAACTTACTCCTTTAGGGAATACAGATGCAGCTGGTCATCTAGGCATAATAGCATATTTTGGCAATACTCTTATGAATAACATACTAAATAATAAATTACTAACATGAAAGAGTAGTCTTTTATTTTCATTTGAAAGCCAAACAAAATTGATGTTCTCATTTGCATCATCTTTATTATTATTAAATAAATGCAACAACTGTATGACTACTATCACTTAAAAAAAATATTTCTCAACTTCTGAATTACAGTTATTCTATAATAAGACCCTACAAAAGAACCTTAACCACAGAAAAAACAACAAAATCTTCACATATTAGAAAATAACCTAAACAACACTAGATATTAATAGAAGCAGAAAGATTCTAGAAAATAGTACATGCTCAGAGGAGAAAGGCAACATGAACTTAGTTTCAAATTTCTGTGACTTTTAGCTTGGAACTCACTGCATTTCAATGTCAGGAGCATCACTGGTGGAAAAACCTGTAGTACTTCTATTTGGGGTCATCAGAAATCTGTTGGCATAAGATCATCAATACAGTGAGTGTGGGAATCCCAAAAACAAAAGAGCCAGAGAAAATAAACCCAAATGTTGTCCACCTGCATTTTTTAGTGATCTCTGAGCCATGCATACGTGGAACAGACTTGAAGTAGTGCACCTATAGGCAAAAATTCTGAACTGATGTTCAAGCTGTTATTTGTGAAACAAACTTTGCAGTTTAAGCACAAGCAAGAAAATCACCTGATAAAATAAAAGAAACAATAATTATTAGAGAAATATGATGCAACCTCAAAGCTCCACAATTTAATATTCATTATGGTCAGAATACAAACTAAAACTACCTGATACATGAAGAACCAAGAAAACGGAATCCATCCCCAAGAGTAAAGAAAATCAAGGAAGTCTTAAATGAGATGAACCACATATTCAAACTATCAGATAAAATTTTTAAAGCAACTATTGTTACTATCTTCAATGCTGTAAAATCACATATGCTCACTAAATGAATGAAAAATATGAAAACACAGGAGAAATAGAAATTATAAAAAAAAGAAATTCTGTATAGACTGAATTATATCTCAAATAAAAACTCACTAAATAGACTTAAGAACCAATAAAAGATAATAGATAAAATATGAAATGAACTAGAAAATAGATCAATATAAATTATTCAAGGTAAATAAAAGAAGGAAAAAAAATAAACCAAATAGAGCCTCACCAACTTTTTACAAAATAGACAAATGTATAATTGAAATTCTAAAAGGCTAGTAGAAAGTTATCAAGGGAAAAACAATCATTTGAAGAAATAATAGCCACACTTTCCTCAAATTTGAAGAAAGATATAACTTTACAGATTTATGATATTCAGCAAATAATAAGCAGAATAGACACCAGAAAAAAAAAAAAACACTTTTAGATACACTATAGCCAAACAGTTATAAGCTGAAGGCAAAAAGCAACCCTTGAAAGTAGCTAAAAAATAATGTGATGTATTATATACTGTGGAACAATCATTTGGCAATGGCTGATTTCTCCTCAGAAACTATGGCTGCATAGAGTGAAGAAATATCTTTAAAGTGACAAAATTAAGGGATAATCAACCAAGAATCAAAATCTACTATAATAGTAAAGACATTTTCAGATAAAAGTAAACTATGAGAATTTATTTCCATCATACAAACACTATGCAAATATTTAAGAAATGGTTTTAGAACGAAGGAAAATAATAACCAAATGGAAACCAGATCCACAGGAAAGACTGAAGGACATCAAAAATAACAAATATCTAAGGAAATGAAAAGTAATATTTCCTGTGTGCTTTTCTCCCCATAATTTATTTTATAAATCATATAAGTATTTACGGTAAATAATTACATTCAAATAATTAATGATCACCTGTATCACCTAACACAGGGAGACTAAAAAACACTTGTGGAAATTACAGCGCAGGCACACAGGCCCACTAAAAGACAGATTTAGTCATAAGCTTATTGATCACTTCCCCTACCCACACCTTATCTACATATCAACAATCTCCAGGATAATAACCGTGGAATATAGCTAGAAGAGCAACAAGAGAGAGGTTCTTTCTAAGGAGGAAAGATAATAGAGGATACATTGAAGCATCTGGCACTACATTTTTGGCAAATATTAAACAAAGTTTAATATAGATACATTTTTAAAGCTCACACACAGTCTGAAAAGGCAAATTAAATACTAGAACCAGGCACTCAGGTAAGGCACAGATATTGAATTATCAGAGTATTTAAAATAACTAAATTAATATGAGAGAGTCTCTAAAGGAAAAAAGTAGACAACATGCAAAAATGGGTGGATAATGTAAGCAGAAAGATGGAATCTCTAAGAAAGAATCAAAAGAGAATTCTAGAAATAAAAAATGTTAAAAAGAAGAAGATTAATAGATATAAAATTGCAGTTAGGACGAATACATTCTAGTGAGTAGGGTAATTAATACCAATTTATTGGATATGTTCAGATAGCTAAAAGACTAGATTTTGAATATTCCCAACACAAATAAATAATACATCTTTTATTATCCTGATTTTATCATCATACATTATATACATGTATTAAAATATCACATTGTGTATGTGTATCAAAATATCACACTGCCCCATAAATATATACAATTATTATGTATTGATTAAAAATACAAATAGAGAGACAGAGAAAGAAGAAATCCTTGATTGGCTCAATAGTAGACAAGACTTGCCAGTAATAAGTCATTGAGCTTAAAGATATGTCAATAAAAACTTCCTAAAGTGAAATACAAAAAATATGAAGAAGATAAAGACAAAGAAGATGATGATGAAGAAGAAATTGAAGAAGAAAGAGAAGGGGAGGAGGAGAAAGAGGAGGAGGAGGAAAGGAGAAGAAATGGAACAGCATATACAAAACTGTGGGCAATTTCAAATGACAAAACACACACATAATGACAATACTTAAAGGACAAGAAAGAATGCAGAGGAGAAAAAGTATTTGAGGAAATAATGGCTGAAAATTTTTCAAAATTAATGCCAGATCCCAAACCGCAGATTAAGAAATCTTACAAAACATCAAGTATGATGAATACCAAAAAAACCTACTTCTAAGTATAGCATATAAAAGCTGTAGAAAACCAAAGATAAAAAGAAAATATTTAAAAAAGCCACAGAGAAAACAAAATACAAAAAAGAATCTCACAGAGGAACAAACATAAGAATGGCATTAGGCTACTCAACAGAAACCAAGCAGACAAGAAGAGAGTGGAGTAAAACATTGTGTTAAAAAATGCAAATCAATCTAGAACGATATATCCAGTAGAACTGTCATTTAAAAGAGAAAAAGAAATAAAGACTTTCTCAGACAAAACAAAACCAAAAACCTGAGGGAATATATTGACGGAACAAGCCTGCAGAAATTCTTAAGCATTTTGCAGAAAAGGAAAGCGATATAGATCAGAAAATCAGATCTGTATATAGAAAAGAAGATTGTCAGAGAGGAAATGAATTGTTTGGTTAAGGTGGTATCTTCTCCGTTTCTCCACTTTAAAGCTACTATTTTTCCTTTGTAATTCATATATATCTTAGAAATCATTCTTTAAGATTATCCAAATATCTTATCTCAAACATTTACTCACTAATTTTATTATCCATCAGTGGATCTTAACATCTGACAATTATCACTGTGGTATTGTAACGATGATTTCTAATATTTTAATTTTCCTCATTTTTTACATTATTAATTGAAATTCATCTGTAAACAAAAATCTATTTATTGAATTAGCTATTTATATTAACATGGACACCTGAATAATTATTTTATTCTGTGTTATAATACAGTATTATCCTTATTTATTTTGTTGCTTAAATGCTCCAACTCTTTCAGGTTAGAGTCTTATGTCCTTTTTTTTTCATGTGCCCCCATTTTAATTCTTTGAGCATTTCCTTGTGTTCTAATATCACAAGATGCTTCAAGATCATCCTTTATTTCCTTCCCTATGCCAGTTCTATTATCAACTTCTCCAATGAACCCTGGATCCCTTTATCAGAGAATGGTATTTAGAAAGCAGTATCAGTGGGCTGGTTTTGGTCATTGCTTACGGGGTACCAACATGTCTAGGCATTTTTAGCATACAGAACTTGCAAAAAATGTGTAGATATGTAAAATCAGGAACTATATTTATTTCTATATTTCTATTTTTATATATAGTCAGTGTATTTATGTATTTGTAATATTATTGGTTCATTCCATTTTAGTATCTCCCCACATTCTTTTTGATTTTTGTCAGTTTGTGTACAGTAAAACCTACACTTTTGTGATATATCATTCAGTGGGTTTTGAGAACTAAAAAAGTTGTATTTTACCACTACACTTATGAAGTTATGATTCTGTCACTCACAAATATCCTTGTGCTGCCTCTTTTTTTTTTGTTTTTTTGAGACAGGGTCACTCAGTGTTGCCCAGGTTGGTCTCAAACTCCTGGCCTCAAGCAATCCTCCCTCCCACAGCCTCCCAAAGTGCTGGGATTACTGGTGTGAGACACTGCTCCTGATCCTTGTGTTGCCTCTTATAGGGCATCCATATCCCTATTCCCATATTCCTAGGAATATCTCTATAGTTCTGCCTTATCTAGACTTCTATGTAAGTGAAACCATACAATTCTAATTTTACTTTTGGCTTCTTTCACTTAGGAGCAACACTTAAGTGTTATCATTTGTTGCATACACACCTGTTCATTTCTTTTTTTTATATTTGTAAGTAGTATTCCATTGTATGGATATACCACAAATCTGACTCTCTGTAATACATCTTGGTTATTTCTACTTTTTGGTAATTATTAATGTATACAGCTGCTACAAACATTTATATAGGAAAATAAATCTACATTTCATTTCTCTTGGTATGTACCTAGAAGATGGATTGCTGGGTCATATGGTAAACACATCCTTAATTTTCCAAAATTTTCTTAATTTTCTCAATATTCAAAAAAATAATTAATTGTTCTCCACAACGATTATACCATTTTGCATTTTGCATTCCCACCAGTATTGTTTAAGAGTTCGAATTGTTCCCTACCCTAGTCAGCATTCTGTATTGTCAGTTTTCTTTCTCATTTATAGTCAGTGTGTAGTGGTGTTTTACTGTGATTTTAATTTGCACTCTTTAAGACAATGATGTTGAGTATCTTTTAATATGCTTATTTGCCATCTGTGTATCTCCTTTGGTTAAGATTTTTTTTAGCTGTTTTGTTCATTTTTGTTTTATTTTGTCAATTGTTTTACTGTTAAGTTTTGAAAATTTATCTTATATTCTGGATACAAATCTTATGTCAGATATGTGATTTGCAAATATTTTCTTTCAGTCTGTGACCAGTATTTTCACATTCTCAACAGTGGCTTTCATTCAAAAGATTATTAATTAATTTATTTATTTTTGTTTCTGGTGGTGATGTTTTATTATTATATGACCAGAAATCACATACACTTCAAAACTGAAATGTGGATATGTCATTTATAAGTAATCAAACTCAGCAGATCATTATTTTTAATTAACTAATTAATATGTTTATACTTAGCAAATCCTATTTTCATGTTGACCCATTTTATTCATGCAGAAAAGGATGCTTCTATCTGTGATGTGTTATCTATACGACTAGGCAATTCATTTTATAGCACTAAAACCTAATTTTTTCTGTAAAATATAGATGATAATAATCTTTTAAAATTGCTTGTAGGTCTTAAAGGCAATAAAGTAAAAGTAATTACAATTATAAATCCCTACATAAACAAAACGTATTATTGTAATTGCTACTATTATATCATTATGTGTGAAATTAACAGCTAGATAAAATGGTGACATGTTAGTGGGCCTATATTTGACCCTTATTACAGACAAAGCAAATCAAAATACTTACACTTCTCAACAGGCAATAACTTTCCTGTTCAGAAAACTTAATATCTGATTCACATTTCTTCTCACAAGCATTTTTTTTTTTTTGCTTTAGAATTGCTGAATATGCTATTGAAGTCAGCGTAAATTTTTCACATAGGATAAATACCTAGGCTTGGAGGAAAGTACAGTAAAAGGAGCAGTCAAAATCTGTTATGTGAGTTTTGGCATGTACTAGAGAATTGAAAACAAAAGTCATTAAATGTGACAGTTTTCCTCTCAGCCATATATAATTTCATAATACAAAAGAAAATGAGATTTAAAATCTATTTTTTTATTAAATCATGGCCTTAAAGCTTCTCTGGATACTGCTAAGGAATGATATAGTTTATGAATTTCAAACTGAAAATTTACTTAAAGACAGGAGTAACTGCAGCTAACCTCTGAATGATCAGGCCTTTGAGTCTGATAAATTGTCCTAAAGTCAGGCAAAAGGGAATTAAGAGAACCAGCCTCACAACTTGCCAATGGGGACTCAATTATTGAAAAAAAATATATACAGGGTTTCCAAAAAGCTAAATGGGAGAAGTCTATTTATAATAATTATACCTGTATCACCATTTGAGCCTTGATGACTCACAGGCATAGGAATCTTATTTTGGATCGTCATATTTCTTGATTCTATGCTTTGAAAATGAGCTGCCCTTCAAAATATTTCAGACAATGATGCTGAAAACATTCAAGAAGAAATTTAAGACTCAATGGTAAGGCCAATACGCATAAGAAACCCCAAAAGAGAACCTCAAGATTAATGAAACAAAGATTACATGACTTTTAAAAGCATCATGGTAGCAAAGAATAAAAACTATCATATCTAAAATTCCAGCAGGAGAGTTGCAAAGGCAGCCAGTATTTTGAAAATCTATTAAATGGAAAGGTAATATTGACTCCTTTTTTATGCCAAATCTTCTTTTGGTGGTCTAATTTGAAAAGCATTAGTAAAATAGCAAAATGTATATACCATAACAACATCAAGTAAATTTGGTTGTAGTATATCACAAAATTTCAACACTGGAGGAAACTATGGAAGTGGTGAGAGATAGCTGAAGACCATTTGATTTTAACTGACAAGATTCATATTTATGTCTGAATTTGTATAGTCTATCTTGGTTGTCTTTTGTGCATCAAAATTGAAATCTAAGAAGAATACCATAGATTTCTTTTGGAGAATTCTTATAACCACATCAAAATCTTCCTGGCCCCATCTCATAGTCTGGCCACTGCTACAGAAAATAATTCCATGCAGAATCTTATCAGCTTCATGCAGTTGTAATTGGATAGTACATCATCTCAGCCTCAGTTACATATCCCCTGCTTCCTGACCTGGAGCTTCCCTGAAATTGTGGTAGGGACACACATGAGAATTTGCCCAACACTCACATGTTTAAATCATAAATGTGGTGTAAAGTCCATGGTGATACCTTTGACCCATGAGGTATGATAACATATTGACAAATACGTCTTCAATTTGTTCTCTCAGGTGGACTGTTCTGGGATGTATTACATAAAGCCTCTGACAAGATGCTCATGAGATAAACCACCAGTTTCCTGTAGCCCTGGTCAAATCAGTATAGCATTCTTGTGTTGGCTTTTTCACCCTTTCCATTTTATTCCCTATGTTCTGCACTTTAGCTTCCTGAGATACTATTTTCTCGAAGTTTTCTATTTCTTATTATGTGTGTGTGTGTGCCTTATAGAAAGTATTCAGTCTTTCAGACCTCTCAATATGTGTCACCCAAAACGTTTGATCATATTATTTATCAGCAAGCACAGAAGATAATCAAATACTTAAATAAAACATAATAATTTCATTCATTTTATGATATAAAACTAGTATATCATAAATGACAACCTTAGTTATAAGTTTAGATGGTGTTAAAGTGCTACATTAATTGCTTATGTTGAATTTTAAACTCTTTCTGTAAGGGGAGATTCATTGTAAAAAATTAATGTATAAAAGTATGCATTATTTTCTCTTAAATGAGATTTATATCAGATTATCATTAAATGGTAATTCCTTAGGGAATTAAATGACTCAATTTTCAAAATGCCCTTTTTGACAGATGTTTTCAAAAACATGTCTATTCTATGAAGAAATAATTTTTTTTCTCCCTTTTGATGGCATCATTAGTCCACAATGAAATTTCTTCTCTGCCAAGTGAAGATCTTTCATTTAGATAGCCATAGGCACATTTTGACATGTTTACATTATTGTGAAGTGTCATGTACTTTTCCCTTTGCAAATGCATCCACTTTGAGTAAATAATGCAAAAAATATAATTTAAGAGACGAGATACTAGCAATTTACATAGTAAAAGAGAGATATTCTACATATTCATGTTATTTTGGAAACGTTTCAGGTTTTGGCTTCACTGCTGCAATCAGTCTTCCGGAATTTAAATTCCTAAGAGTACAGAGCTACTAACTACGTTTTCATTGATTAAAAAGGATTGTCAGCCTACAGTAACATTATAGCCAGTAAAATTTTCTTGGTGCAATTGTTTTAAGTGTCACCTTGATATATTCAGAGGAAAGAAGGGAGGATGTAGAACAAAATTTGTTGCTCTACGTTTTACACACACACACACACACACACACACACACACACACACTCTCTACAGCATATGAAAACTGAAGACCCTGGAAAACCACAGGGGGAAAATGTATTCACTGATAGAAAATTTTCTCTATATAAATAATATTTCAATTGTGGTCAAAAGAAATCTTAGGAGGAAAATAAAATGATATAACCACATGTGCATATTGCTTGAAAAGAAATACACAAAGTAACAAATTCTGTCAAATCAATTTATATTCCAAATAAAAATCTTAAGAAAAACCTCACTGTGAATCTCAATCAGCATACAACACTATTGCAAAATATTCAGCATATTTTGGTAGCCATGGACTTAGTGCAAAAGACAAATCATTTTTCCATATGTTTAGGTTACCTATCAAAGAACTAAAAAATCTTTTTTTTCTCAACATGTATTTTCGCCAAAAATAAGACTATCATAAGCAGACATGCCTTGCTATAGCATAACTATCCTTTTACTGGAAAAATAGTGTCATCTTGAGCTCATGGGAAATATCTTATTCAAATGTATATTGAGCACTAATATTTCATATGTATCTGTGGGATTATGAAATCATCTATTTTTACATCTTGGGGTATTTTTCCCATTTTTTAAATATATTATAGTATAATTTCCAAAGGAATTGCCTTACTTTATTTTATGAATTTAAAAGATCTAAAAAGAAAGCAGAAAACTTTAAAATGAGACTAAAAATACTCCTTACTTATATTTCATTATTCATGTGACACTGTGATGTCAAGCAGATCAGAAAGCCAATACAAGAAGAAAACCTGGAAAGTACTCAGTCCTGTCAATTGCACTCATGTAAAGAAATAATTCATAAATGTACTATAAGAAGGAGGAAATGTCATGAGCACAAAGGTGAAGATTAATTCAAGTATTTTTCAGAAGTTTGAAAAAATAATTATTTTCTATGGGAAAATAATTTTGTTAAAAATTTTGTTAAAAATCATTTTATGCAACTTTTTTCCATAATTTTCAGTAGCCTAATAAGTATAATTAATATTTTATTTATATATTTTTCTCTGGTTTTGGTTATATGTATGCATATTTTATATTTGTTCTAATGTATGCTCTCTAATAAGCTTACTCTAATTATATATAGTATAAACAGGAATAAAATAATGAATATGGATTTCTATTTTGTAAAATATGACAGATTAGATGAATATCCTGGATAATATCTACACTAAAAGACCTCAAAATTCTACATAAGATGTGAAAATTTCATTTCAAATGCATTGTTTGTCTACCAAGAATACAGGGGAACTGCAAAACCCAAACTCAGAGTAGAAAAAAAGTATCTTTTGAAGTGAGCAAATTCATTCATGAACTGGCTTTCTACCTAGAGGGTTTCTGCTAAATCCTGGTGACTTGAAATTTAAATTTGAAAGATGTGTGTGTGGGAACAAGGGAAATAAAAGAACACAAAATAACGTGTAGGGCTTTCCTAGGGTCAAGTAACTAACAGAAGACTCTAATGTAAAGATTGGGCCACAAAGGCCAGGAAATAGTTCTATTACATAAGAGGAGAAAGCAATGTATTTTGACAGTCTCAAACTTGGATTTTGGAAAGGGAAAATAAATCTCTCCCAAAGATTTATAATCACAAGACAGATTTCATTTAACCATGGTACCCAATTCCACTAAATCTGTGTTTCTCCCCCAAATCTTTTCAAATAATTTAAAAGTAGACATAGTTTTGTAGTAATCCATATGCCTGGGAGAAGCAAAAGCAAATATTCTTTAAATGTCTCAGGCAGTCTCACAGGTAAAATAAAGCAAAAAAATACAAATCACAAGGCATGCACAGAACAAAGCACTATAACCAAGCAACATCAGAAGACAAAAGAAGACTGGCAGAGATGTTAGAATTATCAAGCTAAGATTTTAAATAAATATATTTACTTTGTTTAAAAAATAAAAAGACTGGCTTAAGGGAAAGAAAAGCATAGAGGACTATGAAAATACCCAAGCAGTTATAGAAAAGAGTGCATAAAATTTTTAGAAATGAAAAATTTCAGAAGTGAAATATAGAAGAATTGAACATAAACTTAGATATAATTGAAGAGATAATCAGTGACTGAGAAGATAAATATGAAAATTCAATGTATCATGATAAAGAAAAGATAGGTAAAGAGGGGATAAAGATTAGAGAAAAACATTTAACATGTAGCAAGTCAGAGCTCCTGTATGAATTAAAAAAGAATAAAAACCACAAAATGTTCAAAGGTAGTAATTAATACAGTGCAGTACTGGAACAGGAATAAATGAATAGACCAGACTAGAAAGTTTAAAAACACGATAATGTCTATCTGGAAGCATAACAAATAATACCTGACATAAGAGATCAATAATGAAATAAAATCCTATCCAATAAGTAGTGAATGATATTAAAAACCAAATATCAATACCAAATAGATTAATTAAACAAATGTAAAAGGAAAATCTATACAACTTTTAAAATATATTCCAAATACGTACAATATATACTATATACTATGCATATGAACAAATCTATATCAGTATTGGTATAAGTATCTCTGTAATATTAAATTAGGGAAGGACACAAACCAATAGAAAATACATTAATCAATGCTGTGCCTCTAAATTAAGACCATCTATTCATTAAAGACATTGTAGAGTTCAAATATAAGCCACAAACTACGAAAAATATATTTGCCACACGTATCTGATAAAGGATTAATATCCAAATATATATGAGTGTGTGTGTGTGTGTGTGTATATGTGTGTGTATTTTCTTTTTCATTCTTACAACATTTCAAAACAAGGATGAACAGTCCAACAGGAAATGGATAAACTTTTCCAGCTGAGGTATTTCAATGGTTGATAAGCACACAGACAGAAAGGCTATTGAAAAATAATTTGACAATATCTTATTTATAGATACAGAATTCTTAGAACATATAACGTGGGAGGGAGGGGGGTTTTAATTTGTATACAAGGAAGCATTTATGAGAATTTTCATTCAGTGAAGCTTGTAGTAGCAAAAGCCTGTAAATCAGAAAAAAAATCTACCCAAATAAAAAATACACATACACCCACACACTCCATATCCATTATGATATATTTATGAAGTAGAATGGATTAACTTTATCTGCATCATCATGCATCTCAAAATACTATTAAGGGGAAAATAAGAGAAGAAAACACATAGTGTTATTCAGTCTGTATAAATTTTGAAAACAAGGAAATATATGTAATCTATAGTCTAATGTGACAAACTCACATGGCAAAATTGGATTTTCACCAGAAGAAGAAAAAAAAAATTTAGGGAAATAATAACCTCTGGTAAAAGAATGCATGTAATAAAACGGTTATGTGCTCTCTGCAGATAGGTAATGACTACAAGAAAATGTGAATTATAGGTGTACTTTATATATCCTCTACATGTATTAGTAAAATTATTTTCAATATTTAATGAAAATCAAAAAATATATTTTTAGAAATGTAAGCATACAATAAAAATAATTTTTTTATTTTTATTTTTATTTTTTTGGGGACAGAGTCTCACTCTGTTGCCCGGGCTAGAGTGAGTGCTGTGGCGTCAGCCTAGCTCACAGCAACCTCAACTCCTGGGCTTAAGCGATCCTACTGCCTCAGCCTCCCGAGTAGCTGGGACTACAGGCATGCGCCACCATGCCCAGCTAATTTTTCTATATATATTTTTAGCTGTCCGTATAATTTCTTTCTATTTTTAGTAGAGACGGGGTCTCACTCTTGCTCAGGCTGGTCTTGAACTTCTGAGCTCAAATGATCCTCCTGCCTCGGCCTCCCAGAGTGCTGGGATTACAGGCGTGAGCCACCGCGCCCAGCCGACAATAAAAATAAATTATATAACAACATAAAAATATATTCTCTGAAGACAAATGCAGAAATTTCTATTAATGTTAACACTAAAATTTACCGCAAGTCCTCTGATGGGTCAATATCCTTTTATCTCATAAACACTGTGCATTTTATAATAGAAAAATATTCTCTTTCCATGTTGTGGCTAATTTTATATATATCACAAATACATAAAATATTTGTATATTTATCATAAATATACATGTTTACTAATATGAGTCTCACTATTATTCCCCAATTTTTTACATTTCTCTTTTTGTTCTACAATTCACTTTTTAATCCTGTAGCCAAATTTTGCCATTCTTATTTGCCTTATAAAATTCAGAAATTCTTTCTTGCACAAGTTATAATAAACTAAAAACAAATTAACACATAAATATTTATGAAACAATTTCATAGGACACATACATGTTGCATTCACATAGTTTCAAGTCAATATGATGAATCTAACAAAAATCACATATAATGTATATTCATCAATATGTAGAGGAAACAGTAGACATCACATTATATGCTGAAGACATTAAAGAAAATCTTTGTAATTTATATAAAAATATAAGAAAACAATAGAAGGAAATTTATCTTTAAATAATTGACATTTTTCTCCCCTAATAAAGTTTACATATTCTTGATGCCAACTTGGCAAAATGATCATTATTTTCTATAATGTTTATTCTAGCTACACTATGAAGCTGAAGCTATGAATAACATTCTGAGGAAAGCAAAAAAAAAAAAAAAAAAGATTGAAATTCTGAACCCAAAAAGTGGAAGAAACTATTTTGAATGGTGGAGTAGTAACTTCTATAAAACCCAGTATTTTATAGTCTATTGACAACAAAAAAAAGCATTAATTTTATGCAGGAACAAAAAATGACGCAATCACATACCATTTTTTTAAGTAACATTGTAAGTGTAATAACTTAGCTAGTTAATTTCTGTTGTTTTTCCTTTGTTCTGTTTGATTAATCTTTGTTTTTTCCTTTGCTTGCTTGCAAATATTATCTTAAAAATTCTTATCTTATGTTTGTTGGTACTTTGTGGATATTTTGTGAGGCATTCTTTAAAGAAGTTGTCCCCTTGTGGGTGGTTTTATTCATTTCTACCAGGTGGCTAACAAAATCCTAGGAGTATTTTAAAATATATTTTTTGACTTGAAGCTTAGTACTATTATTTTTTCCTATATTTTCTGCTAAGTATATCACAGCATCTGCTCAATGTAGAAAAGTTGAGAATGTTTAGATTATTGAATAACGGCCTTTCTGTTAGAATTATCCTCCCCAATATTTTAAAGATATGATATAAAGATTTAAAAAAATAGGGAATATATATTCTTTGGACTCCTAAACCTTGTAAATAAATGCTTAGATAGGGAAAATTAATGGTATGTAGTTTGTACATTACTGGTTATTTTGGGTATTTTATATGTAATATATGATGGATCAAGAGAGGGACTGATCATGTTCAATGTGGTCACACAATTTATGTTCCAGATTGATTAATATTGATAACATAAAGAACATACTTAAAAACAAATTGAATTGTATTAATACTTCTGCTTGGAGTTTAAACAAGTGGATGTATAAGTATATAATGAAAACAGTAAGTTCACAGCCTCATTAGTTATATCTTTTATAATCTTTCCGTTTCCATAGTGAAAAAATTTATTAACTTATAGTTAATGGTGCTAAATTTAAAGAGATATTTCCATGAGGCTGTTGATCAAAATATTTCACTTTTTTATAGTTTGGCAATCTATGAGCCAAGCAAAAGCCTGTTTAAAGAAAGGATCATTTTACCTCTGGGTTTATGGTACAATCCTGTATATGTTCAAACAAATTCAATATAGAAATCCACATTGATTTATAGCTTTAATGGAAATATTTATTTTTATTAGCAGATTATATAAATAAGTGAAACTAAGGAGCGTTAACCAAGGAATTGTTTGCTACATTTGAACTTGCATTCTATAGAAGAAAACAGACTTTTAAATTTATAAATCTGTTTTAGCAAATGCTAATCATATAATTCTTTAAAGTTTTCAACACAGAATGAAAATTACTGCAGATTTTTTTCCTTTAATTATAGAGTTGGAACCACACAGACTTTTCATCTGTATTCCTAAGGCTTGACATTCAATTAAACTAAAAATGCGTTATACCAAATATAATTTCTATTAACTTTTAGGCCCATGTGTACTTTGCTAAATAGTTAAATCCATCTAACTTTCAGGTTCATTTACAGTTGGCTAATTAAAAAGTTGCTTAGCAAAGGTTTTTTGACATCGAGGAGACTTGGAGGCCTTTTAAAATCATCATTTATAAGTCGTATCTTCCTCCTATAAACAAACCCAACTTGTGTGTATGTGTCTAAGCAAAAGTAAAAGGAAATTCACCTGAATATAAATGTACTTTATGCCAAATATTTAAAATTATATTTTAATCTAGGGTAAAATGCATTTGGTCCCAATTTTTTCTCACAAAATAAAAATTTTGCAATATGATATGTTTCATTTATAGGCATGTCATAAAATTCATTTAGACTCTAAGAAAAACTTGAGAAACAAATGCAAGTTATGTTATACAACATAGAGGCACAGATAAGTAGGACTAACTGAGGCAAAACCTAAAAAGAAAAGATTCTTCATATTTTGTTAAAAGACCAAAGGTTTTTTTTTTTATTATATAGGAGTCTAATTTCTTCAAGTGATCTAAACAAATAAATAAATAATAAAAGAAACCAAATTCAAATAAATTTTCTAGAGAAATATTTTTTAATGAAATAAGCTCTCATGTCTATATTTATACATTTTACATACTCGCATAAAAAACAAATATGCTGCATTAAAAGCATTTTGTTTGATATACAGACATATCCGTTTACAGAGCCTTTCAAAATAAATTCCCTATAAATTAAGAATTTTGTACAGTAATATTAATTTTACATACATAGGGATTCGTTGATTAAATCTTTTTCTGCAGCAAAAGATTTGTTAGAAAACTACAGAAGGTAAAATAACATGAATATAAAATGACAGAGTTTCTCTACTTCTCTCTTATTCATTTTGTTTTTCACCATCTTCTCTGTACCTACACAAATGTGCACAACTGCCCACACTTAAATACACAGAAAATATTCCAGAAGTGTATACCATGTTCTGTAGATTGCACATCTGAGGAATAAAGTACACTCTAATTAATTCCATATTCTTTTTAATATTTATAATATGCATGTATACATTTATCTCTTGCTTATATTTGTTTATACTAATCACTTAGATGTTCACTGGTTATGGACTGAAAATAAATAATCTTTTTATACCTAAGTGAGGTATGCTATGGTATTATCCATAGTAATGACTCTTATGGCTTTATTAGGGAACGTAGTAAAGCTTCCTCTTTTTTTATAGGCTTTAAAAGAAAACTTTAATGCAATACCAATATTGAAAAATAACAGTAATCTAAACTGCAAATTACCCAGACTTCCATCACGTAATAAAATCAGTGTATTATTTTCCATTTAAGCTTCTATCTTTTCTTCATTTCTATAGTTTTATACATACATATTTGCATCATATATTTGTAGAAGTATTGCATAGATTATTTGTTACTCTACATGTCATATTCAGAGGTTTCTGGTGGTTCTAGTTAACCAGCTTCCTCCCCAAAGGCAACTTCTTCCCGTCGTTCCCATTCTGGTCAAAGATGAGTCTTACACATCCTCTGATGCTCTAGCAGTTTATTCTGGCAGCATCATTAAAAGACAGATACTGGAAGCAGGCTAGTGGTGTAGGCCAGATATAATCAGGGGCTCAGAAAGCTGCCTGATCAAGAGGGTTTCCATCTGGAGGCCTAATAGTTGTGTATATTTATAGGGTACATATAAAGTTTTGATACAAGTATGCAATGTGTATTAATAAAATCAGGGTAATTGGGGTATCCATCACCTCATGGATTTATCATTTTTCTGTGTTAGGAACATTCCAGTTCCACTCCTTTAGCTATTTGAAAGTATACCATAACTTATTGTTGACTCTAGTCACTTTGTTGTATTATATGCTCTTGATACTATGTGATGAAAATAGCAGTATCATCTTCCTCCCCAAAATCTACAAGCCCTATTTAATCATTAAAATTAGATAAATTCCAATAGAAAGATGTCACACAAAATGCCCGACCAGTACTCCTCAAAACTTACAAGGTCATCAGAAACAAATTCTGAGAAACTCTCATAGCCAACATGAGCCTACAAAGACATGACAACTAATTATAATGTGATATCATAGGTTAGATCCTGAGGAAGAAGAAAAGGATATTAAGTACAAAACTAAGAAAATCTGAATATACTATAGATGTTGGCAATAATGTGTCAATATTGGTTCATTAATAATAGCAAATATACTATAATAATATAGGATGTTAATAATAGGGGAACTGGGTGTGGGATATATAGGGACTCGCAGTGTTATCAAAGTCTTTCTCTAAATATAAAATATAAAATTTGTCTTTATAGGCTAAATTATATTACTCTGCACCTAAATTTATATGTTGAAGTTCCTGACCCCAATACATCAGAATGTGACCATATTTGGAGATAAGGTCTGCAAAGAGGTAATCAAATTAAAATGAGGTCATTATGAGGGCCCTAATTCAATACAACTGATATCCTTATAAAAAGAGGCCATTTGGACACAGAAACAGAGAAAGACCATGTGAACAAACAAGGAGAAGAGCTACCTTTAGATGTCAGGAAGAGAGGCCTCAGAAACCAACCCTGCCCACACCATGATCTCAAGATTTCTAGCCTCTGGATCTGTGGGAAAGTAAATTTCTGTTGTTTATGCCACTCAGTCTGCATGTAGTATTTTGTTGTGGCAGCTTTAGCAAACCAACACAGTTGTTTGAAAAATACAAAATGTAAAACTACTTCTGTTCAAGTAAAACTACATCTTATGTCATTTTTGTTTAGTTCCATCAATTGCTGGTGTCCTGTGCTCATGTGCTTATCTTTGCTTAGATGATACACATGGTTTACTGACACCTTCTTTTTGTTGCTGCAGTTTTTCCTTTTTAAGTGTGCTGTCTGTGGGATTCAGATCCAATTATTTGTTTATGATTTAAATTCCTGCTCAAATGTGTGTGTGTTTGTACACTTTGGATACTCAATGATATTTTCTATGTATCAAACACACACATACGTCTTAATCAAAGATGGCTTCTCTGACCTCCCCCAAAAATCTCTATGCCTTTTTCCCAAGTATATTTATTTCTTCATAGCATTTACAACCATAAAATATAATAACTATGTTGAACTATATTAGAATGAAAGGTCTATGGGATAAAGGAGTTTATCAGTTTTGCTCACTACTTTTTTTCCAATACCTATATTAGTGCCTAGGGGGCACAGTGGACACTCAATGAAGTGCTCTGTATTTGAATAAAAATTTATGTTTATATTGGTATCTAAAATATATTTACAAAATGATACTCTCCTGCAAAAATATCTGCTAATGCTTAAATATAATGGTTGAATATAAATGTAAATGCTAAAAGTTTATATTGCTTTTATTAAAGCAGTTGTATTTTAAAAAGTTAACTGATTTTGTTTTAACTTAACATCTCTGTGATATTAAGTTTTATCTTTAATAATATGTTTAAAATTTTGAGAACAAAACAAAACCTCTCACCTAGTTTCTACACGAATGGTTTAAGAATTGCTATATTTTGAATACTTGACCTTCCAAACCTCTTGTTGAAATTCAATCCCCAATATGGGAGGTGGGTCCTAGTGGGAGGTGTATGAGTCACAGGGGCAGATCCCTTATGAAAAGATTAAAGCTCTTCCTGGGTGGTGGTGAGTTCTCACTCTGTTGGTTCCCATGAAAGCCAGTTGTTTAAAAAAGTCTGGCAACTCCCCCTTTACTCTCTTGCTTCCTCTCTCACCATGTGACCTCTGCATAGGCTGGTTCCACTTCACCTCCTGCCATAAGTAGAAGCAGCCTGAACTTCTCACCAGAAGTAGATGCTGGTGCCATGCTTCTCATACAGCCTGCAGAACTGTAAGCCAAATAAACCTCTTTTTTAAATAAATTACCCAGCTTATTTCTTTATTGGAACACTAAAGGGACTAAGACAAAAGAGTATTTTGTTTGAGAAAGTGCAAGAATATACATGCATTCATCCTCCTTTTTTCTCTTTAAACAGTTATCTTTCATTCTGAGGCTGGTTTCAGAGATTTGAGGGGTTTTTTTATATATATGAGTTAATGCTCCCAATTGTCATCATTGGGATACTTGCCATTATGTAAGTAGACCAAAAGCAGCTGGTTTATGTCCAATTACTCTGTGCTATGCTTTTGGAAATTTATGTAAAAGAGAAGTTACTTTTAATTGCAGTGTCAATTATAAATTACAAAAGAATATTTACTTTGAAAAGAGAAATAGTAGAGAATAGAGAGAATACGAAACTTTTAAATATATTCTTTAAAAGGTGAATAGATTGCTTCCATACAGTGAGTTTGAGGAAGATAAGGGTAATCCTTCATTGAAAAAAAAATTTCTTTCTGTCTTTTCTCCTCTAGTCATTTCATTTTCATTAATCATCAAATCATTGGGCCTCCTACAACATAGATTTGAAATAAAGTGGAATATTTTTCTCAAAGAGCCTCTAACTATAAATACTTTTAAAATAAAATATATTCTCAAAAAGCTGAATATTAATGGACAAAACAGAAAAGTAGACATATATTTAAAATATACTATCATAGAGATGTGAAATAATCTATACAGATGCTCCTCAACTTATTATGGGATTACATCCCAATAAACCCATCATAAGTTGTCAATAACATAAACTGAAAGTTGATTTTGACTTAAGATACTTTCAATTTGCAATGAGTTTATGTAAATGTATCCCCACCGTAAATCAAGAAGTATACTGAATGTCTATCACTTCGGTACTATAGCCGTGTTGAAAAAATTGTAAATCAAACCATTGTAAGTCAGGGACCATCTGTAGTATGATAGAGGAGGAAGCACCAGATGACAATTATGTGTTGAAGAATGAGTTGATTTATTTTCAGTGTACGGATAGAAAGAAAAATGTAATAGCATTGACAACATATACAAATATACAGAAATAGAGCGGAGTATGTTAAATTCTGAGTATTCAGAGTAATTCATTATACCTGGTTCATAAATTACATGTGAAATGATGTGCCTGTGCCAGAGAGATAAGAAGGCAAGTCATTGGGAGCCCGAGGTACCACGCTAAGGAATATGAGAAAATTATCTTTATGTTGAATGCCATGGCGAGGAGTTGGTGAGGGGTGGTAAAGGAGGTCCAATCTTTTGTTTAAATGAAAATACAATGAAAAGTACTTAAATTGATGCAGTTCTAAGAATATCATATACATTTTCTTCAATCAAACTAGGGTATATAAACTTCTCTAATAATTAAAATGTCAAATGACTTTCATGTATCTTGATTATGTTTCTCATGAAAAAAATTGATATAGAGATTTCACTACTAACATATCCTAGATATTTAAATTCCTCACATTTCAAGACTCTGTTTAATCTAATTTTATCTAGTATAGAATTTCATACATAATAAGCAAGTGTATCAATTCAAGTGTAAATTTATGAAGGTCTTACATTAGGCTTTCTTTTAGCTACAAACTTTTGAATATCTATCTACTAAGCATTCCATCTGTTTGTCTGTCTGTTTGTTTATTTCTAGAGACAGGGCCTTGCTATATGGCCCAGGCTAGAGATGTGATCAGAGCTCACTGTAGCCTCTCACTCCTGCGTTCAAGAAATCCTCCTGCCTCTGCCTCCCTAGTAGGTGGAACAATAGGTGTGTGCCACCACATCCAGCTGTTGAATTTTTTAAAAAATAAACAAAAGTTATAGGGAGAAAATGTATATTTAACTAATTTTTCTGTTTTCACTCCAAGTGAAGTCAAGAAACTTAACATATAATTTACAAAATGAAATAAAATCCAAGATAGTGAGGTAATTATAACAGTAGTAGGTATAGTCAACTTCCTATGACAAATATAGTTTAGAATTTTAAGTGCACAAACGCTTGTAAGTTCATTATAACCAAATATTAATATATTCAATCTTCCTTAATAAAAATTTATATTCCCACAGTTTTAAATAAAATTAACAGTCCTTGGTGCTTTGAAACACAATCTACCAGTATCACAGAATTTTTGTTTATCCTTCTTATTAAAAAGATGTAAATACAAACAGCCTTATGATGAGAGATACAAAGTAAGCCTGTGTTAATTTTTAATTTTATAGTAATTGCTATGTAAATAATAGCAAATCTTTTTCAGTGTTATCTAAATGAATCTAAAGAATAGTTGAGTGTTTTATTTTTCAACAACCTGTACCTCTATCCTCTAATTCCTTTCGAAGTTGCTCAATAAATGAAAAACTGAGGTACATATGTTTTATTCCACATTATGGAAGAGAGAATTATCTGTACAATTTAACAGATATATAACCTGAGGTTGAAAAAGACTAAATTTAATTGTACAAAATCACATTAGATAATCATCTGAGTGTAGATTTACACACAGTTCTTTTTCCTTTCTTAAGAGCAATAACTATTTGATGTTATCCATTTCTTTACATAAGTTGTAATATAAAGGAATCAAAAGAGTAATAACAGAATCAATATCAGCAATTCTTTAAAATTTCTCAAATTTACATTATTTTTAATTTAATCCTTCTAAAATAAAATAGCAGTTTGAGTTTTTGGCTTCAATGTAAATAAATACTGTACAATTTCTAACCCCAATTTAGAAAATTTATATTTTTTTTATTTTACATTTTGAAATAACACTTTTTTCTATACATACTAGATTTAGTAACCGAGTGGAGGACTAATGAACTGGTAACTTTAAGCACAGAAAATTTCTGTTTAAAAGCTCAGATCACATAGGAAAAGAGAGCTTAAGATTTCATTCTACACCTCCACATTCCTTCCAAGCACAGAACAATTTTAACGTAGCTCAGTTTGACAGACAGTCCTTTCTAGCAAGCAGGTGTTTCAAGGTCAAAACTAAGAACTGTTGGCAAAGATCTGAAGGGAAGTACACAGAGCACCAGCCAACATGTACTTGGCCTCCATCCCTCAGTTTCACCAGCACTAATTTCATTCACTGATAATTTTTTAAAGGTAAAATTATTACTGCCTCTGCAAATCTTTATAAATGCTTTAAGTAAGTTTATTTCCTTTCCTTTTTCATTTTACACTTTAGCATTGCAAATGGGGATTTCTCCTAAGTGAACAGTCTTTCAAAGCATATCAATCACTGACTCAACTTACTAACATTTAAAAAATCCATATGACATATTCTTGGAAGGTTTTCTGGTCTCCAGCTAAAAGCAATCCTTCGACTTAGAAATGGTTTTTAAACTGTAACTCTACCTAGAAATGTAACATTTATATTATTTTGTCTTTTTTTTTCTTTTTCAGCTAGCAGCATTTGTTAAAACTAAATCAACCTGTTAAAATATCCAAATAAGGCTCACGAATGAGAGTGGTGACTTGCGATAGCCATGGTAACATATTTTGTATCAAGATGATTTTAAGAAAAAGAAATGGTAAATTTTTCCTCAAATTCACACATAAGGCAAAGAAATTTCCCACATATTTTTTCATGGTGTTGAATTAGAGGAGTTGAGGTACAGGGAGACAGAAAATCAACACATATCAAATTTTGTCTGGGTAAGTCTTAGCTATAGATGTACTTCTAAATGGTTACTATATAATAAATCAAAATTCTTACAAGTTTAGGGATGCTAAAACATCTTGTTTTTTTAAATTAATATATGACATGTGGACTTTGTCCTTTGCTAAATGCTGTTAAAGGGGATAAATCAATTTCATTTTGGAAATAAAAAATTAAAGAAAATATTACAACTTTAGGCTGTATCGGTTATAGTTACAAGTATTTTATTTAATTTCTGATATTCTGAGATATTTCTAGGTACCTTAAAATATATTTCTAATCCATTTCCATAGTGGTTGTATAACATATTTTGTGTGATATAAGTTATTTTCAATTTCTTGAGACATGTTTCTTAGTTCAGTACACACTTGTCTTAATGAATGTTCCATGTGCACTAGAAAAGAATATTTGTTCTGCAGTTGTGAGGGTCAAGTAGATTAGTGTCAATCAGGATTAGTGGTTGAGAGCCTTCTATTATACATTCTTATGGATGGTTCCATCTATTTGGTTTACCCATTTTTTGGAGAATAGTGCTGAAATCTGCAAATTGAGATTATATACATATATATATATATGCACACACACACACATACATACACACATATATTGTATATACACACATATATACAGAGAGAGAAGGAGAAAAAGAGAATGTGATGGGGGGAAGGAGAGAGGAAGATTGGCTAAAAATGTAACATATACAAAGAGACTGATTTGAATATTTTCATTGTTTCTGAGATTATAAAGTATATTGAAAACGAATCCATACTTTTTATTATCTAGAACTAAATGGTCATAAAAACTGTTTTTCTTAAAAATTAAAAAATTTGACCATAAAATCTCTGAGCATGTGATTAAATATAATGTTTGCCAAATAATGAGTTATTTATATTTTCTTAATATCTTGTCAATTGAAGTTTGCTACTACTTTGTTAATTATCATAAAAATTAGTTTTAATTCTTACATTTTACTGTATGTGCACACTAGTATTTTATTTTATACTGTAATTAACATATTTTATATGTAATTTAAATAAACTTTCTCATTCTTAACTTGAATATTCTCATTTCTTTTCATTACTTTATAAATATTTATCTACTTTTTAAAGCCTGACTTTGATTTCTAAATTAATTTTACTGGAATTAATTATAAGGGTTTTTTGTTTGTTTATTGCCCCCCTCCAAATTTTATTTTTCCTAACTTCAATTCCAAAACCTGTGGTCAAGTCAGTCATTCTACTGGTTTTCTGATTAATAAAATTAAAACAGACCTGTTCTCATTTTTGCATACCAAAAATCATTTAGCAAAACACTAAGCCATTATGCAAAGACACAACATACTTGGAAAGCTATTATTTAACAATAATTCTTAATCTAATAGTAAAAAAAAGGATACATAAAATTAATATACTTTTATTTCTAATAATGCATGCATATTTCATTTACATGTATATGTTTTCCAGTCAACAGATGAGGTAGAATATTATAGTCTACATTAATAGAATGTAACTACTAACTTGGCAATGATTCCTGCTTCTTGTGGTTATGAATCTGGTCTCCATCATCCTTATCCTACTGTGCTGTCTCTGACAGCGAGTAATACATGGTAGATTTAGCAGCCTGTTTTAAATCTCTGGAATGTGTTTTTCCAAGCATAAGTACCAGGCTCTATGTCCACCTCCCCAGTAAATTCTTGCAAGTCCTTTGGTTAATTGTTTGGCTCACAGGTTTGATTAGCAGAATATTGGCCACTGAGACTTCTTTTCTGTCTTAAATACAGTTTATTTTTTATTCATTCTGATTGATAAATAATCTACCTCCTTGCTGGACATTTTGTTAAGATCTCTGTGTACTTCAAAAACCTTCAGCAGTATGAAAAACTGGTATCTATTTGAGACCATGGCTAGTATGACTATGTGTTGAATGGCTTTTTGTTGCCTGTTTAAATCAAATAAATAAGGAGCATCATTATTGTTAAGGAAATTCAGATGGATTCTGAATGGAAATGTGAAATAGATTTCTCTACTTATCAAAAATTAACTTTAAACTTGATTAAGTGTTGTGTGCATGTGTCTACATACTTCACAAATTATATATGTTTATATATACATATTACATATACACTGTATTATATTAATACATATGCATATAAAATGTGCATTATATATATACTTCATAAATAAGTACACAAAAACATTTGAAAAAGCATAGAGAGAATATTAATATTTTAGGTATCTGTATATAATCTTGGGTTAACTGTTAGTAGATGTGTGGCCTTGGGTGTCCATTAAATCCCTTATGATACTAAATGGAAATAACACTGATAGATTGCTTATATAACTATTATGTGGTATATATTCCTATTTTATATGTGTATATTAGAATAATATATTTTTTACATTTTTTTAAAAAAATTCATGTCATTATAAAATTATATTGGGATTATATTGGGACAATTTCAAGGTACATGGAGTTTATTTCTCCTGTATATTTATTCTACTTTTTATAGTCTTTCTTTTCCTTTCTTTTTCTTTATATATACTAAGGTATTTCATAGAAACTTTCAATTTATTTGCTATAGCAGTAATTGGATAATATCATATTTTGAAAACTCATATTATTTAATAAAAAATCTCAGACATCAGTGAGGATAAGTACATAATTTTTTCATATATATATTTATAGATATGTATGTGTGTACTCACATTTATATTACTTTTTCCCTAGACTTTACAATTGATTTTTTCACATATTTTACATAAAAGCCATAGGATTTTTACTGTGCTAAATACAAAAAAAATAATATATTGAGGTTGTCAATTCAAGAATAAATCATTAAATTTAAATTAAATTTAGTAATTCACAATTTGGTGCTAAGACCAGAAAAGACAAATATATCAATGAAACAGAACAGGAACTAAAATGATTCCATGGAACAACAGCCTATTCTCAAGTTGTATTTTATCAAATAAATGAACAATCAGAATATTTAAAAATTCTCAAGTTTCCATTATGTGATCTTTTCTGTATTTAAATGATTTAAGCAATTTTACATTGCTTCTTTTAGTCTGTTTAAATGGGCTTTCAACATTTATTTGTGTGTTATGTATTTTTTTAAAATTTCATTTTGCTTTTTTTATTGTTTGGTATACATTCAGGGGAAAATACTGAATACCTTCTCACCAAATGAAAGACCACATGATGTCCTAGAAAACAATTTTAAATCAAACTCTATATTTCATTCATCATTTTTCCCTGTAATAGCAGTGTCCCACAGAAGTTTCCATGATAAACGTAGAGTCCCCTATCTGTCCTGTCCAATACAGTAGTCCTTAGCTATTTATGATGACTATTGAACACTTGCAATATGGCTAACATGACTGAGGGACTAAGTTTCAATTGTTTTAATTTTAATTAATTTAAATTTTAATAGCCACTTGTGGACTGTGCTATCATGAAAATATCTATCCATGGGTTGATGCAGCATTACTTTAATATTACTTTTCCTTATTGTTCTGATATTTTTATATGTCATTATCTCTAATTTGATATCAGGCAGATTAATAACTATAATCTAGGTACTATAATTATCAGTTATAATGATTATCTATTGTTGCATATAGCAGTTAAAAAGATGACAGATTTATATATAGTGATATGTAAATATTGGTGATATAGAACAATGTCCTCAATAGAGTGTTAAGAAAGAAGAAAATATTGTCCAATGGTATAAATAGTGTAATTTCATTTCTGTAAATAAAAAACATTTACATGCGTATGTGCTTGTGTTTCTATTTTTCTATGTGGCTTTCCATATATTGAAAAAGAAAATTATAAAAAGGGAACCTGTTGATTACGTTTGTTGATGGAAAGTTTGGAATAGAAGATATCATGAGAAATATTGTAAATGTCCCCTATGATCTTTGCCTCCTAGTATCCATACCCTTGTATAATCCCCTCCCCTTAAATGTGAGTGGGACTTTGACTTGTTTCTAACCAATAGAATATGACAAAGGGAATGAAAAAAATGTGATTATGTGCTTATCTTACTCTGTATAATAGCACGTAAAGGGCCATGTCTGATTTGTTAATAGTTATAGCACCTGAACATACCACACTCGGGTGCATATAGTATAATAGGTTCTCTATTTATTGAAAGAGTGAATAAATAACAAATTATTTTTGACTGAATAAATATCAGTGAAAACTTCTGAGCTTTCAGCCTTATGAAGAGATCCTTTCCTTACTGGCTTTAAAGAAGCAAGTCACCATGTTGTGAGCTTCCCACTACATGTCAAAAAACTGAAGCCACCACCTAGCGGCCATATCCAGCAAACTAACTGAGACAGGCATTCTGGTAGCCCACAAGAAACTCTAAGTTGTTAAAAATCACGTGCCCTTAAGAGCAGATAATAAAATGGAAAAAGAATAGATGAGTCTAAAAATGCAGGCTGTGGTCAGGTCATGAAGTCAAGTCTAAGAAGTTTTGAATTCACCATACTGGTAATAGGTAAAAATGGAAGGCTGTTAATTGAGAATGCTCTTTAGGAAGATTAATGATGAAAGAGGGAGAATGCTGAATGACTGTACCAAGCAAGGGGAAAACCACCATCTCCTGCAAAAATACCAGTGAGGAGGTGGCTAGGAATTTAAATATGGAGATTGAATTTAGAGGAGAAAAAAAGCAAGGATGATACAAAACGAGATTGTACTATTATATAACAGAATTAGCATTCAAAAACTAATTTAGTGCCAAGATAAGAGTAACATGCCGACACAGCTCTTGTCTAGGTATACCAGAATCCTTGGAGCACCTACTGGTATAGATTCACCGGAAGGGGCAATGAGTGGCCCCCGTTAGTGCCCAGATCAGAAACATGTCGTACCTGGGTCCTGGAAGGTATGAATTGGCAAATATCTGTCCTCAAATCCATTAGAGAGTTGGTACTCGCCATTGTGTATTATAAGCCCTTTCTCTGCTCATCTAGGACTACTTATTACAAAGTTCTGGAGAAGGGAAAATTCTCATAGCAGCCTGTCATCATGAAAAAGAGCTGAAGAAAAGAGCTGAGAAGAACAAGGGGATGTATGTGGGGGAGTGTGGGGGATGGGGCTGTGTCCTGGCTGGTTGAAGCCACACGGAGGGAAGTTCATTAAATCATGAAAAATGTTTTCAAAACAACGTTAATGTAGAAAAAGATTATTATTTAAAATATCACAAAATACTGAAGTTCCAATCTATTAAAGATAATGCAGATCTTTAAAAACAAAAATGACAAAATTTTATTCAGTGACATAAAAGATAGAAATAAATGAAAACATAAAATCTCACTTGACTTGATTAATGTGACTTGTCCCTGAGAGATGGATCATTTCTTCATTTCTGAGTCTGGAATTCAAATGGGTATACTATGGATTTTAAGAGATGCACCAATATAGTTAAGGCTATCCTACAAGCCCTCATTTGAGACAGCTCCCCAAAACATTTCTTAGGCAATCATACATTTCTGGATAAATACTTAAAGTCTACCAAGGGCCACACTGATCTCAAAATCAAATTCTCTTTTCAATGAATAATAAAGATAAGATGACAGATGGACATTGTATTCATCTAGAATCACTGCAGGAGTTTATGGGTAAAGAAGAGTATGAGTTAAGTGCTAAAATTCTCAATCAATATAGGGGGCTTTCTAAAGATTTGCAAACACATATATTTACATACAGTTGATGGAAGTTAATTTGTCTGTTAGAATGAGTTACTGCAATAAAAAGTGACCACAAACTATTTTCATAAACAATCAGAATATTTAAAACATTCCATAACAATGTTATGCAGAATTTTGTTAAAAATGGAAATACATATTGAAACATAAAACACTTGGTAAATTCAAACGATGAAATTATGGGTGAACCTATTCCTTAACTTCTTCTAATTGTATTTTAAGCATATATATTATGAAAGTAAAATCTATAAGTCTAAGAACCAAAAGTATCTATTAGGAAATTTTGGTTAGGATATAATTTCTTATGGCTAACTACTTGATGTCCCCGATGTCTGCTCTCCCTTTTCAATGCAGACATGAAGCTTATCTGTTTCTCTATATAGTACATTTTAGCCCTCTGTAGTTACATGTACCCTTGAGACTAAGTTTTGGTCAATCCTATGGCTGTTGAGCTTAAGTGATGATTGCCATTTCCAGGACTGAACGTGGAATGATTGATTTGTCATGCAATCTTGTGGCCCTCTCTCCCTTCTCTCTGTCTGGATGATGGCAAGAATTACATCAGTATCTTTTGACTCAAACTCAGAAGCCTAGTGCTAAGGGCAGCAGAAGTACCCAACAGACTCTGGACCCTATCCATTAAGATTATTGAAGGTAAATTTCCATTTGGTTTTATGCACTGTAT
Organism: Lemur catta; assembly: GCF_020740605.2. Lineage (NCBI taxonomy): Eukaryota > Metazoa > Chordata > Mammalia > Primates > Lemuridae > Lemur > Lemur catta. Next base: position 32,169,166 of record NC_059133.1, read on the forward strand.
TTAGTGGTCTTTTTCTCCTCTCTGATTGATAGAAGCTTATTTTATACCCTAATTAATACCTATCTCAAAGCGTATTGCTTATTAACTGTTTCCTGACAGCTTAAGCTAACATGCCAATATTTCAATCCTTAATTATCATTACACTTTAGGTTTACACTTTCACTTAGATCTAGAATAAGCTCCCTAAATATTTTACTCACTTATTTTTAACTTAAAACTGAAGCATTGCTTTGTGATGTTTCTACCTGAAAAAGTTCTGACTAGCTAAAAATGGACTATAAAATCTCATCAGTATTTCCGTAGGCTGACAAACAGGACAGAAGTCTCTAGTCAGCACATGAGGGAATTTCTCACTATTAACCACATTACTATTTGGTTATATTGGATAACCTCTAAAAACCTCTATTTCTAAAACCATTTTCCACTTCTGTTAGCAGTTTCTGTAATTTTCTTGGAAACTGCGCAATATATTACATATGAGAAAACCACTGACTTAAGGGCAGAAGCAAAGTTTCAGATTCCACAATTATTGCTTATAGAGCTCCAATAACTACACATAAAATCACTGATATACCCAACGTAATGCAATGACTGAATTGTGGTTGATGTAAGGAATAAAATTATTGAAAAAAATATACTATGGCCCCAAACAATTCTTAATTTTTGAGTAAAGGTAAAGCCTGTTAAATATTGGTTAATAGTGCATTATATACATGGAAGTGTGCACACACTCCAGTTCCAAATAGACACACACTGCAATAATTGATTCAAGTCAGAGGAATACAAATCAAGAATAATGGATTAAATGGCTCAATATATTGTATTTCTCAACCACATTTATAAACTTTGTTTAATGATTTTATTCCAAGCTAGAATGTGAGTTCCATGAAAGCAAGGGCCTTGTCTGGTCACAAAATTCTCATTTTCTGGCACACAACAGCTAATTAATAAATATCTGTTTTCTGAGTAGTTATTAATCTCTATAACAGCTGGTTGTTTTTTGTTCACAATCACTGTGAATACTGAAACTGAATAATTCCTCTGTTTTTCATTGGCTATTAGGACATTTCAGATTGGCTATGTGGAACTACCCTAGGAAACAATAAAAATCTTATCATATAGACGACTGAAATAAGATCTGCACCTCTAACAACCCACAGAAATCAACACATGATGGATAACAGACTTAAACCTAAGACAGGAAACTGTAAGAATTCTAGAAGAAAATGTTGGAAAAACTCTTACAGACATTGGCCTCAGTAAAGAATTTATGAAGAAGACCCCAAAAACAATCACAGCAAAAAGAAAAATAAATAAGTGGGACCTGATCAAATTAAAAATCTTCTGCACAGCCAAGGAAATAATCATCAGAGCAAACAGACAGCCTACAGAATGGGAGAAAATATTTTCATGCTATACATCCAACAAAGGGCTTATAACTAGAACCTAAAAAGAACACAGAAAAATCAGCAAGAAAAAAAATCAAACAACCCCATTAAAAAGTGGGCAAAGGACATGCACAGAAACTTCTTAATAGAAGATAGAATAATGGCCAACAAACACATGAAAAAAAGCTCAGCATCTCTAATCATCAGGGAAATGCAAATCAAAAGCACAATGAGATATCACTTAACTCTAGTGAGAATGGCTTTTATCAAAAAGTCCCAAAACAACAAATGCTGGCATTGATGTTGAGAGACAGGAACACTAATACGCTGTTGGTGGGACTGCAAACTAGTACAACCTCTATGGAAAGTAGTATGGAGATACTTTACAGAACCAAAAGTAGAACTACCATTTGATCCAGCAATCCCACTACTGGGTATCTACCCAAAGGAAAAAAAGACATTCTATAAAAAAGACACCTGCACTATAATGTTTACAGCAGCACAATTCACAAGTGCAAAGATGTGGAAACAACTCAAGTGCCCATTAATACATGAGTGGATTAATAAAATGTGGTATATGTATAACACGGAGTACCACTCATCCATCAAAAAAATGGCAAACTAATACCTCTTATATTAACCTGAATGGAACTGGAGACCATTTTTCTAAGTGAAGTATCACAAGAATGGAAAAACAAACACCACATGCACTCACCATTACATTGGTACTAACTGATCAACACTTATGTGCACATATGGAAATAACATTTATTGAAAATCAAGAGGGTAGGAGGGGGGAGGAGAGGATGGGTAAATTCATACCTAATGGGTAAAATGCACATTATGTGGGGAATGGGCACAAATAATTTTGACTCAAATGGTACAAAAGCAATTTAGGTAACCAAAACATTTGTGTCCCTGTAATATTCTGAAATAAAAATTGATTAATAAATTAATTTGAAAAATAAATCTAGATTTAATAAAACAACATCTATTTGTTCTTAACTGTAAAAAAAAAATCTTACCATGGATATTTAGTATAACTTCTCCCTTATCTTTAAATGTCTACCCTATTCCCTTTACTTCTTTAGCACTGTGCCCGCTAAATTAAATAATTTAATGAACATGGTCTATATACAGTCTTTTCAGAATGAATTGCATGTATATAAAAAATATGAACACAATAAGAAAACAAAATGCAACTGGTTTTAGAAATACCTCTGGCAGGCAGGTGTGGTGGCTCATGCCTGTAATCGTAGCACTTTGGAAGACTGAGGCAGGGGTGGCTTGAGGCAAGGCTTTTGAGAAAGCCTGAGCAGCATAGTGAGACACTGTCTCTACAAAAACAAAAAAGTTAAACCAGCATGATGGCTTGTGCCTGTAGTCCCAGCTACCTGGGAGGCTGAGGTAGGAGTTGGAGGTTGCATTGAGCTATGATAATACGATGAAGCCCCTACACTCCAGCCTGGGTAGCACAGTAAGACCCTGCCTCAAAATAAAAAAAAGAGAGAGACAGAAGAAAAGAAATCCTTTGGCAGAGTACAAACACCAAAATAGTTTATCTTTGATCACTGGTTTCAACTAAACCATATTGTCTCCCTTTATGATTACCTCTTGGTCACGGTTAATTATTTTAAAAGCCTATGCTAGCACAGTCCAATCTAAGATTTTGATTTTTAATTTAACACCCACATTTTCCCTTTGGCCATCTTTAGTACTGGCCTGACCTTTGAGATTCTTGAAGTGGGGAGGTGAAGCAATCTCTTTTACTCTTTTTTTTCCTGTCTCTTCTTGAGTCCTAAAGGATATTAAGAATCCTATCTAAATTTTCCCAGTTACTTTCCCAAAGTTTTGTATGTTTTGAGTAAGAGCTTACTGAAGTAGTCTGAATCAAGAATTTTATCCAATGACTGAAAAGCAGAGTTCTACCATATTCTACACATAGTGACATCTTAAGACAATATATCAGGGGGAGATGGCAAAAATGGCCGCAATTCTCCACACCTCTCATATGCAAATCCCTTTGAAATGTGTCTTTGCAGTTTTGTCCACCTAAAAGTCAAATCTATTTCTTCATACACTGAATCTAGGTGACCTTGCAACTTGCTATTCTGATAGAATTTCTCTTGGAAACTGGCTGAGACAGCATTTGAACAAGCTCAGACTACCCTGATAGATGATGAGAGACATATGGCTGGTTGTTCTTATTGCTCTAGCTGACAGAGTGCCAACCATCATATATATATTAATAAATGGGGGCATCTTAGGCCTGCCTCTCTCATCCACCCTGCAACTGGCTCGCATCTGATCACACATGCATGACAGAATCCAGCCAAGAACAAAAGAAATTCTTTGTCAAAGTCCAAATTGTCAAACCACAAAATTGTGAGTTAAACTGATGGTGGCTGTTTAAGCCACTATGTTTGGGCTGGTTTGTAGGGTAGCAATAGATAACTGATATGCCACATATTAATTTTCCTTTCATATTATTATTAATTTGTCCCAAATATTTTGAACAAATTTCCTAGGTCAAGACTGTCTTTTGAAAAAATCTAGACTAAATGTATTAAGTGATCATTAACTGGATCCTGGTTTGAAATAATCAGCTGCAAATGGCATTATTGGAATCCTGAGAAAAATGTGATTTTAAAGAGTATTAACAATTTTCTGGTTATTTAGTTAAGTTTTTTAGAGATGTACACTGAATCATTAATATGTTTATATTTTCTTTCAAGTTGTAGATAAAACAAATAAGAAAAATATTTATAATCCTTGAATCTAGATGTTGTAAATCATTATATAATTTTATATAATTTATATAACTGTGTATAATTTATATAACTTTATCTAATTTTCTGAATGTTTAGATTTTGTCTACATAAAAGTTTTTTTAAAATAGGTTGTTCCTCTCTCTTCCTATTGAATAAGATATTCATTGATAATAAATTCTGAGCTACTTCCTAGCTTCCGAATTTCCAAACTGAAACATACTCACAAGTCTGTGCTATCTGGATTCATCATGTTCAAATGGCTTAACACAAAATGCCAAGACCTAGCGATGGAATAAAATGATATATTTAACTTCTTTTTGTTTCAGCTCATAAAATCTCTCTATATTATACAGTGTACCAGTTCCTTATGTTCAAATGATGGATGGAAGGATATTAAGTATATCAAATTCTGTTGCTTCTGTGGGTCTAATTTATGGTGTGTCTCTATTCTCCCATTTCAAATAAATTATCTTCATAATCCAATCAGACCTAATAATCTAGAGTTTCCATGCTTTCAAAGCACCAAATAACTATAAAAATCTTAGTATGCATTGGATTTGAATTAAGGAATATAATATGATGGGGATAATATTTGCCTCATACACTTATTCTAAACATGAAATGCAATATGTGTTAAATGTGTAATCCAGTGATTTAAATATAAATAAGCATTAAACAAAGTAAAATTATTATTGTTATTATGCCTAATTATATACCATGTAATCCTCTGATTCATTGAAAGAAATATTCATTTAGTAGCTAGTGTGTACTAGTACTATTAATATTCAAGATTTTACTGAAAAAAACTCAAGTAACAGAAAGCTTATATACTCAAGAAACTTTTCATAAACATGTATATACTAAACAGGATTCAATGTATTTAGAATGATGAGCCAGTAAAATACCATAAGGTTGTATTTGAGAAGAGACTTCCCCCACCACACCTCCATTCTAAGCTGATTGCTTCCTACCCACCTTAACTATGTTACATGCCTCCTTGCTGAACTGCCTATGTCCTAGTATATATTTTTTGTTTGGTCATTCTTTGACCACATGTTAGGCATTTTTGATTCTCTGAGGTGTTCTACATGGAAAACAGGTGTTTAAATCCCAGATGGACGACAGGGTTTTTCAGGTCTCAGAAACAATTTATTTTCTTATTTATGAAATTAAATGATTAGATGAGGTGATTTTTCAGATGTTCCCTGCTGTAAGATTCCATAGGATCCAGAAAATAAGAAGCTGTGGTAAGTTGAATAATCTTTAATAGCAAAGAGTTGGGTACAAAATCGGGCTTTTTCTTTAGTATATGGGTAACATTAGTAATGTTAGTTCTTTTCCCCTTATCAATAAAATGAGAATAGACACCCTACAACATTTTTTGTTTTAATGGGGTTTTTTTGCTTGTTTTTTTAAAAGGATTAAATAAATTTCCAAATTTGTAGAAGTTGTTTGTAAACTATATCATGCCAAACAAATATTAAACCATATTAGTGTTGTTATGTGACATCTAATGGATAAGTAAAAGTAAAAAAAAATTGTGTGTGTAACAAGGAACCCATGAGCTGCGCCAAGTCAACAATGTAAATGTAACTCTGAGAAAGAGCGCCTGAGAAGTATCACAAGTTACAGAAGGCCTTGAATTCCAGGACACAGAGTTTTATGTAGGGAGCAATGATTGATATTTTTTGGTTTGTTTTAAGGGAGATACAATCAGAGATGAGCATAAAAAATTATTAAATAAACTCAGTAAGCTTGTTTGGGAAAAGGAAAAAAGAACTGTAAGAAACTGCAGATGTAGGATTATTCAGCGTCGGCAGAAATAAATTAATCTGTTAAGTGTTTTACATAAAATATTAACTAATTAAATACTTGCTAAAACATCTATCTTATGACCTGTCTACATAGTAACCAAACTCCTATTTATTCCACTTGTATGTTACTTTGTCAAAAAAGAAAATAAAACAAAAGAAAGTTTTTTGAAGTTGGCAGGAAGAGCAGAGGAAGAGGAAAAGGTTGACTCATTATTTTATGTGGTTGGGGCATATAGGCAGTGGTGAATTTATTTCATCTACTATATTCTTTAATTATCATGGGTTAGAAATATAAATATGTAAACTACTATAGAATGTCTAGCATAAAAATTATTGATGTATTGTAGGCATCATTACCACTGAACATTATCAAAAGAAAGTCTAGGCCAGGAGCGGTGGCTCATGCCTGTAATCCTAGCACTCTGGGAGGCCGAGGCAGGTGGATTGCTCGAGGTCAGGAGTTCAAGACTAGCCTCAGCAAGAGTGAGACCCCGTCTTTACTAAAAATACAAAGAAATTATCTGGCCAACTAAAATATATATATAGAAAAAATTAGCCGGGCATGGTGGCACATGCCTGTAGTCCCAGCTACTCGGGAGGCTGAAGCAGTAGGATCTCTTAAGCCCAGGAGTTTGAGGTTGCTGTGAGCTAGACTAACGCCATGGCACTCACTCTAGCCCGGGCAACACAGCGAGACTCTGTCTCAAAAAAAAAAAAAAGAAAGTCTAAGTCATTACATTTTTAAAACTGGCCCTTTGTAAACATCAGAAGAGAAGAGTAAGGCATCACTAAGAAATAGGTCTCAGAAAATGTTGCCCCAGAAATTCCCCGAAAATCTTTTAGTGTGAACATCATTAAAATACAACAGTTAATGGCAGTACCATCACCGCCTCCCCTCTGAGCTAAACCGACCTATTTCCGAACTGTAACAGATGTGTGTATACCAGGAGGAGAGAGATGGCATCTGTACTGTACAGCAGTGTATATTTTCCTTTGAAATCCTGAGTGTGGTCTAATTCTGACTCTGTTATGTTTTCATGTTGTGGCACTATGTCAACCCTAGAGTACAATATTTGGAAAGCTATTGTTTCTACAGCTTGCACTGACTTATGCTTCATTCTGTTTGAAGGCCTTTGTGGTAGCTCAAACCTGAATGTCATGTGCAGCAATGTGCTAGAGGATTGTGTCTCACTATTTTAAGCCACATGCCATTAGATCATCTAAGATTGTTTTGTTAACTGGACTTGGATTATGATTTAAAATAAGAAGTTCCAAGAGACTCAAATAAATTAAGGGAATTCCATCTAAATCTACAGGCATGAATGCATCTAACCTTCCCAAGACTGTCAAAGTAACAAAAAAATGTGAGAAAGAGTAGAAAACTTTTCTTAACATATTATTTGAGGCAAGGCTTAATGAGATGCATGATTTCAAAAGCTATATTCATCCTAAAAATAAACTTCCTCATAATATTGGTTAATTTTATTTCCCTTTGTCATAGAAAATTCTTCTTTTTCTTAAGGATAGTGACAAAAATTTATGAGCAATTTCTTTTGGAAGCAAAGATAACTCATTTTAAAAAAAAAAATCAAAACATCATTTTGAAGCTAAGAAGGAGGCAAGAAACCATCAAGACAAAGTTCCCAATTTCCGAAGGCTCATATTTTATAGAATTTACTAGTGTAAATATCACACCCTTTCAATAATCTCTCATGGATTCAGGTAGTAAAATCAATCAGTCATTTTTCATTTCTATCAACCGGGAGTGTCAATCCATAATTACCAATGCATTTTTTATAAAGTTATCTACTTGATCAAGCCCTACAGTACTACCCAGAGAGTTCTGCATGCACAAAACCAGAGAACTGCTTTTTCATTCAGCTAAATTATTAGTTTTCAATTTTAAGTTTTAAAGTATTTTAAACCTAAGATATTTTATTTGATTATTTTTCAATACCAAAATCAATTATTGCTACAAAATCATCCATCTCTAATTATATAACAGGCAAAAGCAGGTGATTAATAAATACATATTCATTGAATATAACCAGGTGAATTAAGATGAAATATCGCATTGTAGGCAATTTGTTGTGCTTTCATGATATACCCCACAATAGAAAAACACTCAATATACTATGTTGAAACCACATTGCCTTCCAATTTATTTATATTGAATTGGGGTAAATACTATTCATGAAAATAGTTGGACAGTTTGGATGGTTTTAAGGGAGAGTCGTGGCAGAATATGTGTCAATAAACAGGACACATGGATTTTATTCTATGCCCTAACTTCAAATTATCAGGATATTGTAAATTCAGCTCTGTTTTTATACAGTAACTGAACATGATAGCATTTTAATTCATTAAAATTTTTACAAAGTGAATTGATTGTCCATATTAATGAGTAAATTAATGTGTGAAATAATATAAAAATAATTACCACTAAATATTTAAAAGTTTGCAAATGCTAAATTTTCTACAATTTAAATGGTTTATCTTCACTATTCACTATTCATGAAAATTAAAATTTTTAAGTTTTTAAAAAAATCTAAAATATATATCAAGTATCCCCAAAGCACAAATTATTAACACGTTCCATGCATTTGTTTCTTCTTCTTACACAAGGTCAGAGAGAAAAATCACAGCTTGTGTATTAAAATGGTGAATTATAAGATTGGAGGATTGGAACTTGGAGATTTATTGAACTAAAACACAGGAAAGCAGCAGCCATAATACGCCAGTCTTAAAACAACAATTAAAACATAATGTTTATAAATCCCCACAAGCCTTACAAATAAATCTGTGTTAAAACATTCCCACCATGAAAGGCACTAAAGTCTTTAATGAAATGCAATCTTCTGTAAATGAGGGATCAGAAACAATAAAACAAGTATAAAATTGCTTTTACTCTATAATCCTTTGGTCCTAATCTTTTGTTAATGCCTTCCACCTGCCCTGTAAGTTGGGTGGAGCTTGTGCCTACATTTTAAAACAATGAAGCTTAAGTCTTATATTCTCTCCTTTAGAGGTTTTAAACCTCTATTCTCCTGAGAAACAAATGAATTTCTCTGGGTTGTACGTACTTTGACTAACGAATGAATTTATTTTCCATGAAATATTCTTCTAGTGGACAATATGGAATATATATATATATATATACTTTTTTTGCAAATAAAAGGGTTTGAACCATTTGAAAAGAAAGAAAGTGGTTAGATTATGAATTTTTTAAATGTTTTCCTCAATATTTTTAAGATATTTAAGATTTTCTACAGTAAATATATATTGTTTTAACAATTAAAAACCAACGAAATTTTAAATTGAAACTAAAAAAATTCTAATATAATATTGAATTCTGACTGCAGTAAATGTTTCTGCATGAGAAGGGTATTAACTTCCTCCTCTGACATTGATTAAATGCACAGACTCTGAATCCCAATTTTCTTGACCAAAATATGTGTTCAGTGTCCTAGGTGATCTTATATCCCTTCTAATTATAAAATTTTTGTAAGTCATAATTGGACTAAATACTGAGTATAGAACTTTTTATTTTGGCTGATGAGTCTACCGTGAGAGTATTTTTTAAGAAAAATTTATTTTGGGCCAAGCATAAATACTAACGCATTAGCCCAAACTCAAAATGTCCACGAATCCTATCTTTGGTAGATAACTAACAATGCTACAATAATAAGGAATTTGAAAAGAGCAAAACATTAATAGCCTGAAGAACAGTTTTCATGTTATTTATCAATCCTTACGTACATGTTTTTTCCCACAACCTAGCATTATTTTTTTCATTCTGTTTGGCCCTGTGCATACTGACAGGTAAAAATACGTTTATATGTAAAATCCAATTGTATGAAGAAAATATCTTTTATAAATTGAGGATGAGATAGTGATACTAACTGAAACTTTCTAAATGTGTTCTGTTAAGGACAAGACTGGCTACCCATGAACCTGGGAAGATGGTAAGTGACACAGGGGACAGAGAGGCACCAGTTGAGCTGCCTTGGTTGGGCCTCGCCAATATCAGCAGACATCCAGGTAGCCAGAGGATATATTTATTTAAAAAATTGTAATAAAAAAGTAATTATAAAAATTGTTTAGGCAACTGGATTTTTAAATAATGAAAACACACTGTTTTATAACTGCTTTATAGTCTTCCTTAAAAAATACTCCAAAATTTCATCACTTGATTTGTTTTCATTTTAGAGAAAAAGATCTTGCTATATTGACCAGGCTGGTCTTGAACCCCTGTCCTCAAGCAATCCTCCTCTCTCGGCCTTCCAAGTAGCTGGGACTTCAGGTAAGAGCCACCATGCTCAGCACACTTGATTTTTAAAAGTGAAAAATGTGGAAGAAATTATTTTATGAAAGACACCATCATATAATTCATTTTCTCTCCTGTATTATATAACATTTATCAATTCACTATCATTAGACTACCTATGTGTGCTTGCAACTGTGCTAATCTATTTATGAGATTCTAGAATAAGACAGATATAGTTTGGTCTAAAGAGGGCACACAATAGAACAAAGAATATAAACAAATATAGTTGTTCCTGCATTGCAAAATAGAATATAATCAGCTTCATAGTAAGAACAGAACAAAGAGTGTCTTTCTTTATATAAATTCCTTCATACACACACACACACACACACACACACACACACACACACGCACACTTTGTACAATAATAGAGAGTGTAAAAATAGTAGAAAATGAAGCTGAAATATGCTTTGGGCCTTTCCTGTTAAACATGTGAAATTATCTCTACTTCCTCCTGAAACTAAATGCATTAAAATAAATCTTTAATATATAAACTCACAAGATAAATATAAGAGTGGTGGAAATATATTAGCAAAGAGAAGCCAACCAGGGACAGGAAACAGCTAGAGAGGAATCTACTTAAATCCTTTTAGTTCCTTTCATTTAAGTGTGAAGGGATTGAAAAAGATAACCAGAATTCAAAAGAAGCTACTCACAAAAACCAAGACAAACCAACCAAATAGAAAACAAAAAGTAAAAAAAAAAAAAAAAAAAAGAAAGAAAGAAGGAAAGAAAGAAAGAAAAATCATGCAAGGAACACACACAAAAACTTCATAAATATATTCAAATGCCACTTTGATTAGATAATTGAAATTTTAAAATCACTTAGAGAACTGAAAAGTAAAGCAATAGGAAATTGTCCAGACTATAAAATATCAAAAGAAAAACAGAAAAAAAAATGTTGGGAAGTTAAACCATCAAGATCATCCCAAGAAATTTAACATTCAAATTATAAGATTTCAGAAAAAAAACAGAAAAGAATAACAGAGAATTTATCAAATTATAATATTTTTTAAAAATACTGACAACTGAGAAGCAAAATCGTCTAGATTGAAATGGCGGAGAGAGATTCTTGCAAAATAAATTAAGATTAATGTGCACACACACCCAAACACTCCAAGTACATGATTGTGAAATTTCAGAACACCAAATGAGATGAGTGGAAAATAGATGTGAATATGATGTTATCAAATTATGTTATGGCATTAAAAGAATAGAAAAGTCAGAAATATTAATTAAATTCTTCTTGGCAAACTAAGCTAAAATGATTGAATAAACACATGTAAAGAAAAAAATCTGTATATTATTTAAATTTTAAATGTCAAGATTTAATAAACTGATAGCCAAGTATCCCAGATTTTATTAAGAAAATAAAAAATAAAACTTCCTTTCTTTTTAAACCCAAATCTAAAAGTTATAGAGAGTCTTTATTCTAATTTTCAATATTTTTTCTAAAATCAATCAAAAGTTTCAAATAAAAAACTTCATAAAATTTAACTAGCTATATCTAATTCCCTTTCTCTATTATTTATCATCAGTTAGGATATTTTCTATGCCATAAATCTACTTAACTGCTACTAACTAAATGCTAATATTCTACAAATGAACATTGTAGTGGTATATTGTCCTGAAAAAGGTTAAGTTATAAGCTTTAAATAAATCACACAGATTGAAATAGTGTCATCAATCATGCTAGAATGATTTTAATATACCTGAAATAGTCTTTATGTTTTTCTCATTATGCTGTGTCACAAACCCTAATATAAAATTTTCTAGAGCTCTGATACAGTCATGCTCCTAAAATCTCAAGGTTCTATTAAAGCAGAGGAAGTCCCAGCTATGGATCAGAAAATGAAATTTGATCACTTATTGATTGCAAATGTTATGATACAAATAACAAAGTTATTTTGTGGCAGGTTATATTAATATTGTCCCATGTGTTTTAAAGGTGATCGCAGAGTTAAATTATGTCTGTGCTTTCAAAAGTAATGTGAGTCAGATTTCTCTCTTTTAGAGAGAGAACTCGAGGTTAATGCTTAGTTTTATATTGATGGCCGCAATTTTAGAATACTTCAGAAAGCACCACTCACATACAATTCAATATGTATAATGTCCTCAGATTCGGGCTTAAATTAATTTTTCCTCAGAGTAAATTCACTGATGTATCCATACCCAAAGTGTATTTCTCTTTCAGAAAGTATAAGATTACCTAATCTGCCTTTTAAAATGTTTTCTTTTTACCAAAGTAGGAAAAACGCCTATACATTTTAATACATATATTTGTGAATGCAAAACTCTTAAATCATTTATATTTCTTTCTTCCTTCTTATATGTAATATTAATACCAAACTACAGACTGTAGATGCTAATGAGATAATAGAATCTAAGCAAGCATGTGTTAATATTCAAATAGTCTTGCAAAGTAAATGTTAAATAAGTCATTGAGATGTCATGATATGTGAATTAATCTTAGACAATTGGAATTGAGTTATAGAGGAGAAAATATTAACTCAGTATGGGCTACCAGTTGGTTTTAAATGAGATGTTTAAATAATTCTAAAAATGTTTTATAATCTAAAAATAAAGCTTGTATTTGCCCTATGTGTAATGTTTGAAAGGATTTCTTAACCTCCTGTCCTCAGAAATAAAGGATTAAGAACACTTACAAAACCATTTTGTAAAATATAAAACTAGAAGTGAAGAATATTATTCAGATAAATCAGAAATTGGAACATCAATTGAACTCTTCCTACTCCCCTGCAACGTCTTCACTAAATTATTGTAAATTGGAATAGTCTATTAATTTATGTTTAAAAAAGGTAACATCATGGTTTACAAATTATTTAGCATATCAAATCAGCTTTTCTACTTTCAACACCTAATCTCCAGATATAAAAAAAGACAAAAATTCAGTGCATGTATTAAGTCAAGATTATTTTAAATGATGACATTTTCATAAAATTATTCAAGAGCTTTCAAAAAATAGTCCCCATTTAGTTCAGTTCCAGAAGAGTTAATTAAAATACAAGTTTACAAAGTATAACACACAAAAAAGATGAGAATTCTACTCTAATTACCCTTGGCATAGTATCTCTCCACCATGCCACGTCTTATGTCATGTTTGTCTTGAAATTCCCAGTGATATACAGATTATTTCTCTTATTAGTTTATGAGGGACCCGGACGCAGAAGGACAACCCCCACCTTGCTTCTTCTCGAGTGCCACCATTTCCAACACTCCCTCCCAGAAGATAAGCATCGGTTGCCCACAGAAAACTAAGAAAAACCGCCAAAAATCTCTCCACCCCCTCAAGCCCTGTACCGCCCCTCAGAGAGCCCTCAAACACCCGCAGCCTGTAAGAGCTGGGGCTTCCGCCCTCTTGGTCAGAGGCCTTTCTCAGGTTTCCTCACTAAAATCTGTCTTTGCCCTCCAAAGCCGTTTCTTGCCTCTATTCTTTTCTCCCTTTACCTCACATTTTGGTGGCGAAACCCATCTTACCTGACATTTTGGTGCCGAAACCTGGGGCGGGCATCCGGAGCGGGCCTCCGCGCATCCCAGGAAGCAGCGGCTGCGCGGGCGCCCGGGCTCACTCCTGCCCGAGCGCGGCCGGCGCGCAACCAATCCCACGCCGGCCGTTTCCACATCCGGGCCTCAGCCTCCGTGGTGTAAGGCAGTCACCTCGGCTCTCAGCCGAGTTCTTTCCGGGTCAGGTCCAAGTCCAGGGTTTTTATCCACGGGCCACTTACCCCCGGGTTTCCAGACTCTTCTGGACTCTCCTCTCTTTCTCTTTCGCTTTCCTGGCTTTGGCGGCGAGAGGCCATTTGCTGATTCCTTCTCTAACATCCGACAGCGGAACAATTCGCCTGAGCCTGAACTCAGGTAAGAAGCGGCCTCCTACCTCGTCCCCCGCAGTACCCGGGGGGCGGGATCTGGCCGGCCCCATATTCCCGGGGAATTTGGGGGACCCTTGGTCACGGCTTGAGAACGTGGGGATGCCTGATTCTCAGCTGCCGCCTCTCACCTCTTTTCTGGAGGTTCATTTCCGACTCTAGTTCCCCTGAAGAGGACGCCTCTCAGAGTCCGTGAGAGACCCTCGGCTCACTTCGCCACGGGCTCGGGCCCCTCGGCCACTCCACCGTCTTCCCCTTTGGGGTGTCGTCTAATTAACTTTTCAATACGGGGCCTTCAGGACGACCTTAAGAAGAAACACCTCATTTTCTTTTGTAGTACCGCACGGCCCCAATATAAATTGGATAACGACAATCGATGGCCAGAAAATGGCACATTTGATTATCAGATCCTTCATGGTCTGGACAGTTTCCAAAATACGAATGGCAAATGGTCTGACGTCCTGTATGTATAGGCTTTTTCCTATCTCCGCTTGCGCCCCTCCTTGTGCCAGGATTGTTAACCTCCCCAAGCTCTTTTTTTTAGAGAAACCCTCCTTGCAGCCTGTCCTTTGATCCTGCTGATGAACCCCCTCCTTATGCACCAGGACACTCTACTTCCTCCCTCGTGTCAGCGCCGCATTTCCCTCCCGCACCACCGTCTCCTGACGCCGCGACCCGCCCCACCCCCTTCCCGCCTGTCTTGCCCCATAACCCGATCTAAAGATGGGACCCGGCGGTTCCCAGGCCCTCACATCGTTTTCCCCTCCGGGAAGTGGCAGGTTTAAAAGACATTACGCGAGTCCATGTCCCTTTTACCATGGCTGACCTTTCCCAAATCAAAAAGCAACTGGGTTCCTTCTTAGGAAACCCCACATGATATAGGCAGGAGCTCTTATATCTTACCCAAACCTTCAACTTAATTTGGCATAACTTATATGTCATCCTAACTTCCACTCTAACACCAGAGGAAAAGGAATTCATCTGGCGTTAGGCAGAGGCTCACACCCATGAACTGCACACTCAGTCCTACCGTAATCCAGTCGAGGCAGAGGCTGTTCCCTCTCGAGAACCTAATTGTGCCTATCAGCGGGGTGACCCCGGCCTCAAATCACAAGATCACGTGGTGACCTGCCTCCTAGCAAGCAAGGC